>NC_059486.1:10677739-11302739 GCF_018139145.2 Gymnogyps californianus
GTCCATCTCTTCCACAGGCTTTAAAGCGTGCTTGTAAGAAAGGGAGTTGGGTCAGCTTTGTTTGATAAATGCATTGTCAGAAATCCTCATGCTCTGATTATTAAGGAATCACCAGAGACAGTAGGAAATACCTATCAGAAATATTGCTTTAATACTACACAGGAATATTCATCATGAAAGACAACTTTTCTATATACAAGTATAACAATTAAAGCGTATGTAGAATGTTAAACCTACCCAATACAGAATATATATTTCTCATAGTATATTTGTACATGTAAATTGTATTTGCTTTTTATGTGTCTAGCAATTACACTAAATTGTGTTCTCTTAGAAACCCACAGGTTGATTTTTCTTCCAATGTGCTGTTATTTAACTAAAAAACAATACTATTTTCTCATGCATACAAGAATTTTAACCATTCTTATAACTGCTTTCATGTACTATAAATTCAGTCCTTTTATTCTGATACTATCTGGAATGAGACGACAGGTACTTTTTCAAAGGAAAAAATAATCAGTGTTTCTATTATTCTGCTAACGGTGGAAACTGAAATCCTTCTGCATGCTGCTTCTGTCCCTTTCCTCTGGGAAAAAGTGAATTATCCCCAAACTGTTCTTGTTCTTTATGCATCAGAAAGTATATTTACTTCTTGATTTTAAATTAGTATTGCCAATGTTGATATTTCAAAAGAAAGGTCCAGACCCTTAACTGGTGTAGTAAATCATTTTAGACCTGTTAAGGTCTGCAGGCATACTTCTCTTGATGTAGTAGTGTATGTGAAGGGTTCGGTTGGTTGACTCCTTCTGCAGAAGTGGAATTCAGTATATGAGTACTTCCTGGGGAAGGACTCATGAATGTCTGAGTCTCATTTGGAGAATAAGGCCCACCATGCTGATAAGTTTTCTGATATAAAATGCAGGTCAGGTGCTGCTCCCAAAGTGCTCGATGATTTCCCTCTCTTTCACTAGATCCAATTTCACTTTGCAACATCAGTAACTAACAAAAAATTGAAAAACATGTTTACTGAATTTGCTATAATCAGATTCCTGATCCTCTTGCATCTGAAAATATGCCAACCATGCCCTTGCAGCTGTAATTGAGTATTCTTTCCTGAGTTAATAGATGCCCCCAAGTAACAAGAAAACATTTTGCATGCAGATATATATTTGCTTTATTGGGAGATTATTATTCCCTCCAATGGTTCCCTAAAACAAAGGCTGACACGGGTGATCCAGGGAAGATTCAACTCACTCACTTGATCTGAGCATTCTAAAATGTGGGATATTTGAGCTCCAATCAAAACTATCCGTGTTCATGTTTATTGACTTTTTTCCACTTGTATGGCAGTTTGTCTCAAAAGTTTCAGAAGTGTGATACACATTTTAAAAATGAATGAAAATAGGTGAAACCGATATAGTCATAAAGTAACTTAGAAAGTTCCTAATGCCTGAAAGGGGAAGACATCCAAACCCCAGTTAAGTTTAACATGCTCAGAGAGAGAGGTATTGCTGAAGTCTCCAAGATAATCCTGTCATTATTTATGGGTGCTGTTGTGTCCAGAGACCTACCTGATCTGGGCATTGAGTAAAGTACAAGGAGAGGTGATCTCCATGATGTAGAATGTATAAAACATGTCAATCAAAACCAACACCTGCTGCATCATTATTCTTTTGTCTCTTCTCAGAGTCCAACAAAGATACTGCATAGGATTCTTCTGTCACACCAACCTGTGTTTTGTGTAAATGTAATAGAAAAACTACAAAATGTATCTATCGTGTTCAGAATGCTTATTTTATCTGGACTGGCATAGTTTTTACCTATTTCTGGTATAAACAGAGACTTTTACTTAATTCTGCTAATAGGCTGATTTTCAAATATTGGTTTTGTCAAGCAGGTACGAGATTATGATGAGAGATTTGATGAGAGTGCAGACCAAGTGACATCAGAGAGCAGCCTGCTTCTCAGGGTTCTTTATGTGGAAGCCAAGCTTTAAAAATGGTGCAGGTTTTTTACAATTTTACAAAGGAAACTAGAACTGCTTTAATGATGTCAGCAGAATAGCTCTCCTCTGGCAGGAGATTTAGGAGTATTTTCTACTCATATAGGATGCTTTAACAGATGCAAAGCAAGAAAGCTTGCTAGAACAGAATTTTCATTCTCAGATATGGGTTCTGTTTATAAAGAAAAATTAACTAGCGATTTGGCATGGGGCAAGGAACATACTAAGGATTAGTGCTGTGTTTTAGTGCCATTCTCATTCACCATGCTGGAACCTGTATGCAGCTTTTATTACTTTGTTTTAAATGCATGGGTTTATTCTTTTTAAGAGCATCACTCAGTTGTTTGTACTGACCTCTCATGTTGTATCTGACACCCAGCAACTTCTTAATCATGTCTTTATTTTTCACAGATTCTCATTCAAAGCATGACATCCTTTTCACTAAATAAGCTGCATGTCTTATGTTTGCCATTGCTCTAAAACTAATTCTGTCTTTATTTTTCTTTTCTTCTCCCTTTTCCCTCCCATTTTATTTTTGTCACACATTATTTGTTCCCTGTCTGGTTTTTAACATTACATAATCTTAAGGAGTGCGATAAGAATAAGACCACTGAAGCCACTTTTTTGGAACAGCCTGACTTTTCACAGCAGATACATCACAGTAAAAAGCTTTTCAGTATTCCAGAAGTAGCTGAAGAGGATGGTGAATACTCTGAACTGCTGTACAAGCAGGGTTTAGGTATGCCCTATAAAAAGAATCCCACAATAGCTAGAGACTCTAGACCACCTAGGCCCTACAATCAAGACCAGCAGCACAACTTCTGGTACCCAGCCAAGCACAGAATTTCAGGCATGGAGGATTTTGCTGCAGACGACAAAGGATGTAAATATAGCCGATCCTTATCGAGAAGCCCAGACAGTGGACTAGACTGTGGAAGTGAAGAAGAAGAATCTCGTTTTAATTTTAAATATACTTGCGATTCAGTTTCTGCCAACGTTGCATCTAGCTGTTGTGCAGAGACTGCTCACTGTTCCTGCAGGAAAAGCATGAGGCCATTGCTTGCTCGCAGGAAAACTTTAACCAGACAAACCAGCATCGAAGAAGATTTTGGTGACCTGGGTCCTTCCTTTGTAGAGCCCAGGAGTGAACAGGTCAAGCCCAGTTACGAGAAAAAGTATGAGACTCAGAAATGTAATAGAACAGATAATTTGTCTAATGAAGATGTTCAGGGAGGCTGGAAGACCGACTTAAAAATGGCTGACTCTAGGGCAGCTGGCCTACTTGCAAAGCCATCCCACAGAGATGCAGAAGACTCTCTGGTGTGTGAAATAAATCTTCCTTCTAACATCTGCTTGCCAAATCAGTCTGTTTTCTTTCTTTTATTTTTTTTTCTTTTTTTTTTCTGAATTAATTTTTAGAGTCCATCCTTTGGACCTATCTGCTACATTTTTCCCTTTTTTTTTCCCCTCCCCATTCATTTTTGTTTATTAGTCTACATTTTCCTTTACAGTCCTCTTTTGTGTCATGCTGAAATCAGTTTAATTTGCTTTACAATGATTTTCCCATAGAACAAATTACAGTAATGGTTGCTTTTATTAAAGGACAACTGAATCTAAATTTTAATTAAGGGTTAGCTGAACTATAATTTTTCCAAAAGATTGTTTTTCTTTATTTTGCCCATCTAAATGTTGCTTTTAAAAAAAGCTGCATTTTAACTGGAAAAATATTTAATCAGTAATTTTTTATTATTTTTTTTTTTTAATGTCAAGGAATTCATTTCATCATGTTGTTTTTACTCACCTCATTCCCAGAATTTTCAGGATATGCTCTTTACCATGAAACATCTCTGGACAAGAATCAAGATTCTCCCCCAGTGTGACAGTGACCCAGATTTATGGAGTCACAGGTTGCATCATATTTCCATTTTCTACCTTATCTCTGCACTGTCACTACTTTGCCTTCCTTTTTAGACCATCTCTTCTTGCCTTTGAAGTTGCAGACTGCATCTCCGCATGAGAATGCAGGCAAACAGCTTCTTCCAAAGGGAGAGGCCAGGGCCATTCCATATCTTTCAAGGATGCCTCTGCGTGATCTTGCCTATTTGCATTTCTGTCCATTAATCTCTAGCAGAGTCTCCACGCTTTGATAGATGCATCCGTAGGCTTTCCTGCTCCCTAAAGACCAAAGCAAGTTCTTTACCCTCTCAGTCTGCAACAGTCCAGAGTGGAAGCCTCAAATCCAATGTGTTTCATGTAAGAGTAGAAATCAGCTGCCAGCTCTTCTAGCCTAGCAGTTTATGCTGAAATGATCCTTAAAATTTTCTCCCATTAAAATTGGTGCCCAAGCTGTATTACTCTCAATGACTGCGTGATAAACTCTGGAGAGCATTAAAATAGTACCATTTAGTTATTAAAATAGCAACATTTTCTGCAAGGGTAGTGAACAGAAAGAGACAGCTGTGATGTGAGAAAGTGTGTCTACATTCCCTTCTACATGTTGCAATGACCTTTAAAAGGCTTTAACAACCGAAGGCCATTATACAAAAGCAGTGTGCTCAAAGACAGAAGGACATACACTTGTTCACATGCTGCAAACTGGACAAAGCTGTATAGCTGAATACAAAAAAAGGCTTGCCTTTTCAGCGCAGTCCAATCTCCACAGCTCTCATGACTGGTTGTACTACTCTTCAGCAGATTATAACATCATCTTAGCAGCAACAACAAAGGCAAAAGAATATTATTCTTTTCTTTTCTTTTTGTTCTGATGTGTGACTGCTGGTTACAAAACTCTGCCATAAATCAGGGAACCATTTTTTCTTTTGCAGGTTTGCCAGGCAACAGTATTTACTTTTCAGCTAACCTTTCAGTTAAAAACTAAGTTTAGTTGCCTTTAGAGCTTATGCTTCCAAATGTGATTGCCCTGATTAATGTCCAACCATATAACCATAATGTTACCATGCATGTAACTCACAAACTTGTTTTTTCTGTTGTTGTTTTTTAGCTTTTAGGTAATCCATCATCTGCAGGACGGCCTGAAAGGGCGGAGCATGCAGGGCGAAGGTCCTCTCATGGCAGTGCAGTGCCACAAAGGTCTCGACCAATGTTGGTCCCTTCCATTGGTTAGTTGGACAGATTGGTGCATTTCTGTTCTTTGCAGCCTCAGAGTTGGGAAGGTGGTCCTTAAAAAAGAAACAACAGACACTTGTCTTGAACCATGGTTACTCTTAGTTTAAATGGGATGAAATGGACCTAAAACCATTTCCATCTAAATATAAGTGTACTGGGGTCTCACAGGGGGCTGAATCAGTAGTCATTGACATCACTGGGAGTCTTTTCATTGAATTTAGTGGGTATTGGAGCTTTTCTAAGCTTGGTTAAGCTTAGATGCTGTTAGATCTTACCTAAGACGACATTTGCAGGCAGGCTACTGTATGATGAGTAAAATAAATGTACCCATTCAGCCATCCATTCAGCCATCCATCTTTCCATTCATCAATCATCATTTTGCATTCACTTTCCATTTTCTTGGCTACTTTTTGGAATTTAGCAGGAAAAATGGAAGATGTTAAATGTAACAAGTTAGTAGAACTTGCATATATTTACTAGATTTGATATTTCTTACAGACTCATCCCTATTCTGGTTTACTTACGACTTACTTAAACTATATGCTGGTGTATACCAGAAAATCCAAAAAGTAGTGCAGAAAAGATAATGGAATCAAGACACTATGGACAAATACATATCTGTTAAAACTTGCACTCCATACTGACAAATAAGAAACATTCACACTGAAAATCAGGAAACACATGCAAAACAAATGCAGAAAGAGTTCTGTGAGCTATTAGCAGAACTAAACTCCATGAAGATGTAAAGTCAGTCCGGTTCCTGTCCCTAACCTGGACTTTAATTTGTGAATATTGTAGGCATCGTCAGGAGGAGAAGGAAGCAGTGTCAGGCAATTATTACCTGACATTTATGTGAATAAGAGACATCACAAATGGGGATTATCAGAAGGAAAGAGACTAGTCATTAAGGAACACTTTTATTTTTAAATATTAAATATTTTTCCTAATATGCCTGTACTGTAAATTAAAAGCAAAATCCCTCTAGTGGGCACAATTATTTTGATATCTAGTAGATAGTAATTATTATTATTGAAACCATAGGTCAGAAAACACACACAGCCGTAATGCATGAAACTTTCTTAGTGTCTTCAATATAGCATGACTGATCAGAGGCTGATTCTCGTCCCACATCCTGGTGTAAACCAGGATAATCTTCACAGATGTCAATGGAATTATACTGGTATGAAAATGGTATGGGGGAGAATCAGCTCCAGGGAGGCTCTTGTGCTTCTACTGACAGATCATTGTTATCTGAACCAAATAGCTTTTGGATGATGGTGTGAAGACTGTTAGATTTTCATGTCCTTTTTCTTTTCCTCTGAAAGCAGCCTTTTTTTCTCAGGAGTAAAGATTTCTGATTTTTGTTTGGACTACTTAAAGCAAGTTTTGTATCATCTAAGTTCTTTCTTTTTTATTATCTGCTAAAATATTTTTTTATTAATAGCGAGAGAGTAGACAGGTTTGTTTGAATTAATCCTTTGGGTTTCCTTTTAATTTTCATTAAAAAATAAGGGAAGTGATTAAATTTATCAGAGCTCACTTTCTGTCAACAAAGTTAGAACATGGAAACCGCTAAGTAATGACTTCTCTGTTTAGTAGTTCAATAGCAACATCTTAGGAATCAGATAAAGAAATTAATTTCTGATAGTCAATCTGTGCTCAAACAGATAATTAAATAGAAAATAAAATCTCAGATTTTATTTCTTTCAGTGTAACTTAAAGAATGAATTAGTGTATTTTGTATTATGTACAATCCACACATGCTCTTTGGGGAAGTTCCATTAGGAATAAATTACAGTATTGTCTAATGCTGGTAACAAGCAAACTACTGAGCATTATGTACAGTATCTAACAAAAAAAATGATTTGCTGTGAAGCTGTTAAAAGGCCTTATGTGGTTTAGAGTTCAAGAGTCCTAATTTCTGACTAAAAGACTAGTGATTAAAATTGCTGAAAGATATGTATGTAATATTTCTCGCTTTCAGCATCATACTGTAATAAATCACTTTGAGGGTGAGTGAAGCAAATATAAACACTTGATAAAACTCTGCACGAAAGTTTCTTCCTGTAAGCCTGCTGCAAAAAAACCTAGAAGATATGAAATGCATCAAGAGTTCAGATAAATAAAATGTGGTAAACGTAGGGCATCCAAAAGCATATAGTAGAGCATTGTATAAACTTGAACCCACTGTTCAGAACTCCCACCGACAGAGGAAGTTTCCCATGAATAAGGGCTGCAAGTATGGTTTTTGAAGAAGGAAGTTATTATAGCTGTGTCATTACAATATGTAGTTCCACAAAGTGAAAAGCAGAGTAAAATAAAAGGAAAGAAGAAAGTAAAAATGATTGAGCCAAAGTTTAGACTGCTTAAATGCATGAAACTGTTGTTGGCCTCAGCATATAGCTCAAAAATGTGGATTCCAAATTTCTTGGCAGCAATCACACGTATGCCTGGAGTTTTCACTGCGTTATTCAGCTAAAGTGTCACTTTAGTGATGGAAAGTTCTTAAGGCAGCTCTGGGAGGTTAAATTAGTGGGAAGGACATTCAAAATTGTAATGTTCTTAGGATTCCAATGATAAAACCTTTCTCCAAAATGTTCCAGAATTTAAATTCTTAGAGGTATTTTCTCCATTAAGATACAAATACTTTAGATTAGTATCTTCTTGCAGGTAGGATTTAAGTAAATGAATTAATTTTTGTTTTTAGGTTGATACTTTAGAAGGTGAAACACAGTTTACAGTGCTCTTGACCTTGCAGATCTGGCAGGTAGGATCGTTTAAACCTCATAATAGAAGATGATTCCTATCCAAAGATCTAACGAACGATATTTACACTGTATTAATTTTAAAAAGCACAAAATTCAGATGCTTTAAAAAAAGGAGCTACACATTTCTGTGATTCTCTTGCTGAAGAAGGATTTCTAGAGGCTGAGATATCTGGCAAAGCTTATGCAGTGTTTAGCCTTCCTACTATATGCAAGTCAGAAAAAAAGATAGGCAAAGCCTGCCCGCAGGAGCCTCCGCAAAGGCAACTATACAATATGTTTTAATAGATCGTTCCCTTTTTCTCCATAGAAATTACAATGGACAGTAACAGTGAAGGCGGTCGGTCTCGGTCAGGTAGTGAGGGAAATATTTCACCTGTAAAAGAAGAAGCTTATTATCGCAGCATTGGTGGACACAAGAAATGGCCTCAGCAGCGTACCATGGCCTCTGAATATAGATACGGTATGCCGAACATTATTCATCCTTTATGACAGACACATTTTAGAGCTGCGTGTTAACAAGTGCGGTTTCTGTATGACAACATTGCATGCAATGCAGAATGCGAGGGGAACTAGCTCTTAAGTCCTGTCTGCTCTCAGGTAAGTTTCTCCAGCTCAGCTGTAAGGGACAAACAGCCCTTAGTCCTCTGTCCTGAAACTGCTGTGCAGCCACCTTTCCATACTTGACTGAGTCCAAGCACACTGCATTGCATGAACCTCTGTGAAGCTATGCTGCTACTAATGCCAGTCAGTATTTACTGTATACACCTGAACAACCATTCATCAAAATGACCACATTTCCACTTGATTCATATAGACTGGACAGGGACAAACAGTAGCCGGTATATCACAACCCAACGTCCTCTAATAGGAAGCAGTTACCAAATGGTATTCTGATTACAGCTTGGGCTAAACGAAGATTCAGAGTCTTTTCAATGACCACACAGGGCTTTGGCTGTGTCACTTGGTGAAGACAAAAATTTTTCTTATTCTTAGGAATAATTACATCATAATGACAAACTTGTTTTACATGAGTAAGGCAATTATACCCACTACTGATAGTATTTGTTGCTTCATCAACATAGAAATCATTACATGATCAACAACTCAGTTTTCATAGTTCATAACACAGTAAACTGAAGCATCTAACACTTCACCCATAAAAGCAGCCCAGGCCATATATAGAGCTAAGAAACACATTAGAGTTTTGTTGATATCTGAAATTAAACAAAAGGGGCCCTGCAAGTTTAGGTAAATCATAATTTAATGTTGACTTTCAAAGCAAACGTATCTGACTTACAACCAGATCATCAGCTTGTGTATATCAGTGTATACCTAGTGAATTCGATGCAACTGTGGTTGCAACTGTGCATCAGTTGGGAATCTGGTTGGCTGCATCCAAAGACTAAGATTTTACACACACAATTATATGTGTGTGTATATGTATGATATATGTATATACCTCTTGAAAGAATAAGATAAGTGGCTAATGAGCTAATCAAGAGATTATTTGCTTTCTGGTTCACTGAAGCAAACATGACTATTCTGAGTCAGATTGGTACAGGCCAATGCTTTTAGCAGAGATACGTTTGGCTATAATTCATGTTTGCACCTAACCCCCGTTAACTGCAGTTGGAGTTGTATGCAAAAATCGATATTTTTAATTTAAAAACCAAACCAAAGCACTGCTTATACCCACCTGTTTTACATTGCCTGGTGGGCCTGAGTATGAACCACAGAATGACTGCAACCTGACTGTGGGAGAACAGAACAGAGAAGAATCCCATCCTTTGTGTCCCATTGCTTTCTGTCCCACGTGTGCCCTTC
This sequence comes from Gymnogyps californianus, assembly GCF_018139145.2. Lineage (NCBI taxonomy): Eukaryota > Metazoa > Chordata > Aves > Accipitriformes > Cathartidae > Gymnogyps > Gymnogyps californianus. The sequence continues at coordinate 10,687,460 of NC_059486.1, forward strand.
TCCCACACTTCCTTTCTGTGCTTTGTGCCTGCCTAAAGCTTCTTGGCTGGAATTTTTCCCTGCCCTTTTGCTGTTCTGCATTTTTTCCCTATTCACATTCTTTCTTGCGCTCTGGACCCAAGAGTTAGTAGCTGTTCCCGTAAAGCTGTGACCCTCTGAAAATTTTTTCTGGTAGTTTAAAAATATCAAATGTTGAATAAAATGCATCTGATGTAGAGGCAAAAAGAGGAATTTTATCTAAAATGTTCCATATTGAATGTTCAAACTATTACCAAAAATGGAAGTCTTTAATTTGTAAGAGGTGATTACAGTAAAAATTGTATTAATATGAAAATTGCTTCAAAAAAATTTTATATAGTTGAACTACATTTTCATCATAATTCATAACATCGCTTTCTCAATTTATTCATTGTGAAGGATCTTGTAAACTGGATGATAAGTTTTGATTCAGCAAAAAACCGAAGTACGTGACTCCCACTGAAGTTAGCAGGACTTGCACAATAAGCCAAGTTTTTCAGAAGTGGCTTGTGATTTTGAGGGCTTTATTTTTTGGGACTTCAACTTTGTATGTCTTGAAAGAGCCTATTTTTTGGGAAAGTGCTGCCACATGCTCTTTCAAAACAAAATTAAAAGCCTTTGAAACCCGTCAATCAAAACACTCATTGTTAGCCATTTTGACCTAATTTTCTAATTCAGTTTTACTGAAGTCCATCCTTAAGTATGTTGTTGAATCATGGGCTAAACGCATTCTCCGGGTCATTTGAAAGGTCTGAAAGATAAATGAGGCAAAAAGTCAATTTTTAATGTCCCAATTGATTTGGTACCCTGCAGTGGACAGAGTTCAGTGCAGTGTCAAGTGCTGTGATATTCGTGGATGATCTTTCCTAATGAGATTATGGTTAAATGCAGTCATAGCTAACCATTTCTCCTGGATTTTAACACATCTTGTAAGTGTTTGGATTGGTTTGGGGCACTGCTGGCTATGTTAACTATTGACTGTGTTTAAACAAAATCAGGCAGTGTAGTTCCAACCCTGGCATAACTAACACTACTGAAATATATTTCTTCTTGCCTGTCTGGAGAGAAGAGGTTATAACCATGTTTTAAACCTGGTACCTAAAACATGGTATGTCAACACAGCTGGGATGTGCTTTCTTGTGTCCATGAAGAGCAGAAGCAGCTGTGCTGGAAAACAGGTGGATCCAAAGCATGGTTATTTTTGCAGTAATGATAAAGCCTATCAGACTCATCATTATGTCACTCTTAACATACTTCATTAATTTATGGCAAACTGCAGTAAACTTAACAAAAATTGCTTTCTTACCTGAGCTGTATTCACATGTGTAAATGTCAGTGTGGTGTAGGAGATCAACACCACGGTCAGTGCATGCAGATTGTATATGCTTTTTAAAAAAAATAACAACTTGCTAATTAAAAAAGAACCACCAAGCTTAATAGGACATGCATTAAGTTACTGGGGTTTTTTCACTGAAATGCCAAACATTTGTCAAATATTAACTGGAATAGTTGAAAGATGAGGCCAACATATTACTGAATTGTTCTTTTCTGAATTTACTTTCATAGATGGCTATGGTGGTCATGACCATCTTTCTCCAGATATTTATGAAGAATCAGAAACAGATCCTGGCACAGAAGATATTTCTACTCGAATATTTGTTGCGCTCTTTGACTACGATCCGCTGACAATGTCCCCAAATCCTGATGCTGCAGAAGAAGAGCTGCCATTTAAAGAAGGACAGATCATTAAGGTGGGATCTAAAACCAAAGGAAACGAAGGACCCAGTTTTACAAACAGGGTCTCCTTTGTTCCCCATGGAGAAAGCAACTTGTGTGACTAGAGTCCAAGGTTTTTTTTCCTCCAGACGTTCAGGCTGTAAATCTCACTGGATCTGGAACCTAATATCTAGTGCTAATGGCTTAAAAATAATTAGGTAATGGGCAAAAATCTCAAAGTTGCTACAGATAGTCAGGGCCAGACTCAATTAAAGATTTAGGTGCTAAGACCAAAATTGTGACTCTGAAGCCTCCTACGTCCATTGTCACAAACCCTGCAGGAAAAACTGCTTCAGAGAGGATGTCTTTCCTGCAAAGGTAGCACAAAAGTGCTTAGTGTTGTACCTTCATACGTACCAGAGCTGCTGCGTTTTTTTAAATGGTGAACACTCCTAGCTAGTAAAAGCTTAAGATTAAATAAAGTCCAGAAGTTAGATATTTCTCTTCCAGAGTCATCCTCTTCTGAAACTGGGAAAACCACTCCCTTTTCTGACTGTTTGGTGTAAAATACAGAAGATGCCTTTAAACAGGGTGCAGAAGACAAGCTGGCCCTGTTTCAGGTGACAGGGACAGCATTAGGCTCTGTCAATGTTTTTAGCCAGCCCTCTATCCCAGCTTGCCTCGTCTTATGATTGTGCAGCTGCAAGGCAAATTTGTTCAGTTTGCTGATCTGATATTAAAAAGCTAGCAGATTTTTCTGTTGAATCAGCAAATGTAAGCATCTCCTCCTGCAGCCTTGTGTCTAATCGATCTGGTGCAAAATGGGCAGAAATGAGAGAGGCAGAAGGAACGGCTGCTGGTAGTCCAAAGGTAATTGAGATTTAAGTGTGGTCTGAAACAGGACCTGAAAAAATATAGGCTCATTTGTTACACTCCCCATTTCAAAAAATAAAATTGTCACTTAAGCTATTAAAATACTGACTGCCTTCCACTGTGTTGGATTGGATCTTAACACAAATGTCCGTATCCTAAATCACAATCATTTTAATGTTAAATACTTCGTTAGATATTTTGCTTACCTCCTTACATGATATAAGATTTATGCCAAAAATAGGGAACTTGTTTAAGAGCTTATTTTTCTTTGCAAGAATGTTCATTTCATTCAGGTATTTTAATTATTTCTTCACAAATATGTACATGTTTGGCACTGAAAAGTCTACAGAGAGATCCCACATCAGATATTTACTCTCAGTGATGTTTATTTTATATTTGGGACCATGGTGATTACTATGTGATCTGCTGCTTTGAGTTTCTTATCCAATTGTTGTGAAGATGGATTAGTTTGCATTTTCACAATACTTTTTGTACACTACCTGAGCAGTGGGATGGTGGAGGGTCAGTTCCACCACGAGCTGTATGAAGTCTGCCCGTACATGTGTTACGGTCACATATGCTGCACTGTGTGAAGTAGTAGTGGTGCCAGGTAAGTCACGGATCTATAGTGATTACAACTGAAAAACGTTCCTGCTCTAGAAAGTTGAGGCAATTCAACAGTCATTTTTAATCAATTCAGATTTGAACCAAAGGGATTGGTTTGGGGGTTTTTGTTTGTTTTTAAAGAAAAGAAGGGAAACAACTGAGCGTAAACAAGGAACAATCTAAACTCAGTCATCAGTTTGGCATTAAGATCATCATTTTTGTTTAGTACAGTCCTTGATCTAGGCCTTTGTATCATTCGTAGCCTTTATGAATTGACTGCATTTTTAGAACTTAAGAGAAATTTTGGATTTACCTGTTCTCATTGATGAAAATTCATGCTATTTTTAGACATTAAATCATGTTTTCTGGAAAGACAATAGCAGAGCTTAAGTAAGTACATATATCAAGTATATTAAGTATTAGACAGGCATTTTTTATCATATAGAAGTTGTTCAAAATAACAACACTTTGGCACAGTTTTGCAACTGCTTCATTTGGAATATAGTTCACACGGCACCATTTTTGGTGCCATGTGAATAATTCCATAAACATCAGCGTAAACCATTACGTATACTTTTGGCTCAGCACAGGGAGAAGCTGATGACTTTTAATGATGTCTCTCACTTTTTGTGCATTTCACTGCTAACAAAAGAAGTCCAAATTTGCTTATGTATCTGAAGGCATAATTCAAATTAACATAACAATTCCAGTTTTGTAACATAAGTCAGTCAGAAATTAATATAATTCCACATCTGAACTGTAGTCATCTGTCTATGCTTTAGTAACCGTTTAGCCTGCATTAAAATTCCTAATGCTAAAACCTTTATTGACCAACATGATCGCTCGTTTGAATAACAGGTTTATGGGGACAAAGATGCTGATGGATTCTATCGTGGAGAAACCTGTACAAGAATTGGCCTTATCCCATGTAATATGGTCTCTGAGATCCAAGCAGACGATGAAGAGATGATGGATCAGCTTCTAAAACAAGGCTTTCTTCCTTTGAACACACCAGTTGAGAAAATTGGTAAGGGAAAATATATACGCTTCACTTCTAACTTTTGGGTGCTATTAACTTGGCTGGATCCGCTTTGCCTTTTGTTTTTACTGTATGCAGATGCATCTAAATTTGACAGCAATTTACTACACCATGGGATACATTCTGTGTCAGTATCTGGATGACTTTACTCAACTAATATTTAATCTTGGTCACATCTTTTGCTGCAAATGAGGAGTTGTATCTTCACCACTGCACTCATTACTTTCTTCTCTTATTTAAAAAAAAAAGATTTTTGTCACCTGAAAGATTTCTAGACACAGAACATGATCCCTGTGCTTTGGAGTGTGCTGTGCTGAGGTGCTTTGTGATACGCTCACTGCTGCAAAGCATAAAAAGAATCACTTATTTGTTGTTATTTTTACTCTTCTACATTTTCCTACTTTACCAATAATTTAAAGGGATGGTGGCAAAGGGTTATGTGTAATCTCATTTGGGATAGCACTACATATCATCAGATTTTATGGATATTGCAGTAACAAACCCTTTAAAAAGCAGAGTTTGGCCAAACAATTCTGTGTTACGAACCACTTGTGTTACATGATTGGTTCAATGTTGTACACAGATACGCAATGCAAGTATCTTAACTTAGATTTCTTTCCAAAAATAAATTTCATACAACTATCTCAATATGTTTTAAAATTTTCAACGTGATTCAGAGAGTAAAAAGGGCTGGAATTTGTTCAGTCCTGTTTAAAAGTGAACTGTAAAAGTGGTTGCTAAAAAAACAAAGAAATCTTCCACAATTGTTTTCTTAGATTGAATAAAACCTTACCGTTTCCAAAATCGTATTAGTAAATGTGAGACAAATTATTTTTTGTTGTTTTTTTAAGATATTGAGATATTTTAAAATTTTCCATTGTCCATGAAAGGGAAGGACGATTTAAGTTCTTAAATGCTTAATTGAGTTCTTAATTCAAATCTGTGTATTTATTTACTTGTGCCACATAAATAGAACAAATCCTCCCACCCACACGCACTTGTAAACCCCACTGCCCCTCTGCTCCTCTAGGTGTAGCACATACATACACCTACATGTACATTTACAGGACAAAACCTTGGGATAGGCACACAGTGGGACCTACAGATGTGCCTGAATAGGCTGGCTGCCTACAGCATTATTCTGCACAAGTAGTCGTTTCAGCATGGGTCTGCATCATTTGAAGTCTATTAGCATGAGATACCTGACCTGCTTTGGGTACATCTGTAAACACAACTAGGGGCCTGATGGGATTAAGAAGTGTCTAAATATATTTCTACTTCTAGCAATGAGGTCACATGTGAGTACAGAAAATATCTTCCTGAACAGCTACGGTTGAAACTTACTGCTTTAAGTCCTGCTCAGTGCTCTCAGTTCTTATCAAAGTCAGCAAGTTGTTGATACGGAACACTTGTGAAAACGAAACCACTAATCTACACAGCTCCCCGTAATTTGAATACTTCGGCTGTCTAACAGTCATATTCTGCGAATATAATTGATTTTCTTGTTGTGCTCAACTGGCAGTGTCTCCTGAAATAGCTGAGAAATCAGAGTGTCTTTATCTTGGAAAGAAGGAGAGGCAATTTGTGACAGAAAAGTTGCCCTGCCTTACATTTTTAAGCGATTGTTTTTATTCTGGGATGTTTCTGAGCAAGCTGTTAGCAACCTACCCCCAGCAGTTCACCTTTAAATATTTTAGCACTTTAAAAGCATCACGTATTTTCTCCTTAATATGGATTTAAATTGTTAGCCATTTACAAAACAAAAAACAACAAATGCTCTTACTAACGGATTTGGAAAGAATAGTTAGTTTGGCTTCATTTTAAACAAAATACAAATTCTGAATAGCAGAGATCCACGTGCTGAGACCCTCGCTGTCACAGAGGCTGCCCACGTGGATTTTTAGCAGAAGCAGGCTCTAATTGCCAGTCTGTCATGTATGGTTACTCATATTTTTAAAGTCATATCAGACACTTTACATGCTGTGTTCATATGACTATATTTTTCTTAATCCTTTGCCCACATTAAATCCTTAAAAACAGAACTTTGAACAGCTTCATATCTTTTCTTCTTTTATTTGTATGCATTCCTTTCCTGAAGTCAACTGTGACCGTTTCAAAGAGAGCACACGCTCTGTACACCGCAGATCCAGAAAGTCTAAAAGAGGTCTGTGCTAAGAACCAATAATTTGATTCAAGCTGTTAATTAGCTGAAATGATTTGAGCTGTCTAGATTTAATTTTTTTATGCCTTTGAACTTTTGGAAACCAGAAGTTGGAAAATATTGTCACGTAGCAATTACATATAGGGTCCTTTTTGGATTCTTTTCTTGGTCGTAGAGGGGCCCTTGACCCTGAACAGTGGGCAATGTCTTGCCCCAGAGAAGTACTTCAAAGTGGAAAGTGCGACTCCGAGACAATCATTTAGGTGTCGGTTGATCCAGGCTTTGGGGAATCAGGGGGATCGGGTCCCGCGTCTGTTACAGTCCGTGCCTTCATTTTGGATCTCTCCTTGTGTTCTGTGTAAATCCCTTGCATTGGTAGCTGGGAAAATAGCTCCAAACCACCCACCGCAAAAGTAAGTGATCTCCTCTGACTGAATGCTTCAGTGTCAGCTGGTGGGTGATGTGACAGCTGTGAGTGCATGCTACACTCAGTACTTGCTCCTACATCAGCCAAACCTTTAATGTTCACCCTCCTGCCAGAACAATCATAGGGTGCCTCCTAACCCCAGGTTTCCTTTGCCACACTGCATAACGCTCATCAGACCTGCCCTCAATGCCTGTCTGTAAGTAGCACTAACAAGCATGTTACTCTTGCTACAGCAATCATCCGCAAGAATCATGCTAGTATCATTCAAATTTAAAATGAAGCCCATTTTGGACTTCTCTGTAAATATTTAATGTCAATCGATAAACATTTCATGTGGTTCCTGGAAACTACAAATTTTACTCCTTTCCTTCTGTTCCCCACAAAGGAAACTTGTAAAATTAAACAGTACTTGAGAATGTGGGTTTTTTCCGGTCAGAGTCTTGAAACTATTGCAAACCATTTGCATAATGGGTAGCCTCTTTTGTCTTGGGACAGCTGAGACTGTCCGTTTCTCCTTCCAGTCTCCCAGCAGAAAGTTGAAGAATAATCCCAGGCACAAAATTCCTTGTGATTAGGAGCGGGGAAGGGAACAGACAGTAAATGTGGAAGTTTGAATAAAATGCAACAAACATGAACTTTGACTGTTTGGCTTTGTACACCCTCGTAACCTCTGATTCTTACAACCAAGCATGGCTGAAAATTTTGAACAGTAGTCTTGCAGATAAATACTGTTCAGAGGATTCAGTGGCTTGGAATAAAAAGGGCAAGCCAACTGTTAAAAAATTATTTATGAAACGTACATGCTGTTTTGAAACCTTTATCTGTGTTCATAGGTTTGGTAATCTGTGACCTTTTATCACTATGCTAGAGAAATATCAACATTGTTACTGCAGTGTTGTGAAAATGATGTGGGGAAAAGTTGCAGCTTGTTTTTCTTTTCAAAATAACTTTGATAGCTTTCCTTCCCTTCCTCTCCTTGTGATTGGAACAGAAAGAAACAGACGGAGTGGCAGACAACATTCAGTGTCTACAAGAAGGATGGTGGCGCTGTACGATTATGATCCAAGAGAAAGCTCTCCTAACGTTGATGTAGAGGTACTGACATAACTCTTTACTGCGTTTACCATTTATGGAGCCATAAATCATTGGTATGGATAAGCACTATTATACGTGTACAGTGGCTGTGCAAAAAAAAAAAAAAGTCCAGAATTACAAACATTGGTCAAGTGTTTTTGGGCAGATGTATATGACAAGCTTATGACTCCTGTACAAGTAGATTTATGCTTCTTGTTCAAAGAAAATCAAAGAATATCCTTTGTAGGATTTATTTAATATGGCTTAATACATTATATAGTCAGCTATGGATGTATGTTGTGCAATATTTGTGTATACATATGTATATAACAAAAGTCTGTAAGGAAAAAAGCATGGAGTTATAAATAGCAGGGAATGATTATTTTCCAATTATTGTTTTCAGATTTCCTTTATATGTTTCCACATAAGAACATGATTATTTTTGAGAAGCGCCCTAGCTCAGGGCAACAAGCCGATAGTGACGCATGCTTTCAAATCTGTCACCTACAATTCCTCCAAAAATCAACCCTCCTTTGCAGCCCAAACCAGAACAATATAGCACAGAGGAACAGCATTCATATTATACTGTATTTTTCTCTCAATTGGTGCATCTGAGCTTTCGTGAATGTATGTCTTGTCTGTAATCTTTTCTTTATAACAAAGTAAGGATATCTTAACAACTGAGCATTAGCTAGATCTTCATTTAAAATAAACAGCTCACCATTAGCTAGATTTTCCTTATGGGTTCATCTTCCATTTACCTACATGCAGTCTCCCATCTCTCCATAGTCGTTATTAGCAACAATAGAATCACTTTTTACATTGTCTTTGAAGTGACATGGACAGTCAAGTCCCTCGACCGAGATTTGATGCAGTTTTCATTTATATATGCAATGTGGTAAGAATGTCAGGGTACACTCAAAGCTCTAAAAAAATTCTGCATACCTAGGAGCTTCTGCAGTTATCATTTAAAATGTTTTTTTTTTTTTTTAAATTGGTGAATTGTAGAACAATTTGGAATTTTTTTAAAGAAGAAAGTGGATTTTGAAATATGTGGCACTTGATGCTTTAAAACGCAGCCAGAGTTGTCTTATATTTCTCACTGAACCAAATCTGGTTCTAAATTATGGTGTTTCAAGGTAGTTTGGGCGACAAATCAAATAAATCGTACTGATATATTGCAAACATTTTATTTGTTCTCTCTCTTTCCCATGGCCACAGGAAAATGAAAATAAGTTTAAAAAACTAATTAGATTACATTTAAGCCACAGGCAATTAAAAAGAGCCCAGTACCCTGTTTGCAGATCAGACCGGCGATGCCTGTTACGAAGCCTTTATTGACCAGAATCCAGTACAGCTCCACAGCTTTAGTTCAGGAACTTTGTGTTTCAGGAAGAGCAGCCTCAGCTGTTCCTGCACCCGTTAGCCCTAGCGCTCAGCTCAGTGCAGAGCGCGGACCTGAGCCATGTCCCACCCCTACGTCTTCTTCCCTCCTCACAGACGCATTGACTTTAAGGGACCTTTGAAGCCGTGTAGTTCAAAGCTTCAAAGTTTGTTCAGGTTGTTCAAGGCTTCGTGCAGGTGAGTTCCGAGCATCTCCAAGGCCCGGTTGCACTCAGCTCATTTGTAGCGGGGAGTCCTGGGGGTGTCTAGAACCTACGGGGAGAGGTGCCAGATTTAGCAAGCTAAAAAAAGAAATAAAAAAATTAAAAAACAAAAAAAGGTTTTGCTCTCAAAGTTCAATTCAGTTTCACCAACAGTGTCTTCACATAAAGGAGAGGGAGAAATATTAATGGATTTACTATTAATAAAGAAAATGTTAACCTTTGCCTAACAAAACACGCACTGTCACATGTTCCTTTTTCTGCAGGCTGAGCTGACATTCTGCACTGGGGACATTATTACTGTCTTTGGTGAAATTGATGAAGATGGATTTTACTATGTAAGCTGGCTTCTGTTTGGTCACTTCAAACTGTTAGAGCAATCTTCACGGGCACGAATGATTAAATGACAGCCTGGGGGGATTTCAGTCACAATTCCAGCTCGTTGTGTTGTGGGAATAGCTGCGATCCTAATTTAACAAAAATGTCAACCTAAACGGCATGCCTGGAAGCACTGTCAAAATGGGGTTAGCATCACTGCTCCCGCTTCGTACCTGGGAGACTGAGGTCACAACCAGCCCAGGTAGAGCGCCGGGATGCAAACCCGGCCTCACAGCTCCCGCTGCTGCGTGGATGCTAGCAGAACCCGAGAAGCTCCCTCGGCTGGAGGAGATCATACAGCACTGAAGAAGGTTCACTCGTGCCACTCCAGCACGTCTTTAGGGACTGTTCATGCAGCTCAGCGCTGCCTCTGGCACTTTGTACGTAAGATTTGCCTCATTTAGTTTGCTGGCAAGTGTGTATTTTGATCATACATGTATCTATGTGAACATGTGAATGACTTCTAATGGGTAAGGCATTTCACATGGGAGAAAAACCTAGATACAGCCTGTCCCTACGATAAAGGGTTATTTGATTAAAATAAATGAATAAAATAGTTCAGTAGTCTTTTAAGCACTAGTTAACTGATCATACTACTTTGTCATTCCTTTAAGAGGCAGGGCTTAATCATGGGTGACACTATTCCAGCATTGCTTGCCTAGCTGAACTGTCTTCAAGTTGACAGTAGCTGCCAATCTGCACCTTGAACTTGCGTTTTCCATTTCCACGGTGTATTGGCCATAGAAAACAGGCCCAGCTGCCTCTTTCAGATCCATTTTAGAAGCTGAGACCCAAAGGAATAATTTGATCATCTCAGAAGTGCCTTTAGGTTGTGCAGCCTAGCACCACAGACATCCATGGCGTTGCAGTCCTAAGGATCACGTCTAGAAACTGTGTGGGAATTCAGTTCCCGCTTCTCTGTTGCGCGTAGCTAAAGAACACAGGGGTTCACTTGTTCTCCAGTACGCACACGAGCTCCTGTGATCTTCAAGAGTGTGTAAGCTCTTAAGGTCCCAAGTGACCTCAGATGGATATGTCCTCTTCCTCACCGGCTTTGAAATAGTCAAACGTATTTCCTTACCTTCTTGGGAACCTACGCTTGCTTTAGTTAAAACATTCACGGAAATTTTCATCATGTTGCAGGGTGAACTGAACGGACAAAAGGGGCTGGTTCCTTCCAACTTTCTTGAAGAAGTGCCTGATGATGTTGAAGTCTATCTATCTGATGCACCCTCGCGATATGTTCACGATACACCGATGCGTACAAAAGCAAAAAGGGTAAGCAATCGAATACGAAAAACTTAACTTTTTATTTTCATTCCATTCTGTCTCATATATAATTTAGACATTACTTTTAACATTTTAAATCCATTTGCCCATTTAAAATTAACTTTCAAATATATAAACCATAAAGACAAATGACTTGACTTAGCCTTCCGCTAGCTCATTACATTTGTAAATGAAGAAACTAAATTTACCATTTGATTGCAGTCATTACAGTACCTTCAGTTATAATTTGAGTTTAAGCAGCTTTTCCCTGGTGAAAGTAGTTACTTCCTAATGCTTCCAAACGACTCTAACTACATGCAATGTCTAGATGAAAGCAAAAGCTCTTGTGGACGGAAGACTGGTACAAGCATTCCTTTAAATACAAATTGTAAATGCAGCTGATTGACAGTGTTCCTCTTTTAATCCTTATGACTTCCTAGTCCAACTGGCATTAGTTAATTGCCCAGAGACTTCTCTTTTATGAAAGACTAATCATGTTTAGAGTATCTCATTTTTGGTTTTGTTTCATCACTGCAATACTTTTCTATATTATATATTTTATATATATTTTTATTTCTTTGCTCATCTGCTTGGAAACAGAAGAAGAGTGTTCATTTCACACCTTAATAAGGCAATGTAGCCTTCACGTAAGTGAGCAACTGAAGATACCAATAGAGATTTCAGTTAAAGCTACCTGGCTATCTAATGCAAGTCTTGAAACTTACCTGTGGGGGAAAAAAAAAGAAATATGTCTCCAAAATCCTTGGCCACAGAAGAACAGGCTGTACGCTTTTACTATATCTAGTCAATTTAGGCTTTTTTAGGAGACAAACCCTTTAAAAAGGAATCCTCAGAAACAAGTCAATTAGACCTCACTTTATGAAGGTCAACGTTTGGAACATATTTCTTCATGAGCTAAATGTTTATGTTTACATAGAAAGGAGAGTTTGATGTCTAACTACCCTACAAACGAAAGCTGCATATTGCATTGTTAGCCAACCTGGGATGTAAAAATTCCAAGCTCCTGTATCAAGAGAAAAGCACAACACCCCCAACCCTTACAGAACATACAAATGAAACGTAAGCTGATATCTGCAGTAGTTTACAAGGGTATAGTTGGTTTTGAAACTCATTACACTCAAACATAGCTACTTAAATTGTCTGCCTTAAAATGTGTTTTCCATAATCGATTATACCCCAGTTTGCCTACGACCAACTATTCAACAATTCTGAAAAAATTCCCTCATAGGGTACAATTTACTCGCATTTTCCTAGAAAGTGCACATTTGAACTATTAGCAACTGTTTGGTTTACCAATGCAATAAAAGTCTCAATATGAAACATGCAGCTCACTGAATGAATGCATTAGACAAAATATATGGTATCTTCAGGTGTACGTTGGGGTGCTTTACCAAGTTGGTTTTTTTTCATTAGAATTAGACCTTGATTTAAAATCAAAGTAGGCTTGAAGCCCCTTTGCTTAACTCACTGTTGCACAACAAGCCAGTAAATTGCTAATGTTTTAACTTGAACTACAAGATAACAGGGGTCCCTAAGGCATGGATTCTACTATGAAAATATCATCTTAATTGATAGTATCACATTTTGTCAGCCGGGCACTGTAGTTAGGATAGGCTGAGTATAAGTAGTTTTAGCATTTTCATTCAAGTGCTTTTGATGATTGAACAAAATAGCTGTTTAAAATATTTAGGAATGCTGTCATCTAACTATCGTACAAGTATTCACCTTCATTCAGCAACCTCATAGCTGCAGCATACACATCAAGCAGTCAGGGTCTTTAAGCTTTCTTTGATTGTGATTAAGGTTCATTTTAGCTTTTTCTTTTTCCTTTTTTTTCTTTTTTAAGCCAGTGTGCCATCTTCTCAAATATGTACATAAAGTTTGCTAGCCAATTTAAAAAAAAAGGCATTTAAAGGACATTAAAAAAATAAGTGATCACGTAGCATTTTAAGTAATGTCTTCTGAAAACAGTTTGGCTTCTATAGATTGCTAATCTGTAATAATTAACACATTTATTTTTCTTAAATCCATAGCTACAAGTATCCCTCTTCATTTTGGTACTATCAGAGTACTGAAATGCAAAATCAAAACCAGTTTTGTGGCTTTTGTGGCCAGAACTATGGCAAAACAAGGGTATCCCACTCTTTCTTTAAAAAAGTATAACCAAAACAGGGCTCTATTGGAGTGTTTTCCATTGTCTATACTTCTCAAAATTTATGTATTTTCTGTAAGACCATACGGTATTTTTGGCCACAAAGAAGACAGGAGCCAGCCCTTTTGTTTAAGTGGGTAATGGGACAAGTGATGTTACCAACTTTCTTGATGATAACAGCTTTTAAGCTTTCAAACATTCAATAAATTATAACAATGTACCTAATAGGTTCCTCCTGAGAATACAGGTACATCACGGAGAGCACCATCCCCCACAGTCCATCTCCATTCTGGGTCACCTACGTCACCTATGGGTTCTGGTAGTCCCGGGAGAGGCAGGGATATGTCCTCGAAAAAGAAAAAGGGGCTGCTTTCCAAAGGCAAGAAACTGCTGAAAAAGCTTGGTGCAGTGAAATGATTCATGTACTCCTGGACAACTTGTAAAGCTTCCAGTCTGTGTATTTTTTTTTTTTTTAACGTCAAAACTAGGGCTTTCATGACTATGCAGTACAACTTTACCAAACCTTTGCATTTTTAACTCTGACATCAGTAGAATCATGTGAATTGCTTAATCAAAACAGCAAGAAAAAAGGAAGTGGATGTGTTGTTGCAAATATTCTTTTCTTAAAAAAAAAAAAATGTGGGATTAAGACCAGAAGAACATGGTTTTATTTGAAGTCAACTCAACACCTGCAACTCCATTGGATAAATCTCAGCCTTTAGTCTCCTTTAACAATGAGTGGGGGGAAGAAAACTCTGTTCATTGATTCCTGGTTCAGAGAGATCACCCCACTGTATCTAATCTTTATCAATCACAAACAAAAATGGTCTTGAAACTCCTAGTTTAATCAGCCTTGATGTTTTGCCTTATTAATGCACAACGATTTGTACTGTCTAATAAATATACAGCGTATACTTTGTATGTACTGTGTATTCAACTGTCTTCATCTTCTCTAAAACATGGTAATTTAAGATCAAGTACTATGTTACTGACTCCATTCAATGTCTGATGTAACTCCTGGGAGTTTGAAAGTGCTGTGCAAAATGCTTTCTTTTTGTTTTCTGCTTCTTTTTTTTTTTTGCAAACCAAACCCCTTGTATTGATTTCTTTTGTCAATGTTTTCACTAAACTGAAATCAGATACAGTGTAAGTTATTCAGAGACTCACCCAGTTTCAACCATGCAACCCCCAGTTTTGGAGTTCCTGGTTCACTGTTCTAAATTACCAGGAAAAAAAACCAAACCCCAAATCTCCACACCAAAACACCTTTACTCTCTAACTTCTTTTCCTGTGGAGGTGCAGTCCTAAGTTAAAAGGCATTTTCATATCGCTGATGTCAGATTCAAGATGAAGTGCATGTCTAAAGTAAAAAGTGAACAACTGTGTTCCAAACGCAGGCCGTAGCCAGTGAAAAGGCTGCAACAGGTGATAATCAAATATTAATTGCAATATTGGCATCACGAGAAAAACAATCGTACACACAGATGGCAGTCATTGGCTGTTACTATTTTGTAATTCTTGTCCATTTGTAAATTGTTTTTACTGTTTATACATACTTTTCAGACTGCCTTTCTTTTTGTAATTTATGGAAGGTTTATAAATGAATGATCAAAGCTTCCCCATTGTGTCTTCAGATAATAATGTAAATTACTGTAAGATACTGTGTGCTAGATTATAACATTTAATTAATGAAAATAACTGGCCTAAATTTGTGGTAAAGTACTGTGTGGGTGTGTGCATGTGTACAACTGTTGTGTATTATATTTTATATAAATAAATAATTTGATATTTTGTAGAGTGCAGTATGTTTCATGAATCTACTGTATCAGCTGCTTGATTATTGCGTTAGCCTTCCCGCCCTTTCTAAAGGATCAGACACCAATGGTAAGACACGTGCCCAGGGAGCGATTATTACGCATGCAGTAATGCCGCAAGCCACGTGTTCAAACACTGCACCCACGTGGAGAAGGATCAGTCTGCAGCGACCGTTTCCTACCTTTCATAGCTGACTAAGGAAGCAGCTGCACCAGCTCCTTTTCTGTTGACTTCAAATGAGAGAAACCAGCTCAGAATGAATACAGGTATAAGTGAGTGATACATAACTAGGAAGAAATACAAAATACTAAGTAGTGATTAGGGAAAGCTACCACTGTATGACAGCAGAAAGACCAAAATATTTGCCAGAAACCCCTCTGCCTCTCTTCATTACAAATTTCAGGTTGGTACAGTTCTCAGCCTAGGAGAGAAAAAAACCTGACCTGAGTACAAGTTACAGAGCTCCCTCATTTTTCAGAACTGTCAACGGCTGCTGGAGTTTAGTGTAGAATAAAGGCTCAACTAAACGCAAGACTCCAAGAGCTTTCCAGAGGTAAAGAATGGTTAGAAAGTTACTCTAGCATATGTCACATAGTATGCCCAAAGCCCCGTCTTGAAGTATGTAAGCAAATACATCTAACACGATCAAACAAGCAAGGATTACAGCAACAACTTTATTTAAATCTCACAAAGAAAAGGAACAAGGTTCACGACAAGTTAGTTAAAAAAAACAGCACCAATCCAAATTCTTCCATACGCAGTATTTGACTGCGCCTGGTCATGCAAAAATCTGAAATCAGCTTCTATCAACACAACTGCTATTTGCTTTACACATTAAGCTACTCCTGCTGAATAGTTACCAACAAAAATCTTAGAAGTACGATACAAACCAAGGCCTAAGCACTTCCCATTCTGTGGAACTGCACAACCAAAAAAAAAAAAAAACCCAAGCCATGACTAGTAAAACTATCTACTTTTTTGCACATCAGTGCACTGACAATTCTTTGATGGAAATTATTTTTCTCCCTTAAAAAGCATGCAGTTAAACAGTGTCAACCAAGAAATTTAGTTCATTCCAGTTATGAATTTGCAGTTGTCTAAAACAACGATTTACTCACCCTATGTAGTAAATACAAAGTTACAAGACTAAGAAAAAGCACGTCAATAGGATAGTCCATGCTAAGTCACACAGCCCCCGTAACAGCATTCAAGCTTAGTCAAAGCCATCACTTTTTGTGGAGAGAACACTACAGCCTTAGATAATAAAGGTGTTCCTATAGCTGTGATAAGATACAGAAATAGTTTTGCCTCTGACACTCATTCCTGAGACTCTGGTACACACAGAGCTTCCTCCTCTGCTATGCCAGTTTGAAAAAGGTCCCACTTCACTTCCCTCCACTCCTAGGGAGACACAAGTGAGCACAAGACAGTTTCCTGTTGGTCTCCAAATCACTTACAAGGGCAACTACTAAAAACCCTTCCATAGGTTTTGCAGCACTATGTAATCTTAAAACAAAGCCTTGATAACCAAGAACATCTGATAGCCTCTTTTTGAGGAGACAAAATTTTGCCCTCATTTTAACAGCCAAGAAAAAAACAAGGAAGAAACAACTGCATTTTGAAAATTAAAAGTGTAATGTGCTAGCTGGAGAAGTTTGGATCTTGGTCTGCATAACTGTATTTCTTGTATGCTAAAAATAATTCTGTGTAAGGCTTCCCCAAAACATAGATAAAAATAAGAACAACTGATAATCTTTTGTGAAGAATCCCAGAAACACTTTAGTACTAAAGAATAATAAAAAATTGTATAGTTTTTATAGCAAGCAGAGACCTATTCAAAATGCAGATCTGCCCTCTCAAGCCTTTTCCTGCTACAATGAAAATAAAGTTCCACAACTGCACATACCCATTATCCCATGCACGTCTCCAGAAAAAAACAACAAACAAACCAAACCAAACCAACACACAAAACCCCAAACAATTCTACATTCCCTAGAAAGGAACTACGCTATTTTTTTTAGCTGGTAACTCAAATTCAAAGATAGTAAAGTCTGTCTGAAAGCAACAGGTTTGGTTCTCTGTGAATACTCTGACCGACAAGGAAAGCCAGTTTATGAGCATATTGGCAGGGAGCAGGTACTCGGATCACACCCTGCAAAGGGGGGGAAAAAAAAAAAAAAAAAAAAAAGGAATTACTTTCAAGTCATTTAAATAAGCATGCATTCTCTACAACAGAGTGTCCTGGAATTCAAAAGTCTGGATACATGTAAAATTTATATTCCCTGTAGTTTATGCCAATTTGTGAAAACAACATTACGTATACTGAACACATTAAAAGAAACACGCTTTACAGAAGAAGAGATGCAAAAAGCCTCCCAGCTCCATTCCCCTCCTCACTCCAAAAAAACCTCTTACACAGGTTTACATTTGATGCTGGATCTCACAGCATCAAGGTGGGACACGGGTAACTCATGTGGAATGTTTATGATTACTAAACTGACAAATCTAAAGCACACCTCAGGCATGAGCTGACTGTGTGCTGATCTTGGCATGCAACAGAAGAAGCCTCAAAGGAAATGGAGGAACACGGTTCCATTTCCACACAAAGTAGTATTTCTGCAGGTAAGAAATAATAATTTCAGTTTTGCTTTTGACATAGAATTTGGGAACAATACTCAAAACAACAAGTATTTTCTAGTGAGAATAAAGATGACTTTCATCTTCAGACTTCAGAGAGATCACGTAATTATAAAACATCTAGTTCTCAAACCACCACTCTAGGTCAAGAGGCGTACTTGCGGGCTTTTTGGATCCGCATGGGTGTTTCAAGGATACCTTTTTCTACCTTCTTGTGGGTTGTTACTGCATGGAGATGAGCAATCTTAGAAGAAAAATATTATGACTTCCCAGAGGAAATACTTACCGACCAGTTATAGTACATGTGGCAAAGTTTGTAGGTTAAACGTTGTACGTGATCTGGTTTCAGTGTGCTAGTGTCATAAATTACGTTATAATGAGTGGGTGCAACACAGCCATTTCTCACTGCCTGACTCACAATAAAGAAATCATACCTGTAATAGAAAAAACAAAACTCCAGAAGTCTGATACAGAAAAGGCTGCTTTTCTTAGAAAAATGCAAATCCCCATGAATTTGTCTTATTTTCTTCAAGTCACTTTATGCATATTGAGGAAACCCCAAAAGTATGTCTATGCTTTGCTCACAAAATAATCAATTTCCTCCGTTTCTGAAAGGCCAGGAGATCTGGAAGAATGTAAATAAACTTCTTATATGGAAAAGGTCTTAAGACCATGAAGATCTTAGGCTTTAATCATGTACTAAATATGCTCTGCGCTTCCCACATACCTGACCTGAGTGTCATGGAGCATGACTTGCAAAAATGCTCAATACTAAGAGCAAGCAAGTGAAGTCAATGAGATCTGTGTACATGTGTTACCTACACACGTTATTGTACAATTCTGAGTCTTCTTCTAGCGACTTCCCAACCACCAAAGAACACTTCCAACACTTGCTCATAAAACGTACCCTTACAAAGTAACAAAATTCATGCGCCATGTCAAAATTACAGCCAGACAGATTTAATTTCAGTTAAGGACAGTTGGGCAATCCTATCAATAGGCACTCATTCGGTACTAAACCTTTAACAATCAAAAAAAGAAACACCAAAAAGTGAAACACACTCTTACTTAAAGCATACGTAATACTCTGATGTATACAAATACTGCATATTGGAAACTATGAAATATTGCATAATGAATTCATAAAATTTAAGCTTGTCCGTTTCTTTCATCTACACATTCATTATGATTTCTTTTCAAAAGGACAGAAGTGTGGAAAGTGTTCTTCTACTTGATCCCACAGTCAATTTAATATTGGATATATTTCCTTTATTATCAGGTTGCCAGCAAACAGAAGTATAGAAGTTTCTATACTAACTCACCATTCTGGTCTGGTAACCTCCACATCGACAACAGTACCAGGGGGCGGGTTTTTCAGTGCTCCACCACACTGTGCAAAGAACCTGGTATTCACTCGTTTCTTCACAACTATCACAGTAAGTCTTGGGCTAAAACACATGAAGATAAAAGAAAAAAAAACTATCCTGAAAAACTGCACTGAGAGTATTTCAGGAGCAGATTCTCTAGAGCTTCAAATTAAAAGCAATTTTAGAGTTCTGCAGGGCATTAATTTCACATATACGTCTTCACTAATTCATTGATTTAGATTAAACAGGACATTGTTCATAACTTTACATTTTTAGTGTCAGGTGCAACTTTGATACTATTTCTCAGCAATCCAGCTTATATTTAACTCATAGGGAGACACAAAACAGACCAAAAAGGGATCTTCTAAATACAGATCTCATTTCTACTATTTCTCTACCTCATCTTTTCATATAGAAAACACTGTGTTTTAAAAGAATTTTTGGTAAAGAGCAAGCCATTAACAGAAGCTAACCAGAAGTAGTAAGCACTTCAATTCCTACTAGCTATAACTTGTTTCGTGCTCTGCTTGCCTGCACTACCAGCAAATATTTTCATTTTTCAGAGCAGAGTAAGAAACCAAGTCACTGCAGTTTTAAGTTTTAAAGCAGAATGTTGAAAACTGTGCAGAACATAAGTGGCTGGACAACAGATAGTCCTTTCAGAAGTGGAAAGAAAAAAATGGACCTACCGGACACATGTGATAGTAATCAGGCTACGATCAACCAGTTGGAAAAAAGTATTAATTACCATATGCATCAAGAATGCCTAAAGAGTATATGTGCATGCATCTGTATTGAATACTCAAGTGGTGCGTGTACTAAAAACTTTTCCAATTATATTACAAGTTAGGTATCTCAAATCATGTAAACAATCATCAGAAAAGCAGTTATTTGAGCTCAAGTAAAAATAAATAAGGATGAAAAGACGACACAATCTTCATCTGTAACCACTTTTTGTATCCCAGTGTGTATTTGTCTTGCAGTAAAAAAAAGGGGTTGGTGGAAACAGACTCACTTGTAGTCTTTACCAACACTCTTCAAGCAATCCAGAAATTGAGGCACTTCGTAATTAACCAACGTATTTAGTTGTCCATCTCCTACACCATCACGATACACAATAATACGAGAGGGCAAATACTTATTCCACTTGAACCAGTCTCTTAGAGCAGCTTAAAAAAAATTTAAAAAGTAAAAGCTGTTAGCTATAATGACAAATCATTCCAAAACAAAAATGCATTTTTTTGACTGGAAAAACAGCAATAAGTTTTGAAACCTAAGGTCCTCCTTTCAGTAACCTGAAACAGGTATGCATCATGATACACAAATGTTACCTGCAAAAAGGATTCTGGTTTACCTGCGTACCGCCACAAAAAGAAAGAACCTAAGGAGATTATCTACTCTGCTGGCCTCTCTCACAGCAAGGAGCTGTCATCCTTTAAATCTGTCTCCTTTAAAGCATTCTTTGAAGCACATTGATAAGTAGTATTTAATTATTGTTAAGAAATATGGGAATCAATGAAAGAATGTATACAAAATGCCATTAATTTTCAGCAATATTTACAACTGTATTTTTGATGTTTTTATTTAAGTGCAAGTTGGTAACGCCTCCCCTCAAGGCAGCTGAGGCAGTGTGTTCTGAGGAAGCTAAACTGTCATTCCTTAGATCTGACTCAACAAGAGCAGAAAGCCTTCCCTTACTTTGCAAGCAGGCTTTGAGCCCATCCACAAGTTCTTGCCCACGACCTTGAATAGCACAGCGGGAGAACCACCTGTGAAGAACAAAATAAGAGATGACCTTCAAAGCATTTCCCAGACTTACTTCAATGAAGTTACTTCTAAAATGGCTATGGCCACTTAGTTTATGGCTATCGTGGGTCAAGGCAGTCAAGCAAGAGTTAGAGTACTATGAGAATATTTCCCTCGCAATGCCCCTGTGGTAGACAAATGCCACCGTATGCAATTCCTCTCAATTAAAAAAAACTTTCACACAAGCCAACTCAAAAGGCAGAAGAGCCTGTCACCCTCATGCCCTCTATTCATCCCAGCCCTTGCCCCACCATCTGCCCCCTCTCCCAAGCACTGTGGAAGAAGGACAAAGCTATTCCTTAAGGGATGCAGTGAAAAAAATAATTCACGATATATGGATTTACTGTACATTGTTAAAAAAACCGATGTGGACGTTTTCATGATGGCCCACCGCATTCAAGCTACTTTTCAGTTAAGGGAAAGACAAAGATTCTTTTTTTTTTTTCTTTGGCATTCAACTCTTACCGTGTCATTGTTTGATTCAGGCTAGCGACAAATCCTGCAATTGACTGCTTTCCAGATAAAGTGTCATGGTAACAATCAATTCCCACAACCATTACCTGTTTCAGCTTAAAAGGAATCAATACAGAACGCATATTAGTACACGAAGACATGCCTAAGCACCTATCATCTCCACCCTATAGTGTAACAAGATCATGACATAAGTGTCCTGAAACCATACAGCTTAAGTAAGCTATGGGCACTGAATTCTTGCATTAAAAGTCTCCTTAAGTCATATTTAACTTCATGCCTCTTCTCATAGACACAAAACAAACTACACAAAGAATACTCAATTTTCTTTTTGGGGGAAAAAGGCTTGCTTTTTAAATAATGCTCAATAAAGAAAACAGTTACCATTTAAAAAAAAATTACTTACTGGGATCTCAACACTCCAAAGTTCTCCACCCATTTTACAGTTCATTTGTAAGGCAATTTTTGTTGCTATGGCCATAGCAGTCTGAGGCTTGCTTAAAGTGCGAGCAATCACACATTGACTTGGAACAGGACAATCTGTACATAAGTATTTCTTGATAGCATCATATTTATCCTTTCGGGAACTAGACAAAACACAAACTGCCTTTAAAGAAAAAAAAAAGTGTTTTTAAGAAGCTGCATTCTCAGATTTACATAACAGTTGCAGTTCTTTAGGAAAAGTTTCTTACGCTCAAGAGAAATATTCAAGTGTTCACGGTGAAAGAAATACCTGGAAAGTTTCAGTGTCTATACTTCAGAGCCAAGTACAAAGGCTCTTTTCCAGAAGGATACTCATAGTTAGTCTGGGGTTTGAACAGGAATATGAGTAGGCATGTAGGAGATACTCAGGAGCCAAGAGTTTTATTTCTGAGAATGAATCTCACTAGTCTTAAAACACCAATTACAGAGATTAACATGATTTGAAATTATGGATTCAAATACATACTATGTTTGTGTCGGGGGTAATACTTTGCTGTAAAACCCTTAAATAAGCTTCTGTTCTATCATCTACTTCAATCCTGAAAAGGAAGAGAAACAAATGCTTACACAAAAAAACCCAACTAACAGCTATTGAAACTTCAGCAAAAATATAAATGCTCATTACGCATCAGTGCTGTATGAAGTATCACATTTATAGCTATTAATAAACATACAATATTCACACATTTTGAAGATTAAGAGGAATCATCCCCAACTTAGGCTTCCAAGAGCAATGAAATTCAAAGTTAAAAGCAAACACAGGTACTCAAAGGAAGATATTTGCAATGAGAAGAAATCAGAATACATCCAA
This sequence comes from Gymnogyps californianus, assembly GCF_018139145.2. NCBI lineage: Eukaryota > Metazoa > Chordata > Aves > Accipitriformes > Cathartidae > Gymnogyps > Gymnogyps californianus. The sequence continues at coordinate 10,710,188 of NC_059486.1, forward strand.
AGTCAGCAAGAAAATTTATATTCCTTCTTGCATTAAATATAGGTCCACTTGAGAAGGTTTTGCTCAATGACTGTATGTCTAATACTGTTTGGTTCTGGCATGCTTTAACCCCCTGTGAAAGCTCTCACAAATAAAAGCATGAGTAAGAAAGTCAGTCACTAGAGAAAACTGAACAATTTGCACACTGAAAGCAACTTTTATTAAAAATCTCACAGAAGTCGGTAGTGTGACATACTATACTATCTCCTCATTTAACAGCCTATGCATGCTAACAGATATACCTTAATAAGTATAAAATGATTTTTCCATCAGCTTTCTAAAGACACTTACATGGTTGCCTTGTTCATTCTGATTCCCATAGATGGTGTGACTTTAAACAGATTTTGAAGTAATGTATTAGCAATATCATAGTTGCGCCGTGTGTATATTAACAACCAGTTGTCCAGAGGCTTTGCACAGATTAAGGGAGCTCCCCTAGTTTCCTTTGACCAATCAGCAAACTGAGGATTGTAATTAAACTGTAAAGAAGAGATGGTAGAGAGAGAAAATCAACACCCTACCAAACAAGCTATACCACAACTACTTCCTGATACACTTCAAGAACAGACTGTAACACTTCTGCCTAGAACAAATGACTCGATTTTTAGCTGTTCTTTTACTGCTATCGTCACTAATTTAAAATAAGCTTTTTCTAGCCCTTTCAAGAAATCCTACACTCTTCAAATGTTTCATTCATAATTATGCAGATACTTATGATTTTTAGCCCGGATAAGTTGTTACTATTTGCTGCACAGATTTTGTGCTACAAAGCATAGCTGTTTACGTATTGACTAATTTTTCTCCCATTTTTCTTTTTAATACGGTAACTGCTGGAGAAAAACAAATTATTATAAAGATATCAGATCTTTTCAATAACAAGAATAAAAAAAGCTTTACCAAACACACAGATATACAGATCAAGATACTGTAAAATGTCCTTTTCCATCTTGCATCCATTCAAAACAAACAGAAGATCTCTACTACGGAGCAAATATATAATGTTTTATGGCAATCTATCACTTAATTGAAATTCAAGTTATTTATACTGAAGAGTCACCCCACCTTTGAGTGAACAGATACTGTACGTGTGCTATCTACTGAACTGAAATAATTAGTAGCTCTTCATTTGAAAGCCTTGGTATTTTAATAAAGTTAGAAACATCTCTAGTCTCCTGATCTGTGTACCCGAAATGTCTTTGTTTAGACAGCGGGACTGTTTTGCAAGGAAGACACTATTGTAATGCAAGCCAGAAAACTCTTCAGGGGTTTCTAAACAGAACTTGTAAACAATTTAAGAAGTTTGTCCAAAGACTTGTGTATAACGTTTTTACTCATAATCCTTCATTTATAAACCAACAAGTAGTAATTCCTTCCTTAAGAACTTGCTTCATGAGTGAGAGATCCAGAAGATTTTAGAAGTTTTATTTACCACATTTCCTGATTGAAGGATCTTTTCTCCTTGAACAACTCTTCCCGTAAAGGATAATAAATTAGAATCAAAGCTTAAACCCCAGTCTCGGAGTTCCTTCTGAACGTTGTCATCTCTGTTGAAAAACAAGATTTAAATTAAAACAAAGAAATTTATTCTTGCTGACTTTCCTTTTTTAAAACCGGTACGATTTCCAAAGTTTTGTTGCAAGAAAGAAGTTTATCATATAAATTTTTCATGACAAAGAAGTACAGAAGACATTAAAGTAGCATACTTTTGGATGTAGTCAATAAGTTTTCCAATTTCACGTTGCCTTTGCTCAGGTGGCAGTCGTGTATGAATAGCCAAGTCTTTCATCATATTAAAGTCATTACGCATCTTCTCAGTTAATCCTGTTAACAGCAAAATCTTCTTCTGAGTAAAAGTTAGACTAAGTACTAAGAAAAGTAAACTTGCAAGTCATGCAGATTAACTATGCGTATACTGCAGACATGGAAAGTGGTGTCAGTAGTAATCAAGGTTTTCAGCTGCTCCCTGTACATACATTCCCATTTGCATGGAAAATAAAAAAAGTTCTGGATTTTTGCACTTGAGAGGAAACCACACACGACATGCAGCTCTTTATTTACATTTCCAAAGCTAAACAAAACAATGCTGAGATGGACAGGTACTGCTAGTGCAAAGGGAGTATCTCAGAGGAAAATACATATTCGTGTATCTTACAAAATTATCAATTTATAGTAAATTTCTCTTTTTCAACAGAAGTTCTACCACCAAAAAACTCTACAAGTTATCAGTGGACCAAATGTTGAACACCGTATGTAAAGACTATGCAACATCAAAACCCCTCAAACTTTTCAGCCTCATTTAAATATCTAATCTTTTAGCTACACAACTTGTTTGTAAACTCACATTTATACAAACAAAACATTTCTATTTAACTTGGCAAGAGGCTGCTGTCAAAATACCAGTTTCAGTAGGCATTATGGTTTGACAGATGCTTTGATATGAAAAAATGCTACAGTACCTGTTAGGAAGCACAGCTCTGGAATTAGAACCACAGGTCCTGGCATGATGCTTCCTCTCTTCCTCCTAGACTGACTGATCAAGACAGGCTGGTTCAAGTCAGTAATTTCTTGATTATATTGCTGTATTAGAAATACATATTTTATGTTAGTTTATTCATAACAAACACTCAGTTTTCTTAATAATAATGCTCACTTTAGAAAATGACTGGTTTTCCTAAAACAAAGAAAAACAAAACAAAAGCAACCAAGAACTTTTTTCAATTAGCACATCTAACTTGAGAGGAACTGGTTTTGTCAGAAAAGGCCAAACAGGAAAGTACTATTCTCTCTATGGGTGCCATCAAATTATTGACTTGTAAGAGACAACAGAAACAATGCTTCTGCCTTGCTTGAGGCAGCATCACCCAGAGTATCTAACTCAAGATTAGGATGCTCATTCCAGTTCAGTAATGGACAAGGTTCCTGCCCTATGGCGCAATTTAATTCAAGACAACACAAGAATCAAACAAGATTCCAAGTAAAGTTTCTGAAATTCAACCCTCCCGCAACCTTTCCTTGCATCTGGCAAGAGCTGGTCTGTCTAGCAGTCACTAATTTAGTTTAGAAAAAGGAAAAAAAAAAAAAAACAAAACCACAAAAAGGTGACACAAGCTGACAGTCAACAAACATACTTCATAGTTTAACTTTTTCTTTTTCTTAAAGAGAACCACATCTCAGAAACCATCCAAAGGATAGCATTTACAAACAAAAAAGGGAGATCACAGCAAAGGCAAGAAGGCAGAGAAAATTTATCATTTATAAACGCCATTCTGAACTAGAATGGATAATAGAAATTTTGCTTCTAGTTTATTAAGTCCCATCCTGTTTTACAGTTGAAACTGACGTGCAGAAAGATTTCACAATTGCAGTGGTAGGCCTCAATGGTAGAGAAGGTTAAGCTATGAAAGACATACATAAACTTTGTTTCAAAGAACCAAAAGTATCAAAGAGTAATTTCTCTTAAGATGACTGCTCATATATTCTACCTCCAGTAAATTATCAGCAAACTTGCTGAGGGTACACTCTGCCCCACCATCCAGATCATTAATAAAGATGCTGAACAGGACTGGACACCTGGGTTACACCGCTAGTTACTGGACTCCAACTGCACATCGTGCCACCAATCACGACCCTCTGGGCCTGGCCATTCAGCCAGCTTTCAATCCACTTCATTGTCTGCTCATCCAGCCCACGCTTCATCAGCTTCTCTACGAGGATCTTATGGGAGACAGTGTCAAAAGCCTTACTGAAGTCCAGGTAGACAATATCCACTGCTCTCCCCTCATCTACCAAGCCAGTCATTTCATCATAGAAGTTTATCAAGTTGGTCAAGCATGGCTTTCCCTTGGTGAAGCCATGCTGACTACTCCTGATGACTTTCTTGTCGTTCATGTGCCTGGAAATGGTTTCCAGGATTAGCTGCTCCACCACCTTCCCAGGGATCAACGTGAGTCTGACTGGCCTGTAGCTTCCTGTGTCATTCTCCTTGAACTTCTTCAAGATAGGAGTGACATTTGATTTCCTCCAGTCCTTGGGCACTCTTCCCTATCACCACCATTGTTCAAAGATTACTGACAGCGGCCTCACAATGACATGAGCCAGCTGCCTCAGTTACTTGGAGGTGCAACCGATCAGGGTCCATGGACTTAGGTATTTCTAATTTGCTTAAGCATTCCCTGACCTGATTCTCTTCCACCAATGGTATGTCTTCCTTGCTCCAGACTTTTCCCTCGTCTCTGGGGCCTGGGAATCCCAAATGGCAGTCTTGCTAGTAAAGACTGAGGCAAAGGCAGCATTTGGTACGTCATCTTTCTCCACATCCTGTGTTACCAGGGGCCCTGCCTCATTCACAGCAGTGGGGTCAAATTTTCCCGTTTTCCTTTTGTCACTTACGTACTTACAGAAGCCCTTCCTGTTGCCTTTAACATTCCTGGCCAGATTCAATTTCAGCTGGCTTTGGCTTCTTAACCTCATTCCTGCATGCTGGGACAATGTCGCCATATTCCTCCCAGATAACCTGTCCCTGCTTCCACCTTCTGTATGCTTCCTTTTTGAGTTTTCCCAGGAGCTCCTTGTTCATCCATGCAGGCCTCCTGGCATTTCTGCCTGACCGACTACTCCTTGGGATGGACTACTCATGCCGAATCATGCCGCGTAGGTTACTCACTGCTCTCAGATTACATAGTACCCATTAAAAATAAAATTCTATTACAGAAAATTATGAATTACAAATCCATGCATCATACGTAAACCTCTAACAATGCTCTAACATTTCAAGTTAAAGCATAACGCCCACACTGACAGTTAAGTTTCCATACCCTTTTGTAGTAGTCCACATAGCTGATCTCAGAACCATCCGCTTTTCTGAAGGTACACTGTGGATTGGCATCCCAGTCGATGTCATCAACTCTGTATGTTCTGTTATTGTACCTAAATAAACAATCAGGTTTTTTTTTAAATCTTGAGTCAAATAGAAAAGAAATAGAACTGCGAGACGAAAAACTTAATAGCAATACCCATGTAAGCTGAAAGTTTTGCTCCTATCAGCAGCAGTAACTTCAAGTTTTCAATTGTAACAGGCTATCAATTCTACTAAAAGCTAAACTGTAATAAAACCAAATGAAAACAGAACTAATCTAGTATGTACTTCCTGCTTTTGTAAATGTTGTCACCTCAATTAGTTTGCTAGCTTGACAATGGTATGATTTTCATGCTTTCTGATGCTTCATTGTATACTTCAGGACATGGAACATCCAAAAAAATAAATAGATCTCTTAAGATTACAAGAGTCCAAAGAGACTTACTTTGTAAGAACAATCAAACCTATCAGCTCTTTAGCACAGGCATCTCTAAATTTTTGCTCTTCAACCTGGTAATATAGACTGTACATAAAATCCAACACTGTTTCACTGCGAAGAACCTTATGGCTCACATCTGTACATAACATAATGCTTTCCTCATACTGGAGGATAGAACTTGTGAAGCCCGGCCAAACCATCAACCTGTCAAAAGAGAACATACAGAATCTTAACATGCTTTAAAGCATCTCTATTCTCACCCCTTGAATTATTTCTGTCCACTTTCCCAGACACTAGAAAGCAGTCAAGACACAAAGAAACGATTATCCAAATATAAACAAGCTCCTGAAAGTTAACAAAATGAAAAATATTTTACATGCAGGTATCTTTAGTCAAATTAAGATAAAAGGAGATTAACTGAATGATCTAGCAATATAACTGAAGTGAGAGAAAGGATGCCTCAAAACCTAAGAAATCCATTTCATGCTATTAGTCTTAAATAACTTACATACAAAGTGTATGGGTATTCAATACACTTTAAAGAGAAAAAGACTAACAGTTTAACTAGTAGAAGACTGTCCAGTTTCTTCCATCAACCAGGTTATGTAGGCTAGGTTAATGGCAAGGAGTACACCACAGCCATATGATGGAGCCCCACTCAAACTCAAGCCTAACTTGTACAATAAGCCTAGGGCTAGCCAGAAGCATCAGTCACATTGTACAGGATCGCGGCAGGGAACGGGGGCAAGACATGACAGCTAGCAACAGGTTAGATCCAGAACTACCCATCCAGTGGAATATGGCCAGATATGAACTTACATGGCAGATCAAACGGCCTTCGGAATGAAGGCTGGACACTCCTGAGCTTTAGAATTAAAGTATTCAGAGATCTCAGCTTTACAGACATTTAAGCAAGGTTTCTGACATTGGAGTAAAATGTAATAGCAGAACACACACTGGTAAGGAGTAATGAGATAGAAGAAACTAAGGTAGGAGAATAAGGTCTCACGCTTCCTGGGAATACCAGTTTTTAAGTCCATGGTTTTATTACCAGATAAACCACTAGAGCGGTATCAAAATATTATCCTTTCTCCCTGCACCCCTCTTAAACCTGAGTATCCTTTTTGCCAAACCTGTGATTAGGGATGCTGATTGGGTCACTGGGGTTGTAATAATTACGTCCAATCTGCTGCAAATTCAACATCTTCAAAAGCCTAGAAGTTGAGATATGGATGTCATTTATCATTATTATTCAGTTTATCAAACTATGCATGGTCCCATCCCTCCACACAACCTCATTTTTTGTTCATCTGACTAGATAAAACAGTCACGAATGCGAACTTTTCACTAAACTCAATTTAGAAAGGCCATGGACACTTAATGACAATTAATCAGCTGAGAATAAGTTAGCACACAAACCAACCCTTCACCAACCAGTCAAAGGTAGCAGTCTAAACAAGCTATATTTCAGATGAACCAGGTAGTCCACGTACTAAGGTTAAGCAGAAAGACTACAGAAAAAAAAGTAATGTGCCCATTCAAGGTCCTGCACTACTATTTGCTTTAAGAGGCAAATCCACAGACACAAAAGGAGGGCAGAGATAGGACTAACTGCCTACAACAGTTAGCACTCCAGTGTGTATCTGCTTGCTCAGGGAAAAGGTATAAACTCATTTCACACTAACATGCGCCAGAAACACGCATATAACTGCACATTAAAATGTTGCCAGATGTGGTTGGCCACATAGTAACAGTAGCTACAAAGGCTTAAAAATTTACATTTGTGATATCAATTTGTAGTCCATTCTTCGGAAAGGAAAAACTTAAGTCAGGTATTTTTAGAATGACTTCTTATAAAGACATAACTTGGACAGCAAACCTTCTAAAAATGATGTTGTAAAATTGCAGACATGTAGGTGAATTAGGTGGCAACTCATTAGTCAACGTGATCGTTATCTTCACATTCTCTCCATTTCGAGTCCTACTAAACACTTCAGTAACCTGAGAAAGTGAAGTTAGGTTAATAAAACTAGAGGCAAACAGGGCTATATCTGGACTTTGCTCCATTACTATCAAATTGGACTTGTACATTAAGATTCTAAGTAATAATTCAAGACTTAGCTGAAACAGGAATTTAATTTCCTACTACGACTGTAAACTACAACGTAAAATGCTTCGTTCATTTGAGTGAAGACGACTAATGGAGTAGAATGGAGGCTATCCCCAAAGCAGCTGAATTCAAGATGAAGACAGGGAGATCACTTACCAATAACAATCACGGGAAAAAGACTCAATTTGAGGAAATAAACTTAATATATTGCCAATTAATATATATTTAATTACTGATTCAGGTACTGGTAGGCAAAAAGACAAACATTAAAACACATAGTGAAAACATCTTTCCCTTCTCCAGGCTCAATTTCACTCCGGACTCCTCTGCTCCCGTTAACACCACTGGTCACACTCAGTCCCTCCAGTGAGGCAATGAGTGGCACAAGGGGCGGAGGAGAGGGGGGGCAGGGGTTACCACCAGTACATGGTGTCTTCCCTCTGCTGTTCCGTTCTTCTCAAGTTCTTCTTCTGCTCTGGCATTTTTCCCCCCTTTTTTAAATACACAGAGGTGCCATCAATTTTGCTGATGGGCTCAGCTTTGGTCTGTGGTGGGTCCATTGTGAAGCCGGCTGGAAATGGCTGTGTACAGCACAGGGCAGCCCCTAACCTCTTCCCATAGGGGCCACCCCAGACCGCCCCAGCTACCAAAACCTTGCCACATACACCCAATACATCCACCCTTTCAATTATGCTGGGAGTTAAAGTACAGAAGTTATGACAAGATATACGCAGAAAGAAAATTAAAGGAAAAATACTGTCTGCACTATCCAATTCTGTGTAGAGGACTATTCTAGCCTGCAGAACCTAAGCATTAGAACCAGAAGTTTATCACCAAATTTCTCTACACTAGCAAATTAGCTTATACTAATATATTCAATCCAACTAAATGTTGCTAGTGGGACATCAATCCTCTAACTTCATCCAGACCAGTAAGAAACAAGAAGCATCATAAAATGCAAGTCAAAATAAAAAATAAAATACAATTCTCATATCATACCTTATTCCCTAGTTTTTTTGGCAAGAATAATATTGATCCATCAAATGCATGTGTCTTTCCAATTAGCTCTTCGTGGTGAAAGAGTAAAGCTGAACGAAGACGGCGTGCTTCCATCTCAGGACTATAGCCAACATGGTACTGATATAAAGCCCACTGGGGTCGAGACATCAAACGAAAGTAATTTGTAGTTAATTTTATCATAATACCTGAAGAACCTAAAATGAGAGGCAAACATCTTAGTAGTTACAGAATTTTACCAGTTTATAGTAATTCAACAGCTTTGAGAAATTTCAAAAAACTAAGGCATTCAGACAAAGACTAGAGGTCAGTTGTGTTCTGCAACTGTTCTAGCTCTGTAAGCTAGAGGAAATGCTCACATAGGCATAGTGTTATCATAGACACTTGCTTATTAGAGCTTTTTATAACTCCTTCAGCTGTCAGGAAAACTCTTACATCAAATGAGGTAAGCATTTAGATCAGTAACCTGCCTCACAAAGGATTAGTACCAGGTACTAGAAAGATGAATTTCCACCAAAACAAAAAATTCCTTTGTGGACAAATTAATCTTTCTTTACATGAATCATAAACAGAACAAAAAGTAACAGTATTAATCACTAGAGATATCCACATTCCCCTTCAAATGTGACAAGATGACATTTCTTTTGGTATTTCAAGATTTTTCAAACAAACAAACAAAAAACCACAACAGTAAGAACTAGCTCCAGATCACTTATTTAAAGTATTTCTTTCCATTTTTTTGTGTCTCATTTCAATTTCTTTTAGACTTAAAGACACAAGTCTAATGCAAAAAATACATTGCAGACAATTATGGATCATCCATTTTAATTTGGTTTTCATTATCCATTTTCTCCCATCTGAAATACAACACCCCAGATGAAAACAAAAAAAATCCTACCACATACAAAGCATGTGTATTATACTAGAAAACTGTAAAAAGCTATAAAGAGAAAACAAAAGGCCCGCAATACAGCTGCCTACAAAGTACAGCGATCCCTGCTCTACCATCAGCATAGCTCTAGGTAGAAAATCTAGGTGAGAGAAAACAACTATGCTGCCTCTGGCCCAAAAGTGACTTGAGCAGAACTAAGCCCTACCAGTCCTGGGGCCGTGGCACGCTCCAGTTATCATTCAATTAAGCAAAAGTGGACTACAGCTGCTGTTACATTGTTGTGAAGTCTCACAGAGTCACTTGCAATACAAAACTACCAGCAGCACAGAACCTGCACTGTCGAACATTCAAAAGGATTCATTCTAGCAAGAAGGCAGGACCATCATGACAGCCTGCTTTTACTTCTTTTCATATGCATGACTTCATCTCAAGGAAAGAAGCATATCACTTTTTATTTAAACTAAAAAGTTTCTTCAGAAGAGGTCTCAAATTCCACATTTATTAGGAGATCTTTACGAATCTGGTTAGGTCAACGTGTTAAAAATCAGAACTTCTAGAAGCAAACCTACAGAGTTCTGAAGAGCCCTGCTTGAAGAAGTGGACATCAGGAACATACAAGGATCATTACTCATGTCTAAATAGTTGCAATTTAAAATGCTACACAACTTCTGTCTGATGCACTTTGCCATCAGACATGTCATCTTACTGTTCCTCTTCAGATATTGGGAGCAACTTGTATCTCTTTCTAGCACACAACGAAGATTTTTTTTATTTGGCTCTCTAGGGGATACTAAAAGCAGAAACAAAGCAAAACTATTTTTCATTTCAACTTGCTTATATGTCTATAGTCTAATCTGAACATACCAGTTTTTGATTCTTGAACATGTTCTATGGCTTGCCGAGTATTTACCCCGAGGTCATGGAAATCTCTACGACGTCCACCCCTATCTGCTAAAGACAATTCCTGAAATCCCGCAGAAATCTGTAATCCTATTGTTTTGAAATTTGAGGAAGAGGAATAATTACAATCAAGTCTTATATACAAATACAAATTAAATACAATTCAATTTTGAAAGTCATATATATATAAAATTAAGAGAAATAATGAAATGTTAAGTTTCAGCTTTTGCTATGTAGCAAATTCATCTTAAAATAGCATTCAGTTAACACATACTAACTTCCTAAGATTTACAGACAGTTAACCAGTAAGCAAATAGAACAGCTCACTAGCCAGGATAAAAAAAAAAAGATGTAAACCCTCCAAATCAATAATCCATTCTGCAAATACAGGGAGGACAGATCTTTCATTTCAGTTCCAGTTGGCAACGAAATGTTTAAATACACTGTGATGTGAAATAGGTTAGAAAGTTTAATTTCCTTATTAAGATTCAACAAAAATAACGAAATATCAAATGAAATTTACTATTGGTATTCCTGCAGTTAATTGTGCCAACTGCTTTCTAATTTATTTTTTTTAAACTATTTTGATAGAGGAGATGGTACAGATGGAATAGAGCACACTTAAGGTAGTTTTCAAAATTCCTGGTTCAGTTATACTGCACCTTAGAATGACAATACTATCATCACAAGGTACGTACAGTGAACTTTTCCAAATCTCACTTTGAAAAGAAAAATTAGAAATACAGTCTAAGGAATGTCTTAATTGCATTCTCTTCAAAACACATGCTCTTGTGGGCAATAAACTTTTTCCACCCTTTCTGACCTTCTGGCCTTCTCCCATTCTGGCCTTGTGGAACACTCTGAGGGCCCCTCTGTCGTCCACGGCCACCAGGTTCTTCTGATACTGATGGAGGAACACATGGCTGCTGAGGTTGCCGTCGGCCAGGTGGCTGACTTGGCAAAGTCTGTTGAACCTGCAATAGTTGGGAACAACCTTCCCTACTGCAACTGAAGAAACAGCATACTTCCACGAGTACAGCAAAACAAAGTCACTAACCAAGTACAGAATACTCAAATACCCAAGTGCAACAGTTACATAAGTTTAAGTCTTTTTTCCTATATTAAGTAGCAGAGTTATTACTCTGTACTTCAAACTCCAAAATAATGGGGTTCAGGAATTTTTTTTTGTAAGTTAATATTCATTTAACTAGTAGTAAATGCAACTCTTCTCTTTCCAAGCTCTAACTAAAATTTCTGGACTTCTCATTTTTAACAACCCCTCTGATATTTCAAGTAGCTGACTACTTATTTTATAAAAACAGCTTTTGTAATTTTAGTGTCTAGTGAATAAATAATATTAAAAAGTGTCATGCCTGGAAGAACTGCAACACACAACCTTCAGCCATGAGCAATCCCACAGTTCAGAGTTTCATGTTACCGGATTGCAGTCTGCCCCACAAGTCAGTCCCTCCAGGAATAATCAAATTCTTCACTTTAAGTGTAAGCAAGCAAGAGGCCGATATCAAGGATAATCATGAAACCTGAGCTAGAGAGCCAGCCTGGCTCTGTCTCGTCCTACAACATAGCAGTAGGAACCCCCTGAACCAGTGTCACACAACCTGCCAGCAATCCATTCCTGGAGTTCCTCTACTCCTTTGCTCTCAGAGCTCTTGGTACATGTCTTGTGATTCCCATATGCATGTTCTGACACTGAACACAAGATCAGTAACTAAGCAGGCCTCTCTGTTCTTATACTCTCCACCTTATTTTTACATGTTATAAGATCTATCAAAAGTATACCTTCTAAGAAGTCTGTAAATACCTATAAGCACTACTGTAAAGATCAAATGTACACAACCCAAAGAGAATATGTGAAAATTGTCAGAGTCCGGTACTATCACAGTAACAGCATACTATCACAAGTTTTGTGCTCCCTGTAGTATTCATAAAAGTAGTTCAGGAAAGATCAGTTCTGCTTTGCCTCTCTCACTTATATTCCATCCTTGCCCCCAAAGGAAGCAGCAATGTCACCTACGTGACAATTTAAACTCACCTGACGCTGGCAAGAAATGGACGAGGAACACTCCTCCAGTCTAATCACATTCTCAAATGAAAGATGATTATTAGTAACTGACAAACGTGAGGAACTGCTTTAAAAAATCTCCAGGTATGTGGCAATGGCTGCAAATACAGAAGTATCAGCCATTCTCAAGCTACAGTTTGACCAGGGCATATATGCACAAAACAAGCACTAAACACTAGTTCAAATGCAGAGACAGAAAGTCCTTGATATTAAAATTAAAAGCAACAGGAACAGGTCAGAACACCTGCCAGACCCAGGTTCTGCCCAAATATGCATCACTAGCAGCAGCAGCCTAGTATGTTCTGCTTCACAGCAGGGTATCGCAGTGGACAAAGCAGGCTATGAAAATGTCTACCTATTTCCACTAGCTCTATTATGACAACTGTATTACAATAGAGTACTTGTTTGTAAGCACACAAAAATTTCCTTAATAAAAAGGATTTAATATAACTATACACCTGACATAATACACACACACACACACACATATATCATCTAACATATATACCTGATATTGAAATAGGAAGTAGTTGAGCTATGACACTTCAAAGCCTAGCTGTGCTCATTAAAAAGAGAATCAACTTACAGATGCAGCTCCTACAGAAGGAATAGCAGTCTCCTGTCCTGGAGGTCTTCCTCTTGCTCTGGCTCTAGCTCTTCCTGTCATCTTCTAAGACAAACCACCTACAGCATTAGTCTTCAATCTTCTCCTTCCCGCATCCTTATTCCAATAAATATTATGAGCAACACTATTGCATTTGCTCTTGTTTAATTTCAACTGGTTCAGTAAAATATACCCTCCTCTGCAAAATTCCCTGCTCTTGGATCTCCACACTAACACAGCCACAACAGGTACTGTGGAGAAGTTACAGCTTCTTTTAGTCAAGTTTGAACCAACTGGCACAGCCCACCACAAATTCTGAAGCTGTGAAGAAATTCAATTAGATTGGAGAGCATGGCAGGATCTGCAACCTCAGCCAAGCATAACTCAGGGCCTACTGATGTTACGTTCAAGTTACACCTGAGATTCAATTCAGCCTAATTTGTTATGTTATCCTAGGAGCAGCACACACCAACCCTTACCGCCTGGCCAGCTCCCCGATGATGCAAACCGGCCCCACACACCTGTCTGTCCCCTCCCCCCCAGCAACCCTTCCTTTCCGCGTGGGCTCGGCCCTAACTTCTCCGCCAGCCTCCAGCAGTTTGGGGGGCCAAAAGCCGCGCCCAGAGGCGGCCCGCCTCCACCGCCAGCCCTGCCGGGCCCTCGGCGTTACCTCAGCCTGCCCCCGGGCCGCGAAGGGACTCTGCTCCCGCCCCCGCGATACACAACAGGCTGTCCTCTTCACGACGCCACACGGCTTTGTTCCCGCTAAGGTCAACAGCCGCTCTCGCAGCCGACGGTGCCCGCAGGCCGCTCCCCCAGGCCCACGAACGGCCGCGCCGCTCCCCTTGCAGCAACCGACCACCCGCCAGCCCCCCCCGCTCCCGCCCTCAGGCCGACGGCGACGCGCGCAGGCGCACACCTCCTGGGCGGCACGCGCTAGCGATGCAAGGCGGGAACGCACCCTCTCCGCCGATTGGCTCCTGATGCCCGAGCGCTGCCGAAGAGTCCCGAAGGGAGCAGCCCGCCCGAAGCGCAGCGCCTTTTCCCGCCCGCCCGCGCTGCGCGCTTGCTCCTTTGGGCGGCAAATGAAACCGGTGCTGGGCGTTTCGCCTCCTAGTAGTGCCGCGCTGTTCTCCGCATGGTGGGGTTCGGGGTGTTCCCCCCCCGGGCAGCCTGTGGCGCGGGGGCTCGGCGCCCCTGGCAGAAGCGGGCCCCTCGGGCGCCGCCGCCGCCCCCGCTGCCTCCTGCAGGCGTTCGTGCCCCGGTGTCGCGCCGCGTGGCAAAGCCGGGCATCGGAATGGTGTTTGTCACCTTTGTGAGAGGAGAGTTTTCCCGCTAAAAATTATTTCCTCCTCATCCCACTTCTTGCTTGAAAAATAAATTTAAGTTAACCAGAAGGTGGAGCAATAAAACAAGAAATAAAACTCTTTAAGCTGTTTCAGGGAAGGATGGCATTTGTCAGCAACGTTTACAACGATGCCGCTTAAACTTACTGCTCTTTTCCAGAGATGTACAGAATACAGACAGAAATTGTTGGCAATGGACACGATGTGCACAGCATGGAAACTGTCGGCAGGAATGACTTGACACAACCCGATTAAGCATCAACAGTTCAAAACACGAGCAACCGTCCTTCCATTGAGATGAGTTCTTCAGCAGCCTAGCAATCAAATAGAAGAAAAAAAAATCGTCTTTTTCTAAGTACCAAGGCTGATTCAATTGCTATGATTGTTACAGAGAATCACAACTTGTATTTTAGATATTTCACAACAGAACTAGCAAATCTTACGACTTGCAAGTAAGCAGCCTTAAGTAGGAATCAACTCTGTAGCAAACTTTTCCACACTTCTGTGGAAAGACAGGATGTCTAGACAGCACCAGGGCTCAAGTGCACGTTTGTGTTGGTTTTAAGTGTGCCTTTGCTTAAAGATTAGATGGTTATGATGCATCTGGAGACACTGACTTCAAGGGACAACAGATAACATTATCTAATTAAAAACTTATCTTTATAAAAGACCAGTCTGATCTCATGAGGTCATTTACAATTTTTCAGGTACCTGCAGTGAATAGAGGACAAGGTTCCTTTTCCTTGTTCTCTGTTATTCCAGGTAGAAATAGGTGACACTGTTAACATTAATACTTAACATAAATAATACAAATATCTCTTTTTGTTTGATTTAGGTTGTCAGTTTGTCCCTAACACCAGTTTTGTTGTGCTTATTGATGTCAGCGTAGCAATTCACTTAGGAAGCCAGATTCTCTTTTACAAGTTAAAAAGAAGAGCTTTCGAACTACGAAAGTGTGGATATTGCTGCTTAAAGATAGCTGAAGTACTTTTAGCATGTGATTTTTATTATTCACATATAAATCTGGATAAATATTTAACAAACTCAGTACATACACTTAGATGGGGCATCTTCAGTGCTTTTAAGAGCACTGATTACTGCTTGCCCTGGGCTCTTCACCCACAGTGGCAACTTTTATTGCGCTGTAGCCTTCAGAACTCTCCAGTGGGTCAGAGGGCTAAAGCTGCAGAAACACAATATGCAGATCTTCTTGGCTCAGCAGTATTTAAAGATAAACAGAATATAAAGATGTTGTCAAAGTCATTTACGTTATGTAAATCTTGAGAAAGCAGAATGTGTGTGTTGGAAATAGTTATGTTTGTTTATTCATTTAAAATATCTGCCCTACTTAATGTTTATTTTTTTATGCCAAATTCCTTACATTTCACTGCAGAACTTAATTATCGTTAGACGGGAGTTGTTAAAAGTACTTAATCAGGCTGGCTACCTACAGCAATTCCTTATAAAGTGAAAATAAACATCAACAATAAGCACCCTCATTTTTATACGTGGGTTGTCAGACAGTTAATCAGTACTTAATGAAAGATAGGTTCCAATTTGGTTTTCACAGTCTTTCAGACATGCCTTTTTTTTTTTTTAGCAATTCAAGCCCAGTTAAAACTGTGACTCTACAGGTAGGCTTAATGAATTTTCACAGTCAGAAGGGAAGTGGAAATGGCAGTGCACCAATTGCAACAGGTGCTTCGCGTCCTTAGTCCTGGCTGGTTTCTCAGAAACACTGAAAAAAACAACTTTGAAAATGGTAACTGTTTGCATTTTATTTTTTCTGTGTTGCCAAAAAACCTACCAATGCTGGACTTCAACACATCGAAATATCACATTTGAAATAATTTTTTCACAGCTTTGATTTGATGGTTTACCCGTGATGCAATTGTTTTTGCCTTCTGTCTCCTGTTGCTACAATAAGGCATTTCCCATGCATGTCATCTCCAAAGGGGAAAAGACCGCATGGAAACAGAACAAAGAAAACAGAACAAAAGAAAATCAGGGATTTTTCCAAAGGCCCATTTGATGTACAAGTATAAACAGGAAAAAGATGCCTGAGGAGGTAGGAGCCAGGAACTGTACTAGCAGACAGCTGTTAACTTATGTAGTTAGCAGCACTTTGGGATTCTGAATGGTAAATAAATAAGTGATTCCAACGCACACAGTGAAGAAAATGCTCACTTCAGTACCTTTAGCGTGATTTTTAAGTGTATTGCAAACTCCTAGCAGTGACCTTCATGTCTTTCTTGTAACACCAAGTCCAGGTATCAATAGCTCTTTTGGTTCTAGCCCCAGAAAAGGCAATACCTCAAGATATTAGAATAAAAAGTATTGTTTGCTATGATGCAGCAAGAAAAAATAAGGAAAACTTCACAACAGAACTCAGCAATTCATACATGAGGCTAGATTTTAAAAAGCTCAACATGGTGCTCCTGAATCTTATTAAATATTTGTTAAAAAAATTTCAAATGGGAATTGCTCAAAAATGAACTTTAAAATTCAAGTTCCTGTGGTAGGTATTAAGTATTCACGAATCTGGACCACAGTGGTTTTACATTCTTAATTAGTTTTTTTATAAAGTGAGAGAGGCAAGGTTTTAAAGACTGACTTACTATCCGAAATAATATCTCATGAGTTAACAGTCTTGCTTCTTCCCAATGCAAGTTTTTAATGTCGCATTTAATTTACTAGAAGTATGCTTGGGATAGAGGAACTGATCTGCCTACACAGTGGAGCCTGGTTTACTTACTACCTTGGGTAGAGTCTGGGGGGCAGGGAAACTGGTATTTACATACCAAAACAGAAAGCAAAAGGCATGTTATGGAAAAAAATTGCTACTAAGGACATAATACCCAACTGACTGCATAACAAATATAATGCAAGCATTTTCTCTCAGGAAGAGGGAAAATATATTTTTCAACTTTGTATTTCCTCTGCTGTTCTCTAGTTTATTTTTTTTCATCCCTAATTTCTGTTTTTCCTTCAGATCCTTACTTCTTTTGTCTGAGCCCTTACTCTTTGTAACTTCTCTTAAAACATCACTCTATTCTTGGAATCTGCGTAGGACTCTCTCCTGTTCCCCTTGACAACAATGTGTTTTGTTTCAACAGAAGCAAACTGTTTTTCTGTTTCATGTGTTCCCTGTTTACCAGGGTATCTAATCACTGCAGTTATCATCACTGCTCATTCCAAGCCCTGTTTTGTCAGGCTGTGCCCTGAGCCCTCTTTTCCTGAAGAGAAAATGGCCTCTTACTTACAAACCATCATATCCCTGCCAAAATTTCCTGTGCTGATCAACTTAACTCTATTTTGTTAATTTCTGCCCATTACAAATTCACATCAGTCCTAGCTGACATTTAATTTGTATCCAAATCCTGAGCGAAGTGAGCAAGAAGTGATTTGACGTAAGTTCTCAATAAATAGCCATATTAAATGGAGAGGTCACATTAAACAGACAGGAACAGGGCCTCCAGAAGTTAATACTATAATTAGATTTGTAAAGCGTATTGTATAAATATGAAATTCTGTAAGATGTGGTCCTATCCCTTGTTATCTATATTTTTTAACTAATAAGAGGAGATGGAGAATTAGTGCATGGAGTATGTTAGAATAGAACTGAAACAGTATTTTGATTCAGGTATTATATAGTAAAATATGGTATTATTCCGAAAAGCAATGGGACGTATTTCAGGATAGAGACTGGCAAGAATTCTCAAGTTTAGATGGATTGATTTCAGCTCATTTAGCAACCCGGTTTGATCTAATTGTCTTTTTATGGCTCTGAACATTCCTGAATTATGCAGAGAATTTGGGTTATGTGATTTAGTGTTGGATTAAAAAATGTCACAGCTTAACTTTCTTTAAAATAGTGTAGAACTTTGTTCACAGTCAACGAAGTTCATTATTTTTTTGTTCAAAGCCCAGCTGCAGGCCTGGAGCATTTCTCATAAATATCAGGAAGTACCCGAAGCCACAGTCAGGATTAAAGAGTTGATCTGAACCTTAGATCTCAGCTTTAAAGCTGTAATGTACAGTGAATTTGGTTTCATGGTAAAGGAAATTGTAATTGCTGAAGTATGTTTTCTTAAGTTGCAAAATCATTTTTGAAATGTTTTCATTGAAACCTCTGTCAGTGCTGTGGATGAGAATGAGTGGACTTGCAGCACAGCATTTATGCATGACCACAGCACTGAATTTGTGTATTGGTGTCACTGATACAGAGACAGAGGCCAGTGTGGCTACTCCTTTGTGTACAATATCAGATCCACAGTCACAATCTAGAGCACTGTCTAAGCACGTGAATTATCAATTTCAGTATACTATTCCAAGAATTTCTTCTGGAAGATGCGTCAAGTTCTTGGTTATCTGGCAACTATACTCTCATGAGAACCAAGAACACAAATCCACAAGTGATATCCTTAGTTACAAAAGTGCAGAGTAAATTCCTCAGTATAGTAGTAAGGTATTAGAAAAAGCACTTTGCTCTTGGCTCTCTACAAATAGAGAGTCTGGTCTGCAGGGCTGAAAGGAGTGGAAAAGCACAACTAAGTATCAAACACGTTTCTACATGTCTTCTACACCTGGGTAGCTGCATCAACCAAACCACACATCCTGTATTCTGTTTCCATAGGAGTTTATTTAATCTGAACATTTTCTTGCATGGAGGCCACTGTCTTTATTGTATTTACAAGGAAAATAAAATAGGAGCATTTGGTCCTCCCTGACCTTTTTCAAAGGGTGTTGCATTTAAACACATACTTCTTTCCACAAGTGGCAATATTTACTCATATTCTACTGCTTCATTCATGTAAGTGATCCAGATAAAATATAATTCTTAAGACTGACTGCTGCAGTCTTGAAAACTTGGCTTTCTTGAGTACTTCATATAGCAGGTACAGAAGGTATACTTCATATAGCACATGCACAAATAGGAAGCATGGGCAAAAGTGTTATTATCTGCAATCTACATAAGCAGAGACACGTGTCTGTTTTCACACTTTTAGTGAATCTATCACAAGCTGCCTATAAAGGCAATAGGTTTCAGTTAGGGTGCTTTTGAATTCAGTGCTGCGATGATATCAAAACATGGATGAACATTTAAGCCTCTATTGACCCACCCTCAATTCTGTGGGATTCCATATAGATGGATGCTTTAAGATCCTGGCCAGCAGTTATAGACTTTCTTCAAGGATTCATAGTTTTCAGAAACTTTGCTAGATTACGTCAAAGACATTAATAAGAGTTTCTTATCTTTTCCTCCTATATTTGATTGTCAAGACTTGAAGTCACTTTTGTCATCTTGTATTGCACCCTCTCTATGACAACATGAATATTTCAGTGGTGTCTTAGCACTTAACTTCACTCCAGATGCAGTCTAGTAAGTACTTTGGAAATAAAATAAATTGCTCCATATTTAAGGCTGTTGTTCTAAATTATTGAACAGCAAAATAATGAAGGCTTAATCTCAATTTTAAACCTTTTCCTTAAATCTTATTTTAGCATCTCTCATTTAGAATTAATCAATCATGATGATCTGATATATAATACAGTAAGTTAAAATTAACAGGGCTCAATTTCTACTGCTACATATTTAAAGGAAGCACAGTTGTCACTACAGAAAGATATTTTCCTGCATGTAAAATGAATTAAAAACAAGCACCACATAATAAAGTGATGCAAAGATTGCATGAGAAAGAAAAATGAGTGCATTGTTTCATTATGAAATGTTTCAGCCTAGACCTTCCTCTCAGGGCACACTAGACCTTCCTCTCAGGGCACACGACTGAGGCAATATGCTAAACCAGAGCTATTAAGGAACTGGGAGCACAAGGTATGAAAACGTGTTAACAGAGGCTGCACTGGTTGCACTGGTGTGCTGATCCCTCTACAGGAATGGCATCTGATTTCCTTGGTAGTGGTTGTGTTGGGAAGGTAGTGGTGATTAGGAGAATGAGAAAGAGTTGGAATGTTTTTTTTTTAGGTGCTTCCAAAGTATGGATGTAACCTCAGATACCAAAGATGCATTTCAGTTCTGGATCTGAATACATTTCTTACTGCTTACTATCTCACTAGTTTGGTTTTCGTATTAGTTCAGTCTTTCATTTGTGTTCTTGAATTACTGACACAGATGTAAATAACAGGGGAACTAGCAGGAGTTATTATCTGGACTCTGATGGGAATCAACTCTCACAACTGAACTAATTTTGCTGTAGATAGTATGAGCAACTGATTTTAAATTTCCCTACCTTAACAGCTGGGTCATTTTGGTAACCAGTAGCAGGCAGGGCTTCGTCTAGTGGGGCAGTGGCAGGTTTCTGCAGAACTCCTGATTTATTCTAAGCACTCCAGAAATAAACACATAGATTTTAATTACCTAAATCTCTTACGTGACAAACTTTCCATTGAGGTACATGGAGAAACAGACTCTGTGTGCTTATAGTGTACAATATAGAACTTGAATACCAAACTGATACTGGAATCTCCTGTTTAGATGCTGCTTATTCTTGAAGGTGCCTAATTTCATATGCACTGAACTTTTTGATTATAGATTTCCTCAGGCACTCCAAGTTACTCTTTTGTACTTTCCCAGCACAGAACTGTCTTGACAAAACTGATCGGGTTCTTTGGACCAAAGAGGCAGCTTAGGAGAAAACAAGTCTCTCCAAGTCAGATGCATGCAGTCTGTGGATTACATCCATGACAATATGGGCAAGATACTGAAAGGCCCATAAGAGAGACAGTAACCAGGAATGAGCAGCAGCCAGGAATAAGCAGCAGTCACAGTCAGAACATTCACCTACTGACAAGCTGATTTCTGTATGGTCTCAAATTCAGCCTAAGCAAAAGATATGTGGGCTACGTGAATTATTCCCATAGGGGCAGCCTAATCTCAGCCATTCTTCATCTTGGACATCTTTTGAGCATGCAGTGGCTTATTTACATGAATCACCTGCGAACTGAATGCACAGTGAGTCCAGTCAAGAAATGAGAAAGCAAGAGAGAAGAGGGGCCATAAGCATCAGCTCTGCCTTTTGAAAAATCTACATGACTTGTATGATCAAAAAGGATGGACACCACTATTTGAAGACAAGAGCTGGGGGGGCATTCACTGGAGAGAGGGTTCAAGCAGAGTCTAAGTGGATGACAGTACGCTCTTGAAGCCCTGAATAAGGCCAGGAAATAATTTTTGACAGTGGTGGAAAACAGGACTGTAGCCTCCTCCATGGCATGTGCTAGTGCATGCACTTCAGGCAATGTGGTGGGGGAACTACTGTTACTTGCAGAGCTTTCCTTACTGAATCAAGCCTGCATCCATCTATGAACGCGAAGAAGGGGACAGAGGGATTCAAGTCCAGCATGCAGATGTGGCTGTTTGGAGCTCCTCCTGAGTCTTCTTTACTGTGCAGAGGAACTCTGGCCAATAGCCAGGCATCTTTATTACATTGAGACCCTAATTGCTGAACTCAGGTGCAAAGTTTGTAATGCTTTGTTAGTTTCTGTTGTAGCTATAAACTCCTTGAAGTGGGTCTTTTCAGCGACAGAAGAGTTATACAGCGACCAAATCTGCAGAACCATCTGCAGACATGGTCTGGGGACCTCTGTAACCAGCTCTGAAGGCTGTTGGGAATGTACCCATCCCTGCCCGCCAGCACGCAGTGAGAACACAGACAGTGTTTTGCTATGTGTTATGTACACACAGACAGGCAATAGTCAGCTCCCAAAAATGTAGGTCAGAAATGCCCACTACATTCAGACTTCTGTCAAGGGAAACAAAACCCCATCCAGAACACAGAAAGATGTTTTGAAAACAGGTTCTCTTTCACATTGCTTTGTTCTGTTTTTCTCATTCTCAAACGTACGGTTAACTCCTGCCTGACACTGTGCTGTGGAAAGGAGACTGGCAGACGCTATAAAAACACAGTGAAATCTTCCAGCCTCCCAGTAAGATAAAAAGGACCAGCTTCCATCCCTTAGAAGTCATTAAGTACATTTTTAAAGAAGTTATTTTTTTAGAAGGACACAATCGTTTCCTAAACTTCAAGAGTTTTTAATGGTTCCCACCAAATCCAGGTTTATGGTCTTGTAGAGACAAATAGAACATCTGGTTGTACAGAGCAAGAAATACAAATCAGTCCTAATACCAAAATATAAAAATCTCTGAGCCATTTGTAGTTTTTCTATAGTGCTAGTGGCAAACAGAGAGTGAAGGATAGAGCAGTGATGCTGGAAGATTGATCAGCATTAATTTGAAATGAACTACAAACCTAATTCTTAAGATTTATCCTTTATGATTAATGAAGAAAAATTCATGTTGAATTCTACTTTATATCATTTTACATGTCCCTGGCCCAATGAATGAATCTCATGAGTACATTTGCCCCTATTTCAGCCAAAGACGCCTGTGACACTAGTCTTAACTACTGTCCTTGTGACAGCTCCCTAATCAAAATCAGGTTTTTGCACGATTTTCTTAGCCTGTGGTTTCCTTATTTCTGTCTGACTCACTTCTCTGATAGATGCTACAAATAAAACTTATTTTAAGCAAAATTTGTACAGGAAGGATGCTTTTCCTGAAACAAAGATGATCAATCTTGCCTTGGACCCACCAGCAATAGCCTTCAAGGAAAAATAAAACAACAATCTTGTTTATTACCTGGTCTCCATCAACTGCTGTTGTTGCATTCAGGACTTCCGTACTGCAGATTTGCTCTGCTCAGTTCGACTGTGTTGTTATTTCATCATTGTCACTACTAACCTTTTAATTTCCACAGATTTTCATCTCTAAGTATCTTAATTAAGCAGAAATAATGAGCTAGTGAATTCACTTGATAGCACCTCCTGAACTAAATACAAGATGGGTGATGCTAAAACTGCTTACTCCGTGCATTTTAGGTAGGAATCATGAGCTAAATTTCATTGCTGCTGTTCAGGGAAGTAAAAAAGAAAAAAAATATATACGCAGATTCACTTCCATTTTTCCTTTCCCCTTGGCTTCCTTTTTACCCTTCTTTCCACTGGAGGCTTTGTATGGCCCATTGCTTTTGGAACAGATAACTACCTAGATGCAACCTAGATAATTAAAACTGTATTTATTTTTTTCCTTAAAGCCGTTTAGCAGATTCATTATGATGGCTACATTGATATTGCCTGACAATCTGTTTTATTATAGCCTAAACAAATGCTAATCCTTTATTTAATTAAGAAGATATATAGATTAAGGCAGATGCAATGTCTTTTTGTAACAAAGGACCTGCCCAGTGTTTTTGGAAGCAGACAAAAAATAAGACATGTCACATTTCAGCCAAATAAAAAAATGCAAGTAGGGCATTAGTCCAATGCTTTTGTATTGTGCATTTCAAAGTTTGCACCCAGTGGGTGGGGCAAAAATAAATCAAGGCCTCCTATGGTGAAAATGTATTTGGGATTCAAGCATCTAGAATCTGACCCTATCTTCTGCTCCCTGGGATTGTCAGCTGCTTCAGGGGTCATCTGATATATACCTCCTTTTCTCACTTCTGAGAATTTTTAGCTTGGAGTGTGTTTGAAAACACTTCAGAAAAAGGGTGGAAAACACAGAGTGCCTTCTTTGAAATACACTCCTTTGTTAAATCCTTTCCCAAGGGTAAAGAGACTCTCAAACACCTGAGGGCAACAAATGACTCTATTCAACGCTCTCACAAATGACCTAATAAACTCCCAAAGGGTTACAATAGCTTATTTGTCATCATTTCTTGTCAGCTATTTATAGCACCAATGTAAATTGAAGCAAAACAATAAATACCTGAGTTATTTTCTTTATTTTGAAGATTCTTTAAAGCCCAATTGCTGCTTTACAATTTTAAAACCCCAATAATTAATTTTGCCATTGAGTTTAAGTCATTCTCACACATTTTATGTTATCTTAAACAAAGTTTGTATCTACCTACGTGCAAAACATCTGTCACCATTTCACTCACTTCCCTTGGAATATTTACAGATAATGACTTTATAAAATTCTGGTTTGGTTAACTTTTAAAATGTCAAATGCCTGATGCCTGATGGACCATGTTACAAGTGGTCCTGCTGAATGGATTTCCACATGGACTTCTGTGAGAAAGCATGGTGATCAATATGGTAGTGAAGATCCTGATCTCAGTAACAGTAATTTGAAGACGTAATAACTCTATTGTATTTAAAATCTGTTCTGGACTGAATCTGATCCATGTTGCTGCCCATTGCATTGCTCTCGCATGTATCAAATATAGATGTACTATCAAATATATTTAATATTATAATATATTTATCCCATCAAGCAGACGATGTACTTATGTACATGGCTTGACTGACGTGAATTGAGTTGGGCAGATACATGTTAAATGAGTCTAGTACAAATGGCTTTACCACTATCACTAATGCTTTGTAAGCAATACTTCTGAATTATCACCATGCCTCTAGACACAACTGAATAAAATGACTGAGGGCTCATTAGGTTTTCTTTTGGTGTCTCTTTTTTTGCAATTTATTTGCCCAAATCAATTCAAGTCAGTGGAGCTGTGCCAATTTACGCTATCCTGCTGAAGTGGCCCTAAGGAATCTAGCCATGTAGTATATTCTCTGAGTTCTCTCTAGAGTATTTTATGTGGACTGCGTCATTTCTGATGCAGCCCAGTATGTAAAATATGTCTTTCCATCTCTTGCAACATCTTTTGCAATATCCTTTGACTTACCAGCTTCATTGTCATCCCCGCCTCCTTCATGTATTTCTTTTGATGTCTGTGATGATAACACCCATCTCCTGGCTGCAGGAGTCAAACATCTTGGTTACTGGTTTCACTGGTCCATATACATATGCATATATGTATGTATATCTATGTACGTATTTAAATTTTTCTAGTTACTACATGGATTCCTCCTGGGAAAAAGAAGAAAGAGGCAGAATTCACATGAGGCAATTCTGAACGACACTCAGATACTGCTGTGGTCATGGCTGCAGCAGACACAAAATTGAGAAGAGTAAGGAAGCATTAAGGGCTGTCAAAAGAAACATTCCTGTACCCCAAACAAGTTTTAGAGAGATTTAGGCACCTAAATCCTCAACTTCCATCTGCATAATTTCTTTAGCATATATCTAACCCTGGATAGGCCTAAAATCATTCTTTGACCACTTAGTTTCCAGATCCTCACAGTTCTGTCTTCTGGACATAGGTGGTCAAGCAGCTGGGTACAACTCCTGTCTGAGCCCTCCTGGAATGCAGGACCTAGAGGGAGTACCAAAGTGCCAATTCCCTGAGGAGCGTGCCAGATACATATCAATAGCCCTGAGCTTGGCACAATGTGCAGTTTTTGTGGCCATTTGTATTTTAAAATAACACATCTGACTTGTACATGCAGTGGTTTCATGGTGAGAGAGCTCAGCCAGGAGGTGTAGGTTCAAAACCAAAAAATAAGGTAACAAAGAGAGAATACGTATCATTAGTTTATATTCACTAGGAAGGGGGAACTGTGGGTGCCCACGTGGGTGTGAAGAAGTTCTTGTTTTCAAAGTCTTCATAGTGCTGTGCTGTGTCTCTTACTCCTACTAACCTCCTTGTAAGCAGATTAAAGATGTCCCAAAGGAGAAATATAGTTCACTAAAAGTACCAAGGAAGATAAATCTTTTTTTCAGAGTTTTCAGGGATGACAGTAGGAAACAAAAGAGAAAATTCAGGTCATGGTAGCTGTTAATTTTAAGAAGAATTAATGATTGTGAGCATCGCACCAAATCATCCCGTGTCTTAGTAAGTTTGAATCATCTCACCCGGTCTCTGCTATCTAAAAGTTAAGAGTTTGATCCAAACTAGTTACCTGGACTCCGTCAGTGGGGACGGTATATGCCATATCTAGAGGATATTCTTTTCCATCATAAGTATTCATAGGATGGTCACATTCTGCAGGTGCTGGTTTCTTTCCATCAGCAATAGATTCTTCTAAACTAATCATCGAGGTTCATGCCCGTTTTAGATGACTAAAGTTAAAAGAAAGTAATTCTGCCTTTTTGTAGACATTATAATTTTGTGTGTAGTCACTATGTTCAAGGAAGGATGGATGCCTTTAGGCAGCTGGAGACAAAGGAGCAAAGGAAAATATATATGCTCACTAACGTCTGGAAAAACTCTTCATGTTGCAATTGTATTCCTGTATCCATAATGGCTTATGGGACTGAGAGACCCCAGGTTTGTAGGGAACTCATCTTTTGTGAGATCAGATGACACAAAAGTGGGCTAGATTTCAGGTGCACAAAATTGTCTGCTATTTATTTTTGTTCTGCACAAGGAGAACTCCTTTGCATTGGTTCTGAAGCATTATCTCAATAGGTATGATTAATAATAACAATCAAATATTACAAACATACACAGGTAGCTAATGGCAAATAACAATTTTGTAAAAGCGTGTTCAGAGCTGCATTAGACTTGGTATTCAAAATGCTAACAGCAATGATGATAAATGTTATTGAAATATTGTTTAATACAGACACATCCTAACATATGTCCTCTACATCTTTTCTAACTTAATATATGATAAACAAAACATCAATCAGACCTAAGGAAAAAGAAAAAAGAGATGCTATAATATGGCCATAATATAGTGTTAAAATCGAGTGCCTCTCCAAGTCTCAACTTATGTATTTAAATGATCTTTGCCTTAAACAATGGTTGTAACCAGACAGACATATGGTAAATACGTCCCGATCCATTATGTGCTATTCAGACCAAGAAAGCTGGTCGGGGAGGGGGAGGTTTGGTATTGAAAGTGATCTGATGTTATGTACACTCAAGTAACCCCTTCATGGGGAAGAAGGGAAAAAAAAATCCAACTTTGTGAAAAGGGAAAAAAATTCTTAAAAAGCAAAGCTGAACACTTTGCTGCTGTGCAGTGAAAGTGAGAAACGGTCCCCCCTGCCGGGGAAGTTGATGAATAATCCGCAGATCTCAAGCTGAGCCTTGGGCTCAGAGCGGCTGGTATCCCATACTAACACTAATCAACCAGTATGAAACATCCATTTTAAACGCAAATGAGGGGGGCCTTTTCAAAGGAGACCCAAAGAGGGGAGGGAGGGGGAGTTCAAAGCTCAAAATGGTTCATTCTTTCTTTCTTTCTCTCTCTCTCTCTTTTTTTTCTAAAGAAGACAGAAATATGGTTGGTTATTATCTAAGTTATTGCTACAAAGAATTTTGAAATTAAAAGATAAGCTTTCAGAGGAAGCTCAGTAATTTTCATAAAGAAGGACTTAAAACAGATGTGCCCTCTTTAATCGGGGTGTGCTTGAAAAAATATGAATGCATTTTTAACATAGCAGGGGGAAAAATCATACGGTTACACATTTGTCTCCTGGGCAAAAATAATTAAAAAAAAAGTCTCACTGCATTAAGTATCTCACAAATAGCCACCACTAGAACTTTCTTATCTGGCAAAAAGTCAGGTGAATGATTAGCCAGTGTTTAGAAGGCAGAAAAATATCTTATGTTGTTTGCTCTGTTTTGCCTTTTTTTCACTCTGGCTTTTTCGTATTCGCTAAAGTGAATTAACATCTTCATCAGGGTCAGTATGTGACTGCTAGTAAAATCCTAATATTTACTGATATATTATTAGTTGTCTTTCTTCTCAGTAAACTTTTTCGTATTATTTCTGTGTCCAGTAGCATGCTGTGGCAAATAAATTCTCTGTCCAAAACTCTGGTCTCTTATCTTTCTTCTGGCAATATGGGACTGCCCTGATAGATTCGGCCCAGAAAAAAAGGTGCCACGTACACCAGAGAAGGTTTCCTTGAATAAAGGCTAGGTACTGAGATGTTAAGGATTCAGTGTTTGCTAAATGTTCTTCCTGAACACTACTAGCTTTGAATCAGCTATTTTTGCCTTCTTTTCCTAAGTCCATGCTGAAGGAGGATGCCTTTTTGGTAGGAAGTTATTGCTAGAATATGGAATAGCAAGGAGCTAATTTGATTTTCTGGAATAAAGTAACACAACAATCCTCATAACAATCCTCTCCCCAAGAAAACCACATGTCCTGACTGGTTGCTCAACTACAGCTTATAACAAGTCTGATAGCTGCCACGGGAAAGTTTTTGTACAGAACATTACTGACATGTTTTGTTAAGTACACAAAGAGCTAATAATCCTGCAGCATTAAACTTGTGCACCTTTTGGCTGGAGCAGCAAGATGTTGTAAGTTCTTCCTTTTCAAGGAAAGCCTTCAAGCCTCCTGAAAAGAGCTATTTCTGAGAACTCACCCTTACCACATTTCACCCAAGGCTTTCACAGCATGGAGGAAATCTCCCACTAGTGTCAGCAGGAGCAGCAGCTCCTACATCTATGCTTTCTTCTTGCTGCTATCCAAATTGGCTCAGGCTACAAGAGATGTCTAGAATGATCATCTCTGTGTGCCACTCCATGCCTGCTTGCATGGGGGGAACACAGACCTGTGTCCTTGCAATACACCTTGCAAAGAGTCACCTTGAGCCGGTCAGCTCCTGGTGCAGCCCACGCAATGGCACCACTCTGTCAATAAGCCCTCATTCCCACGAGGTCCCTTCACCCAGGAAATAACTTCGTCACAACAAGCTTTTCTAGTGGGCACTGAACTGGCGTTGCTACCCGGAGCCTTCAAAGAAGAGGTATGTCAGGACAGGAAGGTTCTCCCTTATTAGTTGTCAGACCCAACAGAAGTTTTTGCCCTTCAAAGTATCACAGGAGTCTAGAGAGAGAGTCTGAAAAAGGATGGTAGGATGGTAAAACACCTTTCAAACAGCAGCAAGACAGGCAAGGCATAAATGGCTGTTGTATTTTTCCTTAGGCAAATATGCCGTCTGTCTGCACATGGATATGCTCCCAACAACCTTTGCAGTTGCCTCTGTTTTGTTTACTTGCTTTTTAGCAAGCTGTTAAATTATGTTAGTGGTTTACTGCTCCAAATGTCTGCTGTGGTGGCTGGGGACCACAGGGGTACTCTTTCCACGGGGCTTCTTTCTCCTTGTCT
Source organism: Gymnogyps californianus (assembly GCF_018139145.2). Lineage (NCBI taxonomy): Eukaryota > Metazoa > Chordata > Aves > Accipitriformes > Cathartidae > Gymnogyps > Gymnogyps californianus. The sequence goes on from NC_059486.1 coordinate 10,739,473, forward strand.
TCTGCTCTCCAGGACTTGTGTGAGAGGGAAGGGAGCTGGGGCCAGTGCAGCAGTGTTACACCATGGGGTGATTCCAGGGAAGGGAGAGTTCCCAGCTGGGCAGTGAAGCTGTTTGGTTCTTCTGAAACAACGCAAGGCACGCTCATAGCCGGATGGAAGGTCTGATCCTCCTTATTTTGTATGAATATAAATTTTTGATGTTAAATACATGCATTTAACGGTGCAGTCACATAAGTTCAGATATTATTGTGCTCTGCACAGCTATAGTCTGGAACCTTGCATCAGGTACTGCAAATCTGATGGCTGTAAATATGCCCTGAATTTTGAAGGGAGTTGTCTAGCTATAAGGAACGTGGTCCTTCCATTACCAGTTATGTCAGCTGACAGCTGGACTCACAACTAAGCCATAGAATAATAAAACAGCACCTAATTATTAGAGGGAGTCAGGCACAGTAGGAGACCTGCTTTGACATTTGCCCATTTATGACTTAAATATTATGGCCACCCAGCAGTATGAGAAAAGCAATACAACCTTTTGACATAAAAAGCACCTATTATCTAGTTTTCCTTTTGTATAAGCAAAATAATGTTCTCGATACACACTACAGCTCTTTTAATGAAAAAGTCAGAGGAAAGAAATTTGCTGAAGAAAAATGAGATGCCAAATGCAAATGTTTCTGTCCTCAGCATACAGCAATCATAGGCTTGAGGTATGGCAATAGCCTCAAAAACTATGTTCACTTTTCTGTAAACATGAATATTTCGGTTTGGAATTCTTACTTTAATTTAGTAGTGGCATAGTTTTAGCATAACAGAAATATGATGTTCCTTCTGCTCCTGTATTCAAGAGCCCACTTTCAAGGCTGAATGATGACTTCTAATCTCTGTACTAACACTTCACGTGCTTACACAAAAACAGCTGCTTCCCATAAATTGTTTCTGGATCATAAAGTCAGTCTTCTTTATGTCCCACATTAGACCTCATTCATGACTGGTAGCCTAAGAATGGACCAAAATAAAAAAATCCTTAACATAAATAGCAAGTAGTTGACCATGATCACCCTTTGGGTAAGCCAGGCAAAGAGGGGGACAAAAACTAGAGTGCCCGCGAAATGGACTGTTGTCATCTCTCAAACCACTGGTTCTCTACTCTGGTGTGTAGTAAACTAAGTTCTATCATTCTTTAGTAATAAAATTTTAAAATGCTTTGAAATGCTGATGATAAATGCAAACTCACTGTTTTTTGGTTTTGTTTTTGATTCAGGAGTCTTCCAAGTGGTTTTTTGACCTTTATACACTTAATACTTTGCCTAGCTGATGGAATTTTGCTGCTATATCAGTGCTATTACAATGGTACATACTCAATATAGGTACAGTACGTCAATCAAGCATGATTTACAACTAAACACAGGAACTTAAAAGAGTTGGTGTTACTGATGTACCTCTATATTAAGTATTATAATGACGTAATGTGCTCGTTTTAGTTATGCAAATTTCTCTTATATAGACAGCAATTTGCTACAGCTTTGCACTTGTAGCCCATTGCAATATTTACTTTTACAATTCTGGAAAAAAGGCCAAATCTTGTTTGCCATACTCCCATGAGATGTCTCATTGAGTGAGAAAGTAGAACAACATTTGGGCCAAAATCCAACATATTTCAAAACAATCTGCTGTTCTGTGTACCTCTCAAATGTCTTTGGAATTCTTTTAATTCAAAATTCTTTTGGCTTCTTCAGCTTCAGCACAAGTTAATCCTATAACAGAACAACACTCATTAAAATTAAGAAAATGTTAGTTACAGTGCAGCTGTAATTAAAACCAGTCCTTGATGTTATAAGAGCTGCACACAATTTTCAAGATATAATTGATACCCATGATGATTTATTCAATCTATGCACACATTTTGCTAAATCTTTTAAACACTTTACATTTTCTTTTTAGGGAACAGATCATTAAAATAGAGCGATTTCTGCAGTTTAGATTATACACGTTTTATGGTCAACTTCATTTCAAGTTCTATTATGTAGCATATTAAATGTCTCTTGATTCTGTTTATGCATTGGTTTGAGTTGATATAAGCTGTATAGTTCTTAAGTGCCATTGATCGCCTCTACAGAACAATAGTCTATTACTTGGATGTCCTACATTTGTAAAATAACTCAGTGCATTTAAGCTATATTTGGTTTCTAGTTAGTACAGTATTTGTAGCATTAACATTTTTGATCTGTCATATCAGTTGTAAAAGAAAACAAGTATGAAGTCTCCTTCATGATTTGCTTTTAAAATGTAATTGAATTCTACAGCCAAGTGCATTAATCATGGTTGGTTATTTAATAGAAGTTTTCACATTTGTGAAGTAGTTTTTGAAGTTAATGTTACCACCCTGTTTCTCTTAAGAATGATTATTTACAGCCAGTTTGGATGGGGCTACAAAAGCAGTGGGGTTTTATCCTCAAGCTAGAGAGAAGTGGGTCATCTGCTCTCTTGATTTCTGTAGCATTTGTCTGACGTGCAGTCCCTGGAGAATCCAAGTCAGATCAGAACTCACAATTCTTGCTGAAATGAATATATTAGTTAAAGTTCGCTTTCATACGGTAGTTTGAAATATCTCTGCATGCAGGCACGTCCTTTGGTATTTTTCCCATACACAACTGATGCTACTGTAAAATCTTCAAGTTTAGGCAAAGAAAAAGTACTTTCTTATTTTTTGTATTTCAGCGCTCAAGGAGAACCTCCTGCTCCTGAATCCAGACTCATATTTTCCCCCTTGCTGACTCAACTTCATGCTGGAGATGTCACTATTTCTGTGGTCTTAACTCCTTCCCCAGAAGGAAAGCTGCCTCCTGGGTTAAAATATAGCTGCAGAGAGGAAGTATAAACTGAAGGAACTGAGGAAAGGAATAGCAGCTTCATTTTGGTTGGAAAAAAGGCTGAGACATACCTCTCTCACACATCAAGCGGAGATTAAACAGAAAAGGCAACACAAAATAGGGATGAAATAATTTTCTCACAGAATGCTCTCTCAGCATAAAGGAATTTAAAGGAAATTATGTCTGTAGGATTCCATGGAACAGTGGCAGAGCTGTGCAGATGTGGCAGAAAAAAGCAGCTGTGGGTTCAGAGCAAATTTTGGTGGGTACATGGCTTGTACGGAGACAGCTTCTTCTTGATTTGAAGAAACTGGTGCATTCCTGTTCAGGTTTCACAAACTCTTTCATGAGAGGATAAACCTTGTATTCAGAGAAAAACCTCCTAGAAGCTCAGTGAGAAGATACTTTCAGTGTTTTTCCTCTGATTTCTTTCTTCCCCACAACTTTCTGGTGCTCTAAGCAGTGATCCAGTCCTGAGGCAACCGAGAGAGGTGACTTTCCATGTAACCTACAAACATCCTCATTGTGGTCTCATCTGTGCTTTGTCTATGTTAGCACAACTGGTGGCTCTTCTTTTGTTTGCCTTGCACTGGAGCCAAAGGAAATATTCACTCTTATCTAAGACAGTGGTATGGAGCAAAAGGAAAAAGAAGCATTTGAATAACCACAATAATGGCCAAACTGAATGGCCTGCCAGAATAATGGCAGGTTGATCAGTGTGGTGGAGATCTGTAAAACTGGGGAAGGGAAGGATAGGTCTGCAAAATCATCAGCTTCAACTCTCTCTTTCTAATAATGGAACTATTTATTGCTAGAAAATACATTTTAATCTCTTGCATCAGTATTAATGCTATTCAAAGAAACAAAACTTGCTCAACAAGCTTATAAACATGGGTAGGAATGATGTTGGTTTCCAAAAATATGCCTGTATTGTCAATTTTCCAAGACCTGAGTCTCCTAGTGCCAAAAATGTGTATTGCTGTGTGCCTGTGGCCGTAGTTCTTTATGTATGAGAAGGTAATAGATTGCGCTTCTAATAGGAAAAAATGAAACAATATTAAATGATTCAGCAGCTTAATTAAAAGCATAATTATTAAAGGGACAACTAGATTGAGAATCCAGATTGTCTGAGAAGAAAAGTTCATAGAAGTTTTGCATGTCCTATCCTCCATTCAGACATCAGATCCTCACTGAGCAGCAATGGTACTACGCTGGAACCTGTGCCAGGTTACAGCAATAATTGCAAGCCCCCCAGGATCCAAGCTCAGAAATTTTTGTATGTTCTCAGGAGACAAAGATGAGTGATCATCAAAGGCAGAGGAACACAGCATGACTGTCATAAGCCTGAAGTTACAACTTAGACATGCAATAGAAAATATCATTGGTACCTCTCCAGTGCATAGCCTGTAGTAATTAAAAACTTGATCCCTGCTGTTTTATCATCTCATTAGCAATGGGGGCACAAGACTTTTATCCTTGTTTGTCAGGAATCAAACATACCAGAGGAACTCTGATTATAAATTGATGAAAGTAAAGTTAAACTTTTAAATAAGAGTGGTTTCAGTTCACAATGTTTTTAGAGCTGATTAAAGAGATCTCATTTCAGTAAAAAATAAAACCTAAGTCCAGCACAGATAGTAGAGGTCATCACTGGCAATACGACGTGAAACAGCATTTGAAAAAGTGCACGTACTTTTAAAATGTACTGGTTGAGAAGTAAATACGAGCCCTTTCTAATAGTTTTAATACAACAGATTTCAAACTTTTGATGAATTTTAGCTCTTCAAACATTTCAAAAATCTCAAGTTTGTGATGGTTTTCATTGCATAAAGTTATCGGACAGAGAGGTATTGTTACCATGTCAGCGAATACAGTGTGGTATTTTGTTTCTATTAATGATAAATTCTGTTAGTAACAGTAATAGTGGCTTCCCCTCAAATACGTTGCCAACAACCAGTTCAGCATTTGTTTCAACAATGCAGGATTATGGTATAATTGAAAGCCTCTTGAAAGCAATGCAAAAGATCCTATTTAATTCTGTAGGTTTTGAATCAGTCCCTTTAAGAATTCTTCAGGTAGTTCCAGGATGGTTCCAGGTTTCCAGAAATATTGTCACTTTATTGCATTTTAATAAATCCCTGACCTGAGCAGTGGTACCAGCATTGAACTGGGCAGAGGCAAATTTGGTGGGAGAGAACTGACGGTAACATTCTTTTCTTTTGTTTGATACCATCTGAAATCACATTTTTCCCCCCTTTTTTTCTCCCATGAATCTCTGTTTCTCCTTCCCTTTCTTCTTCTTTTTCTTAAGATCTGTGACTTTCCTGTCGGAGGTCTAACAGGCTAACGTACCTGAACCACTGTGCTGATTTTATTAACAAGTTTTTTATCCCAATGAAAAAGCTGGACCTATGTCTTTTCAGAGTGAGTAGGAAGCCACCCTTGATGTTTTGGGTCATTATAAGAAAGGATACCATTCATTATTTCAGAGCAATGGTGAATCAAAAGTAAAGAATCTGAATAATTTTTTTCTTTCAACCTGGCAAAAGACAAGTCCTTTAAGCCAAGAAGGCTAATCAAGAACTCAAGGACTTTTTTCAAGTGAAAAAGGCAAGCAATGAGAAACAAAGCAAAAATGATGATACAGTAACTCATTATTTTACTGTGATTACTTTATGAGAAATAAAGGTATCAGATTCAGCAGAATTCATTATGTCTGAGCAAATGATCCATCAAAGACAAAAAAGAATTACATGTTGAGCTAGCTTCTTTCACAGAAAATTGCATCTTTAAAATATTGTTTTTACAGCAGATAAGTGAGATGGTTGCTTAAACAATCTCTCATCAGTGTAAAAACTCAGAATTATTCCAAATGAAAAATAAAGAACTAGATAGGCTATTTTCTGAAAAGTTACAATGAAGGATTTATATTTCAAGATGGAAAAAATATACTTTAAATTTTGACCATTTAATTAAATTGAAATGGATCAAACAGAAAAGTGACAGAAAGGAAATCTATTTCATAACTGAGCATAATTGGCTTATTGAACTCATTGTCACCGTACAAACTGTGGAGGCAAGAACTTAATGGGACTCTATGAAGAAATAGATACTTCACAAAAAGTTTTGTGAAATGATGATAGCTATTTTTTAAAGGGATATAAAACTTTATACTTCAGGGCATAACTCAGTCTCAAACTGTTGTGGCTTGGGAAGAAATCTTTCCCCATAGGCAGGTTACCTCTGGGTTACTAACTGAAGCATTCCTTTCCCTCTCCTATGCAGCATCTGTTACTAGCTTTTCTTAAAGACAGGATACTGGGCTAACTATACCACTAGTCTGATCAAGAATGGAATTTTGACTATGCGTCTAAATGAAAACAGAACTCGGCAAAGTAAAAAATTTTTGAGCAGTGGGATACTCTTTCTCTACAGGGATGTTTAGTCAGAATTTTGTAGCTCCCAAATGGACAAAGGAATAAGAGGAAACATATTACCAAAAAAAAGATATTTACACTATTTCCTGAAAACATAGTTAAGAACATATGTTAAAAGCTTGAAGACAATGAGCCTAGATAGTTGGATAGATAATAATATAGGCCTGAGGTTTCTATTACAAAAGCAAAAGCCAAAATAATCTTTCTAAAATCTTAACTATCTGGATACAGATATTTTCCTGTGGCATATGGCAAATCTGGAATCTACATGATTTCTTCTTAGCACAATTTAACAACATTCCTAGTGAAATAAAAATTACAGTGTTCTTACATTATACAATCTCCCAAACAGGAAATATTTTATTTTCTATCTATACACATCTACAACTCCTCAATTTTTTATGATCTAAGGTATGAATTATTTTTCATAATACTGCTAATAATCTGCTGCACAGAATTCTAATATTAAATCTTGGTACTCTTGATTTTCAGATTAAAGAGAAATAGTAGAGAGAAAAAAGCAAATAAGAGTCTTCCACCAAGTCACTTTGAATCCTCAAACTGAAAACGCAGATACCTCAGACTAAGTTAACCCACATGGACCAGCATGACATTTCCAGAATCTCCTTTTTTCAGCCTCAAACCCTTTAAATTAGCAACAGTTGAGGAATGCATCATGGTATGTATGCTGCAACTAAGAAAAGAAAATGGTCTGACAAGATTGCCATTCAATTCTACATTTAACCTTTCATAATGTTCAGTATTAGCATGAATGATTCATTACACTGGATTGGGTCTCAGGTCTATGTGAGGGAAGCATTGTTAGAAGAAGGAATAGGAAGCCTGTTTATTCATGTATGTCATTTTTTTCAGGGTGGCTAGTAATCTTCATATTAGGCTGAGTGGTTTGCTTCATTAACTTTCTGTTTGTTTTCCCAGGTTGATAAGAATAGGATGTGTACATGTGTCAAGGGATTCTTAAAGAAAATATTAAAAGATAAACTATTTCTACTTCTTCCATCCCTTTCTTTAACCCATTAATCCATTAAACATTATTCAAAGACAGCTGTGAAGAAAAGTCTTATTTCCTATGCATATGTTCTGTGTTCATGGCTATGTGCTTCTGTAAGCAAATTTGAACACAGGATGGTCAAATGAAAGCAGAGCACAAAAAAGAGACATCAGCTAAATAGTCCAGATCCGATCTGAGAGGATAGGAAAAAAGCCCGAGAGAGAAGACTAAAAGAATTAATTCTCAAATCTTTAGTCGTTTTCTTCGCATCAGTTTCACTGGAAATTGCACAATACACGGGTTATTATTTAGGCATGCTAGTCATTTCACTTCTACATGAACCCTGTTTCCTCCCATACTCCGTTCACTTGTATGTAGCATGAAAGCTAGCACTCCAGGACAGTAGGGAAATGGATCTTCTGCAGAAGTCATGGAGCAACAGGATCTGAGAGAAAACAACCTTGCAGCACTGCAGCAAGTGGCTGGCTTCCATGAAGCTTTCAGAAATACAAAATCACTGCCAAGTTTACAAGAGACTGGAGTACAAGGTAGCGGCAATTGGATCAACATCCTTTTCAACACCTGACAAGTCAGAGGTGGAACCACTCTCAGCACAGACAGTAAGAAGTAGTGCTATTGCAAGGTGGAGCTATACTTGTTAGCATCATACTCTTTTAAATTATTTTTTTATCAGTACTGTGGAATTTTCTGTCCCTTTGTCCAAATTTCCCATCCAAGGAGAGTCAGGAATTTTGCAAGTAGCAGCTACTGCCGTCACCCTTTGACTTCAGCCTGGATAATGTTCTCTGTGCCAGCACTGATCTCCACTGTGTGCTTTTCTTATCTTGAAACTTAGGTTAGTGCACGTGGGAAAACATGCAAAGAGTTTCCATTAAATTAGTAAAACTAATTGTTTACTCAGGCAACATTCAGTGTGAAGGCAGAAGTGGTCCATTAGAGTGATTCTCTGAATTGGTGTAAATTGCAACAGTTCAATGGAAATAAATGACAGCAGTTTGCATCTGCTGAATATCTGGCCTTCTGTATTGAGCCATTAATGTCTGTACTGGTGTAGTTTTAAAAAATTTTAAACAGCAATATTCCTATTACAAGCCAAAATGCACTATGACCACCATTTTAATATTGTTTTAGGATATATAGCTATAGGCATATGGGGTTTTTTCCAAGTGACATAAATGATTGATCACCTCAGCAAATCAATTCATTTTTAGTGACAATAAAACCAAGTTATAATTATATACTGTTAGTACAAAGACATTCATCTAGCTAATTCAAGTTTGTGTGGATATACCACATATCTGCATTCAACCCCAAGTTATTCAGAAGTGGACCTACTTAAATCAAGCCATCAACCCAGTATGTCTTCCTACTAGAAAGGAATTCTAGTTCAATGATGCTCCATTACTGGACAGAATACATATTATATCCAATTTTACAAGTAACAAATTATGAATTCTTTACAGAAAAAACTTGTACAGAACTTGTACACTTTAGATATTCCAGTAATGCAGGCCCCGTATATCATTACTGCTTGCACAGAATAATAGGTTTGCATATACAATAGCTTTTCTGCATGATTGCATGCATATGAGTTACTTGTCCACTGCTCCCTTTTTTTGTGCAACCTAAGTCCTCCCCATGGGTTCTTTTTCCAAAAGGATCGTCCAGTGAAAAGGAGTATCATGATGGCATTGGAGTGAATACACCTTGCAGAAATGTCGTAATTGCAACACTGCAACTGGGTTTTGCAATAAAGAAATCCAAAGATTCCCTCCAAGAATTACTAGAAGAGCTTTCTGATTCCCTGATCTACCTAGATGCAACTGGATAAATAACAGAAAAAGCAAGTTTCACTTCCAAACTGAACACAGTATAACAATAATATTGAGTTCTCCAGTATGCCAGAAGTACACCTGAATTGTTTTGTTGTGTGTCAGGTAATTCCGAGTAATCTGAAACTACATATCCAATCTTCTTGTTTGTGTGTGTAGAACTAGCAGGGTACTTACTAGGCCCTTGTCATGAATGTAGTGTAAAATCCTTGTGGCTAACTCTCAGAGATGTTGAGCACCCACAGCTACAGCTGACTTCATTTAAAATTGCAATGATCTACAGCCTTGGAATTTGGTTTCTCACTCAATAAATTTGGCAAAATATACAAAGTGCAGAAAACAGTTTGTCCTTAATCACATCATCATTTGGTCTGAACAAAATTAAGGTAACAAAGATCTCAAGGGTCTTAAAAAAGAAAATACAGAGAAAATGATTACTAGAAGGACACATCCAATTGTATTGCATAAGTACAATCTCATTACTGCTAAATATGTTGTAGTCTGCTTATAGTGATTGCATCTTCTGATCTGTAGCTGAGTAAGGGAATAGGAAAATATTATTTCTATTCTGAATGGTGGATTCTTCCCAGGTAGTATTCTGTATTGCTATCTTGATTGTACAAGATTCAAAGAGCAACTGCACATGGATGTTACAGACCACTGCTTATATTCTCCATCTGCTCCAAGACCCTTTTGTTGCAAATTGTGCATTTGGTTAAAATAAGTAAATTAAAGCTCACAGCAGTGTTTCTAAAGTATACCTAACTTGAAATTCATTCTTTCTAGTTTAGCCATACTATAGTCTAAGAAAAAATTGATAGTTCAAATACTAAAGAAAGATGAAGCAAATACTGCTTGCTCTGAGATTCAGAATGTTACGAGTTTCTTACCAGACTACCATATACACCATGCAAGATCCTATATGAGAGGGCCTGGCATTGGCAATACCGGGCATACTTACAGTCCAGTTACTATGGGTACAGCAACGGAAGACCACAGAAACCAAGAATATTACAAAGACCCTTGTCAGGATGTCTGCTACTGTCGTGGTTTAACCCCAGCCAGCAACTAAGCACCACCCAGCCGCTCGCTCACTCCCCTCCCCAGTGGGATGGGGGAGAGAACCGGAAGGGTGGAAGTGAGAAAACTGGTGGGTTGAGATAAAGACAGTTTAACAGGTAAAGCAAAAGCCCTGCGCACAAGCAAAGCAAACCAAGGAATTCATTCACTACTTCCCATCGGCAGGCAGGTGTTCAGCCATCTCCAGGAAAGCAGGGCTCCATCACACGTAACGGTTACTTGGGAAGACAAACGCCATCACTCCGAATGTCCCCCCTTTCTTCTTCCCCCAGCTTTATATGCTGAGCATGACGTCATATGGTATGGAATATCCCTTTGGTCAGCTGGGGTCAGCTGTCCCGGCTGTGTCCCCTCCCAACTTCTTGTGCACCCCCAGCCTGCTCGCTGGTGGGGTGGGGTGAGAAGCAGAAAAGGCCTTGACTCTGTGTAAGCACTGCTCAGCAATAACTAAAACATCCCTGTATTAACAACATTGTTTCCAGCACAAATCCAAAACATAGCCCCATACTAGCTGCTATGAAGAAAATTAACTCTACCTCAGCCAAAACCAGCACAAATACTCACGAAGAACTATAGCCAAGAATAGCATATGCTTGCTCCTAACTATGCACAGACCTCTGAACATAGGCAGCTGCACTGATGGCATGTACTCCCGCCCAAGGGCATAAGCTATGAGGACAAAAGAATTCAGAGTCTTGAAGACTGTGGAGATACCTGTTAGAGTCTGAGAACCAACATGTTTCCAGGGTTTTCAGGCTTCTAAGCAGTTTTGTTTCCACAAAAACTGCAGAAGGAACCAGGAAAAGGATGTACAGATCAAACCATGCAAAATCTCAGTTTATTCTTCATACGCATTCACATTGTGATGAGCACTGCATTTGGCTTTTCCCTTGGGGCATCAACAACAAAGCCTCATTGGCCCATCTTAAACTGGGGATTTCAAAGCTGCCTACAGCATTTGCAGGCCTGCTGAGCTCTCCCTAAAACCCATGTATGGTTTTTCAAGAGGATTGCTCCCTGAATTGTTTTTTTCCTTTCACTACCCGACAAGTGGTCCAGATTAAGGCTTGAGTGCTTCCTGCAACTATGGAATGCCTGCAAAAATAAAACACATCTTAAACAGGGTGAGTACTAGGTCAAGTCTATGTGCTGTAACAACTGTCTGAGCTGAGCAGAGTTTAGAACAAAATCTGGAGTACAGATCTCTTTCTATAAACAAACTATAAACATTGCCACAGAGAAACTAAAGAAGTCTCTTAAAATCATATATGTACCAGCAACAGGCCTACTATATAGCAGGTAAAACAAACAGCTATTATTACCTTTTCTTTTTTTTTTGGCACTGCTATTATTTAAAATATGTCTCTCTCTTCTGAGATGAGGCGAAACACTTCATTCCCAGGCACAGAAGGAGAACTTCAGAGATAAATATGTTTCTGACTCATCCAAATCAAAGCTGACCCTGTGGTTGAAGGTGGTGATAAAACAAAAAAAAAAAAAAGAAAAGAAAACTGTTCCCCTTCACTATAAGCGGAAAAGAAACTTCAGCAAAGATAGTGTAAAAAAGGAGAGAAAGAGATTGCTCACCCCCGACCGGCTCTTTTAGGATCTTATCATTAATATAACATTTAACAGAGAGCCGTCTCAAGCATGAACCAGCCATTCCCTCTCTTGAAAAGTCTTTTTGCTTAGCCAAGCTTAAAAAACCTTCTTTTCAAGATAAACATTACACAAAGTGAAGCATAAATTCAGCAAAAGTCACAAAGATGCAGCATACAGCCAGATTATATAGGATGTTAAAATACAGTCTTTCCTTATGCTTACGTCTGTGACTCATGCCCAAGGCCTGATCCAAAGTCCATTGAAGTCAACCGAGTGTACCAGCTGTCCGTCTGCAAGAGGGAAGTTTGCTGACAAAAAATCAGAATAACGTCCCTGCTGATGGGATTGCACAGATCCCATGGCCAGGAAGGACACCCAGGTGATGTTCTTGTTTATGCACCCCTCCTCAGGTTCTGGCAAAGACACTTCTGTAGAATTTATTCCCTGTCCTGCCCAACTGGGAACCCCACCAGAAAATCTGAGAGATGGAGAAAATTAATTTTTCAGGGAAGGAGTCCCTTTTGTTATGTAGGAGCCATTCTACCTGAAATAGATGCAATTCATACAGCTGCTCAAATGAAGTAATTGCATTTTGGATTGTTTGCATTGGTCTCTATTATTTATTACACACAGAGAAACAAGTTAAACAAAAATTATTTGGGTCAAACTCAAGCACTTAAAAATAAGAAAATGCCAGGAGTTGAGATGCTCGTGGAGCAGTATTAACCTCCTGCTGTTTATACATTATGGCAGAGTTCTTAATTATATAATTACATTTTTTTTCCAGAGAACCCAAGCCTCATTCAGCACATGGAGACAGATCGGTGCTGTTCAATGCTCCCTTTATCTCCGGTGTTCATTGTGTACCTCCCTACCTTATGTACAGCACACTAACTGGCTTTGAGACAGAATTATTAATTTCCTAATGGACCTTTCTGTAGCACTTATCACTGAAGTATCAGTATTTTAAAAACATAACTTATGCTTTCAGGCTCTGTGAAGACAAATAACAGCATTATTGCCACTTTGTTTGCCAGAAATTTTTAACACAAAACCACAACAAATTTATCCTTCATCTTACTCCCAGAAATGACTGAGGCAGGCAGCTGAGATCACACATTTCAGGACAAACAGATACAGTTTGGTAGAACTATGAGCAACTGAAAGGTGCCTCGTAATAGGAAGCATTGGGCAACCTGCCTCACAAACAGTGCAATTGGCTCCATTTGCTATTTTGTGCAGGAAATGTATGCTTCCTCTTGAAAAAAACCGAAAAGGATAATGGTCATGTCCTTTCCTCCTGCCCCAAAGAATTTATGGGCTAACTCAGACAAATAAAATACATAGTTTATTAGAAGTCAGGGAGACATTATTCATCATAGCAACAGTATAATAGACTTTCCGTGAAAAGGGTTTTAAAGAAGGAATTTAAAATATCTGTCATATTTGGCATATGCAAGAATGTATATATGCCTTATGCAAACACTGTTGAATTAAATGTAAGTTTTTTGATGAATGTTGAATCTGGCCCAGAGGGAATAGTTAGAAGAGATAATGGATATAAGCCTGACAGGGAGATGTTGGGTGAAGTACACTTTGGGGAAAGTAACCAAATTTATTTGCAGTTGTTATGCATTAATAGCCTGGTATAAGTAAAAAAAGAACTGCATAGGGACAAATGGAATATATCTGCTTTATTCAGTAATATGGATTCAAAAGGGCAGATCCAGTAGTGCTGCCTTAGGGGAATGAATGAAAACAGATCAAATAACATAGGTACTTCCAATTACCCTATGTTTATATAGTTTGTATTTTAAAAATATCTACTGCCTTTCTATGCAGAATATTTCCATAAACTGCACTGAAATTCTCAGCTGGTACTTTCTCATCCCTTTTTATACCCAAGACAGTTACAGCAGGTAAGCAGAAGTCTGCAGTCCAGTGCCCATATGTTAGAAGTTAGCATCATAGCCATTACTAGCAAGACCTGACACTGAAAGTGCTTTACCTTTACAGGAATAGAATAGTTTCGGCTACTATAGGACTGGCCATTTGCAAATTTTAACTCCAAGGTTTGGCTTTCCATTTGGTCTGTGTAGAAGCACATGTGGGTTTTTTTGTCTTCCCAGTTGTGCACAGCCAGTAACCCTGTTTGCTACGTTGGCGGGTAGAGCCAAGCTTCTACAGCTCCCTGTGCCCCCCACCAGGAGGGTAATCTTGTCTGCTTTCAGCTCACCAACCTGACATCACTGCTTACACACACAGTGTCTAGCACAGCAGCTATTTTGTGTGGAGGTAGGAAGGTTCCTTGGGCCTTCCAATTACTCTGCCCAAGACAAGTCACACTGAAACCCAGGGAATTAAGGTGCTCAAACCCCCAGGAGGCTTCACTTTGCATGCTCATGCCTGTATTTCCTCACTATCCACTTAAGAAAAAAGGCTGAAGGCTGACCGTGCAATGGAGACTGAGCTATTTCTTTATCTGAAAAAGATAAAGAAAATATATTGAATGTTTTCTCCCTTTGCCACACACGCACACCAAGCAACATGGATTTACATGAGCCTGCACCGCACAACTCAGCCAAGCACATTAAGCTATCAGCACATCATCAAACCATCACAAACACTTCCTGCCTTCCTTTTCCCTGCTTCTTGTTATTTACCCTTTGCCAGGCAGCGGCAACCACGATCTGCAGCTTAACAGCTTGCACTACACTGAAAAGAAACCCCTGCACAAAGAAATGTAACCACAAAATTATGTCACTCAGTAGCAATTAGCTTTGGTTTCAAGATACACAAACTTTGGGGCTGGGGAGGAATTAAAATGTAATAGCAATTGTGCGGGGAAGCAGGTGAGTGACTTTGTGGCTTACGGGGGATCTATTACTTCTCTTGGGATGGATAAAGTCCATATTTCACCAAAGCTATTGCAAGTCCAAACGCTCTGGCATACAAGGAAAACTAGTGATTTGTATCTGATCTGAAACCACAGAACAAACAGGAGCAACGTTACAGACTTTTGCTCTCATGCAGTGACTGACACAATTTTTTGAACAGCTATTACATGTCTGAAAATTGACATATTACTGGTAGCAGCACAAAAGGCACCCTCTTTCAATAGCTGTTACTCAGCAATCAGTGTCCAACCCTTAGTGTTTTCTTTTGTTGAAAAAAAAAAATCAGAAAAACTAAAGTAAACCACAATCTGGTTCTGTGCCAACAATATTAACCAGCTTCTTTTAGAGCCTTTGAAGTCAGCAGGGGGCATCCAATCTTGTGGTGCAAGTAAAGAATGATACTTTAAGCGATTCCTTTTCATCCCTTTAACTTAATGAAAGATTAATAGCCTTGTTATTTTTGTTTCTGCTTTATTTTTTATATTCGGGGGGGGGGGGGAGAATTTTTGGCACTTGTTGAAACTGAAATGCTGCCTATAATGATTTTATGGATCAGTGAAGCACTGAGTTGTTTGAGTGTTGGGGTTTTTTTCCCTGTCTGTGAATCCTGTTTAACAATGCAAGGCACAAACAAAGTTATGTACTTTAAGTCCAAAAAAATAGCCATGCATATACTTTTGGGAAGTAGGTGGAAGAAGGTGGAAGGAAGCTTTTATAGTGCATAGACCTAAAAGAAAAAGTAGTGAGGGGGGGCTTAGCAAATCTTTTCAGTCAGAGCTGCGGATTAGTTATAAAAATGTAATCCACTTCCTAGCTGAAGAAAGCAGCTTTATGTCGCTGCTGGCTGTGAAGATACAATGTGGGTTTTATAACCACCATTTATTTATATATTTTCAACCAAAGCCAACAAGGCAGCATTCCTGGCTTGTTGTTGCCGTTGAGGGCATAGGAGATAGATAGGTAGCTTTTATTTTGTCTTTCTGTTTTCATTGCATGTCCCTTTTGGGGGGTGGAGGGGAACCGTAGGTCTCACAAATATCTCCTGAAAATATTATTGCAACCATCTATTCCCTCTGCTTCTGTATTCATATTTTCTGGGCTACACTGTGTAGTTATGTGTTAGCATGTGTGCAACCCCATATGAAAAACGTAGTGAACCTCAGGAGAAGCATGGTGTAATATTGTGCGACCCGCAAGAGTTTCATTTTGCCAGCTGAGGATCTGGCCAGACACCTCCCCTGAGCTTGCACAGCAATTGAATATGGAAGTGTAGTTGCTATTTTTAGTATTATACCTCAGACATTTGATTTTGAGCATGGGTAGGATGAATGCGGTGTGGCCCCTGACAATTGAGTGAGACACCTGATAGTGCTCTAAATAAACCCGTTATAATCACTACTTACAATGTGTTTTTTAACTTTGGATCTTGTATTTAACAGCTCTTTACACATAATAAACCTAGGGTAGAGTGTGCACGTTCACTCCAGCTTAAGCAAACCAGAAGAAGAACATGTATTTTTACCTTCATTTTATGAAAGCAAAGTCGTTAATGTTTCACTTCCACCACCAAGGGTGAGGCAGCTTTACCCTGAGTAGACCTTTACTGGAATATATTTATATGTTTTATAGAATATAAATTATAGTAATATAATTATAGTATAGTTATTTATATATTTATTATATATTAATTATTATATTCAATAAATTACTCTCTCAGAATCATACAGAGATTTGTGATGGAGTCAGGACCTTATTCCAGATTTCTCATTTCCTAAGCCAGGGTTTTATCCATTTATCCAGCATAAAGTTTCATTCAGAATTTCACATTAGCATTACAGTTAATGAGATCCCCTGCAGCATCTTACAGCCAATATTTACACCATTGCTAAATTTTGTTATAATTCTTTGGTGGTCTGTTTTTCCTCAAGTTTCCTGTTTAACCTGGTACTAAATTTTGCATCTGATGTCCACTTTAATTCTTCAGGTAATTGCAAAAAAGAGTGAATCAAATACATTAATACAATTACTATAAGCAGTGAGTGAACTCCTTTCATCATAAATTGTCCCTCAGTGTCTGACAGAGAAAAAGGATGAGATCCAGCGTTTCGAAGGGGGAGAAGTACTAAGCATTGCGATGTACGTTAGCAAAGAGATTGTAGAAATGCAGTAGTGGATATCATGTGCACAACTTAACTAAGCTTGCAATCCAAGTTCTTTGTATGAGCTAGCCCTAAGGTTGGCAATTCCACTGAGCCAGCCTACCTCCCTGACATGTAACCATCCTGACAGGCAGAGTATTACATGCTTTAAAAGTTGTCTTCATCAGAATTCAGAGGAAAGATGGTCCCAATGTACAAAATAAAACACATCACTGCTCTTGATAACTTGTGTGTTTCAAATGAGAAATCACAGTAGTGTAATACTGTAAAAATTAAACAGAATTTTTCTGCTATTATACCAAACAGCCTACTTAACAAATGGGTAATGAAAAAGAATAATTTATTACAGCTTGTGAATTTTGACAGTTCTAAAAAGATCTTCTTAGAGTTTCCCCAAAGGGAGAAGAAGGATGTTTCTTCCTTAACACACTGGCGTTAGATGTAATTTCTCTATCTGTAGAATTTTGCTCCTGCCTGGTAGAAGGGATTAGATTTTTTTTTCTTACATCATAACCTATTTTAAGCAATTATAATCTATGAGTAATAAATCATTTTCATTCACCTCTCATGGGGAGAGAAAAAATGTGAGAGAGCGTTCTGAAGTTTTAATTTATATCAATGTTTGCATTACTATTAAATGAATTAAATGGGTTCTACAAATGTTCTGTCATAGATCTGCAATAAATTATGGAGCATCTCAACCTAAGACATTTAATTGTCTCTTTTACCAGCTTTTTGTTTTGTTTTGTTTATTTTTTAAACTGAATAGCACAAACAGTTATAAAACACACTGAAAAATTCAAAGGACTCTTGGGTATTGCAATATAGGACATAACTTCAATCATTATAAACATTGCATATCCATTTGAATTGCAGGAATTTGCAGAGACCCAGGTTCTGCCTCAGACTCAGTATAACCTCTGCAAGTAGTGACATCGGTATAAGCAGTTCCAAGGGAGACCATTCCTAAAACGAAACACTGACCCTGGCAAAATCAATTGGGATTTTTCATCCACGACTTATTCCTAGCTTATCTTCTGATGGTATGGCATAATTATTATGAAGGTATATCTTTTAAATGGCAAGAGAGAATAACTAAACTAATCTGACTAAACGTATGAAGGTAGAGCTGGGGTAAAACATACATTAATGGGAATAAATATTTGAATTTACATTTCACACTTTCTTGTTGGGCTTTTGAAGGAATATAGAACACATGTACAGGGGTTCCATAAGAGCTCCAGAATTTTACTTAGAACACGTTGAAGATGATGGGACTAACCTTCTGTGCTGTCTTCTGCTTCTGACTAAGGTCAATGGCAGATGTTTCCTAGCAGTTTAGAAGAAATCACATGCTGAACAAAACTGGTATTATCTGCTGATAGAAAATTTCCAACTTCATGCATGTATCATGAAGCAAACTCTTTTTAAGTTTTTTATTTCAACCTATTTAACAGAACGTTAGAGATTTTTGTTCACTTCCCCTTACTCCCTTGAAGTTTTTAGTGTCATTTATGTATCTGTTCCAAGGGATAATTGTTCTTGCAGTATAGCAAAGTGTTTTACTTCCCTCCATTTACTCTCTTTCCAATATAGTAGAAATTCTATTTTGCCCTCACCAAACCGTGTAATACAAATCTAATATTTTAACATTATCATTAGGCCAAATAAATCAAATAACATATTTTAAGGAGAGAAAACCTAGCACTTAAGTCTTCATGCTCAAAAAAAAGACTTGTCCTATTGAGGTCCATTTTTACCCTTTGAAATTATTCATCTTTGAAGAAGGAACAATTTGACAAAGAATTAAACTGCTAACCTCAGAAATATTTCCTTAGTTCCATTTGCAGTTTCTGTCCAAAACATTCTATTTCTTCAACTTTTCAGAACTGCTTTGCACCAAACTGTAGTCACTATGTAACATGATTACTTTTGAACAGCTGAACAGTTTCTCTTCAAGTCTTTCTTAGCATATGACTTTATTGAAGGTTTTACTTTGCTTGTTTATTGGATTTTCTTTATCTGCCACTGCAACACAAATCTTTATAGTGAACAAGTTTTGTACAGGAAAATAAAATAATTCAATTTCAGAACAACCATTTTAAATGGGCGGTCTGATGTAGAAGAGCTACTTAATCGTTATAGAATTTACATGTACACTAACATAAAGCAAACCCCATTTTATAGCTCATCACGCTTAATTACACCAAAATTCACAATTTTCCATTTCAGTTCTAAGTTTATAAAGTGTCAACATGAATTAGCAAAGTAAAAAAAATAAAACTGAGAGCAAATGACTGAATTTTCACTGCTTTGCAGCAGGACAAATTAGCCCAGGGGGAGCCCGGTGCTGCTGAAGCTAGTCAACTTCCAGTACCTGAGCAAATTTTTCAAAATTGCTCTTTCTACCATACATTTGAGTGTGCAATGTTTTCTGAGTGACTTGAGTGAAAGGGTCCACAGAAAACCCTTAGGAAGACCCAGATATTCAAGGAAGCCCTCCTATTAAGGAACTTCTGCAATTGCGAATTAATGGAACATTGGTTCCAGTTTTTGTCATGTTGCACTAGTTTGGGATTTACACATTGCTATTTATAGGATGAGCACTTAAAAAAATCCCACTTTTTTCATGGACCAGCAGCGGGGCTACTTTAATCAGAACGAAGCACAGGTAGAAGAGAACTATTTGTTATTCATTACTGCAGTTTATTATGTCCCTGATGTGCAAAGGCAAAGCCTTTATGAAGAAGGGTTCTGAAGAAATACTGCTGTTGAGGTTCAGTAGGCAACTGCCCTTCAAAACTGCATTTGTTTCAGAAATTCTCATTCTGTTATCGATAACTCCTATAGAGCTGTTCCCTCCAAATAATCTAAACAAATTTCCTCTGATCCTAGGTAGTATTAGTCAACAGAGCCTAAGCAGCTAATGTACTTTATAGTATTATGTGAATCTGTGCAGAACATGATATTTGGATTGTAGAGCTGTTGACAAAAGACTGATATTGTTCAGGTAACCATGGCCCATATGTCAGGCTTTTGTAGTTCCACTCCATCAGAATAAGCATCTGGGAAAGCTGATAGAGGGAAGTCGATTGCTCCCTCTACACAGATAATTAATTCTTATTTCCTGAATTTGAAAATCAAGCAAGTGTATCTTGTTTTGGGATGCATTCACAAACACTACTGCAAGTACTGTAACAACACGTTCTCCATGCTGGCCAGAATTTAGGGATGCATTCAATTTTCAACAGTTAATTCTGTAAAACCTAAATGTAAAAATATTATCATAATAGTAAGCAAGACTTATACCAAATTTTCCAAGCTTAAAATAATTTTCAGACATTGAGTTGGCACAGTCGTGATGTAAATGATTTACCAGATTTACAGATTTACCTGCTGAAAGCCTGAGCACAGCTTTAATCCATGACACAGCCTCATGAAAAGTGGGCCTGGGGGAATGCAAGGAGGAGCCATCTCTGCTAGCCCTCCTGCCCCTTCAGGCCAGAACTCCTCACTATTTTTTGGTCTCCTCCTCGCAGAGATCACATTTAACACTGCAATTTCTTTCTGCAGTGTTTTTTCTCATTAGTGCCCTGTGTAAAGATATGGTTAGTTTAGACCAGTAAACCCCATTAATGAAATTTTCCTGGTGTACCCTTTCAACATTAATATCCACATTTTATAGATGGCCAAACAGAGGCAGAGAGGTTAAATGATTTCCATAAAGCCTGAGCCAATGTCTATCGTGAATTAGAAAATTTGCTAGTGCCTGTAGTTATCTCATTCTGTGAATGAAATACCCACCAGTGCTGATGTGTGATGTCTTTATGGACTTATTGTTAGGATGAATTTTACCCAACACTGCAATGAATTTAAAAACACACTTGATTTTATTTGAAAATTAAGCATTTGTTTTGCACTTTGCTGAATCGGGCCCCAAATGAGTAAAGACAGATTACATTCTAAACCTCTCTTCCATTCATTCTTAATGTACAAGTGCAATGCATTATTCTTCCAGTTCCAGAGTAAAGGATATACTCATTTGGATCTACAGCAAACATCTATAAATGGAAAAGCCAGAGAACTGGTGGGCTGTGGGGTTTTTTGCTTGTTACTTTAACCAAACGTGGAGTTGCCTTGTAGTTATACATTCCCAAAGCTGGAATTGGCATTTGGTTCCATTTCAATGTTACATTAGTCTGGATGTACCTCTTCAGTGGGTTATTTTTTACTGTCAAATTGAGGGGTTATTTTTTACTGTCAAATTGAGGGGAGAGAAGAAGACCTAAGGATTTTGAAGGAAGCAAGCAAGAACATAAGATATCAGAAAAAAATAGTCATACCAAGGACATAAGGACATAACTATGTAGCATGTGATTGAATTAGGAGCAGCTGATCCACATCCAGGCAGATTCATGGAGCCATCATGAATGTTCTTAATAATGCAATTCCATCTAGACTGTGTCATTAGTTCAGTAGAGACTTTACCCCCAGAGCATATGCAGACTTTGATTTGGATCCAGGGAATTGCTTAACAGCTGGAAAATTTTAAAAGCTGAATGGGAATTTTTGTGTTATGTAATTTTCTCATCTTGATGAATGGAGGAGTTAGACATGTGACTTTAGTTAGCACTGATGGAAGTCACCCTTGCATTAGTATGTATGGAAAGGAGAATGCACCCCCAAGATCTTGATATGTGCTAGCTTGAGCCTATTATCTATGTGTATGCTACAAAGAACAGTAATGAGTTCAGTACTGGTATGAAGTCTCATGAAACAGTCTAAGATTTTTAAGCATGCATTTAATTTAGGCATCAATGGAATTAAACAGAAACTGTTTATTGCAGTCAATATAGGTAGCAACATTTAACAAAGCTGCCTTAACTGCCTCTTTTGTTAAGTGTTAATTGTTTGAGCTGAAGTCTTCATTGCTGAGTATCTGATTATGGCCATTACGTGAAATGAAATGTTTTAGTCTTTTATAAGGATGGACTTAGGGAAAAAAGGATGCTTTGCTCAAAAAAAAAAGTTGGTTTTATTTTTTTGCTGAGAAGCTCGTATTACTTCAGGTTTTACGATAAAAATTTGAAGGAGGGACATATGTTTTTGAAGGAAGGACATAATTTTTCATTAAGAATACAAATTTGACAGTTCAGTGGAAATTTTGCTGAGTGCTAACTGTCCAAAAAGCCTGTATATGCACATATTTAATTGGGAAATTAAGATCTCCACAGAGCTTATGGATACCTACATTATATTGTCAAAGAAACTGAGAAGAATTTTTCAGGACTAATCTCTCCTAGTTAGTAGGACCACTGTGGTGGCAGGCACTAAGAATCAGCATGGAGACAATACTTTCTATAACCTCAGTGCTTCTTCAGAGGCCTGCCTGAATTCCATGTAACAGGACAGGGGAGAAAAGATGAAAATTGCTAAGGTAATAAGAAATTATGACCTTAATTCTGACACTTTGTAAATTCTGAAGGTCTAACTATTCAACCAGAACATTCTTTTAATTTGTTAGCTTATTATTATGGGTAGCTCTGGTTGGGAAGCTGTCTTGCACAGTAAGAATGCTCACCTATTGCTTGTTCAAAAGTGTACATATCCCTGTCAACCTTAACTTCTTTTGAGATTTTGGCCTAATGTTGATCAATTAACTTTACTGTGAGATGAACCATTTTTATAAGATGTTAGCAGCAAAAGAGTTTATCTAGCTGGAGAAAAAAGCCTTTCTGTATTCAATCTAAGTTATGAACAAAAGCATGCATGACTTTTTGCATAGCTCCATCTTTATCGCACACAGGCTGCAGCTGTAAGTTTTAAGTCTCACAATGTTTCCAGCTCTAACCTACCCGTTTAAGATAATCACCCATTTGTCACTGTGTCTTTGCCAGAGATAACTGGCCTCTCCACTGAGCTGACAAAATAGTTCCCTACTCAGCTTCAGGCCAATTAGCCAAGAGAGTTTAGGCAGTTTAAACAGGGGGCTGAGGTTGTCTGCCTGGAACAGATATCGCCTGTAGGGTGTGTGGCCCCATAAAACGTCAGCAGCATAATGGTAGGATTCATCTTGTGCTACTTAAGATTTTTAATTAGTACAGTTGTGTCAGGGAACTACTTATGAGCACTATGTATGACTAGAGGACTTGTGACTTGTAGGTCCTGCATGTGACATGAGGATCCATGAAGAGAACAACTGCAGATCTTCATTTGCTTGTCTCTGGCATTGATAGGAAAAACCCTGTGCATTCTACATCCTGTCCCGCTGTATACATTTCTGACATGGGTCTTCAATTAGCACTAATTAGGTATTCAAAGGAAGAGTAAGGATGTCCCTGTTTTTCTAGAGGGGGTAAAAAATCATGTTGCTCTGAGCTTAGCTTTAATATCTCTGCATCCTCATTCTCTATTTCAAAAGCAAAGCTGATGCCATGAGGCACTGCAGGAATTTGGAAAATATGCTTTGCTTTTGAAACAGAAGCTTCAAATCCACTTTAAATCCCATATAAAAGTTAGTCCAAGAAAGTCAATGAATGGATCATGATCAAAGTCTCTTTATTGAATTTTCTAACAGCTTCCAACAAAATATGTTTTAAAAGGAACTGACTGCATCAAGTGCTTTCCAGAAAGCTGAAATGATAACTCGCGGTTCATGATAGCTGAGAGAAGTAAGAGATGAAACCTCAGTGCCTACACAGCACATGGGTTGTTTTATATAAGTTGCCAAACAGCTCTGAATTCCAAAATATTCTGTGGGAAATTTATCATTTCAACTTTCAACAAAGAAATGGAAACATTGTGTTTCTTAAGGACTACTGCCAACCAAAAATACTCACAATGCGCAGTACAGTATTCTGGGAGTACCTTTGACTTACCTCTGCCGTGCTAACACTAAGCAACAGTTTGCTTATGAAGAAACGTACTGGTCCTTAAATTTATTGAGTCTAATTGCTCATCTTGAACATTTTACATGTGATCCCTCGTTGCTTCTTTCCTTCTGCACAGCAGTACACAGTTAATACAAAATGCTTAAAATTATTAGGATGGAAGTATCTAACAACTAGTTTGCTCCATGGTAATTGCTCAAGGTACAAAGCAAAGGAGAATCAACTGTGATGCTACAAGTAGCCAAATGCATAGCTGGGTACTGAGCAACCATTTTAGTCTAAAATTATACTGAAAAGCCTTAGGATAAAATACTTCTGCAGTATGTGGATTTTGTGAGCCATTCGACAGGGTTCTGTACCTTTTACAGAACTCTACAGGACAGCTGGAAAAAAACACAAAGCAAATAAAAAGCCCAAATAAAAATTTTCACCTGTTGAATTTTGCAGATTCAGGTCCAGTGATAGACTATTAGTTTCATGCATATTTTTTCAGGACTTGTTAACTGCAAAGAAAAAAGGATTTATTCCTGAAAGTTTCTATGCAGAGAACTATCAGTTTAAATTGGAATTAGGTTCATGAAAGGCTTATGGAGTCAGATACATCTAGTTTAATAATTGTAGTTTCATGAGGTTTATTTATTTAGTAGGAGACTTGCACATGGCTGATTATACTGAAGTTTCATTTTTTGTTGCCTTTGTATTGACATAGGAAGGGTCAAATTTTTGTATTTTGCAGACAACTTTGATCCTGTGAGTAACAAGGCAAAACACTGTTGTCTGCTAAAGAGGTTCTGCTTATCAGTAAGCCTCGGGAAACAATTCCAAAAACTGCTGTCATGACAGGGCACACAAGCATTGCTAAAGTCATTACAACCTAAACCACCTCAGAAGATAGAGCCAAAGGTTAAAGCAATGGTGTGGAATACATAGACATCACTGTAAAATGACAGGTATTTATATTTACCTGTACAGAAATTGAAAATGGTAAGATAAAATAGAGTGAGATGGTTGAGATTGTTCCTTATAAGACCCCTCATAAGGTATTGGGTTGAGAAATTCAAGGGCCAGGTATGGTTTTCCAGTACCTGGAATCTGGCTGTGGGTCACTCTGTGAGGTGGGTAATGCTCCACAGCTCCTGCTGTGACATAAATCTGTGAGTTGACTGTCAAATGAGTTTTCAAGGATTTTTTGTATTGTGACTATGAACACAAATACCGATACCTTTCTTGATATAGAGTTGTACTACCTTCAATAATGTTTTTGTAACATTCAACAGGATGCTTCATAATGCTAACCAATAACGGCAAGGGTGCCAGAATCCAGCCTTTAATCTTTTGCTAACTGAATCATTGCTGAGGTGAATAATTTACCACGAGGACAGAAAGTTGAGCAGTGATAGAAGGAATTTGCTGAATTATGATTTCTGGTTCCTTTCTGCAAGTCTCTGCCAATAAAAATTCTAAATGCTGAGTTAGACAAAGTTAGGTTCCATTTATTGTTTCAAGCTTGTTGTGCCCACAGCATTTTCCTGCATTTAAATCCCAATCTAGGAATTGTACTGCACAACAAATCTCGTAATAAGCATTCACAAAAAAATTCACCTTCAGAAGGTATGGCCCAATGTAAGTGAAAGTTTCCTTATGTTTACATCATGTCTGTCACTTCACAGGGAATTGAAAATACCCCTCATCTCTTAACTGGCACTTAACATTTCTTGGTGTTTAACAGTAATGCCTCAGTTTCTCTGAATGTTGCCTATCTGTTCCCTAAACATATCAGAAAACAGGTAATTCTATTTGTGAAGTGCAGTATTGTGCTAAAATGGAAGATATTTTGGAAAAGTGAAACATTTTTAGCACTAGATTCAGGGAGAAGCTATTTGTCTGTTAAGCTCAGATGTACCTCCGTTGTTTTGTCTTGGGCAGTCTGGCCTGCCTTGTACAACATAACACCTAGAGGGAAGGTATGAGAGTTGGAGGAGTGGCTGGATACCAGTGAGGAAGAGAGAAGGATGTTGGGGGAGAAAGGCTGGTTAAGCAAAAATGTTTGTGGAGAATTCATGAGAGGCTGGTATTGGTGCATTAGCAGGAGAACATGTCAGGGAACAGAGAAAACACAGAGAAAGAGAGGGAGAGAGAAAGATTGGGGGGGCAGGAATGGTCTTCCAGTATAAATTCCAACCAGCATGGATATTCTTGAGCACCAAACAAGCTTTAATTTCAGATTGTTTCAGCAATTGAGTTTATGTCCCATTTAATTTTCTGTTGTCCCTGGATTTATATCCTGTCCTGTGTACAACCATCTGTTCCTTGGTTTTTGAAACTCTAACAAAATTTGATATAAAAAATAATGTTTACCTTTAAATCATTTTCCATGTAGCCCTCTTTTCTTCTGTGTATTTTGTGTTAACTTCAATAGTTGAGCGCCCTGCGTTTTTAGCTACCACCTCATAGCCCTGACCTATAGCTCTCCCCATATTGTATATAACCACAGAGAGGACTGTGATGTTAAATACAAAAGAGAAATAGGAGTGTTGTAAGGTCATATGCTTCTTGCATAAGGGATTTCAAAGGAAGCAGTTGTTTAAAGGACTGGAAGATGACAGAAAATAATCTGTGTAATCCAACAATCAAAACCTGTATTCATTAGCACAGGGAACTTTGTTGGGTGCCTCAGAAAATGGAAAGGTGAGTAGTCAAACTGAGAGCAGCTCTTTAATTTCCCACATTTCAAGGTGCAAAGAATAGGCTCTGTGTGTTTGGACTATTGTAGTTTTGACTTTCATATTTCTAAACCTCAGGATTTAGATCTGAATCTTGAAAGTGATTCAGACTTTCGCCAGTTCTCCTGTCCTCAGCTGAAATACAATGTCGAGTTTTTTTGAAATAATTGTGCAGCTATGACCATTCCTTCAATAAGGCATTTTCTACATGAGCAGAATTCTTTGAAGTGTGGAGCCATGAAGATGGTGAGGGCCAAAGGTGAAAGCTGTGCAATAGAAGTGTACATTCCAGTCAGAGAACGGGTTGGTGGGGTGAAGGAATTAGTCTATTGATATTCAGTGCTTTGACCTGCTAACAATAACTGTGGTGCAGGGGTTATAACAGCGGCACATCCCTACATTGTGTATCAGTGGAGAGAGACAGACCTTATCTGCTTTAGTTCGCTTCGGAGGAAAAATCAGCAGGGCTTTTGCCATGTGGTCACCAGTTGCTGCTACTGGGGAGAATGGGGAAAAAATTGTTCGTAATTCCTCCATCATTGCATTGGGTCTAATAATAAGTCAGCTACAGATCTGCAATATGACAGGCATTTTTCAAAATGTGATGCTGGGAAAGAGAAAATAAATTAATAGGGTATTCTGTGCTGGATTTTAAAGGGCATATAGACTAAGGAAAGCAACTCCCTGCTGCTTTTTTCCCCTTTCAGATAAAAAAAAAAAAAAATCCTCTTTTTCACTTTGAAAGTATTTTTTTCTAAAAAATAATCAAAGCAACACCAACAATTTTTTGACACCAGAGAATACTTTTCCCTTGGTATACAGCACATTTATAACACAGCTCAGCTAGCCCTGCGGGTAAAATTTTGTGCTGGGGATCTGCAATTTTACTAACA
Organism: Gymnogyps californianus; assembly: GCF_018139145.2. Classification (NCBI taxonomy): domain Eukaryota; kingdom Metazoa; phylum Chordata; class Aves; order Accipitriformes; family Cathartidae; genus Gymnogyps; species Gymnogyps californianus. The sequence goes on from NC_059486.1 coordinate 10,766,892, forward strand.
CAAACCCAACAAGATTTAGCCCATACAGTGGAAAAGGCACTAGCCAGTTGACATTTAGCTAGCAAGGCAGGCTGGGCTCTGGCTCTGGTTCTGCCTCCAACCTCTACCTCTACCAATCACTTCCCAAATCTCTGGTTTTGCTTTGCCTCCTGCCATTTGTCCCTACCTTGGCAAGCATGGCATATCAGCTAGACACTAGCATAATGCATATTAATAGAATAGTAAGGTATTATGTAACATGAGGCACAAATCAGTGAACAGCTTAGATTGTTTGTTCTTAGGATTGCAAAATTTAGACATGTAGGTAACTTGATTACATCACCTAGTTCATTTTTTTGGCCAGTGTAGGACTGTTTTCAGGCTCTGGTCTGGCTTCTTTTTTATGAATTCAGACTGGAAACTTCTTTTTTTTCCCCCATATAAAATAAATCTTGAGCTTAGTATTCTACCTTACCTAATAAACCCTCCTCCACAGCTACCAGCCCACAGAAGTCCCAGGCCTAAGATCAATGGGCTGGCTAGACTGCTCGCTCCTCAGAGGCAGAAGTGCTCAGGTGTTACTGGCCAGGGATCCCAGGTGTGGCAGTTAAATACGCCATCATTTTATTAAAGGGCAGACAGACAGCAGCCATAGTGCTATAAGAAATGATCTGGTGAATGCAGATTATACTCATTCCCAAGGATTTTGAAAAGAAGATGAGAAAGGGCTTTTCACTTGGCAACAAGATGCCAACATTTTGGAAAACTGTTTTAGCTCTGTGGCAGAGCTCCCAAGGCATGCTGGGGAGATAAAGTCCTGTTATTTCTTAAGAATAAATAGTATCCTTTATCTCCAGAAGCTGTTCAGAGATGAAGCAGTGACTCAGAGACCTGGTCAGTACTTCATCTATTGAGTCAATCTGCACTTTATTAACTTGCTTCTCAACAAAAGTTTGAAAACCCCAGGCCAGAAAACTGTGTAGTGTCTTTTGTTTAACATATTCAAGAAGCAGCTTCATAATGGAGACCCAAAGGACAGAGAGATCACCTTTAATTTTATATGTGCTTATTCAAAAGATGCTTCAGTCTGAAGGAAAGGTATTTGAGTAAGAACAGCATTCAGCATGGTTGTAATTGCAGGTGATGTGCCATCTGGGCAGTAACCAACCCAATCTCTAACGCAAAGCCAACTGCAATGCCAACTGCAAAGGTACTGTAAAAATCTACTCCCAAGCAAATAAGAACCAATAACAGGTTTTCATTCGAAATGGAGATTTTAATCCTGCCAGTGTTGACTTGAATCATACATTAAAATAAAGCAAGCCTTGCAAGCCCCTCATTAATAATTCCTAAACGTACCACTGAGTGAACTAATATGCTGAGCTAGCAAACTGTGAGCTGTTTGAATGGCTGGTGTGGAGCATTCAGCCCAGCCTGTACAAGCAGTTTTCTTCAGAAGATCATAAAACCAATCATTTCAATAATCATTTTGATATATTGCTGCAACCACATCTCTCCTCTTTGCAGGGCCACTGACAGAATGGAAGTTAGCTACAGGCACTGGTGGCTCTTCAGCATGCAACGCTGTGGGAGTGCTCACAAAAAATCACAGGCTTTGCCCAATGTGGCATTTTGTTACTTTACCCTGAGGTGAACTTCAGAGAGGTAATTTAGGAGGAGAAACACTCTCGAACTGTTTGAGTAGGGCTCTGATATGCCAAAGGCTATCTCCAGTTAGTTAGGTAGACCCTGCTTTACAAAAGACTGGAGTTGATTCAATTCTTGTTAGCATTTTAAATTTCAAGCCTAATTACAGATTTTGAATAGTTTTAATTATATATATATTATTAAAAAAAAAAACAAACCAACAAAGTTGACATAGTGGTCAATATATTAGCCCTGGACTTGTAAAAGCTATATTCAAATTCCTACTCTCCCCAGACCTCTTGTGTGACCCTAGGTACGTCATTTCACACCTCCCTGCCTCAGTTTCCCATTTGTGTAATAGAGATAAAATTATTTGTCTAACTCCTAGGGACATAGTGAACACGATGATCTGACAAATCTCAGTCCATATTTGGATTATTGTCTTTTGCGTTACTGTAGCGCTGAGGATGTGTCATCAGGATTCCATGGAGGGAGGTTTTACGCAAAACATAAGAAAATGAGGCACTTCGTCTCAGAGAGCTGTCATTTGAAATGAGAAATGGATACAGACAGATGGGAGAGTCCAGCAAGATAATGAAACATTATTAATTATTATGACAGGTTGTGATCTTCAAAAACCAGCAGCCAAATAGTTAAAAATGAAAGTTTTCAGTGGTGTAATGTAAGGCTGTACCATGAATATTTAAGAGATCCCTCTCACAAGAATGATGGCCGGAGTGGGAGATAACACAAAGGTGTTTGAAATTGAACAATTAGCTTGATTAGTTAAAGCTTAGATATTTTCCTACATATGCAGAATAAACAACTAGCACACCAGTGGCAGACAGTGAACAGAACACACAGTTAAATGTGGCTTATAATACAGTCATGTTTTCAGCTCTGCTATTATCCTTTCATTAAAGTTATTAACAGAGATTTGTTACAAAACTACTGTTGTGAGCACTGTCCAGCCCAGCCTGCTCGGCTTGTGGTCAGCTAATGGTGTGAATGAAGTGTGAGAGGAGAAGCCACATCTTTTTCTCAGCTGCCCCTGTTTTACTCCCCCCTCCCAACCCTGTACTGAATTTCTAGTGGTTTTCTTTAATTTCACATGTTGAAAAGACTGAGTGATCCTTTTCCTCAGATGGTCTTTCTAGAACCCCCAACAGAGTGTGAATAATTATTCCCACTCTGTTGGGGCTTTGATAAGACTCTTATGGCTGCCTTTTGCTCAGCCTCTCAGCCTTTGTTCCTGCTAAAGTTATTTTCTTTCTTAGGAAATGAAAAAAAAAGGTAAAAACTGTAACATGATCAAGAGAAATTGCAATTTTAATGATAGTACTAACAATAAAAATATTGACTTGAAAACTATAAATGCTTGGTCAAATCCCTCTGGTGAGTGTGTAATCATGTGTTTACATCTATTTTTAGAGAGAGCACAATTTAGAAAAAGAATTGGCTGGAAAGGAGCTTGAGAGGTGTCTGAATATGAACTCCGACTTCTGTCTGGAAGCAGTGTCCTGGCCATCTAGTTTAGGCTGAATACAATCTGTAATATTTAACGGATGTCACAGGTCTGAAAGTTTTTGCAGCCTTGTTGCGATTATTGAGAAACAAGCATATTTAGAAACATATGTGAATAAACTGGGAGGCCCTATGATACAGGAATCAAAGCACATAGCTGCCTTCTCTTCCCCATTGAAAAAGGCATAGAAGGTATTACTGTTGACTAAACAAAAAGCTTTGTCTGAACGTATGTATGCTCTGATGCTCACGGGACTCGGAAAAGAGGTTAATCCTAAATTCAAACATCCCTTCAAACACTGATTAGCTATCTTAATACAATGGACCACACATGACAAAGGAGACCATTTTAACCTTTCTACCTCAGTTCATGTTCTACCAAACAAACAGGCCAAGCTCTGTTCCCTGTTACTGTAACTGCAATCTGAGGTAATTCAATGAGGCTTATCCAGGTGTAACTGTAGGCACATTGCAGCCTAGTGCACACACACACAATGACAGGAGGATAAAAGGAGGAATAGCTTCAAGAATATAGGTTATTCCAGACTTTTCAGAAGCAACCTGTAGTTGATGTTTGGGTCTATTACTAAAATTAAATATACCTGAAGCCTATAGGTTTCCACAGCCATCTTATTTTAGGCATTGCAGTGCTGGGTAGCGGCATGAGATCAAAGTAATGGTGCATACAGATATATTGGCGTTTTGAGATTGGAAGATAAATAATTCATACATTGAAAACAGAGTTGGGTTGGGGATATTATAGATTAATTCCATCTCACACTTTTCCCCCCCCTCTCTCCCCCCCCGCTTTTTTTTTTGCTAGTGGGAGACCTACTGCCCTTGTCCCTTTCTTCTGATTTCTGAATCTGCCACAGGCACTGTTAGAATTACAGCAGTGATAAGAAAAAATCAGGCGTGGGATTTGAATTAATGCTTTTAGACAAATCTCCATTCCATCTCTAATTCTAATGCTAATTACATTTGCAGATCAAAGCCTGTTCGTTAAAGTTTTGCTTTTGAATACATGTAAAGATTTTACTTTTTTGTTTGATTTTTTTTTCCATTTTTGGAGAAATGCTTCTTCCAGTAGAGACCAGATGTTCCTAAAATATCCCTTTGGAACAACACAGCTTTGGTTCTCTGTTTTCCTTTCTTTGAATCTTTTGTATGCATTGGGTACAGCATTGTTCTGTTACTGTATAGGCAATCCATCTTTTTGACTTATTTGGTTTCTGTTTAGAAAAAGCCAGTGATAACTTAATAAGTGAGTGCAAATAATTGCAAATATGTTTAACTGCATGCTCAGCATTGCCAACTGCAGATATTCAAAATTTGTATCAGCTTCAATAAGATTATGAGATTACAATGAAGAGATTTAAAAAATATATACATATTGACAACTGAGTTATTTTTATTTTCCCTCTGACTCTCAGATTTATATGATTTACACTTGCCATCTGCTTCTACAACTAGGAAGACTAGAAGTTATTTCTTCTCTTCCTTTTTTTTTTTCTACGTGAAGCAGAACATTTCTAACATGGACTCCTTATATTTGGGTTTTCAGAAACAGAAACATAAATATCATGCAACCCGTGATAAAACCATAAAAGCTGGCAACACAGGCACAAGTCTCATTGCACTCAAATTTAAGCTTGGCATGTCCATACAAGTTTGTAGGATCAGAGCCTATTTTGCAAGTGTCAGATAATGAAAGTCAGGGAAAGTCAGAAATTTTTAACACCACAACAAAAGTCAGAGATTTTTAACACCAGAGCCTGAGGGGTTGTAGCAAGAGTACTAGCTCATTTCAGGAGGAAATAAAAAGAAGGAAAAAGAGAATGGTGGAATCGAAGTGTGAAAAGAGGGGATTAGGTGGTGAAAGGGGCTGGGTTGCACGCAGGGGGAAGCAGAAAAGGTTCAGAGGGTGAAAAAGCCAATTAGTGGAGTATAAATCTAAAAAAGCCAATTTCTGAAATAAAGAGGTGTTAACTTAAGGCAGCTAGAGAGTGGATTAGTCAAGGAAGTGACAGGCTGCAGTTAGGAAAGAGTGGGATTTTCAAAGCTGATCAGGGCTGAAAACAACTATACTATATTACATATATTTATAAGGTACTTAAACTGTATCATGAAAGCTGGTCCCTTTCCTAGGCGCGATGCAGGCTCCTTCCATCACGTCCCCCCCAAGAGGTGTGCTGTAGATAGCCGAATTCTGGCTCATGTCTTCTATCTGCAGGCAGCAGCAAAGGGCCTGCTGACTCAGGCGAATTGCTTGTGGAATCTCCTTAGATGTCAGGCACAGTGTGACTCTTCCTATCTTTGCAGCAACAGGAAAACAGTCAACAAGAATCATTACCTCAGCTAGACAGAGCTGTTCAGTGGCTTCCATTCCGTCAGATCTGACAGTCACAGAGTACAAAAGGTCCCTGCTCAGCATGGGGCAGCCTTTCTGTACCTTTCCCCAAACACCTAGGAGTATTTCAGACTCGATCCTGGTATAGTAGCTAAAATCCTCCTGCATACATGATAGTAATAACATTATAAATGCCTATTGCCCCTCCAAAAAGCTTTGGGTTCCCATCACCAGGAATCCTTTCCTTGGATTTTTTTCTCCAACTTGTGTATTAAGTTAAAGCATCTTGGTTCTCTCCCATGGCAGAGTCTGTTACTATCTCCATGCCACTACTGCAATAACCTGCAGCTCATCTACTTGGGCAGGCATGATGTTGTTATTCATACACACCTGGGTGAGGAAAAGAAGAGTAACAGACATTGCTTCTTGTCCATTTGATATGGACATATTTTTTTGCAATGGGAAACTGAAAAGTCTGGAGGGAAAAAATCAAACCAGAATCAAATTCTGCTCACATGCATCCACATGTATTTGCAACCAAGTCAGTAATTTCCAATTTTAGTCAACGCATGCAGAGACTTTTGGATGTAAATTGGCAACCCCGAAAAATCTCTCCCAAAAGACTGTGTATTTGGCAGGAAGCATGCAATTACCTGGGTGTTAAGAGATCACGTTAAGTGCTGCCAGAAAAAGCTGCTTGCAATATACAACTAGTTCTACTGATATACAATCCCCAGGAATTATAGTATTTATTTTTGAATAGCATTTGCTGCTCTCTCATCTATTCCCTAGAAGTTTATATACATAGACATAGAGATCAAACTTGAAACTATAGGGATTTCCCATTGACACAAGATTACTAGAAAATACCAAACTAGAAGAAATCCTCTTCCCTTCTGTCTTCTACAGTGCTGCAGGATGGAAGAAGATATGTGAGCTAGATTCAATCTGCCATCCTAAAGCTTATGGTTAGGAAGCATCTGCATACAGTTGGAAGGTACAGTTCCATATGGAAAAAGGAATAAAAAAATAAAAACATGAAATGTAACAGGCCAAGGTTTCAGCTGGGTAAATCAGCATTTCTCCCTTAAACTCACTGGAACTGTGCCTATTTATATCATCTAAGAATCTAGACAGTTATCTGGGCTTGCCAGCTTACTGTAGGGATAAACATATCTTTAACCAATTAAATGTTCATTAGGGGCAAGACGGAAAGGATAGCAGAAGCCAAAACTCAGAACCAGTCAGCACTTATGCTCTTGTTCTTTTATCAAATGAAACATTAACATTTTGTGGAACATCTTTTTCTGCATGGGTAAGCGTAAAGCCTACTGTAAATACTGGTTTAGATCTACTGGGGAGTTATTTTATCTATGAGTTTCGGGGAGTTTTTTTGCTTACTGGTATGTCAGCCTTCTTAGCATAGCACAGTTATCTCAGTATAAAAGTACCTTACACTTATCACTAAACTTACAGAAGTCATAGATGTGATATGGATACCTTAATCTGTAAAACTACTTCATAATAGTTTCAAACTACCATACTGTGATAGAAAATCACATGTATACAAGACCTAACCTGCAACCTACCTCTAACATTAATCTGACAGTGAACACCTGGAAATCAGAAAAAGACAGGAGCAGTTAGCCCAAAATGTAATTTCCACGTTATGCCTAGGAGACTGAAATTTACCCTAGTATAAAGAAATCGCAAAAAGACTCATACCCCATGGATGTCTCATTTAAATCACAGTCAGATTCAGTACCATCTGGCCCTCCACAAGTCACCCTTGATTCACGCCCTGCAACTTCATGGTGGATTCTAGCCACAAGGAATATAAACCAATCTATGCACGAAGTGTCAGCAATCCCTGACGTTTACCCTTTTGTTGGTTTTATCACTTGAGGTAGTCTCTGCTTGTGTTGAAGTACTGCCATGATGACTCACACACAATCGCATTTGCAAACTTGGACATGCACATGTTACAAGCTGTTCTTTAAATGAGTGTAAGAAGGCATCTCATAATCCTGAAGCAAAACTCTTTCAAAAGGTACACAGCCAGAATGTGTTGGCTGGTTTTTTCCAAGTTTTTAGAAAAGGTGATAGACAGTAATAAGAGCTGATAATGCAAAATAAACAGAAAAAGAAAAGAACTAGGCAAATATCTTAGAAACAAACCCTTTTTTAAGGTTGGTGCTCTCTTTTACCCGTATAATGTCTGTTTTAGCTGTTGGTTAGCTTTTCCCTAATGCTGTGGCTCTAAAGCTTTTTTTTTTACTATGACCACCTAGCCTTCTCTCCTGTGAGGATGGATATGGCAGGCTGCTCATAACTCTGTGACAGCTAGTTGTAGTCATCACCCTTAGGCCATGGCTCTCACATTGACAATGTCTGTCCTAATGAATTTCTCACTTTTCTGGTTCAAAGTTCTTCTTCCAGATTTTCAAATATTTTGGGGTTGGAGGAGGACAGGGAGATCATTTTTGTGAGCATCATGCTTCTAAAGGCATGAAGAAACTCAGCCAATAAAGAAGGCATTACAACATTTTCTGAAGATGGGTGAACTGAGAAGAATCTCTCTCTGGCTGAGGAATGAAGAAGGAAACCTAAGAGGACTTGTCAAGTCTTTAAGTCATTAATTTCTGTGGTTTCTCAACTAATAATGAAGTCTCATTATCAGCACATTTTGATCCAGTTATGCAGTCTCTCTGAAATGATGACACAGTATTGTGGACAATTGCTATAGCAATGGCTATCCCAATCTTGAGCAATAGTACATAGAAGATGTAAAAGTAGTACAGCAGGAACCAGCAGTACTCCCTCCAACACTACACATCGGGGTGTGTCTGCAGGTGTGTTCTCTTCTGTTGCAACAGGATCAAACAGCAAAGTAGCAGCATCACTGTTGAAGGAAAAGGGGCTTTTATAGAGCCCTCACTGCACCATTTATAGCAGTTGTTACAATGTGAGGCCTATTTTTCCTTGCATATCTTATTTTTTTGCTATGATCCTTGTCATTCAATGCATAGGATGAAATATTTTTACAATACATCATTGAGATGAGAGAATATTATCCTTTTTAACAGATGGAGAATTGTACAGAGATGTTAAGTCTGGAAGTATTCATTAATTTAAGCTTTGAGACATGGAAGGCCTGATTTTTTTCAGAGTAGTTTTATTATAAAGTGTGAATTGCTCTGCACTTCTGCAAATCAGACTTAAGAGTCTCCAGTTAGATGTGGACTGGGGATGACATAAATTAATTACCTTTTCTGAAAAACATGGTTTAAATGTTTGCACTGGCATTACGTTCTGCAGCTGAATTCAGTTCCCCAGGACAGCTTCGTTAATTAAGACACCATCTTCTCTCTTTCTGCAAGCTTGTGATTAAACACACTTTAAATTCTTCATGAATTCTTCTTCAATTCTTGGTCCCATTGACTCCAAGTGCCAGTCTCCTTATCCTGATAATTTCAGTCTTACCAAGATCTTTATGCAACTAAAATTCTCCAGGGTCTTCATGTCTCCCTCTCACCTTGACACTTCTGCTTTCTCCTGACACTCTGTCCCTACTTTCTCCTCTAGTTTTCAGTATTCTCTTTGTCCAGTCCGTCTCAGGGATGGAGCAGGTGAAAGGATAGTTCAATTGAATCCAGACTCGGTGAGAGATTCAGGTATTCATACTGCTCATAAATCTTTACAGGCTGTGGGTGATAAACTGTAGCAAGTTTCTGCTGCATGTGTGTGAACTGCAATAGCTCCAGTGCTTTTATCTTCAATGACTTAATGTGAGTTTTCAAAGGAAAAGCAAAAAGCCCATACACAATGCAAAGAACATCCTCCCACCAAATTTCAAGTCCTCACTCCAAAGTATAAAGTCTCTAGAGTGTTTCAAAGTAAATCTTATCAGATTTCTTAGGACAGGATCATATTATGGTTAATGTTGGTCACCTTTAATAATAGGTTGCAATACCAGCTCTGCCTATGATGCAAGCCTTTGAATCCATCGACTAAGTTATATTCCTGGAGGCATATCTGCAGCTTTTATCTACATCTGTGGCTGCCACATGTATGCATCTAAAGACTTTTTTTTTCTTTCAAATTGAAGTCAGGATTCCAGTTTGCTTTCGCTTAACTTTGTCATCTGGCTCTAACATCCCCAAATGATATTTCCCCACATTATCAATGAGGTCTGATTAGCTCATGGCAGCTGCAATATAATTGTGACAGAGAAAATCTTTGTCTTTTGAAGTGTCCATCCTTTCTGCTTTGCTCATTTTCTGCTTGCAGTAATTTCCTCCACCATTCAAGCACCACGGAAGTTGTAATTGACAAATGGGAAAACTAATCTGGTTATTAGCTGAAGCACAGGCTTTTCAGCAGCTTCCCAGGGTGAGCTGTACAAAGAGCTTTCTTACTAGGGAAAATACTGACCTGGGCGTTGCCAAATCTCTTGCAGAGACAGGTCAGGTGAGTCTCTGATCACATATTAAACAAAAGTAATTATTTTAACCCAAAGTAGTTAAAAGGAGAGAGAAAAAAAGACTTCCTACCGAAGAGTTAATAGCAGAATTCATATTAAGGGATTTAAATGTGGACTTCAGTTCACTAAGATGGAAAATTATTACATGAAATATGCATGAAAATGGAAGATGCTCACAAACAAGGACAGTTTACTGTTAACTTTTCCAATCTAGGCAGTTAAGGAACAGTTTAAATGTCTGGGATTTCAGGAAAGGAGCCAGTGTATAGAGAGTAGAAAAACAGGCCAAGTTCTGTTCTCAGGGTGAAATTCATAGCTGTAAAATGTCTATGTATCTCCTAAAATAAAGCTAGGTTGGCATATGCAGGTTTGGCTTGGACTCTACATAATGACCAACTTCTCTTTCAGTGGGACTTGGAAGCAAAATCTGCAGCAGAATAAATGCCAGTATATTTTGCTGTAGATTTCCTATATCTGTATTTTCATGCACCCTTTCAACCTGCTGTGGTCCAAATATACTGTAAAGTCCAGAATGAAGTGTAAGTACATTAGTTTATCAAGTCATTACAAATGGACTGATTTCTGCTATACAAACAATATCTACTAATCTCTAATATCTTGTAACCTAAATATTACTTTCCTCATTGACCATTCTAATTCATAAAGTTCAGTGCTGCAAATACGAGTATCACTCAACAGCCAAGTGCCTTGTTCTGTCTTTTGCAGCAACCAGCAATGACGTTTTGAATCTGGACCTGACATACCAGGTTTCAACTTAATCCATGTATTGCTACAGGAGAACTAAGAAAATTATTTTCAAGGAGAAAAATGAATTGTTTAAAGTTGATGAACGTGTACATAATGCAAGACAGCTGAGCTTGCACTGACCCAAAGAAAGGATGTTTTCAGCAAACTGACAAGCCTGCATAGCTCCCATTAGTAGTGCAAGTTATGCACATGTAGATTGAGGAAAATGGACTCCTATTAATGTGTTTGTAGAGGAAAATGCTGCTTCCAGTATACTGTTCCCCAGCTGAGCTGAGAGTGACTTCCCAAGATAAGACCCTGCTGTTACTCAGCTTCTAAATAAGGTAAGAGAAGATTGGGCGATGGGAGGTTCAGATGGCAAAGTGAATTTGCCTTGGTGAATTTGAAGTGCTTACATTGCAGTCTGCAGTTCAGCCATTTACCTGGTTTCTGGGTCTTTTTTATTTACTGTCAATTTAACAAACCTTGTCGTCTGTTGATAAGGAGTCTTAGTGCTCAGCTTAGTCCACCAATTTCCCCTCTGCCGCCCCAAGCTTTTATAATGTCACATTTATTTTGGTGACTACAATATATTTGTTTGTAAGCCCTCACACTGGGCAGCAGTGCATGTTAATTCATTAAGCCTGACAGAATGTAAAATTACAACACAACAGTAAGAATGTTGTCCCTGTACTGCTGTATAATTAAAGCATGGTCATCCAGGGGAACCTGAGTTCCCTTCTTCAGGGAAACCTTTTGTAATTCAGAGCAGTTAAAACCACTAGTTATTCAAGCAGGTTAATTATCTCTCCAGTATCTTCTCTTAGATAGGTATCTTGTGAAAGATCTGCGATGTGGGCAAATAGTATGATCTACATCTATTCCACCTCGGGCTCTGATTTCACAAACTTAAGAAAGCTGGATTGACTCCATACTGGATTAACAGACTTCTAGCAAAAACACCTTGTGCTACAGGAAATGTAGTGACATAACAAGTTCAGCTTGGTCCTGATCACACACGGTCATCACAGGATTCGTTGGTACTTTCAGTAGGAACAGAGGTGCTGCACACTCTCTTCTGAGTGAATCTTTTTGGATTCTCTTCATCAAAACAGATGAAGTTACACTGTGCCTGCTTCAAGCTTCCTTGTAGCTTCACTTAGATAAACTATTCTTTCTCATTTCCTATCCTAGGTTGCTATGGCTGACTAAACTTAAGTAGCTGTCATGCCTTATCTAAAGTATAGATTAAGAAGTATATGAAATGATCTAGAATAGATAAACAAGAGAAGTATAAGAAAAAATTTAAATTTGGTTCCTTCTCTATTTCTAAAAGCAAATCACATCCTTCACAAAGAAATCAAAATAAATATGAATGGGATAGGCCCCTTCCTTCAGAATGATGGTATGAGTTGGTGGTAAAGGTGTAGGCTGTTGTTAGCTAAAAGCATATTTTGTTACATCTCACTTCCACGGCAGGGTTGTTGAAGGCGTGGGGGCAACAGTCAGAAGGGTAAAGTCCCACTGACTGTATATAGGCAATTTCAGCGGTAGCAGCATAGAGTTTGCAGCCACCTCACCTGCTAGCAAGGGGCTGTGCTCATTTATGAAATTCACTTCACGTGCACATGAAGCACAAAGGATATATACTGCTTAAATTCCAACATCCATTATGTATATTAGGGCTTGTCCCAGCATGCTGCAAAAGAGGTAAAAGTCTGCAGGAGTACTTTGCTGACACGGGTTAGGAACTGAAAGAGTGATTAGAAATGGCTAATTTTTTTTTTCCAGCAACACAAACTCAGTTCTACTCTTACGGCAACAGAATCCCATCGTATAAGGAATCTGCTGCTCCCAGCCTCTACTCATCACCATTCTGGCCCATATTCTTGGAGGCCTGTGTTTGCTGACCATAATTATTTGCCTGCACAAGCCCATACAAAGCTGTAGAAACAGACAGAAGTGGCTGTATGAAGCAGAGGTGCAATGCCACATATCCTCTCTTGTGATACGCCTGGAGATTGGGGGACAAATGATGCAAGGGAAAAATAGCCCCCCCTTCCATTTTTTTTATAGCTTAGTATTCTCTTTCTTTTAATTGTACAGTAATCAGACTAAAGAGTTTACCTGGTATGAATACAGTGACTTTGATTTACACTGGTGGAGCACCAGGTTATAACAGTGAAGTTTCAGGGAGTAAAGAATGAGGAGAAAATAGAAATAGTTCATGGGGTATTACATATTTTAGAAAAACAGAAACTTCCAAGAGTTTCAGAACTGTTCCCCTTTCTTTGCTCTGACTCTTCAAATTTTTTCTCTTGCACCAAAATAGACTATTTGTTTATTACAGCAGGAACTAATATTTTCCCTGTAGCCAGTTAAAAGAAATACATCCTCTTTGTGGCTTTGAAAATCCCTACAGGATTATGAATGAATACTTCAAGAGTGTATTATAAATTCAGACATGTCTATTGGGCTTTCAAGTATCACAGCGGGAGCTTCTTACTGAGGCAACCTGAGGGTAAAGGCTTTCCCACCTTTCCAAAGTGACTCCTCCCACAAAATTTTCTTAGGCTGAAGTCAAAAAAAAAAAAAAACCACCACCCTACCTAGTTGAGCTTCTTAGAGCTACTTCATTCTAAGCAGAACTGAATACAGATATAATTTAGTACAATCACATACCCAGACATTGCTCTGGAGCCTGCTCAGTTTCCCTGCCACATGCAATATCTTGCACACTCTTTAATGGTAGGTTGTTATTTGAAACCAATGTGCTTTTTATTTTAAAGTCTAAGCAGGTTAGTTAAAAAACTTGTTTTCCAGCACGTGCTGTCCTAGATGCGCTATGAGCACCTGTCATTATCTCCTCCAAATTCCGCTGTGGCTCCTACTTGCCAACTGGCAGCATCACAGCATTGTGACAGCGATTACAAAGTAGGATTAGACATAGCCCATTTCTCCCATCCCCTGCTGCGAGTGCTGAACCAGCAACTTTGCCATGTTTTGATCAGATGCACTGAGCACTGACATATAAATCAGGGACAGTACTAAAGGGAGAGGGGAGGAATCAGCAACAGAGAGGCAAAATCAAGGGCAACTTGGAAGGAAAAAATGGGACTAAACAGAGTTTAAAAAGCACAGAGCTTTGAATCTATATGTACTTACTTCTAAAGGGGATGAGGGGTGTTGCTACTTTCAAAAGAATGCTTTTTCAGGTTTTTGAAAGCACATCACCCCAGTAAAAAACCTCCAGTGGGCTGAGCCTCAGAATGAACTGCAAGATGAAAATGAGTTTTAGCTGGAAATTGAAGGGCAGTTGTTAAGAAGTCCTGTCAGACAGTCTTTGAAATTTAAGAACCACCTGCAGCAACTGGTGTAGGTGGTACTTGTAACACTATGCATGATGCTGACTTAATGGCTCAGCAGATGTGCATGGGTGTAACTTCTTCATAAAGGTTACCAGAAAGTCTTAAAGACATAAATACATTATCTTTATGGATGTCAGCTAAAAATACAAGACAGTATCAAGAAAAAAGTCAAAGAGGATAGTGATCTTCCAAGGATTTTACTTGATCTGTTAGGTATCAGAAGAGAAAAGCTGGTGTCAAGGTGCTCCAACATTGTAGCAATGGAGGAAGATTTGGGATTGGCAACTATTCTTACAACATAAAGGACACACAGCATGAAGATGAGGAAACATGTTGTATTTGATCATGTCTAGTGCCTAAGTGTGTATTCCCAACACTTCACTAGCATTTTTGTGGAAGTAGCTGCCATTAAAGGAATTAGCTTTCAAAAGAAACATTTGGAGTAAGAGGCATGAAGAAAACTTCCAGAACAAGACATACTCGTTCTTGCACTATATTGCTATGCCATTTGCCATACTGCAATTGTAGTTAAATCTAAGTATCTGTAGAAATGTTGACTGTCTAAACCCTCACTTTACAATGCAAAATCCCATGGGTGCAGAAGAAAAACATGCATATGACAACTAATACACACACACACTTCCAAATTCTTGCACATATATTCAACTTTAAACATGTACGAATTTTCTCTCAAGTCTCTTGAAGAACTATTTAAATCTTAAATATATAATATATGCTGGCACTTTTGCAGGACAGCGGTCTAAGACACAGCCACTCCTCAAATACTTTACAGTACAATCTGTGGCTGAACTTTGGAAAGGTGTCAGAGAGGAACTATGCATATCATCTGACATGGGTCTAAGTGATTTAAAATCAGCACACCAAAATGACAACAAAAACCTCTGATTTCATCCAAGCTTAACTAGTAGGCAAAAGCCTTCGCTTAGTTATTCCATTTCATAGTGAACTTCTTGGTCTGAATGCAAGATTTCTACATTTCCACTGGTGAAACTGAAGACCAGCTTTGTCCTATGCTCTCTGTCTGGCTTATTAAACCTGCTAATTTGTATTTATAATTATAAATACAGAGATCATACCCCCGGTCAAGCATCTTCTAAAATTCTCTGGTGTAGACTCACCCAGTACAATATATCCCTTAGTTTTAGTTGGCAAATATAACAGAAACAAGAATGAAAGCAATAAGACCTTATGCACTTGAAAAAACAAGATTGTTATCTCAATTTTTCAATTGCTATTAGTGAGAAAAGTAGCCAGCAATATGTAGGTCATCATCAGTAGCCGCTTTGGTAGTCTGAGAACAGTTTAAAGGAAGGAAGAGGTTTCTCTTTGTGGTTGAATAAGTTACTCTATATCCATGAAGTAGCTGTGTCTCACCCCCAAAGGGAAAAGCATTATCAGCAAATGAATGAACAGGGCATTCTGTGTTATGCCAGGAGCACTGTCTTTGAAAACAAGGGAGACAAGAAAAGTAGATTCAGTGTGGCTTTTATTTTCCTGTCTGCCATTGTAATGGAGCTCCTCCATTAACTCATTCTTGTCAGGTTGAATTGAAAGTGACAGTTAATAACTTACACCAGCATCTGCTTGCACTCGATGCAGTAGCAATAGAGCTCTGCAGTGTCCTCACAGTGTGTGGAGAGACCTGGTTTGTGGGAAGAGGTAGTATCTAATAGTATTAGAGTATTAGATACAGCTGGAGGAAAAATATGGACGTGCTCTGAGCCAACAAGCTCTCCTTTAGGCCACCTGGAAACTCCAGTTCCTACTGATGTACCAGTAAAATCTGGTGAATATAAATATTCTGCTTCAACTAAGTTATCAGAAGTTCAGTTCCTTACTGATACCACCCTGCTCACTTAATTAAGCTGCACTGGGTTTTCCCAGCAGACAGGAGCTGGATCTGAGCTAGAAAAATAATAAATATTTTTATTTTACAGCCATATGCAATGACTGATCCAGATGCTAGCCTCTTCTGCAATGTGGGAATTCAGAACTCAGATCAGTGACAGGGAAAGCTCCACTTCAGCCCATGTAGTAGTACTATTACTATAGCGTGACTGTGCCAAACAGCGATCCACCAGGTGGAGACCTGCATTACACTGTCATAAGAGTTTGTGAAGGACTGGGTCCTGGGCAGGCATGTCATCTGGCAGTGAGTGTTTCAATCTTGTCCTAATTATCTTTCTAATCCCTTAGACAATTTATATCATTACCACTATCTCCTTGAATGTGTTCTAACCTAGAAAAAATTACATTAGCCAATACATTGCTCTACCTGACCTAGCTGTGCAAGCAAAACTCTTGCATCGCTCTGAAATTTTCACTTGGGCTTTTCCATGAGACCTTTTAGTGCTCAAGTCAAAGTAACAGATCTGTAATTGTTTTCAAAGCATGCTTGGATTAAGTCATTATCTACCATCGCATAATGAGATATATCACACCCCTCAGTCAAATTGTTTAGGCATTCCTTAAAATTTGCTCTTATCATTGCATTTTCAGTAATTTTCAAACATCAGAGACTGTTGGTGCCAAATTTTCTTTTGTCCTTCCATCAATGTGTAGGACAGCCGCTTTTGGTACACTCACTTTATTCCCTCTGTCAGGTAGGACAAATTCTGCCTTTAATTATACCCTACTCTAAATGAACACTTATGTCTGGAGTGCTGATGTCTCCCAGTATTGCTACAGTGATTGTCTCACAAACCATTTGGCTGGGTTTTTTCACATTGTTATGTTGCCATTTTTTGTGATGTGATTTATAGTGTTTCCCTTTCATCTTCACCTGTGCCCTTTTCTGAATGGCGTACATGGAAAAAAAAAACTCAAAAGTGGGACATATTTTCCCAGTGATAATCTTTACTGTTTCACTTTCTTTCCTTCCTTTTCCATCCCACCCCTTCTTTCACTAGATTCTTTTGCAGTGGCCTAGATTTAACATCCTTTTACAGCTGATTCTTGTAGCTGCAAAGCCCTGCTAATATCATATTGTACTAGTCAGAAAAAGTTATTTAGGGCAGGGACAGTCTTTTTGGTCTATATTAGCACACAGATGCCTTGAGCCAGCACTGAAACTCAGAGGTACTGCTACAATATGAATGGTAGCAGGAGAGCTAAATATATCTATATGTATCTGTATATCTATCTATATCTGTAACTATATAGAGAAAGGGGAAGGTAAATGTATCTAAAATTTGAATGAAAGCTATTCTGTTTACTCACTTTATTTCTGATCCATAATGACCCTACTCCCCTTTATTTTTTCAGAGGTTACCCACTTCCTTACTTGTCCTTCTACAACCCCTATCCTCAACCTTTTTATTTCCTTAAGATTCTTGCTCCTGAATTATTGGTGTATTGTTCACAGCTACTCACCGTAGCAAAAGGTAACAATGGTAACGATCCATCGAAACAACTCTTAAAATTGTTAGCTAAAAATTCTAGTGTACCAGAGTGGCCTAAAGGGGAAAATTCACAAACATGGTAGTATAAGGCCGTGCATGAGTCTGTATTACTATTCCACTGGCCACAAGTCCAGCAAAAGATTCCTCGTTTCCCTTCCAACAGCCACTCATTTCTGCATGTTTGTCACAGATTACCATCTGTTCCATTTTGCTGATTCAGTGTTTGGATGGTTGTGCTCTATACCAGACCTTGTATCAGTTTTGAAAGCAAAACCAACAAAAAACGAACCTTGCTTCTACTTTTTCCTCAGTTACTATTTTTAAACCAGAAAATGTCATAGTTCTGCTTTGGGCCACAACCAAAATAAAGCACTGATTCAGAAGAAAAGAATAAAGAGGCCAAGAATAAGCAGGAATGAGAATTTCTTCAGTCTGTTCTAACAGGACACAGAACCACAGGCTAACAGTATGCAGAGGCGAAAAAAAAGCAAGCCTTGTTTGAAGAACTTGCAAGTAACTCAAGAGCTGCTGTTCCCTTCCCCTCAATTGAGTGACTGTATCATCAAAGGGCTTTTTGCATCCATAGCATCCAACAAACTAGCTTGAAAGTCTCAGGAATTTAGATAGTATCCTCTTCTTGGATTTTGAATGGGGCCTGCTGGATGTGATAGTAAGCTTTGTTCCCTGGTAAGCTAAAGATCCTTTTCTCTGTTTAAGTGCATGTGTGTGAGACAGAGTGGCTGTGTCAGAATGGATGATCTCAGCTTCTTGAGTGGCTTTAATTGTATAGGCTAATCATCCCATACAGGCTGATTTCATTTATTCTGTCTGTGACACAGTAAGCCTCTATGTAGCACAAATAATACAAGAATAAATAAACCCAAATATTAATCATTCCTGGCATCGTAACTGTTGAGTGTTGCAGGGGACCTATGTGCAAATGCTGACAAGCAATGCAGGGAGGGTTGGAAAGAGACGCATGTCTCGATTGGTATCACTTCTCCGTGCTAAATTATTTTGGACAAAGGAACATTTAATCCTTAGAGCTCATATATCTGAAAAGCATCTGATTCATATTTGAAATAGTATGGACTGGACAGGTGCTCAGTACTTTCAGAATATTTTGCAAGGAGAGAATAGTCCTGTCCTGGTTTCAGAGTATGATCAGAAAACCTAAGATTAATCCTTCTGGGGACTCAGACTTCCTGTATCAGAGTGGGTAAGTCATTAATTACTTTCCAAGTACTTTACAGTGTTACAAGCAGAAAACCTTTTGAACCTCTGCTCTCAGAATGGTCCATTCACTTATTCTTTCACCCAGGCTGCATGTGTGAAATCCATGTTTGTGCATGACAGCAAGGCATTTTGGGAGGTATGTGACACATGCCTTAATATGTAACTTGCTGACTATAATTAGAATGATTAGGAAACAGATTAATCAAAACAGTTTAAAGTGATGTTTGCCAACAAGGATCAGAAGCCTGTTAAACAATCCATACAAACACAGCCATTTTGAGCCTCTGCCATTTACCATCTGGCTCAATCTCCAGACTCCCCTCCTCTCCAAACACTCGCAGAAACTTAATTTCCCTCCTCGCAGGCATAACCTTGATGTGCAGCTTCTCTTCCTGGGCAGCAGGAGGAGGTAGGGCTCAAATACGTTTGTCTTCAGTGGTATCCCACTGTACTTATGGATTGCTTGCTTGCACTTGTCTCTAAATGTGTAGCTGAGCAGAGACTGTTCTACCTCGGTGCAGAGAGTGGCGTTTAATAATACAACTTCTTCCACAAACAGAAACATATTTTACCTGTAAACAGCTGGAACTACCCTGTCTCGAGCAGAATTGCAGGAAAAGAGAGCTATCTCAAAAGCAAAGCTTGAGAGTTCATAGGCTATATTATGGTAACTCTAGGATTTTCTAACTTCTTCTGAATTTAACTCTGAGGTTGAATTAATAGAATTTCTTTGCATTAATAACTTCATTTTAACTAAAGGAAAAAATGAAATGAAATCGCATGTGCTTAATCATGTTAGTATTTAAATTGTTTTAATTAGACTTTGAAGTTCATGTATAACTTAGGTGAAAGGGATAAAAGATGGCCGTTTCTCCATTTTTGTGGGTTTGCTTCTTCTAATTCTTTATTTTAGACTATGGCGAGGCTAACACAGAAGCAGGTGTGTTTACACTGTAACAGCTGCTCTTTGGTAACAATGCTGACTTTAGAGTTAGTAAGAGCTTGGAATTTGTTGAATATTGAAAAGTACAGGAAAATTATCAAATTATTTTAGAGATCTACAATATCTGTCCCTTTTTTGTTTGTTATTCTTCTTGCTTTTTTTCTTCTGATGTTAATGTTCTCATAGGGAAAAAAAAGGCAAAAACAAAACCCCAAAACTTACAGTTTTCTGTCTTGTGTTTTCCCCTTTTTTCTAGAATGAACAAAAAGCAAGCCCTATGCCTGTCTCCATATTGCCTCTCTCCATCACCATGGACATTACCTCTAGGTAAAAACAACTTCAACCCTTGCAATGCCTCCAGTGATCCTCCCACTACTGAACCCAGCCATGCCTTAAATCCTTTTCCATAATACGCCCTATTTTCTGTCATTGCCTTTATGATTCCCCACAACAGCTTTCTCCCACCTTCCCCAGCTACCTTTGTTTGCCCTCCTGGATGAGCGAGAAATAGGAAAAGCTTTGACAGGCATGAATGTGCATTTGCACTGGTTAACCAACTGGTATGTATGTACTGCTAGGCCATGAGATATGCCTGCGCTACCAGGCTGCCTAAACTGAGTGTATGAGAGTAGAGCCTTCCCTGCCTTCTACTCTCTGACTGCTGAATTCCTGAAACATGTGGGAATTTAAGTTCTTCAGATCTCCACCCTTCTTTAAAGTTTAGTGGAAATTAGCTGATAGGGTGAACAGAAATATAAGGAGGCAACAGATAAACATTGTGAATATATAAGCCTTATTTCCTTAGCATAACAAGTTAAAAATGGGTCTGAAACCCCATCTACAATTTTGTCTACTCTTTAACACTTATAATTAGAATGGCTGACTTGTTACCATATAATAGCTTTTCTGTTTCTTCTGTGTATTTATATGGTCTCCATTATCATAGTAATAGCATCCTCACATCCTTTAACGAATATGATTCCCCCTGTCTCCCTCCAATGAAGATGAACAGTACTGTCATCCCAATTTTAAATGTAGGAATTGGGCCAGAGAGAGACTAAGGCCTTAGTGTAGAAAGTAAGGTCTAAGCAAAGGGACATACGCATTGCAACACACAGCACTATAGCACTTCATTGTGTGTAAAACCTTAAAAACCTGTCTTGTGCTGTGGTTCCCCTCAGCAACCACCGTCTCAAAAAGAACATCACTTTCTGCTGTGCCAAATTCATGCTGAAGAGCAAATGCAGAGCAAAACTGTAAAGGTAATCAGATCAGGTCCTGCATTTGGTTTCTTGCTCCCCTTCTCACTCTCCTTTCTTTCCTGTTCCATTTCTATATTTTTCTGCTCTTTTTGCTATTTTTCCTTTCTTTTATTAAACCAGCCATTAAAAAGAGGCATTTCCTATCTATAGCACTTGAGAAAGAGCTTGTTTCAATAGAGCTTGACTCAGAGCCTTCCAGCTCACATCTGTGGCTCCACAAAGGCAGGAAAAACTTCCTGTTAGTTGTTTTCTTGAATTGTTTTATGCTTGTAGTAAATTAGTGGTTCTCCCTTGACTATGGAGCTCTTTATTCAGAATACCTAGCCTTCCACCTTAAGAGGCTGTACTGACCATGCTCTGTAAAAAGTTTATACCTTGAAAAACAAAAAAGGCATCCAATTTGGATTAAGTAGGTGAAGGCTGTCATTGTACAGTCTCTCCACAAGCTTCTGATGCACCTGACTGTTATTACAGATATAGATAAGTAAACAAAATATCTTTCTTCTGTTAAAGAGGTTTAGCTGTGTAATCAAAAGTAATTCAGTACCTGTTTAGCCTTGGTACTGGCTAACAAGAGGCAGATTCCACGCCCTACTGGAAGAAAGATCAAAGGCTCTTTTGCCATTAATGAATGCTAGCAAAAACCCCAAATATTTAATCAAGAGGGAACAAAACCTTAAGACTCATGCAGCTGTGAACATTTTTACAAATTTTCATAGTTTATACTTGAATCATATCTAAGGGTTTGTTGCCATATAGATGAACAGGATTAAAGTCAGGTGACAAAGGGTGGGATTTTCAAAGCGTTTTTAAAACTGCCGTAGACTTGAATGGGGCCTAGGTTGGGACAATAGGGGAAGAGCTATTACAGGCTGTCACTTCTGAAAAAGCATTTAATGTTATGGAGTGTGATTATGACTCAGAAACACAACAAATGCTTTAGAGGGAGGCAAAAAGAAAAGGATGCACCTGAATGGTTTTGTAAGGCTGGTTACAAGTGATACAATAATTCTTTCCCAACCAAAGTGGCAATCGGCTGATATCCTGAAGCAGAAGATTTGATTACGCAGCTTACAAAACACAATGCCAGTTGTCACACAATTACCCTAAATAATTATAATAATGTATTATTTTCATTGCAGTTGTGCTAGGGAGCCTTGGTGATGGATCAGAATCTACTTTGCAATGCCCCAACACATACAAAAGAACTGGAGGGTCATTCCCCAGAGAGTTTATGGAAGGTGATGGCAGGAAAAATACATGCAACCTGGCCGCTGATATTGGTCAGCACAACAAGAAGCAATCATATTACACCAGATGTTTAATCAATGCTATTTTTGTATAGACATCACAGCAGAGTAGACATTTTAAAAGGTATTACAGGGATTACAATGCAATTACTTAGGAGATGTTTAAGACATGCTCCACCTGTACACAGAGGTAATACAAAAAAAGCAAAGGGGCTTAACTGAAAAATAATAATTAAGTGATAAAGGTGACATCAAAAGGAGTAGTTGTGGACATGACACCTAGCTAGTGTGTGAAAGATGTTAGGTGACGAAATCCACGAAGAGCCTTGTAAGTATTTGAAGTGGTGGAGAAGGGGCATCTTGTAAAGGCAAGCCACAAGCAGATCATGCCACAACACTATCCAACCAAGAAATCAGGAAGATAATCTCTGCAGTAACGTGTTGATGATAGAATTGAGATAAGATGGAATTCATTGGTATGGGCAGAAAGAGGTTATACCTACTAAGATACAATATGAAGAATCTGCATTTCACCCATGTATATAGGGAAGAAAAGACGGATTTTAGAAGTGTTTTGCAAGCAGAAAATTAAGCCTTTCCATACAGCTTGGATGTGATGATCTATGGATAAAAAAACAAGGCAAAAATAGAGTTCAGGTTGTACACCCAAATGTTGGTGAGGATGACAAAAAGAAAGGAAGCATCAAAGTTTATACGTAAACTGTTGTCAGAAAGCAGCGTTGAGATTTTAACTTGGACAGGAGGGGAGTTTCCTTTGTAAGAGCTAAAAAGAAAAACAAAACCAAAAATTAGCATTCTGGTTTAAAAAAAAACCAACAAAATTAAATCAATACTCCAGTTTGGGGGGGGGGGGGGGGGAAGAGGAAATTAAATCAGTTAGGTCATCATTTCTGTTCTGGCTACCCTGCCTTAGTAATGTCAGAGTTGTCATCTTTCTGTCCATCACAGAACAATTGTTTACGCTTGTGCAAAATCATTAATTGCAAAAGAACCTTTCAAGTATTGATGGGATCAATGTAATACAGGGCTATTACTAAAAGTATAGTCTTGCATATGAGACTTTAATTACAGTGATGATGCACAAAGTGGAGAGAATCCTGCTTACCTCTTACAGTCCAAGTTGAATGTGGAGGACTGGCAGTTAAAAAAGCATTATTTAACTGTGCAACTGGTGCATTTACTGTGGAAATCAATGAGCCAGAAAAAAAGCAGAAGATTCTATGCAATTTGTAAGTATCTACTTTCAAAGTAAACCACATGAAAAATCCATTTAAATATTTTGGAGTGAAATGTTCAGGTGATGAAAACTGGGGAATCTCCTACAAAATCAATGAAGCTTTGCATCAGTTAAATATGCTTTGGTTACCTCTTTACTTTTTTTTTTTTTTTAATATGGTTGAAAACCAATATTATTTATGTGGACTACATAATGCTACATTAATTGAGAAATCACCTGGCAGATGAAATTTTAATGTGGATAAAACCAACAAAAAGTGAACTGCTAGAAAAATCTTGTTTAACAAATACTTATGTGAAGTACTCAGCTTCTTAGAACAGAACATAGATAATGTTGAGTATTTTTATTATTCATTATTAAGAACGATGAAAAGAAGAGACATTGCTCTCTTAATCCATCAAAGCCCAGAAGGAATCTATGTCGTACAGAAAGTGAATAAAAAAATAAGTGATATTCCCTAGAATGAGGTCAATGTTCATTCTTGGAGATCCAGAAAACACACTTTGCAGCACATAATTCCATGTGGGAAATGATCTATAAAGTTGCAGAAGCAGAAAAAAATCTCATGAAAGACAGAACATGTGCCAAAGTCTCACCAGTACTTCGGGTATCTGTAGGATTGTACACAGAGTTCAAAATTTTCGAAGAAATGTAAACATTCTTCTTGCATCTACAAATGCTTGCATATGAATTTGTAATTGGGGCAATTACCAACTAAATTACCTGCCTGCTATGTAACTAGGTAATCTGTGTACTTCAATTTGCATTTTTGTGGTACCAACAGCCTTTGTAATCGTGTCCCGTACTTTCACTGAGATCTAGTAATTAAATCAAAGGACAGAGGGCCTGGAGGTTTCTGGATCCTTATATAGGCTGAGTCACCTGTTGATTCTGTTGTGTCACAGGGTAACCGGAGTAGGCAGTTAAAATGGAATTAGTCATTCTCACTTGGGAACTAATAATCTGCAGAAACAGATATTGCCATGTTTACAGATATCAGAAAGGATGGAATTCTGAAGATTTCTGCTGTAGGACAAAACTTAGTACTCATCCAGAATCCTCCCTCCCCCATTAAATTCTAGATTATCTGAGTTTAAAACCAACAGATTATATCCGCAAAATACCTCTTTTTAGTCCAAAGATAAACAGATCAATTGTTTAGTTTCATAGCAGTAAAAATATCAGTACTTTTTTCCAACAGTTTTTTCTTTCTCATAGGAGCTTGTTACTAGAAAAGAACATCTGAATCATCAAGTCCAGGATCCGTCAGTCAGAGACAACCATGCAATAGATGCTCATCCAGAAGGGTCCACGAACTTGCTACTCCCTACCTTTCACGGACACTTCCCACCATCACATAGTGAAGTTTAGACCTGAAGTAAAAGACTGAGGGACACAGTAATAATTACTATTAGAAAGAGGATAGAAAAGCTGAAGTATATTACCAGAGATTTATGCTTCTGCTAAGCACCGTATTTGTTAGATGACTCTAGCAGGTGTGTGTTGCACCCTACAGGAGAAAAAAAAAACAATTTAAAAACCTCAATGATCTCTGCCAGTCTGACCTCAGAGAAAATTCCTTCTTTCCTGACCCCAAATCAGGCAATCAGCCTAACTCTGGGTGTGTGAGCAAGACTCATCAGCCAGGCATTTGTGAGAGTTTAATACCACTTGCCAAATCCACCCTCAGGCTGTGGCCAACATCCAGTGCTTCAGAGAAAGATAGAAAAGGGGGTTTAGAAGCACGATGCAAAAAGAAATTTTGGGCTTTCCATAGAGCTTAGTTGTGATGAACTACAGAGAAAAAAAAAAAGTAAAAAATAGAGTTCACGTTGTACACCCTGAGGATGACAATATTTCCACTCCATTCCATTTTCAGAAAAAGAAAGGACCAGAGCTTTTAGGCAAACTGTTGTCAGAAAGATGTGATGAGCTTTTAGTTTGGATAGGAGGGGAATTTCTTCTGTAAGAGCTAAACCCCCCCCCAAAATTAGCAAAACAACAAAATTTAATACTCATGGTTTTAAAATAGTCAGAACAGCCCGAATTAAAAAGTAATAATAACCAAATAATGTGTTTTTCAGTGAGTTTTGATTACCCCTGAGGAAAAAAAGTAGTCAAATTATACATCAAAATGGAAAACGTCCTTTCTATCTCTTACAGTTAGCTAGTGAGAATCCATACACCATGGTGTTTGTAAAAAATAAACATGAAACGAAGCAGAGTTCAAGCAGCTTTTCAAATCCATTGGGGATAGCTGCAAATCAAATACTCATGACTTAAAACACCAGGTGAAATACCTACCTCAAGATTCCCTCCTAAGCTGTGATCTCTTCCATACACTTACTGAGCTCATATCATTTTACCCCTTTAGCTTCAGAACTTCACAATGGAAAACAATGCCTGCTTTTTAACAGCTTCTAACTAGGAAAAGAAGTTAAGAGAAAAGGCATATACACAGTTTATGAGAGTACTTTCAAAGGCCATTCTCAGCTATCATAGAATGTATCTATGTACCTTGTTGAAGTTGATGGGATTACTTCTCAATGATACTGCTATCAGAAAGAACAGAATCTGTCCCATCAACTTGAAAATGTATGATCATTCTGTATGGTCCATTATTGGTTAAAGCTTTGCCAAGGGCTGATTGGCCTTGATTTACTCAAGCTGATGCATTTCATCTCAAAAACTGAGTATTCAAAGTAGAAATCTGCACTCCTGATAGATGATAATGGCCCACCTAAAACTGGAATTGTTTTCTTGAAGCCTGTAGCTCACCAGAGGAACCCCTTAGCAGCTGAGTTCCTAGTTTAGCTAGGAAGCCAGCCTTGTGTCTTCTGTGGCACTCTCTTTTTTTTAACCTGTTCATTTGTTAGTAAGGCACAATGTACTGGAAAAAGAAAAGGCAGACGAGCAGACTATTACTGAACAAATGTTGATTCCACAGGAATCAATTTCAATGGCTTCAAGTCATATATTATTCTGAGCACGATGTGGATATCCATGTCATAAACGAGTCGCATCTATCCTGCCCTCTGTAACAGGATCGGCATGAATGTCAACTCAGCACAGGAGATAGACCAGCTGAGGCCCATGTTTCCTCACTAATAATATGTCTATTTCTTTTGCTTTCGCTCATCTTGTATCATGTACTTGTAGCCTGGCTTTTATCCTCCCTGCATATATATTATGGTCAGTTGTTAATAGATAAGAATATTGATTATGGCTGATATTGATTTAATCGGTGTTTGGTAACTTCACGAATTTGGTCATTATGTATACAGCAGTGCAATGATGAACAGACCAGTTATTATTCTGGAGGAAAGGCAACAGAAAGTGGGAGGCTGTTTCAGCCGGCATGGAAAGATAGCACAAAAGTCATGAGTGGGTGAAGGAAATCAAAGCTTGGGTGGAGCAAAAAGAAAGGGTTAGGGTGTGAATTGAGATGATGGTGAAGCTGCAGGCAAGGGTGACACATTCTGTACAGTTATTACAATGCTTTTAATTATCTCTCATGCCTAACATTCCATTAGCACCATGCTGCCATGGGTGGAGACTGATGGGTGGAAAGGGGCATCGTTCCCCTCCTACCCTTATGCAATTCAAACCACAGTGATAACTGGCAAATCCCTAGACACAAGGCCCTTTTACTTATTGATTCCTCCTAAATATGAGTTGAGCTTTCTCTAGGTGTTCTACATTTCCTGTGTCCACGAATGTTATTCATCTGCTGAAGCCAAAGCATAACAGACATACCGGTTTTTGCAGTTATTAAGATCACTGAGGCCAGTCTTTCTTGTCCATACTATGCTCGCCGAGGGTGTGTGGCCTAATTAATAGGTGGAGCAGTTTAAAGGAAAAATAGAAACATAGGCCATTTTTTCCTCTTCCTCACTGATAAAATTCCTAACTGACAGGAAAAGATGCTTTTCCAGTAATCGCGTCAGCCCTGTTTCTGATTGGCACGGGCACACCCCAAGCGTAGTGACCAATCCCAGACTGTACCAGGATCATGAACAAAGAGAACTTAGTTTAAAAAAAACCTCAAATAACCTACACATTTTTACAGGCACTGCAATAAAATAGACTACGGTCACATAATTTTCAACATGTTTTAAAGATTCCTATTTGGGGAACTGCAATAAAATAGACTGTGGTCACATCATTTTCAACATGTTCTAAGATTCCTATTTTGGGAACAAGAGCTAGCATAGACTTTGTAAACTTGTCTTATAATTTATTCTTTTCTTTAGAAGAAGGATTCACTGTGCTGATGGGATCAGCTGCCTCAAATTTCCTTTGTAGTTATCTGACTTTTAGGAGCTGGACAGAGCATGGACTCTACTGCAGCAGGTCTCAGCAACCATCTTCACTGCTTGTGAAATGGCTCTGAAAACAAGATGTCCTCTTCTTGCGATGAAGACTATTTGTTCACCATCTCTGTTTTTCGCCACTTTTTCTGCAAAAATTTCAGAGAATGCTTGATTCTTATCTGCAGTGACAACCATGATAGGTCCAGTCTGCTCCAATATTTTGGAAATAATCCTACATCTTTTCTTTCACACCCTTTCTCAGAAATGTGCTACAACCTTTTTCCGAAGGGAGGGCGGGATACTTCGCCTGTCTTTTTGCAGTTCTGAACTCGGTTCTAGAGGTACTATCATACCTATATATACAAAATGAACTAATGAAAACTGTAAGTCTTAAATTTCTGAGGGAGATTTCTTAGCTAATCTGTGGAAAATGCTAGATTTTGGCAGATGAATCAAAATTCTCCAGCAAAAAGGAGTGACTGTAATGAAGAATCTCTTGACTATACAGTAACTATACACTAGCAGAATAAATCATCAATAATCAAAGGTTATATTGTAACACCTAAAGCTGAGGTGCAATAACTACTCCATGAAGTGCTAAACTGAGGATGCTAGTGTAGTACGTTGCAATGATATTGTCACAGGAAGAACTATCTGCTGTCTTTAGTGCCCATGATATGAAGTTTTGATTGCTCCCAGAACCTCATCATAGATACTATTTTATGAACGTTTATAAAATAAGAAAATAAAATTTTAGACACCCAATAACGTTGTATTTTATAAAATATGAGAATTCAGTAAGTCACCAGGCATTCACATATCTTCAATATACCAAGCTCTACTCTCTTCCAACCTTCTACCATTCAAACTCCCCTTCAAAAGCCATATCCCTTCCCTTGCTCTGCCTTAGCTTCACTCCTACATTTTAGACTGGTAATTCAAGGTTTTGTTCTCACTGAATTTATGAAGATGAAAGAGCCAGCACAGAGGCAAGATATCAGTCTTGCCCTTATACAAAAAGGCTGGTTCCTCATTACCCACAGGAATCCAGGAAGATATGGGAGCCCTGCCAAGATATCAGCTCGCCCCACGAGAGACAACAAGTCTAGTGGCTTCATGAATTTTCTGGAACTGGGAGCACACTGGCCAGATATCATCAGTCAGCTCTAACTTGTTCCTGAACGACAGTCACACTCTGCTCCTGCTGTGGTCCCGAAGCACCTCTTCCACAGCACCTGTGGGAACCACTGCTTCATGCAGATGTAAGATATTGTTGATGCTGTATCTAAAAACTGTGGCTCCCAGCTCAGCTGACTGGGGGTAATTTACCCCTCCATCCCTGTGTGAGTCAGCTGCTCCGCAGTGCCTGCAGCGATTCAGCTGTGCCTCCCTTCTAACATGTCTGTGCCTCACTAGCTGGGAACGACTTGTCTACACTCTGTTGCGTTTCAGTTCACTATCTGTAATAGGATGATATAGCCTTGGTGTTAACATTTAGATTAACAAACATTATAGTTTGAGGTGATCAGATATTACACTAACTGAAGCCATATAAAGATCTAAGATAGCAGACTCAGATTCATGAAATTCTGAGCATTTATTTTAGTTACTGCTTCATGGTTCTGGGCCCTACTCAAGGGCCCAGCTTGTTATGTTCTGCACTACAGAGTGCCACAATATATTTTAAGGGATTACTTTACTGTCACTTTTACTGTACTAGCATTTATTTTTCATCAGAGGTCTGATATATACCAGTAACACATTAATCATGTGTCACTCATCCCATGGGAAACACAGAAAACAAATAGAAACCAACCATTCCTTTCCTAACATGAACTGCTCTCATTAACTTGGGAATTTGCTTTGCTGATTGCTTTTGTTGTTTTCAGAAATTACTTCTGCAAATAATCAGAATGAAAAGGAGATAATTTAGGAAGGCCTTCCTTGTTAAAAAAGGAAAAGAAAAAACCTCACTACACAGTTTCTTGAAGTGCTGCTTGTACATTTAAATTAAAAATCCAAAAGATTAAACCTGCCTTGAAATATGATTTACTGATTTGAAATATCAACATACTCAATATTCTCATGGCGAGTTTTACGTATTGTCAGATTGTGAAGATAGAAAAGGATACTTTGTCATACACATTTACTAAACTACTCACAGACTACAACTATTTGAGTACCGTATGTTTTTGAACACATATAATGAAAAAACAAGTCATGAATCACTCGTTGTAGTGACCTAGGGTTATTGCCGGAACCGTATTATGAATTGTAGCCTTCTACATCAGTCACAAGCTGATTCTGTACTTGTTAAAATCAGTTGAAAAGCTTGCACTGGATCAGCGCTTTAAAAAGACTACTTTAGGAAAAATATATAATGGTAGAGCCCCTGCAATTTTGGTTTTGTTTTGTTTTTTAAATACCCTAGCAGGTGGAAGGAATAGATTTCATTTACTGAAATGTTGCCTTTTGGTATGTGTATGAAACAAGAGGTTGAGCTCCAGACTAGACAGATCCCTCTCCCATCAGTGACAGAAACAACTGTGCATTTCAAAGGAACCTCCCTACAAGTCCAAGGAACTTTTTGTTATGTAAATGAAACTAACTTGTTTGTTTTTGTTGATGTTTTTAAATGCCAATTTGTAGATATGTCTGTTGTGTTAAACACATCCAACAAGGAACCAGAACATCAGTCTCCTGCATTCTGAGTTCTGCTGTAGACATGGATAGTTTGCTTAAGGTTGCATTTCAAACAGCAGCTCTTTGATGCTTTAAATACCCAGCTGAACAGTGATCATTAACACAAGAAGGTGGGAACATGCAGTCAAATGGAGATTACTTGCAGGAGAGGGACATTAACAGGGGTTGCCAAACTGAAACAGCTTCTACCTCAAAATTACTTCAAACTAGTACAAAAGCATACACAAAACCAAAAACTGTCACTGCCAGTGTTGATATTTAAAACCTCCACTGCTACTGTGAGTCATAAAGGGGGAAAAAAAGTTCTGGTTCTCTTCAATCTGGAAACAGGAATTCTGCCATGGACATGGACTGTGGATTAAGTAGTATGGGATTCACTGTAGGACGGGAAATCACAGAACCTGAGCTGTGCTCCTGACTGGCGTTAAAGTGAGTCTGGGCATGTCTACATTGCACAATGGAGATCTTCAATCTGCACAGGTTGCAGTGCAGAGGTGAAAGCTGCAAACCCACGTCACAACATTTCAGCAAGTTTCACAAAAAGATCACTATGACGTTTTCAGCCCTTTTGAGCCTTATGATTCTCAAGTTAAAAAGAAAACCATTAGTTTGCTCTCTGGGCTCCAGAGACACCTGGAAGTTTCAGCAGGCAGAGATTTGAGTGCAGAATTTGTACAATGGAAACAGAAGCTTAAGTTCTCAAAATAACTGCTGAATTATTGCTTTCAGAATTTTGTTTCTAGGAAACACATAATATTTATAGATAAATTGAATCTGCTTTTTTATCAGAGAGTATATGATCCATTGAGTACTCACTCTGGCTGTGATTCTGCTTTGGTGTTATTTGTGTCATGCCTGAAACCCTGTGGATGACGGCAGTCTGAGGAGGGGAAGACAAACGCACAGTTGTTCCATTTCATCATATTTCCAATATGTGCATACACAGAAGAGGGCGGCTTCTGATTATCAAGGGCTGAAATAAACAAACACTTGGACCCAGTCCAGTCATTCTTAGGCTGATCTCCACTTTATTCTTTAAGTGTGGCAATCCCCCAATCTCATTGGTGTTTCCTGTACTACTTAGTGAAAGCAGAACCTGGTTCATTAAGGACCTTGTTCAGAGGTCACTAACCATCAACAGTCCATATGAAGCCAAATTTGGATGTTAAAAAAAGGAGTAAAGAACATACCTTTTTCTGCCTTTAAAATTTTGGGTTTATCATATCGTGCAAATGAAGGGCTTTGAGTAATTTTCAAAACTGATCAAAGAGCTGCATAATACACCCCTTCACAGTCCAAACTATGTGGGCTTTAAGGGTGGAAATTTCAAAGCAACATGCAGAAGAACCTGTTGCCCCAGATAAGTTAATTAACAAAACCAGTAATGGCTGGGGTTCTGAATTGGATTATTCTTCAAACCTTCTCTTGTCACTGCATTGTAATTTGTTTCAAAAACCATACACTGGCAACTTCAGTTTATCAAAAGATGTAACACTGTAATACTCTTCCCTTCTAATTGTGTAAAATACTGTGCATAAAATCAGATAACCAGATTCCACTGTAAAGATTGCTACACTTGTACATGATAACCAGGGAATCATGGAATCAAAATCTGTGAATGTCATTTCTGTATCTGTGAGGAGAGTAGTGGGTCAGAGCAGTACGATGGAAATCAAAGCTCCTGGGAACCAGATCATATTAATGCACAAAAAATAAGCAGTTGAGTTTGTGTATCTCTAGCTTTAGGACTTACACAATGACAACTCCCTTGAGGCAGTTTGTGCCTTCCTTCCTCCTCTCCCATGGTTCTGTTCTCAGTTTCTTTAGCCTACTTACTACCTATGCTCAATTTTCTTTCTCCTTTCTTTTTTGGAGGAACTCACAATTTGCAAAGTTTCAACTCACTCCATATAGATACACTCAGTCAGTGTTTACTTTATTGTGAAATTTGTTATCAAAGACAACCCTACAGCATTCAAGATTCAGAAGTCTCTTTCATACAATTCTCCTTGTTAGGTATACAAAGGAGCTTCTTAAAGATCTATTATAGAGTGTGAAAAGAAACATAAAATTTCATCCACTCTTTATGTTCCTATCTCAGTAGCAAGACTGAAACAAAGCAAAAAATACTACCCAGGATGGCAGCTACTTCTTTGTAAGACACTTCCCAAATGCTGTGTAGCAGTATAGTTTGTACTATCTATGGATGGTGTTATAAGTAGCAGTCAGTACACTTCAAAAGTTTTGGATATGTTTCAGCAAAGATTTCAAGCACTTCAGTACGGCTCCAGACTAGCTAAGCTGATAGTCAGCTGAAACACAGGCTCACCCGTGCTAATTAAATTTTCTGGATGATTCTTTGGTTATGACTGGCCCAGAACTAACAAAATATATCTACTGGTCTGTCCCATGCTACCTGGAATTCAGAGCCGAGCTGTACAAAGATATAAAAGAGCACAGATGAAAGAGCAAGCTAAGTTTTAGATAGCCCCCAAAAAACACTGGCTTGAGCTGACTTTAAGTTGTAGGAACAGGTTTTTGTCTGTCCCTTAACCATGACAGTGTTTGTAACAGCCACTCTTGTGCAAAGTAACTTTGCCGCTATCATAAAGAAGGCATAAAGCTTAGACAATTTGGGAGGTGCATTTGTGAATAAAAATCCAAACTCAGCAGTAGTGCTGTTCCATAAATGGGCAGCACCTATTACCTTAAATTGTCATAAAGATACAGTAGAATGGTACTATTGCATTATGCTTACGGTCCTTACATTACACTTCAATTCAATTGCCAAAATTTCTAAGAGGGAAATTACTAAAAACACCTAAAAAGATTTGCAAGCTCAAAACCATCTAAAGTGAGACTTGATCTTCCAAACCCCACAGTTCAAATTTACTCTACTTGGTCCAGTGCTCTGTCCTTAAAATTACCTCTATAGTTATCATCGTGCCTACACTGGGAATTGCATCAACTTAAATAATTTTTTTAATCTGGTTTCAAATCGATCAAGTTAAGTTAGCATAAAAGTCATATGTAGACATGTAGCTTGGTTTTTATTCTCTACTAATTGTCAATGAATAACTTATGAAAATGTTACCAACATGTCTTATCTCAAAGGCTTATTGAAGAAACTAAAAGGCTGCATTGAGATCATTGCAAAAGGATGAGAAGTCCAGGGAAACTGTCGTATCTCATTACTAAAATCAGTATCCTAAAGAACAAAAAAGGTTCTTTTATGTAATTTAAAAAAGAAAAAAGATGACAGGATTTAAAAAGAACCCAACACCTACAGTAATCAAAAAGCCTAAAACCTCAATAAAAATCTGTCCTTTCTTTAAAAATCAATTTACAAGACAAAATGCTGACAATATGACATAAAAATATTTTGACCAGATTCACTAAAATCTTAAAAAGAAGAAAAATAGTATAACTGAAAGAATATCAAAGGTCCAGATTTCAATACCATGACTTCTAATGTTATCAAATTATTGTAGTGATCATAGTCCAGTTTTAAAATTTGTTTTTGAAGTTAAAGAACCATGAAGGTCAAAATCAGTCTCATCATTGCTACTTGTAATGTAGTTGTAAGTGTAGCATTTTTATAGCTGTGAGGAAGTAAGGGTATGAGAAAGATAGGCTGAAGGCAGATAGAGTGTTTCTATTGGACCAACTGGGTATAACTGGGGAAAACTTGCAAGCTTTGAGGCATACAAACCTCTCCTCAGGCTAAAAGATTTGAGTGCAAGGTGGGGTTTTTTTCCCATTTTATCAATTGATCAAATGTTCTTTCTCCCTTTCCTGTTTATTATTTCACACAGATATTAGTCTCAGATAAAGGAAATATAAAATAACAAATATACAAGACAGAACCAAACAATGCTTTTCTTCAACAAAAGAGTATTTTCAAGTTTAAGGCACCTGCTCAGAACTGGCAGTCTCTTCTTGACAGTCTCCTGTGTTCATCAGCACCTTTGGTAGCTCAGAACTTTGAACCTCTGTTTCTTACCACAGTCCTTATCCAAAAAGAAAGATAAAACACAAGTTTTGAAATACCTTTTCATTTTAGTCGAACAAAAAAGCTCCAAGCAGTCCTAGCTACTGGCCAGTACTACAGAAAGCTGTGCGTGGGCAGACTGGAGACTAAAAGGATGGGATCACTTGAGAGGAGGGTAAGAGAAGGAAGTCACATGCAGATGATGAAAGACTGATCAGCAGTGGAAGAGAGGGGAAGGGGAACAGAAGTGCTGATCAGTGAAGAAAGGAGGAAACAAGGAGCACATTGTGGGCTCAACTCAAAATGTTGCTGCTCATCGGTAGCTCCCCTGGATACTATAGGTCTAAGCCCCTTGGAAAAGGTAGACTCATGAGCGAAGATGTAAATCGACTGAAGAATTTTTGATGGCGTATCCTGCCAGCAGGAAATGCGGATTTATTAATATTGAGCATTCTGCAATAAATATAAGTGCAGGGTTCTCAAAAAGTCTAACTAAAAAAAAAATAAATTCCACTCCATTCCAACATTATAAACATTCAATATTTGTGAATTTCATTTTGAAATGACACTTGGTTTTGCAACATACTATACTTTGTCCATTCTAACATAGTAGCAATTTTGAAAATATAATTGAAATAATTTCACTCACTAATTTTTTTTTCCATATCATGAATTTATGTCATATCAGGACTTTCAAAAAAATGCTCTGATGTGGAAAAAAAAAAAAGTCAAAATAATGACTTTTCCTGTAGCACATGCTTTCCCTGAGATAGGAAGTTTGATTCAAAGCATACACTGAAATTAGTTGGACACCCATTGATTTCAGTGGAGCAGATCTATGAGGAGATCTTTAAGAATAGAAGGAAGAAACTAGTGACAATAAATTGAAGGAATTCCTTTTTAAACAATGCCTTACAAATATACACAATGATCACTCAGTCCTGCCTTTGATGTACAACTCCCCAAAGCTTTCACTTTGCTACTACAGGAAAAGCAGAATTGGGCTCCAAAACCAGACAGGCACGAACCACATCTGTTCTCAGACACACTAGAATTAACTAATGAGATACCGCTGACTGCAGTGTGTATTTGCATCTAGATTGGCAAGTCCATATCAAAGTCCTGCATACACAACATTAAATAATCAGTGGAGACTCATTTCTGTGATTTGTCATATGGCCCTTGGTGAAGTCAAAGCCTTGTTTTGCGCTATTTTCTAGAAATATCCATTACATTTCACGAGTGAGACAAAGCTCTTTGGAACAGTATTTATTAAGCTAAAATCTGATCTACCAAACCAGGACCTGTTTGTCTCACAAACCTGATCATATGTCTCTTCTGAATAAACATGTAAAGATACAGAAAGCTGAAGCTGAACGTAGTCATGGGCAATACATACTATTGTTCGGACAAAAAAAATGAAACCAGGTTAATATTAGCACCCAGGCTGATTTTAACTTGTAGCTCACTGAAAATAAAGCTTTTGTAATGGGAATGTTGATACAACCTTAACTGTAACAGCACAAACACTGCTACTGAAATACAGTTTTGAGTAAGCTCCATCAAGGAGTGTTTTGTAAATGAATAATGACTTTGCTTAAAGCCAATCAACATCAAGTGTGTTAAAAAAGATGAAATAGTGCTGGAAGGCAGTGGGAGGTAGAGGAGCCTCAAAGTGCAAACAGGTGCTGATCTCCCTTCAGGGGGGATTGAGTGGCACAGACCTTACAGGCCTGTCACTTCTGATCAAAGCAAGCTCCAAGACCACATAATCACCATCACCCACCTTTTAAAGGATGCCCTGATTTATCATCTGTCAGTGTTAATAACTTGGCTACTCTGTCTAAAATACTTAAGAACATTACACAAGGATAACATTTCAAATTTTTTTAAAGAAATGTGTAAATGTTTTAAACTAAAATGCACTGAAGTTCCTCCTTTGAGGCCATCTGTTGTTGGAGACCACCTGTCATCAAAAGACCACCTGAGCACATAATATCCCATCATTACAGAACTATCCCCTTGGAGCCATGGATTTTAAGTGTTAGAATAAGAAGGGTGTATGTTACAGACATTGTTGTTACTGGGCTTTTCATATAGTTTGAAGCCGTGGGATGACAGCCATATGTGAATAATGGCTTCATAATAATATACATATGAAATGCTACTTTGGGAAAAATCTGATAAGAGATCTGAACATTCCTTGACTGAGCTCCTCACATCCTTTCGACCATGGTACTCGCACTCTGCTGTTCAAAGTGTCCTAATACGTCACACCTAAAACTAAACCTTGAAACTACTGAGCTTACTTTTATTTTCATTTATAAGAAGCATTGGCATTTCACTGAGAAACAAGACATATTATTGTAAATAGAATTTTGTGGTTTTTTCTCTGAATCCCGTTTTTCCCTGCTGATCTCATATCCTACCTCATTAATCTCTCTTCAGCAAGCAAAAGTACTCTACCAAGCTACCCTTGCCAAAAAAAGGAACTTTCTGCCTTTCTTCTACCTTGCCCTAACATATGAATCTCTACCTGAATGCTGAGACATAATCTGCATTGTCATAACCTACACAGTTTGAGACAATTTCTACCCTTGTGGGTAACCTACAGCTCTGACAGGAGAGAACAGAGCACTCGTACACAAGCCTGTGGCAAACATCTGATTCTTGATTTACAGTGTTCGTACACACTAACAGAATGAATTTTTTGAGATATTTTTATCTGATAAATGCCACTGGACTGTGATAAAATATCCTTTCCAGAAAGACATCCTGGATTTGTATTCCTCCCTCAACAAGTTTGCTATGGAGTGACTGAATTGTTAATATATCCACATATAGATACTTCTCTTAAAAGTCTGCTGATAAGCAAATACCCAATAGGCCTTGACAGTATTTAGAGAAAAATCCTATAAAATTCAACAAATAAAAATATGAACATGATTTTAGTAAAATATAAAATTACTGTGAAAAGTAAAGAAGTTCAATATAGAATACTTGTGATATTTTCTTAAAGACTTTTTTGTTTTATTATCAGTATCATTTAACTAATATGCAGCCTTCTAAGACCAGAATAAAATTCTCTGTTAAATTATTAATAATGCTATATTAAATCACTGAAATGTTGTGAAAATAAGTATATCACTTTCCCTTAACAGTTGTAAGCTTCCAATTCCTTCAATATTAAACTGTTAAGACCGTTAGGAGTTTTGGGACAGTAACAAGTACAATTTCTGAATTAATTCATTCTTAAGATGTCCTTAAAGACAGTCATTATACTCTGCTGCATTTACAGTACATTAGTCCTGATGTAATGAAGTCAGCATCATTATATACTTGAAGAATCTAATTTGCTTACCAGTAAAAAAAAAAAAAAAAAAAAATTCCTGAGTAACTGCAAAACTGAAATAAAATCTACATACTTAGTTTACAGTTTAGCAAGGATCTATTTGTAACATGATGCATCTAGCCAAGCATTCATATTTGGCATTTTCATAGAAGAACTTGCAGTTCTGCTCTGGTGACAATGAAGGGCCTAAGCTGACAACTGATTAAACTCAGAATGGCAGCAGGAATTCAGCCACTGCTGAACATCTTTCTTCATTTTTTTTCTTTTCCAGAATCCTAGTAGCAGACTGTAAAAATACATGATGAACAATGAAAGCAAATTATTTTCTATAGTCTACAAAAATAGTGAGATGTTTATTTCAGTGGCTAATGTATTTTAGAGTGAAGCCTGAAACCATTCTCCAAACAGATGTGTCACTAGTAAAACCAGCACTAACCTTTATGTCAGAGATGAAATTTGTGTGAAGCAGATACGTTACTGGCAAGGTGACACGCATAATAACAAAACACATATTTGAAGGATTCCTGTAGCAATTTGCAATACACAGGTTATTTTAAAACTTTTTATGTCTTAGGATCTAACGTAATTGATCTTAACTAGAACATACACAGATGCAAAGGCATTAATTCAGTAGTTTCAGAAGTGGATTTG
Organism: Gymnogyps californianus; assembly: GCF_018139145.2. Taxonomy (NCBI): domain Eukaryota; kingdom Metazoa; phylum Chordata; class Aves; order Accipitriformes; family Cathartidae; genus Gymnogyps; species Gymnogyps californianus. The sequence continues at coordinate 10,805,371 of NC_059486.1, forward strand.
TTTAGTGCAATGTCCTACGTTGGCTCCAGCAGGGTGTGCTCTGACAGGAGTAACTTCCAGGGCATCTAAAAGCTGTGTATCAAACAGTGGCACATACACACAAAGGAGGAAAAATATATTTCCTCTTCCCACAAAAGATAAATTTTATATTGAAAGCTGCTTTGCAAATGTGCATTTTAGAGATAAAGATTATTAATGATACCTGCAACATCATTTTTGTCAGTCATTGCTAGAAACATTTAAAAAGATTACAAGAAGACAAAAATTCATCTGTCGCACTGCACAGATAAATTGAAAAACCAGACCACTAAAAAAGATCCTTTTGTTATGAAGTTCCTAGCCACAAGATAACTGTCACAGGGATCCTCACTCTACCAAAGTCCATTAAGACCTCTTTTCTTTCTATGATGAGATACCTGAGAAAGGGTTTTCTAGAACAGCCTGTGTGAGAAAGTGAGGTTATATTACTATCTCACCAGGTGATCACACAGCGTGTTAGTTAACTGCATGGAAAACTTCAGGTTCATACAAAATCACGCTCCACTAAAAACTTTTTGAAAATGTATTTACAATTTTAACTTTATCAGATTGCTTTCCTGAAGTAGTACTCAAGTTCTGTATTTATATTTCCCCTCTTCTTTTCCCGATCTTCCCGAAGTCTTTTCCCAAATAATAGTGATACTTTCAGTAGTGTTAGAAGGGAAGAAAAACATCTCTGAAGAGTAGAGACTGAATTGTATTCAAACTGTGCTGAAGTGAGCCAGCTATCTTTAACATGCTGAACATACCCTATGCAAATTTTAAAGGGGTGTTAACCAAGGATCATTGTTGTAATCTCAGTGCTTTGTAAACATGGTACTACTCTACATCACTGCAGCTTTTTTTACATCACTAAAGTTTCTTCCCATTCAGTTTTCTTAGTTGCAAAGGCTCACAGAAAGATGCAACTTCAAAATCCATTTATTTAATTCCAACTTGCCGTTTCTTTTGAGTAAATTATTGTTCTATCTGCTTATACTTGCAGGCAAGTATACCAACAACTATTATATTCAAAGTGTGCTTTTATCAAATAATTGAGAAAACAAGTTTATTAACCACAAAGCACATCAGAGAAAGTTTAGAACACACAAAATTATCAAACTAAAGAACATATTTTATTTTTAATAAAATAGTGGAGCATGAAAAATAATTGTATATTACAAATATATACAGCACAAAACTGTGCACCCTCAGCACAGTAAAGAGCATTACTCTATACAAAGCTTCCCTTTGCAAAATCTAGTGCTTCTTGATCTATTCATAGTGAGAATTTGTTTAACAATAGAAAGAGTCAATAAGCCCTTTGGGTCTCTTTGAATTGATCCCCCCCCCTTTTTTTTTTGCACAAATCAGTCCAAACGTGTATAACATTGGCTTGATTTCCATTAAAAAGCCACAAAATGTAACACTAAAGGGTTTCTGAGGACTGGACCTCTTAGTTCTTTTGTTAAGAGATTTCTTTTGTTGTCTTTATGTACAGCAAAATACTTGTTTCTCTTTTCATGTCATGGTAAGAAAAAAAATGTATTGCACATTATTCTTATTCACAAAGTTTGTGTCTGGTGCAGGAAGTTTCTCTTTTAGTGAAAGAATATTGGTGAGCATTATAGATTGAACCTATTTTTAGGCACTCCAAACCCACTAGGCTGAGATGAGTTATAAAGGATTTCTCTCTCTCTTTTTTTTTTTTTTTTAAAGTTAGCACGGAAGTTGCTTTCACAGATAGCATACTCACTGAGGATAGGCCTCTTTGGGACCTTAGTTTCCCTAAAGAAACAATGCTCACTTGGGCACTTTTAAAATCAAATCATTGCTCCATAAAACTTGACTATACCTTGTTACTCAGAAATCTGTAGGAAATCCAGCTCAGCTACATGAAAAAGTTAAATAGGGTGTTGTTTTGGTTTTGGTTTTTTTTTTTTAATAAATCTGAAGGCTGGATGAAGTACTTAACTACAAATTAGTAACAGAAGAGACTGTTTTAATTCACAATATTCCTTTCACTGAAAACCTTTCCATAAGTACATTTACCTTCAGTTTTTCACCAGCTCCTGAATTCAGCGTGACACATTTTTTGCCTTGAGATATTAAACTGTTCTGACAAAAAAAGCACCATTTATTTTTTAATTTCTGACTGCTACTGTGGACATTTGTAAGTCTGTAGGGTGAGATATAGTCTTTTCTAAAACCTAGTCACACACAAGTGGGTGGTTGTAATGTCGATTCGTATTTTGCAAGGTGAGTTTTCTGTGGATGTTGAGGTTTTTTGTAGATTCCACTACTTGTAATAACACTTGCAGGTTTTCTCCTACTTCTCTTCTTTAGTCTTCGACTACAAACATTTTGCCAGGACTGAAGAGTCTTGGAAGTCCAGATCCACATACCACTAGTAATGCCCACAACTAATAACATAAAAATTTTGACCATAAAAATTTCTACTGCTGGAATAGAGTTATTCATCATGCAGTCTAAATTTTTAGTCTGATTGTTCATCTTGCATTTCTGTTGAGTTGCCACAATTTTCCAATAATCCATATTAAGTCTTTCATAAAAATAGCAAGCTATCACGCAAGTTGCAGGCACTGTATACAAGACTGAGAAGACACCAATCCTGACCATAAGTTTCTCCAGCTTGTCAGTATTCTCTCCACCTGTTTTCATCACCCTCCTGATATGAAAAAGGGCCACAAAACCAGAAAGAATAAAAGAAGTGCCAATGATTAGATAACAAGCCAAAGGAATGAGTACAAACCCCGTCAAGGCATTCACATCCATGCTTCCAACATAGCACAACCCTGTCAGCTCATCTCCAGCCACCCTTCTCATAACTAGGATCATTATGGTCTTCACAGCCGGAATGGCCCATGCTGCCAAATGAAAGTAGCTACTGTTTGCTTCAATTGCTTCATGCCCCCATTTTTTCCCAGCTGCTAGAAACCAAGTTAAAGTCAAGATTACCCACCACAAGGAACTTGCCATACCAAAGTAATACAGAACCAGGAACACAATGGTGCAGCCAGTGCTCTCCAGTCCTTCTTGGATGACATAGAGTTGGCCACTGTCCCTATCACAGGCAATACTTTCAGCACCTGAAAAGAGGCGAATAATGTACCCCACCGAGTAGACACAGTAGCACATTGAGAGGAAGATAATGGGCCTCTCCGGGTACTTGAAACGCTGAGGATCTATCAGAAAAGTGAGTACAGTAAAAGCACTGGAGAAGAAGCACAGAATGGACCAGATGGCAATCCAAATGACAGCAAATTGTTTGTCATCCTTGCTCCAGTAAACATCAACCCCTGGAGTGCAGAGCGGCGCGCAGGAAGCACTCTTTTCCACATGGTGGAACTTGCCAGGATTTTCACAGGAGGTTCTGCTGAGGCTGTCCTTATGCTGCTGCAGATCGTGGCCACTGCTGGGCCGCTGTGGACGAAACATGGGTGGCAGCATGCTGGATCCTCTGGGTGGCTCATCCGATCCGTTGTTGGGGGCTTCCATGCACAGGTAATTGGGGTCATTCTTGTTGGGCAGTTTGCTGCAGTCTAAGGAGTCTGGCCATTTAAAGTTGAACTGCTCCATAATGGGAGAGCATTTCAGCCTCGCCTGCTCGCACATAACCCTGCAGGCTGGGATTGGTGTAGAAACCTGCTCTGTGCACATAGGGGCATAGAGGGAGCAGAGGAAAAATTTCAGATGGCTGTGGCAACCATACTCCACCAAGGGGGCAAACTCGTGCAGCTGAATGGCAGCTTCCCTTTGGTTTTCGTGACCCATCAGGTTGGGCATCCTCGTCATGTTGTATCCTATATCCTTGCACATGGGGATTTCTATCGGCTGGCACCTCCCGTCACCGGGGCGGTCAATGTCTATGGAGCTTATCCCCGTGCAGAAGCAGGTCAGCCAGCAGAGCACCAGCAGAGTCCGGGCGAAGTTCCTCGTCGCTGGCCCCATCGCGGCGGCCGCAGCGGCGCGGGCAGCCACGCGTGCGGCCGGAGCGCGGCTCCCTCCCGCAGGCGCCTGGCGGTGGCGGCGTGCGGGGCGGGGAGCGCGGGGGAGGCGGGAGTCACTTCAGCGGCCGCACGGCTGCTGCCTGGGACGGCATCGCCCCCGACCTTCGCGAGGGAGCTCGGCGGCGGGGGACGGCGGCACGCAGGTCGGCATAGCCCGGGCCGCGGCCGCGGGCAGCGCTCAGCGCCCCGCGCCGCTCGGCGCCGGCCCCGCGCCGCTCAGCATCGGCCCCGCCGGCAGCGCAAGGAGGCGGCAGGCAACTTGGCAAACGACCAGGAAAAGAACAAGTACCCCCCAATCCACAGCTGCGCGAAACTTACTGCGGAGAGCCCGGCAACTTTCTTTTCCCCGGGCTCCCACTTTTGCGATCCGTCTTTCCACCACCCTTCCTCCTCCTCCTCTTCCTCCTCCCCGCTGCTGCTTCGTCGGAGCGCAGGCAGAGCGGTGCCGGAATAGTTTGGGTCTGGGCAGATCCGAGCGATCACTGCTTCAACTTGCACATGTCCCGGGCGGCTTTTTGGTGCAGCGGGTTTCTCCGGGGATTTTCCTCTCCCTAGAACGGGTCACAGCTCCGTACTTTCTTGCCGAGAGGTGGGGATTGGTTTATCCGAGTGCAGCATAAAGGAGGAGGAGGAGGAGGAAATATCTAAGCCATTGAAGAGGGGGGCCCTGAAAAATTCCCCCCCCCCCCCCCCCCCCTTCTCGCCGCCCTCTGGTTTGGGTTTGCAATAGGTCGGCTCTTCTGCGCTTTGCAGAGCAGGGCTGGCTCGTGTGTGTGTGCTGTCTGTGTGCCTGCTCCGCTCCCCCCGCATTAGCAGGAACTCCTGGGGCTGGAGCAGCTGGGGTTTTTAGGGGGCGGTTGAGTCCAAGGATAAAATAAAAAAAAAAAAAAAAGAAGAAGAAAAAAACAAAACCTGTGCAGGATCCGCCTTGCATACGACATCCACTTTGCATGAGAAAGGTGAAGCTGACACGGTGATTACTTTCCAATCACTCGGAACGCCTTGAAACCTCCTTAAGGACCCCTACAGGTTTTCCTTGATCAGCACAGATTAGAAAAAGCCCCATTTGTTTCTCTCTCCTTCTGTCTTTCCTTCCTTTCTCCTTTCCCTCCCGTTGCCCTCCCTTGAAAGTTTAACAAGATCTTTTCTCTAGAAGGCGTCAGCCTAACCTCCCTCACTCAGGTAGGAAGCCAGGGAGAGCGAGTGCTTCAGACTTCGTGTCTCCTAATAAGAGGGTTGAAGGTGGTGCCTCCTTGACTGCCTTTATTGGAGGGGGGGCAATGCTTTAGCAGGGAGGATGTGGGGAGGAGGATGCATTTTATGGCGAGTGCTATAAACTCTTCGCTGCCAGGGTCATAAAATATGGTTGCTTTCAGCCTGGAATCTCAGCTGTTTTCAAATGTCGTGCTTTGTCTCGAATTCCTAAATGAACAGGACAGGCAGGATTGCTGAAAAAGTACCTGATTATGGTTTTAATCACAGTATGGCATCACTCGAAAAGTAGCTTGCCTTTTTTTTTTTTTTCTTCTTCCTTCCTTTCCTTAAATAAGAAACCCTAAGAGGACTAGAGACATACCCTTGGGGAAGTTACTTCATCTACTATAGAAAAAGATACTTACAGATTTTGGAGACGGAGATCATTCTAAAGTGAGTTGTGTTTACTTTTTAAGTTAAGCTTTGAGATTTATTTTGCTTATTGGTCTATCAGAACTAGAAGGAGGAAGTTAAATCCCAAGCCAAACTATAATTCACAATTTTACAGACTGAAAGGGAGCACTGTGATCAGAAGTCAAAAGATGAGCTCTACTTTTTCTCCCCCCCCCCCCCCCCCCCCCCCCCCCCCCCCCTCCTTTGAGCTTAGTTTTAGCGAACATATTGATGAAGAAGGAAAATCTCTCTTTCTCTTCATTCATGCTTGCCCACACAAACCGGGCTCCTCTCCATTACTGCCTGTTTCTTATCGAAATGAACACGGATTCTCCTGGAAACTACCAAATCCCGCAGGGTCAGAGTTAATACCCCACCAGGCTCTAGAAAGGAAACTGTTGGCTTCCTCAATTGTGATAAGGGCGAAATGGATCCAAGCGAGGACAACAAACCAGGGCTAATGTTTGTCTTTGAAAACCCTGAAGATGTGGTTAGTTTTTGCCTAGAAGTAAAAGCCATCATAAAAATGTTTTAAAACAGTAGTCCTTCTTTTTGTGGCTTTTCAGTGGATCGAGGCGATTATATAAAGTATTGGTCTTAGGGGCTGACCTTTCCTTGGGCACTTTTAGATTCCTTAGGGAATGTTACAAAAGCAGGCAGTGTTATGTGCAAAAAAAGATTTATTTATTTTAGTGTGTCTGTGTGTACGTATGTGTGTGAGAGAGTGTGTGTGTTGGGGCATTTCCATTCTTCATTAATCTAAGCCTGTTTTCTTAGTATTTGTATGCATCCTGATTCCTCTTCTAGAAAGCTCAGTTGGGGGTAGTAGGGAAGTGTGGGGAAAGCTTTTACAAGGGACAAGTAAATTCTACTTTTTAAAGTAGAATGTAAATAATAATAAAAGTAGAATTTAAATAATGCATAAGATGAACATATTCAATATTTGTTTTATTCAACTTGATTGTTTGGGAGCTTGTTTTTCTTTTTTTTTTCCCAACAAGTATTTTTGAAAAGCAGATTATATCACCATTCACATTACAGTAATCTAGAAAAAATACATTAAATAAAACACGGCCTGTTTTCTTCTGTAGCACTGATAGCAACCTTTTTCTCCTAAGAGGCAAAAAGAAATACAAATAAAAGTGAGGAAAAAAAGGGGGGGAAACCCCCAACCTTTGTAGTTGTGTCTCTCTTAATTGATCTTTTATGTGCCAATTTAAATCAGCCTTGTTTTTCTAGCCATTATTTTAGCCAATGCATCCCGCTTTAGATCATTTATTTTACTTTCTATGTTTTTAAAGAGCTATCTAGGGGTATCTCCCATTCAACGAGCTTGAGTCAGTGAAACTAACAAATAGAACATTATTATAGAAAAATGAGAGCGCTGAGAAATCAGCAACTGGAAGATACCTCTGTAACTAATAAATGAAAAGAGCCTTTTGATGGCTCCAGCTGAAAAGATATTTTATTTTATTTTTTTTCTCCTGTGTGTGGGATTTGAGATGTGTGATTCTATGGAGCAGCCAGGCACCCCTGCTGCTAGGCCCTGGCTAGGAGTTGGCCCCCCTCTGGCAAATGTTATGGAGAATTGGGAGGAATTTTATGGCTGTCTTTTCCCTCAGCTCTTTTTTCTTTTGTCTTCTTTGAAGAATGACTTTAGACATTTTATTTACATATTTAACCATGGATGAAAGAGGAAAAAGAAAGCATTTGGGCCGTTGTGGGAATAGTGATATGTTTAAATTAATGGAAATCTTATTAGGCTTCTAAAATTTTAAGCAAAAGATTTTTAATGAAACTTTATAATTAAACATGATTTCAAATAATGTGCCAACTCACAGGAAAGATGCATTTTGCCCTCTAGCTATCCATCTCCCCACCTCCCAAAAATGTGCAGAGGAATCATCTGTATCTTAAAGTCCAGCTCTTCTGTTCCGCAAGCAAAAGATTAAAAAACCTGAATATTTAATAAGGCATGTCATAATTCAAACCATAACTAAATATTTTGTAGGTAAAGCAAACCATAAACAAGACAACAAAAAAGATACCACCACCCCTCATCCCTGCAATGGCAAAGTTTAATGCTGTGTAATCTATTGCAGTGACAGTGTAATAAAATAGTTTGATATGGGTAATGGTGAAAATCAAAGTTGCATCTATTCTATACATGTTAGAGTCAATGGAAATTACAGTGCTAGGCAAGGTTTTCTGAAATGGGATTAAAGAAAACCCAAATAATCCATTTGAGATAAAATGTTCTGACACTTCAGCAGTAAAAAGAAATGAAATGATAGGCTTGGGGAGTTGAAGAGTTAATTAATACATTAAAGATTTTTAGTAAAATAGTCTAGTTACTTATGATTAACAATAGTGTGTTATGACAGAACATGAGCTGATTTTCACAATCTTGTGTTTAAAAATTGTGTAGCTATAACTGTTTTTCAGGTTTAATATTTTTGGCCAGCGGTTTATTACACAAAAAATAGAGATCAGTTTAATGTTAGTCCCATTCAATAATCCTATCCTCATCTATGTTTGCATTCATTCGTTCAGACACTTTTTAAGTGCTTACATCTGAGACATGTTTCATTCTGGTAACACATTCTAACATACATATTTTAAAAAAATGTTAGACATACAGAAGATAGCAACTGTAAAAGAAAAAGATCACACACAAAAAAGCTGATAACTATTTTAGCAATATTATAAGCTTGCCTTTCTTACTGAATTTCCACTAAATATTCATAAAATTAAATGGCATACAGAAAAATGTTTACTTTTTAAACCAAATGGGCTTATTTTTTCCTAGCCACAGAATCTTTGTAGCAGTTTTCCTCCAATATTTAAATAAACATGTCTGCCTAATAGGACAGGCATACTGAGAAATATTCCCATGCAAGTGCGAATATTCACAACGCACAAAAGTTTTAATTACCTTAGAAAGCCACCACCACCAACAGTTAAAAGAATTAAAAACAAAAACAAATCATAAATGGATGAGCGAGTTGTATAGTATTGCTCTAATACAATTTAGCTGGCTATTTTAAGGGCACTTCCCTTGAAATGTGGTTTGAAATATTACCAAAGGTTCGACGGGGTGCATTAGTGTGAATTGCAAATCAGAACATTTCTTTAATCCCCTTTTCATGGCCTGGCTTCGGATCAGTGGCATCTAAGGGACTCCCCACTGATTCTGGCTCAGGAGGAACCATTCACTGGGGCAGCTTCCCTCCTCTATTCCCACAGTCCAGAAAACAACACCACAGACAGACACCCTCCAACTAAATTAGATTAAACTCCTTCTCTTCCACAGCACATTAGCCTTTTCACTGCCCAAGATTCATTATTCAGCTACTCCTAATTTAAAGATACAGTATTTTTCTCCTCTTAGGAACAAAAACAACAAACAAAACTAAAGCCAAAGTAGAATAAAAAAGATTCCTAGTCAGAAATAAACCAAATAATTCTAAAATTACATAAAGGTAGGAGAATATCCTTTTTGCTTATACTCTAATATTACAGGGATATTATCATTTTAAAGCACAGGCCACAGCAGAAATTTCTATAGAGACTAAAAATAAGGACAGGCCTAGTAAAAAAGAAAATACACACAGATTTTCTTTTCTTATATACACCATTTGATGAACTTCATTCATCATTCTTTTTGTGTGCACTGTTTGCATATCTTGCAGCCAAATCTAGGCTCAGAAAGGCATAAACATAGTGAAAACTGCATATGATAGTGAGGATTAATTAGTTTTCTTCTAGTCACTTCCTCCGTTATTTTCCATCCATAACTTCTCCCCTCTTACTTTTCAAGATAATACCAATCTTTTTAAAACTCCCTCATTCAGGTATGAATCTGTGCCTCTTCACAAATACAAATGCAAGCAGCTAACAGTAGACAGGAGTAGTAAGATCCCAAGCAAGCTGTCTCTTGGGTCTCAAGGGTCTAGATGGCTATTGCTGCCCTCACAGCATCAGGCGTTGCAGGCACATGAACAAGTTCCTAGGAACTCCCACTTCTGGGCACTATTTTATATAACCTACATTACTTGTGTACCACCTGGATGGTGCAAAAGGAGAAAAGTGATAATCTCCAGCCCTTAATCTTCTCCGATTTAAGAAAAAACGAACCACCCTGCTACAGAAGAATCTTTACTCCTCATGCTGTTTTGTAAAGCATCACTAAAGTGTCTTTCCAATAAAATTCCAGCACAAATGTTTGCAGCATCTAGCTTGCAGAGAACTGGTAAAATAGTTTTGTTCTTCTGGAAGATCCTGAAAGGTACTCTCAGTGCCTGCAGCTCCCAGTTGCAGTTTCAGTGCCTCTCTAAATTAGCACCTAGATTATGGAAAGATGACGGGGTAGATAAAACAATCTGAAGTATACGGCAATATTTCTGACATGGATGTTATCCTATTGTACTTGAGCTTGCAGCAGATGAAAGATGTTGTGTCTTGGTCCACCAAGAGCATTCATACCTAGGCATTAATCTTGTGGAAATCTCCCTTAAATACATACATAAATACAATAAATAAATACATTTATTACTGCTATGGTAGAGGACAGCAAGGTCTATTGCCCTAGTACTAAATATCACTCATTCATGAACTTCCAAAGAAATATACAGAAGTCCGTTTATCTGACAGTTACTCTACTTTGCTCATCTGAAAACTTGATGAGAAATGTTGTGAAATTAGGGTTTCTTGTGAAGGTTGCAGGACAGACTGATACTTTTCAGGCCTCAAATCTCTAAAAAAAGGGTAATGTAGCTATAGGACAGGTCTGAGGATTGAGATTTTTGGAGACAGTCTTTTTTCCACTCATACTTGTTCACTACTTGTTTTGGTGGTGGAAGAAATGGCCTGTGGGCATTGATGTAAAAGATAATTTCCAACTGTCTATAACTGTTGAAGTAGTCACATCCCAGCTTCTCTATCCATCCTATAATATTCAGAACAGACTGGGGACAGGCCAGAAGTAAAGATTTAGAATATGCAATTAGAAAGGGAATGAGGTTTATGAGAGAGCTGCCAGGGTAAGCAAACGTGAGCTGGAGATCCCTGGTGCTTTGACGTGAAGCATTTTCATCCTCAACCCAGGATTTAAGAGCCTCAAAGATGCCACAAAGTGTCATTCTGTGCCCACCACTCACGTCCCATTTTACCTAAGTAATCTTTTTTCAGTATCTTAATTCTTAATTTTTGAAACTTTTACAACACTTTCTACAACAAAGTATTGTTTAAACCTTCGTAAAGGTCACCAAACTTGTGTAGGTAGAAGGCAATAAATAGGATTACATATTCTTTTGGTACTTCCGTAACTGGCCAGATTCAAGAAATCATGAAGATGATGCACTTATTCAGAAACAAACAAAAAATCTGAAAATCAGCATATTTTCAGACTTCTACACTTCTCAGACTTGGTATAATAGTTAACAAAAAAAAAAAAAGAAGCTTTGACCTACAAAAATTGAAAAATCTCTCTCATTGAAAATCAGTGACAGCTACAGTCTTTAATTCTCTTACATGCTTTTTGCAATATCCCTGTTCCGTAAGAAGATGGCATTGTCTTTCATCAACTGTTCAGCAGCAGAGAGTTGGGATGCAATAGACAAGTCAGTTCTCTTTATCCTAAGTCTTCCAAAACCATTCATTATTCTGGTATTATTTCTATGGTCTTTTTCACTTCAGAAGACTAGTTTATGCTTTTACAGTGCCTCACTTCGTAATGCCTATATGTTTGTCCCATACAAGAAGAAGAGAACAATTTTAGAGTTTTATCAGTAGTCTCCAAACTGTCACACAGGGAAAACTAACGTAGTAGTGAACTTGTGTTAGCAATCCATTTAATGCATTTAAGATGATTTTCTAGTCTGGGAGGTAGGCTAAAATTCCACACCTCCCTATGTGAACCTTCATTTCTTTTCACCATCTCTAACTTATACTGTTGTCTTAAGGTAACTTTAGTTTGCATAATTTAATAATAGTATCAATTTTAACCTTTAACGGTCCTTGACCCAGTTTTATCTACCTACCTAAATGTCAAAGTAATAGTAGTAATCCTCGGAGGAGGGACAAAAGCATATTGGAAGAGAGCTGGAAAGTGATTTACAACCTAATGCAAGGGCCATTCTGGCCCAGCTTCAGCCCCTGAGAGCGTTACAACAGCTGAAATGCAGCAGCTTTCTGACGTATCCTCCCTTTGTCCTTGTCTTTGACACTTCACTATGTGAGCCAGAGAGGCCTAGGCCAGCTCCTTTGCCCGCTGCAGAGGATATCAGGATTCTTACATGTTCGTTAAGTAAATGGTAAAGATCTCTCAGGCCCTTTTATCCAACAGAGTTCCTTTATAGCACCGCATGTTATATTGTATTGCACTTCACAGTGAAGGTGGTGGCAGCCACAATAACACCCTTTTCTGAAGTTCTGAATAAAGGTTTTCAAATAATTTTTCAGAAGACGAGTAAGAGGCATTTACTTTCCTAACACTAGACTGGTTTTCTTTGATTCATCACATTATCTCTTTAGAAAGTTTTTACTCTAATATTATTTAAAAAAAAAAATCTGAAAAAAAATCAGTTTGGAAACCTGCAATGTACCTTCTCTCATGCTTGATATAGACCACTGTAATAAAAACATAGCCTGATATATCAGCCTTCTTAGCATGTAGAAAACAATCCTAGCACAAGTTGCCTTCCTGTCTCAAGTTCAATCCTCTTCATAAGAGCCTTTTAAAACTGACTATAATAGAGACCCGTGTCTCCCAGTGTTTTGCAAGTGTGAACTAATTAATGTTTTTAAAATCCTTGGGTGGTATTGTAGGTAAGTCCTTTTATAATCAATGTAAAGAAGGATAAAATGTGATACAAAATATGTACCCTGCATCAGAAACTGAAAGAAGAGCACAGTAAGAAATAAAATTCTGGCATTCTAATTCAAACCCTGCTCCTTCTCCTAGATTAATCTTTTTCTTTCTCAGATGTTTACCAACACCTGTCATTCACTGGACAACACTCCAAAGCCAGGTCTGAAAGGCACATATGGCGTGCACAGTACATATAGAATTGGCTATCTTGTTTCCTTGCAACAGTGGATTCTTTGTTGATGATGCCAAAATGGAGAGTATACCCTGGTAACTGCACATCAATTCAGTGCTGGACAGTTGCTAGTGTGCTGCCTGGTGTGTACTTCTTGTTAAGCAAAGTGAAGAAAGCAGAGTGTGCTACTGAAAGTCACTGAATGTCAACATTAGGGAACAGCTTTTTACAGACAAGGATTTCTCCAACTACTGCAGCTGCACAGCAAATTCATGTGCATTCTGCATCAGTGGAGTACAGGTGTGTACCAAGCAAGTCTCCTATTTTACTACTACTTACTCCTGCCTTGCAAACTCAGCAAATAGCCTTCAGCATATAGAACAAAATTCAGCTATTTTGGTTGAGCATGCTTAAAAAGAGTCAGTGTAAATGGAGAGCTGCCTGAGCACACTAAAGCTTTGCATCTGTGCAGCTGTAAAAGTGCTGGTTTTCAACAGTGACGTTGTGAACTTTGCTGGCCACCGTCAGCTGAATTGGCCAGTGTAAAGCAGGCCAGAGCACATACATTGTTGCAGTATGAAATGGCATGATGTTTTCTTTTTCAGGTGGATAACCACCCCTGTAAGGGCCAAATCCTGGTATTATTGGAAGCAAAGACTTTGCTGTGCTGTTCAGTGGAAGCAGTCATTGTCTTTCCAATTACATAGTTCTTCAAAACCATAGCTATTGTGGCCCATTCCTATCATGGCACTGGCCCACACTAGGATGGGTTTGTCTGTGCTTTGCTCCTGCTTCTTGTTTTATGTAAATTCTATTTTCAACTGTATTTTCCCTTGTTTTTCACCTCTGGTATTAAGTGATAATTCTTCAGAATATGGGCAGAGAATTCAAGAGAATTACTGTGCAAATGATCTGGGGCCTAAATTTTACCCTCACCTATTCCAGAATAAATTTATATCTACTTGAATTTCACTAGTGCTAGAAGGAGTATCCAGCAGTTTGGGCCAAAAGAAACCTGACTTCCATGATGCAGTTATGCTTCTGTGATGGATCTGAATGAAAATCTAGTAATTCAAAGCTTCCCATACGTACATGATAGGTATATATATTCCCCATAGGTATATGTTATTCCCCAATATATAGTATGATATAGTGAGGAAGTACCAATTCCACAATAGCTTTGTGTTTTACCCATTCTTACTCTCTTCCCTGGGCATCTGCTAGAGGGCACTGTCACAGACAGGATATTGGGACTTTTGGCCTGACCTGCATATCCATTCTACAGTCTTAGATTCTTAGGTCCCATGAATGGATGATATGGGTTTAATCACTGCTGTATGTTGCTCTTGGATATTCTCCATCTGGCATTTTAATTTTAAGGGTGTGATGGCAATCACACATTCCCTGAAGCAGGCATGAAAAGTGAGAAATTTAAATACCATTGTTTGGAATGCTATTTATTATTTCCAGATCACAAAAAAGAGATGCTTTGTGTATCTCACAAGTAAGGGGCACACGAGAGACGGATCCAGTAGTTAAGGTAGGCATGTCAAATTTCACAAATGAGCATAAAGGTCACATATAAAAGCTGGTTCTGTCCAAAAGCCACAGCTGATGTGTTTGTAGTTTCTCCCATCTGATGACCCTAAAAACTAATCGTAGCTGGTTGGCAGAATTTCTAATCTAGGATGTCAGACTGCAGGACAAGAGAGACCTGGTTAGGCTGTGTTTTGGGCCAGAGTGTCTGTTGGCTATTTGAGCCCCACATTCACTCACAGCCTAAACCACAGTCCATCTTCATGTCACAAAATCTAATTTCTTCTTTTATCCTGGAACCCAACTCATCATACGTAACCTGACAAGGCTGTATTTCCCATGTCAAAGCAGGAATTTGATAGAAATGTTAAAGCATTAGACTGAGAATCAACCTGGCTCAAATCCACAAACTGCCAGCATGGTACCGAATGAGACACATAAAGCTCTCTTATACAGTGAAGTTACACCAGGCACGAAATACAGTAAGGAAGTGTTACATTTAGATCACTCTCAGATGTCCAGATTTTTTTTCCTATTTACTTTTTTAATTATTTTTATTATTATTAGGAAATGATTAAAACAAGGTGGGAGAAAAGACCCGCTTAGTCTGAAATACTTGTATCTGCATAGGGAAGTGCACAGACAACAGCATGATTTAAGTATAATGATATAGTATTACTGGAAAATGCCTCTGTGTACACAAGCCCATTGTCTAACTTTGTGTTTCCCCTGTCTTTAAATGATGAATATTCTGCTTGATGTTAGTGAATGGGAAGTGCTCAGACACTGCAGTGTTGGAATATACTATTACTTTATGAGAGAGTGATCAGAAAATTCAGACATTTGGGAAGATACAGATAGACCTTTTCAGATTGATTATAAATTCAGTACACATAATATTCCAGTTTTGGCAATCTCATGTTCAAGAGCACAGAAACAGTGTTACATGTTGCACACATTAGGCAACCAAGTATACAGAATCAATTCAAAGCAGCTGTTGAAGATCAGAAATTTTAGGGGAGCTATAGGGTGAATTCCTCCATCTATACATCTTTTTTTGGAAGGGGGAATGCAAAGGAGAAGGGAATGAAAAATTGATACTGCTCTGTGCTCCAGATGAAAGAACAAACATAATTTTATTTTCTTTAATGACTGCACTGGATTCTGAAATTAAACCCAGCGGGTAAAAAGATCCTGTGCAGATTTCAAAAGAGATCATGTAGTCTGTCCATGTGCTAAGGCAGGCACATTTTTTAAGCCCTGCCATGTTCTGTAAAACTGAAAAAGGGTTATCTCTGTAAGCATTCTGCTTTTCAAAGCCATCTATCTCTCTCCACCTACCCCAAGTCAGTGGATATTCCAAAATAAATGTCATCCTAACTTTAAATGTCATTTTGTGGTTCCTCCCTCTAACTTTAGGATGAGAATTCCTGTATACGCTGCATTAAATATTATTAGAGCTCAACATACAGACAGCACTCCTTTTTTCTTAACCTCTCAGCAGAGCCAGACAAAAAAATAAAAAAGGAAAAAGCCAAAAAACCAACAAAAAACCCGGCCATATAAATAACTGACTATAATCCCCAGTACAGATTTTAAACCAATTGAACTGAGAATAGCTAACCTTCACTCTGAACTCACTCCAGCTGCAGGTTAATGCAGTTAATTGCAGAGCACCTGGTCTAAGCCTCAGGTATATGAATCATCCCCACAGCACACCTTTCAATCTTTTATTCTTATGTAATGCCCTGGGGCAGCTGACAGTGCCTGTTTAAGCTTTGTTCCTAGTGGGTGTGCCAATACGCTGTCAGAATGCCCTTATTATATGCAAAAGAAAGGCTGTACTTTAAAGCGTATGTATGTATCTCCAAGGCTGTGGTTTGAGGATACACTGTCTCCAGCAGCAATACTGACTTAACACGTACCCACCTTCCCTCCAAAGGAGCCTCTGCTGCGTGTTGCTGCTCCCAGGCTAGGTGCGCATTCCACCAGTTTTGCTAACACAGCTGTTTGTGGGGTCGTGCTGTGAACTGGATCAGGAAATTGAGTCGTCTTAAAAATCAACCCTAACAATATTTACAGATTTTTAACACCAAAACGGTGCATAACATTAAGCTAGTATTGCTTCTGGAATCAGCACATTCTCAAATGGTGGCCTGTGAATGTGGCTACATAAAGCAATATGTGTGTCTATATATGTGTATACATGTGTGCTTTTATTTGTATGTGTTTGTAATGTGTGCTTTTATTTGTATGTGTTTGTAAGACAAATAGTTACCAGTGTCTATGTACATACACATTACTTCAGACACTCATACAACACATCCTTTTAAAACCAAGGCTAGTCCTCTTTAGTTTGGTAAGTTCTTTTTTAACTCCATAAATGAATTGCATAACCTTTATCCATGGAAAGCCTGTTCTTGGAGACAGATTTATTTATAACATCAATAGCAAAAAGGCAAACTGAATTAACTGTTTACCTAAATACTATAATGTATATGCATATAACGTATGTACAGCCATGTGTGTTTTATAAATAAATACCTATGTGCACATGTATTGGGCACTGAAAAGCCTACAGGGTCTTTTGGTATGGGTGAACTACTTGTAGACACTCGTAAGCTCTTGCTAGTCTGGGATTGATTATGTCCTGCTTACTAAAGTGGTTTGTAGCTTTAAACTGGTAAATATAATTTAAAAAGGGCGGGACAATGTTTTGAAAATAGTTGGTCACTGCCTTATCTTGCACAGACGTAACTATGAAAGTACAATCTTATTTATCTTACCATATATTAACTGAATTACATTTCTTTACATAAGTTTAATGCAACTGTGTCACACAACATCCTTCAACTATAGGTGATACACAGATGAAGAACATGAAACTAAGGGATATAAAGAAGGTTAGTGGAGAAAAAGTTGTGAAGAGAAGGCAAATGAGCTGCATTGAACATGTACTTTATATACAAGATTAACGATAGCTTGTACAAGAATTGTATTATAAGAATGACAGTCTGGAAATTATAAAACTGCCCTCTTTGGCAATACTGATTTCTTGTTTCTTTGATGTGTGTTAGCACAGAAGATTAGGTTACTCCTTAAATTACACACAAATAACAATCAGACATTGTCACAACAATCTTGATGTTGTCATCTTTTCCATTATGCCATTCTACTACATTGGTTGGCAAACTACCACTCAAATATCAAAGTACACACTCATAGTGATTATGATTTCAAGCTACTTATTTTCAGTCTGCCTGATACTCATTTTTTTGTCCCTTGCCTCATTAAATGTCCCCATATATAATGAGTATGTTGCGAGTGTAAAATACTAAATTTCTGATTTCATAGCATTTGATGTTTGCTTTGTCCAAGCATAATAAAGGAGCAAACCCAAGGGAAGTGTTTAGCTATGTCCTGTAAGCCTCCACAAGTAGGAGCCTTCTGAGAAACTGGGATGCTAGCCTTTCAGACAAAAAAGGCCAAATCTGCTTTCATGGAAATCAACATCAAAACTCCTGCTGACTTACATGGAGTCAGGACTTTGTAGCTGGAGAGGTCATGTTCAAATGCAACTTTGGAGCCTACAGTGAGACCACACCTCAAGGGTGAGTGACAGATCCAAAAGAGTAGAGCGTTCAGCTACCCTTACAGGCTACAGATGAGTTCCATTATATAGAAACAAGAATTTCTATCTATGATGCCTGGTTTAGGATAGATAGTTATCTTTGATAACCTGTAGGAAGATTGGTGACTTTAACTTGAGCTATGGATAAGATGTAAATAATCTAAATGGTTTCCTTAGTTACACTCTATTTACCATCAGTCACAGCGCATTAATCCAATCAATATTTAGACAATCTGAGGTCATTACACTGTGTCTTCCCCCTTTGTAATCAGCATTGGCTCATTCAATTGGGTGGGATACTTCATCATATATTGTAATGACACAGATGTGCATCTACCCTGATGTGACAGGAGAATCCAAATCATGCAATTTATTACCTAAAATACTCTACCTGATTTCAGGCATAACTCATCTACTATAAATTAAGATCATCTTTCTGTAAGGGCCTGAACAAGGTCTGTGCATCACTTAAGCTCTTTAAGTAATGCCAAAGTGATGCACAGTGGAGAATTTCACCATGAGAAATGGGGTCCCTCTTATATTCTGTCTCTAAAACAGAATATATTAAAAAGTCAGCAGTGATTCAAAGTCCATGACGTAAGTGGGAAGTTGCTCCAGCAACCCTGATTTTGTTCAGTTATGGACTCTAGAATTTAGTCTAATGGTTTTAATGTTTTCACTGTCCTTGGCTTTAGCTTATTAAAAATTCAACTTGAAATTCAATTAGATGATACTTTATGTTATTGGAGTAAATACAGTTTTATCATCAGTTTGGTTATTTATTTGCCATTTTGCTTTTCCATGTCAAAACAGTGAAACAATACAGTTACCATAATCTCCCTGTTGCTACTGATCCCAGGTATTCCTGCAGAATCTTTCTTCCAATTCTAGAACAAGTGTTTATAAAAATGCTTTGTCAAAGGTAAAGCAGAGAACAGACACATCTCTTCTTGACTCTTATGATGAATGCTTGCTGACACAGGTCATAAACTTTATAGCATTTATTCCAAACAAAAGCCTGCTATTATGTAGTGGGGTTATCTGTAACAGGGGAAAGAAAAGAGGAATGCTTGCTGTTGTTTCTATAGTACAGTTTGGTTTTATTACTGTTTAGCTGATATTACAGTGTTTGGGTTTTTTCAAAAGAGGGAAAGAAAAGAATTGTGGACTTCATTTTTTTTAGCTTCTAATCTCTTGCCAAATGAATTAGCTAGGAGCATTTTATACTGACAAAATACAGTCTAAGCTGTAACAGTTCTGACTCACCTGTTGCTGTCCAGTCTCCCTTGAGAAGCAGCTTACTGTAGCCAAGGAAAGTTTTGGTCCCCAGAGTATCTATTAATCTTCCTTATTAGTGGAGATATTTCTTTGAATCTAGGATCTCACTGCCTTATGAAATGGTAGCACAGGAGAAACCCACCCAAGTTTACAGGCTAAGGCAAGTAATCAATCAATGCAAACAACAGTGCCATACGGACAAGATTTAATAAGAAGAATGAATGGAACCAGCTAAGCCTCCAGGGACAGATGAACCTACTTCTCATTTTCTGTTTATTAAAACCATTCATTTCAATTTGTCATGTGGAAGCATTTACTTCATTCAAGCACAAGTGTAATTTAAAAATCCTATTAGTAATACTTTAAAATACAGACTGTCAAATTCTTTACACACAGGTGATAAGGGAACCAGAGTGGCAGCTTAAGATATCTAGTTCCAATCTCAGTGCAAGATTTACTAAACAATGGGTCAAACTCACTTTTTCTGTAAATTCTCTGAAGCTAATGCAGTTACAGAAGGCAGGAATTTAGGAAAACACGTCCATTCACTGCCCTCCAAAGGCCAGATACGAACTTCTCTGAAGTTGCTAAATTTTTTTTCATCGATTTTCTGAGATTTATCTTTCTATTTGCTCTAACTGGCTGTGAAATGAATTCAAGAAACTTGTAAGAGTTCCTGGAAAACTCAAACAGCTTTTGTTTCTCAGGAGTAAGAAGCATCTTGCAAGCTCTTCCATTACTGAGACCAAAGGATACTCACTCTGGCTAAAAGGCACTTGCTGTATTTTGCATACTCACTGCAGGTCTCCTTATCCATGCTACTGAAAGGAGCCAAAACACATACGTGCTTCCCTGGGCAGAACTAAGTCAAGCCATTAACAGTTACAGTTATTGCTCTAGGGAGAATGCTCTTAGAAGACATTTAGTGGGAAAATTTATCCAAAAAAAGTAAATTGCTAGGGAGCTAGCCCTGTCACCTTGTTTCTCTGCATCAGTCCTTGTGCAAATGTATACATTTTTATGAATTAGAAAGATTACATTTGACTCTGTTCTACCTGTCTCTGCAGTGAGTTTTGCTTCTGGGCTTGATCCAAAGCTTGCTGAAATGATAGTCTCTTCATTTACTTGAACTACCTATAATTCAGACCCTATATATGTCAGTTTAAGAATATGACAAATATCTGTTTGTGGACTTTGGGAGTGTAACTGCCAAAGAGCAAGTTGAGATGCAAAACAGAAGTTTTCCTGGTGTGGCCTTGGCTTTGCCTTACTCTCTTACGTTCATTGCCAATAAGCCAGACACTTAGCCCTAGCATAACATCCATCTTCACATATGTAATTAGTATCACACCTACAGGCTCTGTTTCTTTTAAATAATCCTTTGATGAATGCTAGAGATATTAAGCATATTATTAGAAGGAGATGGTGCTTAGAAGAAGCAAAAAATGCTATGCTTCCTGACTGCTTTGTTCTTTTGAATTATTGCATGGTAAAAAAAGAAAACAAAACCTTTTCTCTCTTCCAGAAGAATATACAAAACACTGCTACAGATTTGGCAGAACTGTTTCAGGTTCAAATAGTTACTAATAATCTAAGGCAGGAAGGAGAGGAAAGGCAACCTCAAACTCTCAAAATATTCAATAAACTCATGGTTCAGGAATAGCTCAATACATGACAGCCTATAAACCTCAAGGCTGGGAATTGAAACAACAGCTTGGTATGAAGTGACCAGACCAGACCTCCCTCCTTAAACTAAGAGACTACAGTACCTGGTAAAGTTTTATAGCCCTAACAAGTTCTTTAACAAATTAAAGCCACTGGAACTATGACTTTGTTCTTTCTTTTCAAGCTGCCCACCTTCCCATTCCTATCCAGCAATGCTACTGCCCAACGGATGGTTTTAATTCAGGTCCCAGATTGGTACAAAGCTTGGTATTCATACAATAAACCTTTCAAAGAAGAATTTAGGTTTATTGGAGTTGTTTAATTGTTGTAGAAGCTCCGCTATAATAAAGGCTTCTGTCATTTTTGTCTCTTTGTTATAATTGACTAAATCTATCAGAATATATTCATAGCTGAGGGAAGACTGGGATCCCTGTGACTGCACTTATATTTGCATTATTTATGTAGCAACAAGAACTAGATAAGGCAAAGAAATAAGATCCTTGATCATCATCTCCTTTGATCATCTCCCCCTTCCCCCACCACTTATGCAGAGCATACCATAGAGGTATTCTGGTTCATAACTGGAGTTCTACGTATCAGTTCCAGGAATACTACACCAAAATGCACCCAACGTGAAGGTACATGGGGTTGCCATGTTCTGAGGCTTTACTGTAGGATTATCTTTTTGACTGTGGCAATACTAGTACCCTGTATAATGGCCTGTGAATTGCTAAGCATACACACCTGCAGTATAAGCTATCCTGTGTTGCCTTCCTGCCCAGTAAACAGGCAGTCAACATGCAGTGCAAGCATGAGAAGGAAACACAAATGATGCAAGTACTTCTTCACCAGAAATCCATCTAAACTGTTCATGTAGAAAAGATTTGGACCAGCAGCAATTCAGTTTACCGTCAAAGATACACCAGCTCTCAGCATGGAATCTAGGTTCTATCTGCTTTTGTTCTCCCAGCTAGGCAGATGTGCCTGTGCAGTACTTCCCATAGTGCTGTGGATGCTCAGTACTTTTATTTCTTTCCTTCCTCTAAGAACCTTGTTTTCTGTGGACTTTCACTGTTTAAATTCCCAGCCAAAGAAAGATGCTCATCAGAACATAGGCAATGGTCCAAGGAAGTCCCTTTGCATACAAATATGAGACAGACGCAGCAAGCATTTTCCTTCACTTTCAGTTTAAGTTTCAGCTTTAAATCATAGTCCAAAAATTGTCTTTCCATTCTGTTCAGGATAGCTCTTGGTTTTAGTATGAGGCTACCAGAAAGTAGCAAATTGGTACCAAGACTTTGCATACTTAAAGGAAAAGGAAAGCACATTCATACACACAATAGGATGTAAATCATGTCAGTGAGCAGAAAGAAAATGCCAGGCAAATCCTCTCCTATTACATGTATGGAGATTTGGGTTTAGTTCTACATAGTTTGCAGTTTGAATTCATCGTCAGGTTTGGCATGTGCCCTTCCATTGCTTACAAAGGAGCCTAAGAATCAAACAGAAATCCTGAAGATGTTGCATTTGAAATCAGATCCGCATTTGTTAGGGAGCTTACATGGTCCAGGTGTAAAATCTCCAATAAACATTAGACATAACTCAAACAGAGACAACCACCCCCTAGTTTGACAAGCTGCTAACCACAAGGCCACAAAGTACAAAGAAGCAGCTTCTGACATCAAGACGCATGGTATTCTTAACTGACACCCATAAAACTAAAATTAGTCAAAACACATTCTTCACCAAGGCTTGGAGCTGTGTTTACTACACACTGAATAAAAAACCCCACAAAAGAAAAAGTTCCAGTTGCTGAGACTAACCTTGGAAATTACGTTCCCAAAATATCCTCACTGCAGGTTTAAATCTTATTTATGCACTTTGGAAGGCTTTTCACTGACTTTAGAGATTATTCTCAAAAAAAGTAAAACAAGCTTTTACCCCCCCAAAAACATAGAAAATAACACTATTCAGGACAAAAAAAATTGGAAGTTTTTAGGGTGTTGCTGCTCAGGACTGCAGGACTGACAAATAAATTTATTAGAATACGTAGTGAAAGTCTATACTAATACTAGGCCACTTCCACTTAGTTGAACATTTCTTCGTGATGAGTAGGAAAACACACTTTCCAATGACGAGTTGTTTTCACATTTTCCATAATACGTCCCAACTATAAATCACATTTTGCTATGACATGCTAAATCTCTTATGTAATGTCTTTTTTACACTATAGCTGATTTCCTAGCGTGTAACATTTTGCATTTCATGACTTGTAAATTTAGCAGACTTTCTTTTCTAAGAGAAATTAATATAAACATTATGGAATCTTTTACCTCCGATTGTCTCTAATTCCTTCTACAGTACTGTGTGTTTCTTTGATGACTGCATTAGTGAAGGAACATGTCTGCCAACCCGGATGTTTATATTTCCACTGAAACTTGTGTTATGATGCTGGAAAAGTGCAACAGAAAATCAAAGCTTAAAAAGGCAAAAAATTAGAAGCCAGGAGAACCTGGGAAGGAAAAGAGTGGGGACTCCCAACCAACGTTGCTGTAGAATGCAGACAAGCGTAGTGACTGACTCCTCTTTACTACCTGATGACCCCTTCTAAAATCCATCTCCGTTGACTTTACTGGGCTTTGGGTCAAGCTGTTAGCAGAGAAGTGCTCTAAGTAAATGCATCTCTATGTCAAAAAATCTTCATAGCATGATGGTGTATAATACAATATTCTAATGTTCTTGAAGAAAATGACCGTCATGATCAGTGACTTCTTGTCTGGCTAGTCTGAAATTCTGTTTCTGTATTGTGAGTCTCTAACACCCGAAATGGAGCAGACAACGTGCATGCAACAGACTGCATTGTGGAAATGTATACACTCTTTTACATTCAAGTTCAAATTACAAGCAGTTAATGAACAATGTGTTAATGCATGGCAGTTGCTGATTACAGAATTTAAGAGTTGAGTCTGGTGGTTTATAACCATAGCTTATTAATGTCTATAGGAAATCTATTTGTTGTCCCTCCCCTACAATTTCGAAGCTCTGAAACAGAAGTGCGGTGCAGCGGACTGTCTTGATGACTCGCAGTGAGAATAAAGTCTTATTACTTGAACTTTCATTAGGAGAACCAGAAATGAGTAAAATTCTCTTTCAATCCGTATAACAATGTCAACACAGATAAGACTTCAAAAACCATTAACCATGGCTCCAGATCCAAAATAATGGTTTTTCTTTTCCTGTAACTTACCAAGTCGTTTAATTTCATTGCAACAGATGCATTTTCATTTCATGATTCTACCGTACTTTATTACACTAGGCCAAAGGAAGAGAGGAGAGAGAATATCTAGAAGTCATCTGTGATATAACAGTGATGGTGAGAAATATGGAAATAATGTTATCTGCAAATAGCAACTTTATTACATTTGCACAATTAGTTGTATATATACAAAAATAAAAAATATAAACACATTCCTTGAATTGCATCCTTCTGCATTTTTGTTATTTGAAGTTTGCATATGCTTTTTCTCTGCACTGGATACTTTATTCTATCTGAATGGTAGCCCATGGACGTCTTTCCACTTGCTCAGTTGGTTGAGCTTGAGTGTTTGTTCTTAATTCTGTCTACTCTAATAGATCATCCATTATATTCCAGTTTAAAGAAATGGTTGATCTCATATTGCCCTGTAACAGTGGTTTTAGCTGTGGTTGTCTGTAAGCAGCACAGTGCCATAAGCACCTAAATAGAATATTTCCTACTTGGAGGGTTTGATCAACAGGTGTAGCTGACCGTACACTCTTGTAGGAGATCCAGATACATGTGACCTATTAGAAGCAGTCCAGAAATCATGGATAGTGGTGGTCATACACACAAAGGCAACAGTTTTGCTGGGGCACAAGTTAATGCAGGCAGTGAGACAATTTACATGTTTTCAGAATCTGACTCAGTCTCTGCATGTCACGGAACCAAGGAAACACACTGCCCACTGTCAGCCCTTGCACCTACTTTGGCACCAATACAGGGAAGAAGGGAACACAAAATATGCATAACAGTCGGGGAAACCATGACTTCAGAATGATATTGAATTCATCCCTAGCTTTTAGTGTCTGTACCTCTGTGTTATAAGACACAGACAGGATCTTGTAAAATAATTTTGTATAGGTACTTGGGCTTGGTTCTTTTTACACCGGTATAGCTGTATTATACAGAAAAATCCTCATAAATATGGGGTCCTATAGCAGGGATTGTTGATAGTCAAGCCTCAGAATGTCACAAAGCAGAAAAATCACATCAGTCCTGCGATGTCTTCCTCACTTGAATAACCTCAGGGCTTTACTGGAGGTACATGCATGGGCTATAAAATCATAACTTTCCAAGGTAAAGCAGCATGCCAGAAGTTTGGACTTGGTTCCTAGCAAATGCTGTGCAAGGTCCAAGATGTGCTCAGCTTCTGCTGAGTAGGTGACAGTGTAAAGGCCTATGGTCTATATTCAAACTGAAGACTGCTGCAGTTCAGACTCTCATGTTAACATCTTGCCACCATTAAGCTAAATTCAAATGTTGTGATAGCAGCATAAGGTTTTATAATACTTAGAGAAAAGTATTCGTTTTCTTACAAACTCCCCTGATACAAAATTTGGTAAGGTAAAAGCTGGAGGGGTGAAGCAGCGTGCCAGTAAAAGTTTGTTTTCTTCTGCCAAGGAAACTGCTGTTTTCAAGGCAGATTCAATTAAAGGCAATGGATGTTACCTTGAGGAGCTACTTTGTTTACATTTCAAAGGCCTAGTCCCCTTGTTAGACTGATACTGTTTCATGCAGCTCCTTAATGAAAAGCATTTGTTTGGTACTATACCTCAACAGCAAATTAGGTTCTCCCAAGACAGTTTGACTATGTGAGAAAGCCTTTGTGACTGCCCAGACTTCTGTGGTGTCATTAAGATAACGACCCTCACATCTGCTCTTTCAAATGCTGTTCTCAAGGAAAACATAAAAATTATTCAGATCTATTACAAATTTAGAGGGTTTATCACCCCAAGTGGATTTAGATAACTTATTTTCCCCCTAAATTGCTGAACTCAGCTTGAAATAAATCACAACAGTGAACATTTTGAAAGTTTTTCTTACCCACTAACTTTAACCAATGTCCCTTTCAGACTCGGACAGTGTCTGATTATAGCAAGCAGCAGTGGCAGCATTTTTCAGAGGGTTTTGGAAGTGTTCTCACTATACCAAGAAATGAAAATGATGGAAAAGTGGCAAGGAAAATGACTGCAACCATGTTAGATATTTCCTGCCTCTTGCTTCTCTTGTATTGTCATTAAAAAAAAAAAAGGGCACTCTCTGCCTCAACTGAATATTTCCACTACTGATGGCTAGAAATGAAAGTAAAAGTCTACCTGTAAGTTACATTCAAAGAATCTTTGTGATAAGATCCAGAGAAAGCTAGAACTCCACTTATTTTGAGGAGGAAACTCTATTGTAATGTAAAATAGCTATAAAATGGTTATATATATGGAAGCTAGTGAGGAAGCATTTTAATACCCATCACTTTAGTGGCTAGCACATGCTAGAAAATAACTGTAATTTATGCGGTGAGAGACCTATGCGGTGAATACCATTCTGGAGTACATGCCAATCAAAAATCCCTTCAGCTAAATGATCACTAAAATCTAAAAGCTGTGTTATCTTTTCTGTTATTCCTGGTATGCTATTGCAGTCAAGTTTGGAGTGCTCCCTGAATGAAGCATGGAAGATTCATCCCAATACTACAAATATATTTAGAAGAAAACACCATAATTAAGATTTATTTATATTCACACCTCAAAATCGCTTCAGTATTATTTGTCACGTACAGAAACTGAGCACATGTGAATCACTTGCCAACTTTACATTCAGTCACTGAGCCTGCTAAACAAGGTAATTTTCACTTTGCCAAAGAAAGCTAGAAACACTGTATCCTCACAACCAGAAGAGCTTGAATGACAAGTGACTAATATTAGGAATTCCTTGTGTTCAATCAGCTACCCTTGATGTGAGATAAAGAGAGTTGATGAAAACAGACAGAACCCAGTTTCAGTCTTCTCTTGGGAAGAGTGAAGACCATTTTTACATAGGGACAAATTCATTCCTGGCATAAGGCTTTTTACTGTAGTGGAATTATACCAAGGATGAAAAACAGGTCATCTTGTTTTGTACTACATGCTTCACATCAATGATGAAATAAACTGGGTCTCAAAGGAGAGGTGATAAAAAGTCAGCACTCATGCTTTGTTGTGATTTCTTTTAAACTATAAAACCTTCTAATGCTTAGTTTTCAAAATATATTAGTTTGATGTATCATTGACTTATGTAACACTCGGTGCAATGACAACTAAAAGCTTTTCATGGAAAATAAAACACTACTTTCTGAAATCATCCAGACCCAGCAAAGCATATGTATCATAGCTCTCACAAAGAAATCAGAAATCACCTGCCTTAAGGATCCAACTGGAAGGAGGAACAAAAAAGAACCCAAAGGCTTTCTAATTATTCTGGATATCTCCATTTTTGTATGCTTGATTTGTGATGCTTTAATGAATCCTGATTCTCAAAAAAATGCTGGGTACCTGTTTACTGAGAATTAGGCATATCATACTAGGCATCCAAAGACAGTTTATGGGAAGATTCAAGGAGAGCAAGCATAACTGAATATTTATTTTATGATTCTATCCTGGTCTGAACTATAGTTTTTGTAACCTGAACATCTCTTTTATACTATTCTGAAAATATTTATAGCACTCTATAGTAATGGTTGAAAATGCTGCAGTCACACTATCATGCAGAGTCGGCTCTATTGCTTTGATCATCCTATTATTTGGGTTATTTTACGACAGTTTTAAATGGCTGAGAACCGTGCAGAGATGACTCAATTGTATCATTAACCATGAACAGCAACTACATGTTAACAATCTGTAACTACCCCTGAACAATGTAAACAGGATTTCCACTGTTCTTGCAGATAATGTTTCAATGATCCTAGGTCACAAATAGAGTCACAAATTAAAAAGCGTCTTCACGAAGTGCCAGCTAGGAGTTTTAACTGTTGCTGGACCAAAAGAATAGACATTTTAAGCAGTTCTTAAAGAGATTTTATATCACTTCAACAGAAATATATGAAAACTGTCACAGCGTTTTAATTTAGTTATATCGTAATAAACTCCCAGTGATATGTCTGACATAATGTGTATGATACCTGTGATGCATTTTTATGATTAAAAAGATAACATCTACTAAATATTAACAAGAGCATTATGTAAATTAAAATGAACTTTAGACCTCAAAAATGATCCTCTCCAAATCAAGGTAGTCACGAGCTATTCTGGTAGTGACCATACATCTACTAGAAAGTTTTCATTCTGCTTTGGGGACTGGCCAGAAATTTGGCCAGTGAGCCAGTCAGAATTTTAAAATGTGAAGAGAAATGGAGATAACTAGGGCTTACATAACATATATTCAGAGAAAGATGAAAGTTTTATTGGATGGGAAAGTAGTTTCAAATCCAATCCAGAACCAAAGCATGTGGATTTGATCATGGTTCCTTTGTCCATATACAAAACACACTCTAAAGCGCATCCTGGTTCCTTGATCATCCAGACCTACAGAGCATGTACCACAGCCTCCTCGCACCATTTGCACCTGGGTTCCTAATTCATGGAAATTGGGTCATGAGGTAAAGGGACAGTAAGTGACCTAACACTGCTGCGTGCCCAAGGACCTGGGACATGGCTGGAATGCCCCTGTTGTGACAAACTGCTCAACAAATGAATTCAAATTAATTCACAGAGAATAAAAATCAGTTAATAGTGAAAAAAAAACAAAAGTGCAAAATACTTCAAAATCTTAAGTACTTTCTTGATTGTGGTTATAAATGTAAAAATGTTGGCTCTATATTTCCATGACTTCAGAATGAAGTGACTGCGTGACTGAAATGCTGCCAGGAGAATCCTCTCCACTACCCATTTTATGCAGCAGACTAAGAATATGCCCTAAACTTTTCTATAATAAAGATATTCTGGAAAAAAATAAGAAATTCTAAATCTCAAATTCTGAATATTTATGCAATGTTGTAAAATGCTATGTGTTTGCAGGTTTGGGGGGTTTGGTTCATTTGGCCGTTTTTTGTTTGTTTCTTTTGTTGCTGTTTTGGTTTATCCCAAAAACCTTCACAATACGTTCCTGGGAACAAAGCTATTTAAAGTAATCTTCAGAAACTCCCACGACATCATCTGAGATCAAGTATTTCTACTTGGATAAGAAATATTTGAAACCCACAGCAGAAGAGTACAAATTTATAACTGCAGATTCCATTCAGTGCATTTTGTGGAATATGGAAAGGGACAAGGACACAAGTCATACTGATGACAGCAAGGAAGACGTCACTGCGGAATTAACTACAAGAAAAAACCAACCACCTTATAATTCAAGAATTCCTCTAAAAAGGTACTATATTTTCAATACACTGTCAAAATATTGCATTTAATTGTTGGGAAATTGGTCTTCAAATACATATAAACGTTATTATTTTAGGATATCTTTGCATTTTTCTATGTTTAGCAAAATTTCCAGACTCTTAGTGCCTCAGAATACAGCAGTCCAAAAAGAAATCAATATTAACATCAGACTAACAGAAGAAGAGCTTTGACCAGTCCTCTGGCTCACAGAGGCTTTTCCTTATTGGGAAAGGAAGTCTCCCACTCCTGTAATAGATCACAGACTGCCAGGGTTACTGTTGCTGAAGGCTTTTTCACAGGGCTTGCTTCTGGTATCAGAGAGCAACAGTCAGCCCTGCCCTTATCTGACAAGTTCACTGATCCCCCTCTGTTCAGATTCCTGCAGACCCCTAATCTCCTCAAAATCTGCCTGATTCCACCAACAAACATCTTTCCTCAAACCTAACTGATCCCTCAAGGCTTCCACCTAACTTATTCTTGGGGATCACCTGCACCCCCACAGCTCCCTCAGACCTCTACTGACCTTTTCCAGCTTCCTTGCCTGACCCCTCCCAGACCTCCCTTCCCTCTGTCCCCTACAGTGAAATATGCCACTGCCACAAAATAGAATTGCATTTATTTTGCTGAGAAGCCTCGAGTCGGTTAGGTACATTTAGATCCATTTCCAAATACTGTGTTTGGAGGTTCTGTAATCACAGTGACACATCCATTTAAAGGCCTTAGTATGTCTATTGACTGAACTGACTTTGAATAGGAGTTTTAGTGACCTAAAGCAACTAGGAGAACCAATTTTTTACTGTATGTTCTACTCAGTTTGATACAATCTATAGAGCAGAACAAATTGTGTCAATAGTTATATTGGATTTTACTGAAAAGCAACCTCTATATAAATAACAGAACAAATCAAATGAAAACACAGTAATCTGAACAAATGTTTTCAGTACTAGAAAGTGTAAGGTGAGCAAATTGCTGCCCTAAGGACAAGGTGAAAATCCCTAGCCCCCCTTTCCAAAGCAAACAAATAGTAGTGAAATGTAATTTGATGCTCATTTCCACCAAGGGAAAACATTTTGTCAGCCACCTTTTTTCTGAGGTTGCCTTAACATTGTTTTCTCGTAATCTGATACTAACAAGTGCTCTCACTAACTATCTTAATGACTCTCAGGGGAAGGCAGTTGATCAGCAAGCCTACTAACAAGGCTGAATTGTGCTGTACACTTCAGTACTCACCTTGCTCAAAGATTCTCAAGCAACTTAATAAATAGTGAGTTATACATTTTACTGCTCTTTGGCCACGACATCCATTTTACATATGGATCAAATGTGGTATTTTTCAAAAGCATCCATTTCAAAACCAGCAAAATGTTCAGTCTTTAAGAAGCCTGCAGAAGCTACAGGTTTTCAGTGACTGAATACGTTTCTCCCCAGATACCTCAAATTTTAAAACACCAAAAATTGAGGAGTTTTAAAAAAGCTGGACATAATTGATTTCTTGAAAATCACATAAAAATCAATAATATGACTAGAAGTAGAATCCAGAAATTTTAAAATTTAGTATTTTGTACCATCCAGGTTAGTAGTGACCAACTGAGACAGACTGCAAATTTGTGTGTTGAGGACTGACTATGATATGGATTTATTTTTAAGTGGGCTTACAAACAAAGAAAAGCACCACCAAAACTTGTACCAAAGTTATGGGTTTTTTACGTTTTGATGAAGAAACTATTTCACTCTGATTTCAGAGTTTCTTTATAGCTTTTGAGTGGCAGGCAGCCCTTTACATTATTAATAAATGTTTTGAATTCAAAGTCTTTAAACTAAAAAGTTTTTTGGGAGGAGTTTTAAAAAACCTAGAAATAAAGCAACTCATCATAACACTTACAAGATAAAGCTTTTTTCACACTGAACTTTGGTTTAATATATCAGAGTCATGAATTTAATCACAAATTCTATCTAATGTTGAAATAAATGCCAAGAATGATGACTAGAGGAGCTCTGTCTTTATAAATCTCCCATCAAATAAAATGGGAAGGTGAAATTCACCGGCGTGTACCAGGAGGGATCACTTCATTGTCTCAGAACAGAATTCAGTCCTGTACAGAGGGTAAGTCCAGAGCTTGTGCATTGAGCAGCGGAGAGGAATAGCAAACTTCAGCCTAAGAAGCTTCTGCTCTGATTCATGGCTGAGAGCAGCCTATTTTCCACCAGTGATTATGGAAGGGATGGAGGAATTCCAATCTTCCAAGCTAAAATTAGCCTTTGAAAAAAAGCCACTTAAGAACTTGGTCCAGTGTCCAGCACCAGCGGAAAAGCTCTTCTTGAACAGCACAGAAGCAAATTATTGTACAAGGACTGAGCGATGATGCATCTGGCCCTAGGGAATTCCTCTAGATCTGCTGCTATTTTCTTTTATTGATCTGAATTCCTTTACTCGTTAAGTAGACAGGCTTACTGCAGGGAGGAGTTTTCTTTTCCCCCTAGGTCACAAAGCAGCAATAGATCTACTTCTACTGCGGCCTCTGAACACAGCACAAAATCCAAGCAGCTATATTGGTTCAGAATTAAGGTCCATCTAGCCCAGTATTCCATTCAGCTCTGTGTAAGTGACTCTCCCTAGGCACAGCCAACAGCATATACAGACAGAGACTGATCTGCAAGCAAAGCAGATGAGATTAAGCAAACGAAACAGAATTCTGTGGTCCAGAGAAAAAGAACATCACATTATTAATGAAGCAACACACAGTTACAGTAGAAATGCCTTTAGGAGAGTAGGAAAGCTGGGAAGGTTAGCCAGCTGACTAACCAGCTGAGGGCTGGAGAAAGGGGTAATAGGAGGCAGCTCTGTGAAGTAAAATGAGAGAACGGGGGGAGAAAATTAAAGCCAGGAATGGGAAGCGGAGTTTTGGAAAAGTTAAGTAAGAAGGCTCAAGGGCCAAGTGTGTTTCAAATGGCTTTGTATAGGTGAATGAAGAGATAACTGAAGTTGACCTCAAAGCAGCCCCCACTCTTTTTTCCATACTCTTGGCTGCTGCCATCTAATGCCTTACTGGGAAGGAAAGGGAATGAGCCTGCTTCTGTCTCAAGGAGGGAGAGGGTGTGAGGTGGAATGAAAAGCCCTTACTAGTGGTGTTTTTACTCCTGCAGCTGCTAAAAGATGGGGCTGACAACTGCTACTGCTGCTGCAGAGATGGCCTCCTGATCACTCTCCTCCCCAAACATTATCAACTCCTCTATATACACCTAACTTAACAGCTTCTTTGGTTGCAGCAAAAGTAATAGAAAGGAGGAAACAAATGGTGCTTGAGCAGCTGGTCTCCTCTTGCCCAAGGGAGACAATCTGCCACCCACCACTTTGTGTTCTGCATGTGCCTAAAGCACCCTCCTGCATTTACACACTGATTCATGGGAATGTCATACTTGATACAAGCACTCACACAAATATACACATAAAATGAACAGAAGTGTCTTAAGTGTCATGAAGAAGAGATTTCAAATAACTGTATGACATAAAATACAGAGATTAAGTCATCCATCAAACCAGCAGTGAACGTTGGAGGAGGACCTACATTTCCCAAATACTCCAGTCTCACAGTTAAGGGAGGCATTACAAATCACCCTTGCTTATCACCCAATGTACGATCATTCAGTATGATACTCTGACAGTGAAGTTCACATACATTTTCTGTTTTCAGAGGAGATTTCTACTTGAAAAACTACTGCAGGTTGTCATTCTCATTTATGGTTTCACCTATTGAAACTTCCTACACATGTGCAGCAAAGTCTGTAAGTCATTTGCATGCCAGCAGAAGTGTGAGTAGCAACCAAATGTCACAGTCCATTGCAAAGTCCTTCGCGATGATTATCAGTAAAAGTCAAGTTTTTTGATTTCACTCAAGCAATACATAGCAGCAACAGCATCATTCATGTTAGAACTATAGCTCATATTTAGGTACAGGGTTGGCATTTGACATACAGGAAGTTTACATTTTGGTAACATAAAATCTTAATGTATGGTAATAAATATACTGGAAAGGATTTAATCATGTGTTTTGTTTCATCATAAATTGACAGGAACCAGTGAATTAAACAGACCTCTATCTCTTTTCACATGATAACTCTCTTAATAGTTACAGAGTATTTCACCTTTCATAACATAAGGGTTTTTTAAACTACATTTTAACTTAAAACAGCTTCAGTGTTTATGCAGGGTTTATACAGATTGATCTGCAGTAATCTATCTAGAGTTCTTTGCCTTGATGAGAGATATTTGAAGTGGTCCTTACTGTATTCTGATGCTTCACTCATTGCATAAAGAGCTACTTCTGAAAAAGCCCATGATGTACTGGATAAAACATCAAGAGCAATCAGATTTAGCAAAATTATTCAGAAGAGGCCCAAGATCAAATAAACATTGCTTTTCCACAGCAGAGGGGAACACTTTCTTACTTTTTGCCTAACAACAAGGTACTGACAGCAGTGTTTCAAGCGGGATGGGGCCAGACTTTGATCTTAGCAGGGGGGCTTGTGTTAACCACAACTGCAAGCTGTCTTAAAACCCACAGGTCAAGCAGGTATGTTTAGTTCTATTTTGAAGACGTAGAAACATACTTTCTCTCATTTCAACAGCAGGACTATTTATTTTGGGGTGGGAAGGGAGGGGGAACTACAGACAGATATATTGTTGAGATAAACCAAAATAAAAGAGACATTCAATATTTATCCATTAAGAAAAAATAGAATACCTCCTGTGTGACAGAATCCCTCCCACCCATTTTAACGGCTACATCCCTCATAAAAATTAATAGGTAAGTATTGAAGAACAATGTTCCACAGCAACGTCTGAAGCTCAAGTGACAAAACAATGAGGGAGAAGAGATGGGCTGAGGATAGCACAAACAGACAGTCACCGCCAGACAGACAAAACCCTGCCATGACAGCAGAAGTCTTTCAGAATATTCAAAGGTCCCTGCAGCATGGACTAGCTGGACTATATGCTTGTCTTCTCTCCGTACTTTTACCCCAAGGCCAAATAGCAGTGGGAGACAGAGAGGCACCACCTGTTTCCTCGGTTTCTCCCTTGCAAAGGTCTGAATGCAAAGGATTCTGGTGAAAGCTGTACTGGAAATAGCCTGCATGTGGTTATGGCCCCGAGCCTGCAAAACTTGCACACATGAGATTCCCACCGACTTGGATGGGAATTTTGTGCATAATCATTTCAATGTCTGACCACAAAAGCCATAATTGGAATTAAAACATCAACTGAATTGTTAAATATCCAGAACCTTGGCACCAAGATAATATGGTTTAACTTTAGACTGAATACATGACATTTACATCTATATATTATCTTACATGATCCTGGGCACTTTAGTAGATTTTCATTTACTGCACAGAAAGAATAAATTAAAAGTTGCCCTATATGGTGGTAGTAAGGATATTACAAACACATATTTTAAATCAAAGCAATTTGCCCCCCTCCCCAACACCCACTCACCCAGGAAAATAATTATTAAAAGTACAGTGCAAACCACAACTTTTTCCTTGTATTTATTATAAAAGCTTTCTTTCCCTTAATGTTTGATCTATCTATAAAAGGCAAAAATGTTTTGTTAGTAAGCCTCAACCTTTGGCAGCCAACAAAGTGACTAAATTTCCTACAAATAATATCAGTTACTCTTTTGTTTACCAATGTGCTTGTTTCTCATAATCCCCCTGGGAAGATATAATGTCCCTGTGCAGATGTTCAATGTTATAATTGGGCAGCATTCAGCAGAAATGTCATCAGTGACACAACACTTTAACAATAAAAGAAAATGAAATAGACATCACAGGGGACTCCCATTTCAAAGCGAACCTTCAAGGATCTGAACGGGAAGCATATTTTCCATATTACAAGTTCTCATTTAAATTACAAAAGTACATTGACATTTATTTCCTGAACAGATGAGTTTATCATTAGTTTAGTAATGAGTATCAATGGCAACTGAAATTACAGTTCCTTTCATACTGAGCTTCTTTTGATAAGTGCCTTTCCTTTACTTAC
Organism: Gymnogyps californianus; assembly: GCF_018139145.2. Lineage (NCBI taxonomy): Eukaryota > Metazoa > Chordata > Aves > Accipitriformes > Cathartidae > Gymnogyps > Gymnogyps californianus. The sequence continues at coordinate 10,840,750 of NC_059486.1, forward strand.
ATTCTCATACAGATTTCTTTTATTCTGACTATAACATCTAACATTTTGCATGAATATAAATTTTCATTTTATTAAAAATAGATGCTGCAATAACACATGTTTTTGCAGGACAGCATGAACAACCTGTTTCAGCCTGGACTTGTGCCAAACGCTACCTTCCAGTCAGTCCAGCTGTAATTGAGTACTTGGTCTCATGGTCTAAGAGACCAAAGGGAAATAGCAATAGTGCCTGCACTGTTCCCATATTTGCCATTGGCTACAGAAGCTGCTGTGCTAACAAGACTAGTCCCAGTGCAGCACCCCAGACTCAGGGAAACTGTGCTGAAATGTCCTTCTGTGCTTGAACAACTATGTTCACATAAGTGGAAACATGCCAGCAGGACATACAGGTAATAGTTTGGTTCTTCTGGCTATTGTGAGACCACCCACTCAGAAATCCCAGGCTCCCCAGGGACGTCTTCTCCGTGAACCATCATCCCACTAATAACCAGCCACATGGAGACCTAATGTGAGGAGTACTGCATAAGATGGTAAAAGCAATCCCACAAACTAATACTGAGGGAAAAGATCTAGAGGTATGTCTAAAAAGTTATGAATCCAAATTCTGTTCTCAGGTACACACAGGGTAAACCCTACTACCTTTATACAGGTAAGAATTCAGAGAAATTATGTGGGTAAGAATTCAGAGAAATTCAGAAACAGAGCAAAATTCATCTATATTCCATCGGCTTCATCCAGAAGACAAGTAAAACTGGCTTTTCTACATTCTCTCCCAGAATTTATACAATGGTGATCCCTGCCCAACTCACTAGCAGATTACCCAGAACTGTATTTAAGTAGTTACCACAGGTATTCCACAGGGAAGCTTTGGGGCACATCAAGGTAGACGCTGCAACCGAGGATACCCATGCCATGCACAGCATAATCCTTTGCCATTGAGACTGAAGGGATACACTGATTAAGTAACTCAATATTGAATAAAATAACACCCAGTTTTTGTCAGATGCCAAGCAAAACCAGTATATAAGAATCTTTTGTGCTGTCTCACCTCTTATTCCCCATGTACAGAAGTGCACAATTTCAGAATCTCAGCGGAAGGTTCAGATGGATGATCCTCAGTTAAACTCACCTCAGCTGGACAAGGTTTTGCATTTGGCTGCAGAACAAACAAACAAACAAATCTAGTACAGTGCACAAAAGAAAACTTTGAAGCAACTGTCTGATGCAGTCTGAGGTACAATGTGCTAAAGAAGTCTCAAATGAAGAATTGCAGGCGTCCATACCTGAAGGGGAAAGGAGGGAGTATAAATTGGAGCAAGGAATTCACACAGTACATTTTCCTTCAAAGCATCATGTACATTTGCAAGCCTTGAAGCTATAATTTGCAGTTTTGTCATAAACATTTTGGTAACGTAGTGGAAAAATACCAGTATCCAGTCTATATCACAGCTACCATGATTCGCTATATTGACTGAACTACAGCTATGAAGTCTGTTAGCCTAGACAAAGCATCCAGCATGACAAAAAGGTTTTCATAGAATATTCCAGGTAACACAATACATCCCATGATTACTACCACCTCAATGGTACTTCTCAGCTGCTATAACAATTTTCTCCAGAATTAGAAGAATTTCCTTAGAATTTCTGTACCTTCTTCTGGGCCTATCTATGCTTTGCCCTTCTGGAACTGGACAACCAGGCAAAATGCTAATAAAAATTACAAATTTATCAGATGAAGCAGCATACATAGGAGGAAGAACTCTTTTCATCTCCTGAATTTCAGTCACCAAACTAACACCCTGTATGCTGCTGCACTCCTACAGAGTAACAACAGAACAAAAAAATCTAAACCAAACTCCTGTCCTGTCTTTCCCCAGCAGAGTTTTGACCCTTCCAAAGCAGACATTCCTGAGATTTTATGAAGTCCAGCAGGAACTTGGTTTTGTTATTGATCTTATGTGAAAGTCATACAAATGCTACTAGCCAAGGATGGTGGTTTGAAAAAGCTCTAAAAGAAATGACGTTACATAGACACACATGACCTCTAACGACAGGGAAGGAATAAATACAGTACTGTAGCCACCTCCTCTGCCCTCCTCAATTCGAGCCACCTTGAGACTTTGTTGCTTTCTTAAGCTCCTGCTGTTCTGACTGTGTCTTTTCCCACCTTCTTCAATCCTTTCATTCAATTGCATTTTCCTCTGCACTAAAATCAAATACTCGTTCAAGGCTCTGTGTAGGTGAGGGCAAAACTACGTCTCTTACTTCATTTTTTCTTCCCCTCCTCAATCTCTCTCCTGAAGGTTCCCTTAATCTCAACTCAGTCTCCATGCCTTCTCTCCTGCTAAGTTCTTATGCTGACAATAAGGTCAGAGTTTTGCCATCTCCCCTTCCTCCTTCTTGTACAAAAACAGTCTACAGACTCTTCAGTGATCTCCACATCCAGTGACCATATTTTCCCCTCTTTTAACTATTGGCATAGTTGTCATAAACTATGTCTTTAGTGACACAAGCCTATTTTAGCACAAACAACTGTATGCTTCCAATCACTCCATTTGGGATTAGAAACCACTAATTCAGCCATATTGGTGTGTGACATTTGTGTGACAGTAGGTCAGAGCTGCTTGCTGAGGAGGAAATTATTCCATATGGAACGAAAATAAATCATTCGCATCCAGAATGCTGAGAGGAAAGGAAAGAAAAGAAGGAAAATGGCAGTGGGAAAAGGCGAAAACTGATAAATAGGAGAAACGGACCAATTTTGTATGGAGGTTCTGATAATGAGCGGCTCCTACATCTATTACCTACTCCTAACTAAAAGAGCTGACCTTGACACTGAAAATCTTTAAGTTTTGAAATAAAAGTGATGGAAAGGGGAAAATGGGACAACACTTTCAGGAAAGCAGTTATAAAAGTGTGTTTTTCCCAGGCAACACGTATATGTATGAGACACTGAGCTATTACTCTGAATTTAACAGTGGAATTTCCAAAATCAGTGAACACTTTTTAGAAGTTACATTGCATTGCCTATCTTGTAATGAATCAGATCTCAGTTTGTTCATGTACTTCGGTATCTCAGCAGGAACACAGCAGCTGGAAATAAGGAATTCAAGAGCCTACCCCATTGATTCTTCAGCCATAATCCACAAACTCAGATTCTGCATTTAGATTCTTTAAAATCAAGGGCAGGGGAAGGTGTTGAAAACAGCTTCAGAAAGTTACCTTAAATCCTCTAACATACTACAATGTATGTACATCTGTGCTGGCTCTAGCAGATGTTGGAAAGCTTGCTTTTTTTTTTTTTTTTTTTTTAAGTGAAAAAGAGACAACCAGGCCTCTAACAGACCCTCTTTGATCTCACCTGGGAGGAAAGTTATAATCTGTCCCTGAGAATCTCTACAGTTCAGGCTTAAAAGACAAAAGAGAGGAGAATGTGAAAAGAACAGGAAGCAGCACATAAAATAAAGCAAATGGGCTTTGAAACGCAGCCTGGTTCCCGGGAATGGCACTTTGTCTAGTTATGTCCTTGGAAGGTTGTTTTTTTTAAAAAAGCTGTCTCAGAAATGTGCCAAACCACTTGCTTTTGATTTGGGTGGCAGCAAATGGGACACGACAAGTAGAGCAGAGCATAGTTTTTGCACTGCCCACGGCAAAGAAAGTACCACTTAGAGGACAGCAAGAAAAGGAAAGGTGATAACCCCTGAAATTGCCCATCCACAAGAGAGAGTTTAAAGACGACAATGCCTGGAAAGCTGTATTTTAGAAAATAAAGCTTATCAGAACACACACAATATAAAAAATTAGCATATCTCTAACTGTATATTTTGTTTTCTTCCAAAGACAAGAAAAATTTGTACCTAGTTATCATGATTAATAGTCCTTAAATTACAGCCAAAGGAAAGTGTAAGAAGTTAAAAGGTACTGAAAATCTGTAATAGAAAATTAACAGTAGCTACTACACCTCAGAATCTGTCCATTAATGCCATTTGGCATGAGCTGGTATTGTAGCTGTCCCATTACCACCCTGACAATTGCACTGTTCCATGCTATGGATTTTGTAGTGCAAACAATTATATTTCATTATCGCAAATCAGTATTATTTCCGGGTTTTATTTTAATCTTCAATTTTTTTGCAACAATATGAGTGTATGGAAGTAAATGCTGGCTACTTTACTGAAGAACATAGGTGCTGTGTCGAGTTACAGAAATATGAATTTTATCTGCAGAATACTGTGCATCATAGGGCAATGATTGTCACAGAGCTCTATATGCTACACTAAACTACTTATGGGGCCTTGGTCAATGGCTAGCACAATTTGGAGTCATGATCTCTGCTATTAGTCTGCTGTGGAATTTCACAGAAATCCCATATCCTTATCAGTTTGTCCATTTAAAAGTGTACGTAATTAATTATTATGTACAGATTGCAAAACAAGCAAAAGATGCTCTGACATTTCCAATGCAGATAGTTAGAAATAGTTCCCAAACAATGTTTCTGATTTTCTTGCCAGTTATTGAAATATATTTCTATATCACTCTTGTATAATTTAATAACAGAATTAAGCTGGTATAGTTGCAGTGTATCTCGCTCCTCGGTGAGAGAAACTCTGGCAGTGAAAACATCCTTTTAGTATCTCCATTAGTTCTCAAAAATGGGGAGAGTAATGTTGCCTCATACCTCCTGCAGAATAAGAAACAGTTCTGGAGAATGGGAAGAATTTAGAGGTGCTACTGGAATGGGGAGGATAGATGACCGACATGTCCGGCAGCTCCAAGTTCAGTTACAATAATGGATTTTACACATATCTGTCTGTTGCTATTTCATCTCTGTGTGTAGTCTGCAATTTTCTTTGACTTCAGTGAAATATATGAGTTCCATAGTCTGTGGAGGAGACGAATGAGGCACAGATAAAGTACTGTTATTTGTTTGGGGTGGGAAGAGGAGGCTCTCAATTTTTTTTCTTTTTTTCTTTAAAAGATTTCATCCCAGGATTTGAATTTTTCCACTAAAGCATTCCTATATTTTGTTCTGTGACCTTGGCTTTCCTCTTATGCTGTTTGGTTTAAATTCTGTCAGTTTTAGACCCTGGATGAATATCAAGGAGGCAAAGCATCTGCAGACTTGGTGAACTAAGTCCTTGTTAAATGAATGAACTATATGTTTACAAAGAATAAAACAGCACTTAACTAAATGGAAAGGCTATTACAAGAACCAAAGAAGGACTGATGGCTTGAGTCCTTGCTGTTTTGTCAATGGGGAGCTGTTATATATTTTTATTGCAAGAACCTCTATCCTAAGAAAAATTTGAACTCTAAAAGGAGGTGTATAGAGCCCCTTGAAGCCCAGACTGTAATGGTCAGAATACAGTACAAAATAAAGCAAACAGAAAGTAGTACAAGGTGGGAGAAAAATTTTGATGTAGATGCAGTGAAATTATTTGGATTAGATATCTGCTTTATCCTCTCAATAGTCAAGTAAAGTTGAACTACAGCAATTCAGAAGAGTGTGCTTAATTTTATTTTTCTAATCCTGGTGTCTGTGTTGACTCTCATTGTCCTTCTTTCCCAAGGTATTAGAAACAGAAATACTGTCCTAATGGTTATTTCAATTTCAGCAGCAAAAGGCAGTCTCAGAAACCCCACAGGTAAACCTACACATTCTTAGCAAAGATTGTGCCTCCTCTCTCAACCACAGATAGGAAAGGAAGGTTTGATACTCCACAGTGTTAGGATGGAGCCTTTGTGGCCTTGAAAGAGCTCCACAGTCAAGAAATTACCATTTCTGAGTTTGCAGTGAGACCAAAACTTTTCCAAATTAGCCTAGCTCTATCGATTAGGTTAGAGTATCCAGCAACTGTATAGGCACACAAACTCCTCTTGAGAGATAAAGGAAAGGCACCACCTTCTTGGATACTTCTTTTATCTCCTCATTTCTAAAATCTAGAGACACTTGAGAACAGAAAAAAACTTATATTACAACAATTTTAAAATAAACTAATAAATTGTACCTGTACATCATTGAACATACACTTTCCTATGACCTTGAGTGTCCATGCTTTAATTTACTCTTTCTCTGTTAGCTGAATGGGGTACATTGATAAACCCCTACGTGTGCCCTTTCTGTTGTTGTTTCACACCCTACCAGCTATCCTCAGAATACAGCTATACCTGTTGGTTTTGCTTTGAGAAGCGCTCTCCCCTTTCGCTGATCAGGTAGAGAGCATCGTGCATGCCACCACATGCCTAACTATTGCATCCATGGCTTTGCTGGATTGAGACATCCAGTTTGTACTTGCACCCTTTACGAATGTCACTCGACCTGCCTGAAGATAATACACACCCGCTTGTATCAATACACAAAATCAAACCTGTGTTTTTGGCTTAAGTTAAAAATAAATCAAGGGAAGATCTCTTACATAATTTTCTATGTCTTTCTGGTGTTAGTTTGTTCTGTATAGAATTTTATCAACAGAACTTGTATTTGACTGAAACATGGAGTGATACGTACTGTTTTTAGGTGGGGCTATTTACCCATACCAAAAGAACCGTTCAGTTACCAGGAGTTTCTGAGTATTTACTTTTCAATTTTCCTAAGCATCACTTAATTTACCATTTTCACTAACAGACTGGCACACAATTTTCCACTTAGCCAGTAGTTTATCCGTATCAACCAATGGGTGATGTACTTGCCTTTCTTTTCACTGCATTTCTCTACAACAAAAGATTTCCTGCTGTCAATATTCAATATTACTTGATATTTTTTCACTATTTGTATATAAAATGAGATTCTCTCCTCCCTAGGTTGTACAATAAAACCTATCCCTACAGCCCCCTTAGGTAAGGGAGTGGTCCTCTTGCAGTTCAAATATATCAGCAATCACCTCTGTGTCTATTCCTAGTGTACAGAACCAAATCTTCAGCTGGTGCAACTGTCTTAGCTCCATTGACTTTAAAGCTGCAGCAACCTACTCTCATTAAAGATCCAGCTTATATACTAGAAACAACTTATATCTGATTGACAGAGACCTCTGCTTAACAGAATGCAGGCAGTATCTGAGGCAAAATTATTTCATCATCTTAAACCTTTCTTATTATACTTTATAACAGTATAGGCAATTCTCAGGAAAGGACAGTGATATTTAAATGAGACTATGGTCTGTGTACTGGGGCACAATTTACAGCAATATAAATATTATAGTGTGTATAGTCCAAACCAGATAATGCCAATCCTGCGTGTTCTCAGCAGCCTTCATTGATGACATGGTACTGATGTATCTCATATATTGCTCCATCACAGGGCTCACAAGGCTGCACGTTTACTCTTTCTTCACTGTAAAGAGTTGTTCCTTCTCAGTTCATGTAACAGGGAAGGAACTCTACCAAGTTATCTTTTTTGAAGTCTTTATAGTTCTTTCTTCTAGCTTCATTAATGAGCTGATGGCCATGGTACAGCAGTAAATTACTCCACCTTTTAAAAGTAGGTTAGCAACCTGAAGAAGAGTGATTCCACTCCAGCAATTCTACCTCCTCCCCCCCATCACACACCCTTTTTAATTGCACATTTTCTAAAATAGTCTGAGATCTGGATCAGTAAATGGTCTTTTTGGTGCCAGCACAGAAAATATTAATATGTCAAAACATCCTGCGCAAACTCACATATCTCTGTGTATCACAAATGTTACATTTATATGCTTGGTTTTAAACAAATGCATTTCCAAGCACACTTTTTCATAGCAGAAGAAGCTGCTGAAGTTTTTACCACACAATATTTTCTTCCTTCTTTTCTTGTTTTCAGGGTTTTTTTTGTTTGGGTTTTTGGTTTTGGTTTAGGTTTGTTTGGGTTTTTTTACTGCTTATTAACAAGGCAAATCCTGTTTTACTTGTTTACCCTCAAGGAATTCTGCTATTACAACTATTTTCATAATTTTAATTGTAGTGCAAATATATGAAAAAAGTCTTTCTAAAATACTAGCTGTATTACAATAGCACGGTGGCCCACTGAATATTCGGGACCTGTTGTATTACTATATTATTATGCACTGCCAGACTATATAGAGTAAGCCTCACTCCGGAGGAGTCTGCAATCTAAATAAAATTTACTCTCCATATTCAGAGCAATGAGTGGTTATGATATTTCAGGCAATGGAAATATCAGTACAATACTGATTCCAGACCCCAGTAAGTTCTCAAAAGGCCAGCCTGTGTCTTGTACACAGCCCCCCCCATATGGCTGTTTCCAGGAAAGTTTACAAGCTTGAGCAAAGTGCCTTGCAAATGCACAAAGCCAGCTCAGATGTATCTACAACAAGATTCCCAAAGCTTCTGGTTGCAGATACACGGCACAGGCACACCTGAACTGTCTTAATATCTGAGCAGGTTTATTAGCTTGGGCCCAGCCTCACATGAATGGAGATCTGAGCTGACAGCAGAATCAGTGCATCTGCATATCACACACAGTCGGAGCTAACGAGCCCTTCTAGGGTAGAATCTGTTCAGAGCTGGTTTCAGCAGCTTGGTACCCGTGATTCCACTTACCTGCAAGCTGGACAATCAAGCTGCAGATGTAGAACTGAAGGTAGAGATTATGGATGAATGGCACATGAAGATACAGAGAATAGGTACAACAGTTTGCCAAGATCTCCACAGCTTGCTTCTGGAAATTTCTGTCACTTTTTCAATTCACAATCTAGATACTTAAGCTTATGACTAGCCTTTCTCTTATTAAAAAAAAAATAAATTATAATATCAGTCTTAAAATTTTGCTTCTGGCTACACTGAAAATTTAAGAAGTTAAGAAGTCATTAACTAAAGAAAGACGTATCATATACATCAACATACATTGTATTTTTCTCACTACAGGGAAAAGCTTTTTCATAAAAATATAAATATTATAGTTTCACATAGTGAAACAGAAGGCAAATTAAACTAATAATGCATAGAAGATTTGCTATATGTATGAACTGACAGGCTTTAAATAAACACTCTCGTTAGCCAAAATCTTGTTCCAGTTTGTAGGATGTTAACATACACATTAGTAATACCTCTGAAATTGTCACTCTGTAGACAGGAAGAGAAATCTAATTTGCATTAGGACAGTAAACATTAAACTAATCTTGATTTCCACAGATCAAATTTATATTTTTATTTTGATTTACTGGATATCAAGTGTCAATTTAAAATGAATGTCAAAGAACATTCATTTTCAAACCCCTGAAAAGAAGAAGAAATCCCCCAGAGCAGTCAGCAAAACAGATCATGTTTCCTATTCCAAGAGATTCTAGTTATAGAACTTTGATGGTAAAATAAAACTCTTTAATCTGTGGCATAATCCTGAAGATAGCATGCTAAAACTTGAAGGACACCAGCATGCAGATGTTCTGAGACATATGTTTTTAACCCCTGGGCTACCTCACTTGCCAAGAAAATTTAATCATCTAACATGTACATTCATGAACAGTCTACTGCTAATAGTGTCTATGGGACAGCAATGTTTCCTGCTGACAAGAGTCTCATCCTGAAGCTACTGCACCTGGTATTTAGATATGGTGGAGAACAGATTATTTTGAATTTGACAGGAGTTTTTGCAAAGATTGGAGCCTGGTTTGTGGACTTTTTCTTAAAAAAGTTTATTGCAAAAACTCCAATCTCTCATATATTCAATAAAAAAGTTAAGAAAACCATTTCAGATTTGTGCACCTGACATGTATTGAACTTTACTGATGGGGGTAATCACCTTGAAATCAAGAGATGACACCTGCAAGTAAAATGAAGCATACGTACAAGGCTTTATAGACCTGAAGCCTATTAATGAAATATATTTACTTTTACAAAAAACTCATGGGCTATATATAATCCTTCTTGTACTTTCTCTTTAAAAAAAGTAAAAAATGTAAAAATTGACTGTTAAGCAAAAAGCACACGTTATCATATAATTATGGAGACATGCTTTTTAGAGTGATCAAAACAAAAATTTTGATATGTAGTCTTTTAAAATATTACAGCCAATGCTGAATGAAGCAAGCATTCTGAAAAACCCACAAGGCGTGTAAACTGGGAAAGGATTTGTGCTGGCCACTGTGCTGAAGGTAGAAACAAATGGTTTGTGGTTCAAATTTGTTGAGAACCACTTAGCCCTGCTTTTTGTAAAGTTTACTGAATCTTCCCGTTGTGGAAAGGACACAGAATCGCAGGCTACCAAGGTGTATATAGGCACTGTCATTTATTGTCGAGAACATGGTAGCCAGGGTCCAAAGAATGAGCAGATGTTTTGCAGTGCTGCTTTCAGGTGCATGTAAGATCTGAACAATCACTCCACATAGCTCATTTCACAAGAACGTAGAGAAGATGGAGAATCCAAAAAAAGAGAAGGAAGCAATCCTATAAACTGCACTAGTAAACAGTGCATTTGATTAAGCTCTCAGTTGAACAAATGCAGTTTCCAGCATAGTCCATAAATCCATACACAGAGATTTCAAAAACCCAAGATATTTGAGAAAATTAAAGAAAAGCTAAGAAAAGAATTTTATTCTTTTCTAAAACTTTGAAAGATGGCCATGGGACTGAATTTTGATCTCACCCATTAGAATCTGTACAGTATTTCAGACTCCACCAAAGTATTTCATGTGAAAGCCTAACTTTCAAGATTTCATCATTTTCTAGTCAGGAGTTTTACATGGTCCATTAGTAACTTTTTTAAAAGGGCACATTCAGGTTATTCCATCTAGCATACAGACTGATAAAGAGATGGACTTTCTATGGATTTAGTAAGGTAAATCTTACAATGATTACGTATCACAGCTGCAACAATGAAATCCATCAGAAAGCTGACTGCTGGAGATACTCAAATTCCTCTGTAATTAGCACATTGGTAAAATCCAAATGCCAAACCCTAGCAACCTCAAGGAGCGTGCAAAGAAGCTAAGTAACACAGCAAAGAAGTGACATCGCCATGACCCTGGCTTTTTTACACAATATCAGGCAGCTGGAAGACTGCTGCTCCTGGAGGAGGAGGAATGGGGGAAGGGGAGCAAGAATAACTGAAGTTATTGCTTTGAAAATTTAGTACTTTTATAATTGGGACTTTAGCTTTGAGTAATTTTCCAGAATCTTTTTTGTTACAGGAACTAGGAAGTAAAATAGGAAGCAATTTTATCTTACCTTGTTTTGATTAGTCATTATGAAGATACCAATACAAAACCAGGACTGTACTGAACTGAAGATCTATTATGACCTGAAATTGCCTGGAATTCGAGTTTTCTCTCTTGATTTTTTTAAAAATGATCTTCTCAAAGTGGATGCAACTTTGCAATAATCTTTGGAAATGCCTGTTGGTATAGAACTATGTCAATTTAAAAAAAAAGAGTGCATAAGCTGGGATTCCACACCTGCTGTTGCTGATCCAAGTTTAGGTTTTGCATAATATATGTGTTCACGACAACAAACCTACACCTATTAAATGCCACAGATGCACAAAATTCCCATTAGTTTGATAAGCAGCAAAAGCTCACTTCATGTGTCCCTCTATTCTTCAAACTCCTGTCAATCAATGGGAGTCATCCAAGGAATACTGGTTCCAGCTGGAGATTCACGTATGGAAAATGACACTGAAGAGGAGTGAAAAGTATGTTTCTGTATAAGCATAAATCCCCCAAAATCCAGACTACCTCAAGACAAAGAGATTGGGCCTATATACCTTCATACAGGATCCTACCTTAGAAGTGTGGACTTTAGGTCTACCTATATTGTGGGGACAGAGTAAGTCAGCTGGGAGAGGTTAAAAGAAAAAAAAAAAAAGCCTTGCCTTTTTTTTTTTTTTCCTTCACTGTCATGTTCACCTCTTTCTCAATGGCCAGTACAGGTCAGCCAGCATTTGTACGTTAGGTGTTGTAATCTGCCACCAGCACAGATCAGCAGGAAAATTGCTACGTCCCAGGAGCAGCAGAAAAGCAGGGAGGGAATTGTGACTCAGAGGGATGTGTTTGAATCACGGGGCCTTCTGAGGGAGGGGGATGCAGTTTGTGCAATTCTTGCTCAGGGCTGTGCTTTGAGCACTGTCTAGTCTTTCAGATCACAATGGAATGGAAAAAGCAATATATGGGCTTCTAGCAAATATCATAAATGAGCATCTCATGACAGCTCAAGACAGTAAATGTTTATTACATGTTATGCAATTTATATAGCATAAAGAATTATATCCTTGTTTATCTAATCTGATTGTTATTGCTACTGAAATAAATGGCTTGCTTAAAGAAATAAGGAAAGCGTGATTTGATGGGGTGTGTAACAACAATATTGAAGATATTTTTCAAAGCAGACTAGGAGATTTAGATGCTCAGTCTCTTTTAATAGAGACACTTTGAACCCCAGCCTTGAATTTTTCCTACATATATTAGTAAACATGAAACATTACAGAAGCCATATGTTTCTGGGGTAGGAACTTCAAATTTTCCTTTGTATATGTGCACTACAGAATCTAGTACGTAATAGCTGATCTCCCCAAGCAATGGGTTAACTGAGGATCTATAGTAAAACAATAAATGTTTTGGAACTGAGACTGAGATTGTTGGGACTGAGACTGTACAGAGTATGGTACACTGAAGACTTCAATAATTTATTTTGTGCTAGGCCTCATAGGAGCACCAGAATTCAGATACACTTAGACATGAGTTTCCTTTATTTCTGATCATTGGGCAGTTGACTGCACAAATACAGTTGGTATAAATAAAGGAACTCCATATAAATAAATATACTCCAAAGGAGAAGAAAGTTGATTTAGAGCTCCTCCAGCAGCAGATTGTAAGCATGTCCTACCAATTCTATTTCATTCTCAAAATCTGTCTGAAACTAAGAAAAATAGTAAAGGGAAAACCAGCCTGTTTCCACTGGTTTACATTTCGGGGTGTGATAAAAAATACAGAAGCGATAGCTCTCGGGCTTGTCAGAAAAACGTGACTTATAAGAGCCTCTAGCTATTGTTTGGAATAAATCCACTTTGGACTCACAAAGTTTAGCTTGGGAAACAGAAGTGGTTCCAATTCAGCTACAGTTCAGGTGCAAAATTAAAGCTGCCAGCTCAGCAAACATTCTAGCAGCTCCCTCCATCCAGCCACTGTTTGTAACCTCCTGTAGGCTCTGGCTATACTTCTGAGAGACTCTTGCAGCCCACATATAACAATAAAGCAGGAAGAGGCAGTTAAGAACCTTTCTGTGCTTGTTTGTCACAGAGACAGTGCCTCAGAGCTGTCTAGCATGCTGGACGGCTGTAACTTGTCGAAGGTTTTCTTGTTATTTAATAGTACACACTGTGTCCTTGTTTCTAGATCAGCAGCAGCAGCAGCAGCAGCAAAAGGCCTCTCCTAGACTGGCAGGGTTATTTTAAATTACACATATAAGTCTGTCCAGGGTCATTACCTAGATTGGCAAAATCAATCTGATCTGTATTGAAGTTGTAGCATTCATGCATGGACTTGTAACCATGTCCAAATACAGTGGTATTCTACTCCAAAGAGCCAAATAATGCTCCAAGGAACCTCCACTGATTTCATTAAGGCTTGCATGGATGTAACTATAATCCTTAAATGGTAAGAAATGTCATGTGAACATTTTCTTCTTCAGATTTCTTTCAGTGCTTTAGATTACCATCCTGAAGTTTAAGATTTCAAACTTTCATCCCAATTCATGGAGGAAAAATTTAAGATCTACTCTGGACACTTTAGCATGGAGTTAGAGAAAAGCAGGAGAGTTACCCCAAGAACAGAAGAATTAAATACTGAATTTCATGCTGCCTCTTATCTGGATTTCAAAATAAAGCCACAGAAAAGTTTTGCTGAATACACTGAAGTAGTTATTTAAATTTACACATTAAATTTACAGTTAAACATATTTTAGCAAGTTTCCAGATTTTTTTCTTTTTCTACTTTTATCCTCTTTGTCCTTCCTTCATTTCAAGATTTGGAGTACAGCTCACATTTCCAAAGATTTAACCTTCGCTGGAAAAGGGAACACAAAATACTCCACTCCCCCATTCTCCAGTAGTATTTTACAGCAGAACAGACAGTTATACTCACTTTTCCTTCATTTCTTCCATTCTCTCAATCATGCACCCTTCCTTTGGCAACAACAAAGATTGAAGCAACTGGGGTTGTAACATTCAAATATTCCCAAACATCTTTGGTAATCTTATTTTTTGTAATATTTTGTATATTTAAGTAAGTTAACGCAAAAATCTTCATGGTCAAAATACGGTATGTAGAAACAACTAAAACACAAATTGGCGCTTTGTGATATCAGTGCTTTTTCCAACACACTGTTTTCATTCCTAAAGACACTTTTATGAACCAATGCAAGAAGCAAGACTATCTTTACATAAACTGCCAAAGCAGATATAATTGTGAATGGTCAGTGATTAAGCATTATGCCTTGAGCTCCTTATCTGAAGTTGAAGTTACTTTACAGACCAGTGCAAAGTCTGATGTATCATTAAGCCTCTAACAAAAGCCTGTATCCCACTATATTTGCATGCAACAGGTTATCATGCCAACAGAAACACTTCTATTAATTTTTAATCTGTAACGTTATGCACAAGTTTCTGAAGTCTGCTTGCAGCCCAACATTAGCCATCTTTGGAACAGTTCTTTTGCATGTTTTACATTGTGTGTTATGTCATATTATGGAAGACCACTGCTTCCTCTCAGAAGTATGGCATTAGCATAAAATCAGTCAGAATTTCAGGGCTGGACACTCAGCTGTCATGCCAATACAAACCAGTCAGAGAAAAACTTGGAAATTAAACAACTCCATCCCTGCTTTATTTTCCCAGCTATAAAATGGGGATAATTATCAGCTACTTTTCAGGTGTGATTTGCAGTTTAATTGATATTTGTCACATCCCTTGGTATTCTCAGATAACAGGTGTTAAGTAGTCTTAACTTAGCTACTATTTTAATGAACAATATTTAATAAGTAGAGAACAAAAGCCAAAGGTAAATTATCATCTTTTTAAAGATACTTTCTGTAGTAGTTTCTCTAGATGACGAAGTAAATCTGTCATATTATACCATTATGCATTATTAGTAAGACAGAATCTGACCTGAAGTGGCTAGGTAGTCCAGCAGCAAACACATTTATAAGCAGCTGATGAAGATGGGGAAACAAGAATCCTTGTTGCCACTGTCTTGCTATGAGCCTTGAAACAGACTGCTTTGTTCCTCTACTTCTACCACTTCTGTGCGTCTATTTAGACTGTAATTGTTCTGAGACAGAAACTGTCACAGCTTTAATTATAGTCAATAACCAGCTTCCCTAATAATTCTTGAAAATGTTTTTCTGAGGCTATTACCTTCTAGAGAATAGTAAGTTTATTCTGTGATAATTGTTCCTAGCATAGCGCGACCTGCCTCTTACCACCTTCTTTAATCTAAATAGCAGACAAAGATTTGGAGGTAGAGAGGCAGAAAGAGATAAAGAGTGATTTGCGCGAGATTACTTAGCAGGTCAGTGACTGAATCAGGAATGGAAATCCTGGTTCCTGACATCCACTGGAGGTTGTACCTGCTGGACCACATCATCACTCTAAAGATCCCAATACTTTGCTCTTCTACAATTGCACCATTCATCCAGGAAGTTACAGGCACAGCATTCTACTCTGCAGAAGCCATGTGAAGCAGTTAAGGATCGTATACTGTGCATTTTGAAAACATGAAAGAAACAAGCTTTGTTTAGAATGTTTGTATTTAGTCCAAACAGCCAGTTGGAATGACCGAAACCAAATCCAGGTAAGAGTGCTTAAAAGTTAAGTGTGTGCTCAGCGCTCCAAAGGTTTAAGAAAAACGTTAAGAGAAGCTATTTTCATATATGTTTTAGAGAACAGCTCAATAGTTTGCAGGAAGGTTAGAAATAAATACAACTCTGTGGCAGGAACATTTTAACAGAGCTTTTCCTGCAAAATGGCTATATCCCAGCTAAAGCCAAGATGATGTGAAAATGTTTCCTAGTATGCTGTCTGTGCTGTTGTATAGCTTTCCCATGTATGATAATATCAGAACTTCTTAAACTCTCTTTAAAAGAGAGAGAGACATCAGGTGACAAAATGATGTAAATACTGGGACAAGGAAGAGAGAAAGAGTTGTCTCATCAGTGCTAAAATTCTGACCATCCTAGGCATCATTAGCAATGGTGCCAGCCATTCAGAAACAAGTCACACAGCAACCACGACTGATAACAGAATCAATTAAAAGCTTCAGGCTTCATTTTCACTTTTGTTTTTCCTTAATTATCCTTGAAGATTGATAGTAATTGAAATAGAAATCCTACATTTCACCACAAGATGACAGCAATATCAGCTTCCCATACCAATCCATAAATATCCTCTCTGACAAGGCAGTAACACTCTTTGTTAGGGTGTTCTCACCTTTTGTTTATTCGACACTCCAATATAAAGTGGGCTTAAGATGCAGCCAATCAAGCAACTTTACTATCTTAGCTTACTTTCTACTTCTATGTTGTTGTTCTAGGAAATTTAAAAGCAAGGACTACTTACACTGCACACATCCTTACAGCATGTCATATTAGAGAGAATAATAAATACAAGAAGGATGATGTACTTAAACAAAATTTAAAAATTAAGTAGTAAAGTTGAGATCAAGAATATAGTTGTCCTGATTCTTTTCACAGATTTTTTTTTTTTTTTTTTGTCTCTTGCCCTTCCACAATGGAGCTGCAATAATTTAGCCCTTTACTTGGCTCTGTAAAGCACTAAGGAACGCTCAGTAAATCAAACAGATGTGAAGTGGGTGCAATAAGCCTAACCCTTGCTTTCCACATACAGAGATTTTGTACAAAGGAACTGTGTCTGAAAAGAAATGCAGGGTTTTAAAATTAATTTATTTTATATACTGAAGGTAAAAAATCTAAAGGATGTGAAGTGCTTTCTACTAAGTCTAAATGTCACTGTAAGATTTGTCTGAATTAGAGGATTTCTTGAGGAATGTAGATACTGCTGTATGCGTGAAGAAAAGCTAAACATGTTTCTATACACAATATCTACACTATTCACAAGGCAGCTTCTGATTTCAATCAAAGTAACCTAGGACTAACATAAATGGATGGTATATAACAAATGGAGAAATCAAAAGGTGGCAAAGCTTCTTGCTCCTTTCCCTGGTTCTGTGCAGCTTACCCCAGGCATTGTGACACCTTAATGTCATTCAGCAGCTAGAGGTAAGTGATCTTCCTTTCCTGCAGGCTTGGTATGCACTGTAGTTCTGTAGTTTCTTCTCCATCTCTCATATACTATTGCAGCGTATTTAAAAAAAAAAAGTATTTGATTTCTATTTTCATTGATCTCATATCAAATTAAATTCTGAAACTGTACTTTTAAAAACATATATTTCAAGGTGTCTAATCAGCACTGTCTCCTGATCCCTAAGTGAGGACCCTAGGAGCTGCTAATATTAATATCAATACTGTAAATTGACAGTAATAATTGAGCCAGTGCCACGGAGGCTGGATTTAATCCATGAGCATTTTGAACTATAGTCTTATCAGTGGTAAATAGATACAGCTCAATGACTTCAATACAGCTTTGCTAATCAGAACCATAATTGAGGTTCTGATACATTGTACTACTAAGTCTGGAATGATTTCCATTCTAATTTCCTGTTTTCAATTGTTCCTAGGTTTCTAAAAGATTAGAATTTAAATGGAAACTTTTCTTTCTAAGGGTGAACAGGGTGACTGCTCCCTGTTTGATATAACAGAATATAATTGCTAAATATAGGAAATACATCGCTTCTGTTTTATAAGGAGAGAATACTTGTTTGTGCCTGGCTGAAACTGTTATTACATATTATTAGTACTCAGTGAAGCACAGTTGCTGGATGGATGTGGAAGACGACCCAGGATATTCTTATTAAAAATGGTTTCGTATGCACCCACCACAATAACTCCAGCTCTCCTCCTTACGTTCTATATTGCTTGCCCTTCTTTTTATTATAACACCAGCATAGTATCCATTTCTCTGGATTCCCTGCATGCCCTTTTCACTAGAGGGTCTGTGGCAGCATGGGCTCTCGTTGGTTCCAAATTGTGGATGTGCTGACTGGTTAGCCTACACTAGAAGGCTTCCTGGTTGAAAGGCAGGGCAAACAAGAGAACTGTTGATATTACTGATAATACTAACATATAAACAATCATTAAAATACATAATACTAAAAAAGATAACATACAAATGGATACTTCTAAATATGTAACATTGCTTTCTCACAGGTAAGTTTTTGTTGACTCGTTCACAATTCTGCCCAAAATATAATCACCACAAAACAGCACTGAACGCAAGGTTTGCAGGAAGTAGTATCTTTTATTGGATCTGCTGACTAGAAAATATGTACGGGCCCATGGTTCCTTCATCAACAAAACAGCTAAAACAGGTTTAACATAATTGTGTTAATCAGCTAGACAATTTAAAAGAAAAAAGTTAGTCAGTGTGGAGCAAAGAAAATGCTAGCAAAGAAAGTGGTGAAAGTTCCTGAAAGAAACCTAAAAAGTCTGTCTAATAAAGTCAAACCATATGAATGCCTGCCGATACTCCCACTGATTAAATTAGTTCATTTTGTCATACCATATCTTCATTAAACGTTAAAAAACCCCAACATCAACAAAAAACCCCTCTCTTTTCTATTTCCCTTTCTGCCTTTGTCTTTAAACTCATTGATAAGAGCAGGTGAACAAAAAAAAAAAAAGTGCTATGATTTGCAGAATCCTCCTCTTTCTGCTTCTTTATGGCTACTTTTATGGTGGAACCAACAAAAAAAAAATATTCCCCTACTATCTTTTTTAACAAGGCCAATGGAAAATAACCCTTGATCTAAAATAATCATCACTGAATGAACATTTGGCATATAGTCTGTATGACAACAAAATGAGCTACATCAAAGATAGGACAGCAGGAAAAGGAATGTGGGGTAAGGGCAGGGAGCATCATTATAAATACAATGACATTAAACTCATTAGTTTAGGGCAGAAGGGGCGATACAGCTGTGAGAACGCCATCTGAGCAAGATAAGAACTTACCTTGTTAAAAGGACCATGCTATTAGTTTCTAAAAAGATAAGAAGATGCGCTCCTAATCTAAGGAATCTGTGAACTAGCCTGTCAACACAAAATATGGATTAAGGGCATGTTTGGCTAGATTATTAGATATCTAATTTACATTGACTTTATCTGAAATCATGTCACTAACATCCCACAGGAGAGTACAGTATTTGCAAATTCACTGATAGGAGATCGATTGTTCATTTTTAAATTTATACTCTACGTTTTTACTTAGTGGAGGTCTGTTTGGCATTTATATCCCTAACTGCAATGGCATTCGTATGCTTGAGTGTTGTTAGATGGAATTCTCCAAGGTCTATTTAGCTCCTATGGATAGTAAGAAATTTAAGAAAGGAAAAATACTAGATACATCTTTTTATTCTTATTTTTAAATTAATCTTGTAAAAATCATTCATGTGTCAGTATCCACCGTGGGATGTATACTTCAGCTTTAGAGAATGTTAGACTGATAACACTGCCCCTAGGTGGTCACAATTACATAATGATAAAAAGCAATATGTATTTAACATGACTTTCCTAGCTCTCTTCATTTAGTGGAAGGTAACATTTAGTGAAACTCATCTCAGGTGAGTTACAGCAGATGCTCACTGGAAGCTAAGAGTAGTGTGAACACTTTTGAAATACATTCCTGTGTCTCTTCCAAAAACATCTTGGGCCTTTTAAAAAATCCTACTTATCTGTTGAAACACTGAATGAATCAAGGAAATACAGTCTTGGGACAAATTTCTGAGAGCAAATTCTTACTTTTACAGCTTTCATATGCACAGACTGCTGGAAGAATGGGAATATAAAGAAAATTAAAACAAACAAAAAAATGGGGATAAATATAAAGAATGTTCATGTACCTGTGCTCATGTATGTCAATCCCATCACTTTTACCGATAAACTGCAAGTTTGCTGATAATCTACCTTAACACTACTTTTACTGGCAGTATATAAGCTTGTCAAACATCTCAACTTCACAGACAAATGGCCACTGGAATGAGTAGAGAAATATCTATATGTTGCAGATTTGACCTGCAAATGTGTAGCGAGTTTGATAATATCAGGAATGTTTAAAGACCTGAAAAGTATACATACTTTTCCAGATGGTCTTCCTCTACAAGAGTCCAAAGATTTTTTGGTAGTTTTGGAAATACAAAGCTTTGAATATGTAACCCCTTTCAGCTGATTGTACAATTTACACAGTGATTTTTTAATTTACATTTTCACAGTCTTTTTGTAGGATTAATGTTTTTTGGAGAAAGATAGCCAGCAGCAGATAGAAGGCTTTATTTTTCCACTGATTTCAGTGAGTTTGGCATCTAACTTGTTTCAAAATTTATCCTTCTTAGTTGCAGCTTCAAAAAAAATCTTAATCTGCAGAAAGGGAATAATGGAACTGTTCTACTTGAAAGAGACACTGGGAAGATATCTTCTCTGGGGACATGCTCATATTGCTTGACAAGACCAAAAGAATAAAAATGAACAGACCAAAAGAATAGAAATCCCATGTGTTTATGACATCTTTGACACAAGACAGCAAAGTAGCATATTTCCCATGATATAGCTTGGTTGTGTTTATTAGGATAGTACAAAGCTATTTTGTATCAAGATCTGGACACAACCTGTACTGGAACTATGATCTGAATTACAGTGTAGAAGAGGCCAAAGGCTTTCACTTATGGCTAGACCTGTATTCTTACGGGAAAACCATCTCCTGCATATTGTAATGATTATGAGGCTACCTAAAACTGCATTCATTATCATTTTTACCAAATGCAGACTAGATTAAGGGGCTGAAACTGGGGGGAAATTATGTATACTAACATATACATCTAAACTCTATCAAACAAATTAACGACACAATAAACTTTATGTGTTACAACTAATTTACATTTCAATATCCCACAGATATCCCAGATATCCCCTCTGCTGACTGTGCCCAAAGGACGTGCTTTCAACTTAGTTACAATCTGTTCTATTCGGTTACAGATTCAATTTATATTAGTTTTCATATCTACAGACTTATATGTAACTTTCAGAATCAGGGAGGATTACCACATTGCCGTGGGGTACTTAGCTGAAATGGAGCATATGGCTATTAATATTATTATGAATCTGTTGCTTTAGGCTACATTAGATTGCCGTTGGGGTTCTGATTCTTAAGAAGAAAGGATTGAACTACAGTCATCCTCTTTTGGTGCAAAAGACTTGGAATAAATAATCGCTCTTGTACTTTTTTTTTATTTACATGCCTCATTTAGGTAACCTTCAACATGGCAAAAATTTAGACAGGGTTCTATCTCATCATATTGTTCGTGGCATATTTAGCTTTAAGCATTTGTTTTTGTTTTCCTTCTTTTGTTAAAAAAGTTCATAATACTTTTACAGGGCTTTATACTTTTAAGTCATTATATTAAGAGTCATATTTAGCTTTAGAATTGCCTGCTTCTCTTCAGTTCAATGTCTTGATGAATTACTGCACTTTTATTCACTATAACAGCTAACGTGAGTTACTTTCTTGAAATAACATCTTTCAAACTATTGTATCTTGTGTAGGAATAACCAAACTGAAAAGCGTTGGTCTGCAAAGAGAAGCTAAATTAACATTTTATAAGCTGGGTTACTTGAATTGCTGAGAGCCAATTACATCAAGCATCAGTTGCAATCAAAGCTTCAGCTTCTCTCTTCAACAGACTAACTAGCTTGAATTTAAAGCATCAGATAAACTGAGCTAGATATTTGCATGTGTGAATAAGAGTTGAATTAGAAACAAATCTTAAGGGCTATTTTGGTCTTACAATGTACTGAAGTCCCAGATTTTTACCTGACACTCATCTCTGTCAAGCTGGGGAACAACAGGACACAGAGTAACAAAATTATGTCGGGGTCTGGAAAGTGTCAAAGGGTATTTAAGGCGAATGGAAAAGTGGTATTTGGAGGGATAGATTTACATAGAATTACAGAACTGGACTTTCTAACTTTTGTCTCTACTGACAATCCCCCTTTCTCTTCTCAGTAAAATGAGAATAAAGGAATTTTCAGGGAAAGGGGGAGATTGCTTAGTACTTTAAGTCCCACAGCATGAAAAAACAAACCCTCTTTTAAAAGTGAGAGAGAAAAAGAAGGAATGAAAAGATAGATTTACTAGAATAAGAGAATGTGAGCAGATACTGAAGTTCTGGAGTGGCTCTGATTTGCAAGGCATAAAAAAAATTCAAAAAAGAAGAAACTGCAACCATTTTTTATTTAAGACTTCACATTATAATTACTCGGTATCTTTCCTCAAACAAGAATAACAACCTAATGTGACTGTGCTTAATTGAGAGAAAGGAAAAGAATGTGAGTGATGGTATTATAGTACACAGTCGCCTGAAAATGAACTGTCAGCAGATACAGCTGACAAAAGCAAGATTAAAATCGAGCCTTACCTAGTACATAGCCCTGTCCTCAGGGAACCGTGCTCCTGTATGTGGGGTTGATCTTGTTTTACAGTTTGGCAATACTCAGCACGGATTGAAACAACTGTGATATTATATAAACAACCTACCATTGAGCTCACACAGGACTAAATGTCCCAAGCAATAATACCCACAAAAAATACAGAAGTCATCAACTAATTGCAAACTGCAAAACTGCGTGTCTGAACAGGCCCTTGAAAGTGCTAATATTAATCTGCAAGTACAAGTAATAATTCTACACACAATGAATTATGCTGTCTCCTAAGGCATGTAGTACATTTTGCAGGTACCAGTTTGCAAACTGACCTGCAGAATCCTCACACTACTATTTAAAAATATCTCAGGTGTAACCTCACTATATGAGACCTGTTGTGCACCTTAAAGTAGTTTACAGTACCTCTTGCACAGTATTTCACAAAGATCACTCACATTTTTAAAATCTCCTTCAAACTGCCACAGCCTGAGCGCCTTGCCCCATATACAGCACATTTTCAAAGAAATGTTGATTCAAAACCATGATTTACCTTCTCCCTCCCAAAACAAGAGATATACATTCTCCCTCTAACTGACACTTTCTCATGAGATTTTATTTTGATATGTCTTTTTGTCCTGCAATGTTTCACCACCCAGCAGCACTCTGCTAATCTACACTTCAATGGTAGAATTCACCAGAGGTACACGTTTAAATAGCACATCTTGAGATGGGAACAATGAAGGGGGGATGGCTCTACAATAAATAAATAAATAAAGCCCTATCACACACTTAAAGCCAAATGCCTGCTGGGACTTAGGTTGAAAAGCACATTTGGAAACTGATCCCTTGAGAAGATATGTTTGTTACGGTGTTTGGCCTCAGGATTTAAAAGGATTTGCTTTTAAGCTGTTACTTTACTGCAAGTATGTGACTGGAGGCCTCAGGTGTGAAAGTCCTTTGATAAAAGGGGCTAGTGTGTGCCAGATACAGCGAATGAAAAGCATTAAGACTAATAGGAGCTGGGAAGTGGAAAGCAGGGAAAGGATGTGGACAAAGTCCATCAAGTTTAAGGCAAGCAAATGCTTGGAATGCAAGAGGGATGAGAAACCACAAAAGCCCTTGAACTTCTTGCTTTGCATACATGAGTGATTACACTTAGGGAACCGAACACCAAAGTTGCAAGGAAGGGTCATTTCCACTTAATCAGGTGAAGCCTGGCTGGAATCTGCGCACAAAAACCTCCATAAACTACTACTGCTGGAAGAAACCACAGGGGTCATCTAGGCCCTTTGCTCTACTGCAAGATCAGCTCTACTTAGGTCACTCCAGACAGATAAATGTTTATCTACCTGTACTTAAAGACCTTTAACACTGGAGACACTGCAGTTGCACTGCAGGAAATCCATTCCAATGCTTCATTCTATTTCCATCAGAAAGTGTTTCTTAATGTCTGACTTGGATGCTTCGTGCTGCAACCCACGCCTGTTACTGCTCATCCTGTCTGTAGGGGATAAAAAGAAGAGCCTAATCCCATTCTCTTTCCCAGCCTTTTATGTATTTGAAGATCCTTTGGTCTCTGAACTATGTCAGTCTCATCATACTGTGCTCCTCATACACCACTCTGATTACATGAGCAAAACTGCAGCAGTTCTCTAATCGGAGATCTCTGCATCATTTGCCTTTTAGAAGTGAGGTGTACCATTTTTATCTTACCTTAAGATAATTATACTTTGTTTCCTCAACCACTCCTATATAAGAGAAACTTTCCTTCCATATCAAAAATTGCTCCAAGAGAAACTACAGTAAGCACAGCATGTTGCACTGAAATTTGCAAAACTCATACTTTTCCACAATTTGCTTCATACTGGGATTGAGCACTGTAAATTGTTTTTTCAGTGTATTTCATGGTAGACTGCTCTTTCAGTGCTCTAAAATGGCTACAACTGCCAAACCTGCGGGCTGCACTTATAGTCTGCTAGATACTGGACAGATTAATGGTGGTTCAGTATCAGAAGCTTATGCTGGACAGTATATGCAATATATTTATTGGTTTGTTTCAACTTGAAAACCCTGAAGAACTATGTGTACATGAACCAAAACTAGATGTAGGCACATGATGAAAAAATTACAGTCTCTGTTACATACAACATAAATTTGACCTAATCTGGAGAAAGTGCCTGCAGTCCTAGAACAGAACTCTTGTTAACTGTCATTCCTCTACTGAAATAACAAGAAATAATAACTGGAGCACTAGATCATCTGAACTACTTCAGGTCATTCAACCACATATTTGTCGTCAGTACCCATGCCATCATTTTCAGAGTAACAAAGAATTCTCAGTTATCATGACTATAAACTCCTTAGCATCAAAACTATGCTTATCACATTGAGGGTGCAACCACAAATAAGTTAGAGGTGCATGACTTCCACGAAAAATCAGGCTATCTACCTTCTGCATAAGAAAGTTCTCAGGGGCACTACTTCACCATAAGAGGCTGTCATAATATATGGATATCTTGCTCTGGAATGCCACATATGCATTAAGCTGACTGAAGGGAAAAGAACATTATATTTATATGACATTTCATATTCTATAGCAACAAATTCAGAGCTGCCTTGCCAAATAAACACTGCATATATTGTTATATGTTGCACAGCATTCAAGATCAAATTCAGAATATCCACTATATAGCATCTAGGTATGAAGGGATAAGGAAAATCAAAATTTTTCTTTCTGACAAATAGTTGCATTCTGGGAGAGGGGAGACGTATATTGACTTTTTAGATGAAGATTACATGAGACACAGAGGAGAAGACAAATGTAAAAGAAAGACAAACTGCAACAGGGGGCCCAATGTTAATCATATTAGACGTCATAAATTTTGGTGAAATGTTTAATGCAAAACCAACAAAACTTTTCCAAAATATGTAGTAATTAAGAAATAGTTATAATATGTCATACCTGTGGTAGCCCTAATGATACAAGCACACTGAGGAAGAGCATGCAAGCTTTCTGGCCTACAAGTCCACAGCTGTGAAATAGCTCTGAATAAGCTCTTGCATTCCTGAAAGGACAACCTGTTTTCTTAGTGTATCATGTCATTAGATATATTGTGTCTAATAAAAATGTTACCTCAATCACCAAGTCATTCTTTTGTTTGATGCAAAAATATTTCAGGAAAGTTTCTGAAGTCAGAATCAAGCAATGACCTACCCTCTAACAGCTTAGTTATCAGGAGAACAATCTATCTTAAATGCAAAATACCTAGTCCTAGAGCAGGAACTGGAACCTGAATCTTTTAGATAATATCTTAAATACTATGCTAACGAAAGTCTCTGAATTGTCACAAGTATTTCTCTCACGGTAGTAAAAAAAACCCCTGGAATTACTTCTTGAAACTGCAGTCTATTTCAGCTTTGGTGACCAAATGGTATTCATACATGTCCTTTTTCCCTTTTCACTTTTTCAACTACAAAGGAAAAGGAAATCTCTCCACTAACAAGTATACAGCCATTATTTCACGTTACTTCAGACAGTGAAAAGTCATTCTCAAATATACTTGCCACAACAGTGACTAAACCCCTTGAAAGTTTACATAGCAGAAAACCTGATTCTAATCATTGTATGTAGCTCTACCTCGTGGCCTGATGTATGTACTGCAACAGCATTAGCCAAAACCAACCTGCTTGCAACAAAGAGGAATTTATTTAGTTGGCAGTTGCTTTGATCATTGATGTTATGGAGTTGTATTTAGTTATCATTTAGTCCAAAAAAATGATCTGTCTCTTTAACCCTAGAAGTGCCTACACTCTACATACTTATGTCACTTCCTCATTTCACTTTTGTTGTCAAAACTCACTTTTTAATTTCAGCATCAAGTTATGCCATTGATGACAGGGAATAGGAGCACAGGATCTAGATATATGCATAAGCCCAACTGGGATCTAGAAACCGTGTTTTTCTTTGTTGGATTCCCATTAGGGTCTCAGTCTATGAACTAATCTCTGGATATAGACTGTACAGGGCTCCACAGGAAAAAAAAAGTGTATGTAACAGCAGCTTTCTTTTAAGCTAGAGAGGCAGCCCTCACTTTTATTATACAGTCTTCATGTAGTTACAATATACATCCAGAAACTAGGAGATACAGGTTAAATTTCTACCTTAAGAGCCTCTGATCTGTACACCTTTTCTTCCAGGAGTAGACCCAGACATGTATGTTGTTCTGTATAAAACATTATTCACATTTTGTACTGCAACTATGTGGAAAATCCAAAAAGCAGAAAGATAAAGAACTGTACAATCACTGTGCACTGAAACATCAGTTTGGGCAGTCATATCAGGGTTGGAGATGTGGGGTTTGCTTCATTTCCAAGGTCTGTTTTGTATTTTATTCAATCATGAATTCAAGTGAAATACAGAAATGAATCCTTGCTCTAAGGACTGAACAAAGGCTTCCTCTTTCCCCAGCCAATGATTTTACAATTATATTAACAAACATGACTTGGGTATTCTTTTTCTCTCTATGTCTGGCACAAACCTTTTCCTTCACAGTGGTAAAGCTCGAAGTACAGCTGTAGAAAGAGCCTGCTACTTGCCTAAAGATGGCAATAAGGGAATTTCTTCTGAAAAAAGAAATACAAGTTTGAATCACTGTCAGATGGCAGGATAAACTGAATTAATGCTAGTTTGTTATATAATAAGGTATGAGATGGCAACACTCATTTTATGAGTCTTTTAACTCTCTGCTTGCAAGTTTTTAAAAGAAAAGAGAACTTTGTTCATTTCCTTGAAAGAAATGAAAGAAATACAGCCACTGGCAGAGAGGTGAAGATTACGGCTATAGATGAGGTATGAAGGCCCTTTCTGGCAGACATGACTAAAGAACTATTGGGATGGAATTAGAAGTTCATTCCTGTGAATTGCTCCTGTTGCCTTGCTCTAGGTAGCTAGTTGACTGTGGTGACTAGCTGTCTCCCCAGTTAGCATACTGGATTAAACTCCACCATCTCCAGTCTGTCCTACACATTGCACAGGGAAAGGCCTAACTTGCAGCCAACTAAGTCCTTTCTTGGAATTTATCTGTATTCTGTCTCAGTTCTCAATCCATTGGACATGGAAAAACCAACACTGAATACCTTCATAGGAGTGTTATAAAGATATGCGTAGCAAGGGTGTCAGGGGGTATATGACACAGCATACTATTCTGAATAGGAGATGCAATTCCATACTTTGCATAAAATGGGATGTTAACACCTTCACTGCACTGTTTTCCACCTTTCCTGCTGTAGTCTGTCATCTATAAGGGAAATACTACAAAAATAGGGTTGTTATTTCTACTGCCTCTAATGTCAATTGCAATGACTAGTACACAGTTAATCAGAAGATTCAGTCCTTTCTACCTACTTTTTTTTTTTACCCTTTTGATCACAGCAGAATTAAACTAATCATGGTCTGACATCTAATTGTAATTGTATAATGCAAGTGCAGATCTTATTTGGTAGACAATTTAGATTCAATATTAGAGGAAAATTGAAATAGCATTAAGCAACAGAGAAGATAGAGCTCATTTAAAAACAAAATTTTATTTGTACACTAAAAATCTTGAACCATGAATTTTTAAGACCATCCTCTTGCAACAACTTCACAAAGTGTTTTGGTATTTCCAGATCTAGATTATTCAATAAAACCAGTTTCAAATAAAAATGCAGTTTAGTTGCAGCTGGGATCCAAGTTGGAAAAACTAATGCAATATATGTAATCATACCAACAGAAATCATGACTCATTTTGCTTTAAGATAACACAGCAAATACTTCCAAAAGCTGGTGGCAAACACAGGACTGCTGTAAGATTATGTGTCACTGCTCTGCAACAGTGCATAATAGAATGGATTAAGGCTTTTAAACATCAGGGATTATAGGTGGCTGACACCCCTTCTGATAGTGCAGCAACACATCTAAAATCTCAGCAAAATTATATGATGAAAACAGAGGTAGAGGCCGAAGTGCCTGATTTTGGCACCTTTCATGCCTAAAATGTTGTAGTATTTAATCTTGAAAAATGGCAAATGGTTTTTTCAGTTTTAGCTAGCTGAGATTCTGCACACAACAGCATTAAATGCTAAAGGGGGCATCTTGACATTCTCTGTATTTCCTTTTTCCATTGATCCCTTTCCAAAGAAGGAAATTAAACTGACATAACACAAGTGATAGAATACAGATGAAGAAAATGGTTAATCATATCAGACAATTTTGAAATCAGCAGCCCATGCATGCCAGGAAACATGGATTTATGTTGCATTTCTCTATATTGGGGCATTTTCTAGATTATTCTTCATTAGATAGAACTGCAAAGTACATCTCTAAAATGTGACACACAAATCAAATTAGCTCACTAAAAGCAACAAAATGGGAAAAGATAGTTGTGATACTTAGTTAAGGATGCTACAACATAGAAAATGAAAATATTATTCCCTTAACCATTAATAATGATTTATTAGGTCATACCAAAGGTACAGTAGCCCAGCACCCTGTCTCTGGTCACAGCCCCAGCAAAGGCATAAGAACAATGCAAAGAGATCATGATACTTCTCAGAATACTTCACCAGCTTCCAACAATTTGTGACTCCAGGAGCTTTCAAACCAGTAAATGTGCTTGAATTTAACAGTTCTTGGTAATTGTTTCCTGCATGAATTTGTCCACTTGCTTTTTAAGTATTAGCACTAATGATTGACAAAATACCAAATTCATACATTGTCAGTATTGCTTTTGGAAAGCCAATGGAAATTCTTAACGTGCTTCTCTGAACTGGATTTCAAGATTTTGTCTTAGTATCTTGGAACACAATGATTCAACAATTGGTCAGGGCTGAAAGCTTTTGATGCCTTCTATATAACATCATTCTATTTCTGCAGAAAACAATTTAATAACCATTTAAAGGCTTTTCTACTGCATTCAGGTTAGATAACCACGTACATTCATATGTCGAACTCACATGAAGATGAAAGTATTTTCTTTTGCAGAGTATTTAGACTACATGATGTTGAGATAAGTTACAAAGAAACAAGCAATTGAGAATTATTTTAAAACTAGACACTACAAAGCCTCTACAAGAATGAAGACTGAAAGAAACTGCAGTTTTAAAAACAAAGCTTATTACCTAGTTGCAGTGCTGAAAAGCGTGGTTCATCCCTTTCAACACTCCTTTAGAAAAAGACAGGTGACCGAGTTGAATTTTACCCTATGCTGTGCAGCCACTAGATGTCAGCATCTACTACTTTCATCATTTAAATACATCTTTCCGTAAGAAGACAGACATGAAAGAAAATGAGGATGGCATGCACAAAGAATTTGGCTTTGCACCAAATCCTGGTATGTCCACATTACTGCTCATCTTGATCTTCTGAAGATATTTCAGAGCTTCAGACTGGAATTTACATCTTCGTATAGGTAAAACTGTTACTCAACACTGATCTCAGTGAGATTTTTGGCTAGACATTTTTCTTGAGAAGCAATCACATGCACATACCAAAAGATTATATCTCTGTCTCACCTTTCAAGCATATTTAACGAAGGAAGAAAGCAACTATATTCCAAATTCTACATTGACAACATGCATTCTTTTCTGTGCAAGACTTGGGAGATTTTTTTCAATATTTGTTAAAAATTATGACTATTTCGGTACATTAAAAAGGTGTATCTTCAATCAGTAATACAGGATGGAGAACAATGGACTACTGTAGCAATTCTGTGGGGCTGTAACACATCACTAGCTAAACAGTAGTCAACTATTTTTGCTTCAGAGGGGATACTCAAGCAAACATTTACTGGAATTACATAACATAGCTGAACTTGCCTTGATTAATCTTAAAATTCTTACCACTCATTTTCCCATGAGTCTGACTCACATGAAATTAGGTCCATAACATCGCAGGAGTGAAGCTGTTGTCATTTTTATAACATGGAATACGCTTCCTAGCCAGTATGAGCGATTGGTGAAGTCCTCCATTTAAAAGTTTTTCAAACAGTTCTTGAAAGCATTAAGCAACACCTGCACCTGTCTCATCACAAGCTAACCTGCACAAGCCTGTTACCTCTTGGCGCTTTAGCAGATACTGAAGAACACTACGCAGCAAAAAGATAGCTTTTATAAAGCCAACTGCTTTTTTGCTTTCCAGCAGCATTACTCCATGCAATGGTTCATTTAGAATCTAACTTCACTTAGACCTTTAAACAGCCTTCACTGTTTGGGTTTTTTTTAATTAGTCTCTTCAAATCTGCTGTGTCAAAAATTCACCAAATATTGCCCAGGGAACCAAGGAAGTCATTGAAAGAGCACCACTATTAAAAATAGTGAGAGTTCTGGGCAAGTTTAGTGTGGGCTCTGGACATGCACTTGTCCTTGCACCATATGCATTGCTGAAAGGGGAAGCATACTAAAGATTAACATATTTTAAAAAAGCATGCAGAGACAGGTGAATTAAGACTCTCCTCCAATTTCTGGATATCCCTGAGGACTTGGGCAAGCTGATGCTGAAATTCTGCAAACTGACATCTTCTGAATAAAAATACTCCAGAAAGCTATTCCAATTACAGACTAGGTTTGTTTAAAATGATTACATTTTTAAACTTATATAATGGAAATCAAAGAACTGCAGTGGGCAAAAATGGTATTGCATACTGATTTTGCAAAGTACTGACTACTTGACACTGAGACTTGGCTATTTCTAATTACCTATCAATTTTCTTACATGTGTGAGGGGGTGACCAATTCTGCTTAGTTAAAACATTTAGGACAGAGGAAGGTTAAACATAGCTGCATTCTCATGCAGATAATAGGTTTGAATTTAACCAATGCCTTCTCCTAGTGCTAATACCTTTGGCAGATAGCATCCTATCATGTTATCACATTATTACTTTCCTGTGAATGTCTTAGTGAGAAATGTCATTTTATATCTTGACTCAAAACTGCATTTCACTTTTATGAGAAAAATTCTGTAAAATTCAAGTCCTCTTGCATCATCAAATAGGAAAAAATTGACAAAATAAATTAGATGTGTCATTTACATATTGTCACTATTCAGATATCTCTGACAGTGGTCTGTGTTCAAATTTCAGAGGGAATATAAGCAATAGGCACCTTTGTGGTACCTCTCCTCCATCCTCCAAATTAATCTTCATGCTTGTTTAAAGGATGAAGATTGGCTTAAACATGACATCTCTGGATATTCTTGTTATCCACAGAAATATTTAACTCCTCTAGATCTTTCTCTCCTATATTTCTTAAAAACAAGCCAGGACACCTCTCCTAATTTTTGCCTCATTTGTGGACATCTGTCATTATGTACAACAGAGGATTGGTCTCAATTTTATTCAACAATATTTAATGTGACCCAACACTAACAAAGCTATAGGAGCTTTTGCCATTTTGATAGGAGCAAAAAGCTATCCTTCCACAAAGTCAATTGGAAGTCCTCTAATCTCTAGTTGCTTTCAATAGGCAGTAGGTCTCATGACTTACAGCAGCTTCAGACTTCCGTGGCAGAGGTACACACTCAGCTCAGCTAATGCCAAAGGATAAATTATCTACGTAATTTGCATAAAAAGTACTCCAATCAGATATATCCTTTCCTGTTATGTTGTTTGATGTGGTATTTCAGAAATCATATTCATAGATCAATGAATTCAGCTACTTTAATTCCCTGAATTTTACAATGAGGCTGAACCAAACATAAAATAGATTGGCATATCCAAGCAAAACAAAATTCTATATTCTACAAGCTATGAACATTATATCACATCATTTCAACATCAAAGGGCTGATTAATGATCCTGGCATTTCTGAACTTAGCAATTTTTCCTTGCTCAGATATGAGGCATTGCAGAAGCTATGATAAGTGTCCAAAGTCCTGTCCATTTAATCTTACTAAATTATTCCCCATTCATTTATCTTTCAGCTGTGTTATTTAAGAAAGTCTGCATTTTCAGGCAGAAATCTGAGCAATGACATCTTGGTAGGCTGGTGGGGCATGCCAAGTTATGGAGCACTTCTTCCCAAACTGAATCCAAGATAATCTTTCCATGGAGGCAGGACACTGGAATTTGTGTACTGATTATAGGAACAAGCAAGGTGCCAATCTCAGCTCTAACCCTAGGTAATAAACTTGGGTCATAATTCAATCCGTGCCTAACAAAGCCAAATCATTCAGCCCTGCATTTTAAAAATACAACGGGTTGATTCTAGGAAGAAGTGAGTGAAAACTTTCTCTCCTTAAATGTTTTTAGTAAAATGTACACCTCACAATGACAGTATTAAAACCATGTTGATCAAAATCTGCAGTCAACAGGAAGGTATCACAAAAGGCTTAAGTATAACTGACCAAAGTACACAAGATGAAACAATAAAAGCAACAAGACCTATCCTAAGCTGAAATCCTGACCCAACTTAGGTCTGTTAAAGCTTACCCTTCTCTTCAAAATGCCACGAAGTTAATTTGTATTATTTTTATTGAATATTAATAGATTATGTCCCAAATTAAGGGCTTTGACTCAATTTGAAGTATATTTCTGTCTACTAGGTGGTATACTAGCAGATGAAAAGAAAATGCATAATGTAATCCATAATGCCAACATTCACACTGATTTAGCCTGATGTTCACCACAGGCCATTTCAATTTCAGTATTTCCACACAATGTTTTCAACATATTAAGTCATAACTATTAGTGAGCTAGGAAAAAAGTAAACAAAAACTAAGTCACACATCAAATATTTTGCAAAAGATGCTGTGACTGGAAAAAAAAAAATCACTGATCATTTTCTGTACCTGCACTATGTTTTTAAGTTACTTTCATTGGTAAAGACAAATTTGCTATTAAACATACTCTTGCCAATTCCATTCATTTCAATTAACAATGTCTGTGTCTCATCTCCTTTCCTTAGTCAACCAAGTATGGGAATTTGTCTACCACTTAATCTTTACCGCAGAAACTCATAAATAGCCTCAGTTCAAGCC
Source organism: Gymnogyps californianus (assembly GCF_018139145.2). Classification (NCBI taxonomy): domain Eukaryota; kingdom Metazoa; phylum Chordata; class Aves; order Accipitriformes; family Cathartidae; genus Gymnogyps; species Gymnogyps californianus. The sequence goes on from NC_059486.1 coordinate 10,874,288, forward strand.
CTGCTGTGAGTTAACACTGCGCCTGTTCAAAACACCCACCCGTTGTCCCCAAGGTCACAAAAGGGGCCTGGGAGGAGTTGCAGATCTTGCTCCCAAAGGCCTTGTTTACACTAGATTCCTTTTTTTTTATGCTGTTCTCCACAACTATAACATAGCTGCAGCTCAGCCAGTGGCAGTCTGGGATTACACAGGCCACTGGCACTTTAGATAAAGTTTTTCAATCTGGGCCATCTGCCAAGTCCCATTAACTTCCAGAAAGCCTAACTCCGCTATGTGGCTTTGAAAACCCAAATCCTAACACTTGTTTCTTCTTGACCTCTTCTGATCTTTTCTTCTGCCATTAGTTTTGAGTTCAGAACCACATCCAGAAGAATCATGGTTAAAATGCCTGCAGTACTTCCATCAGGACCATCTTTACTGAAAATGTAAAAGCCAGAAGTAAATTTGGAAATTTAATACAGAATTTTGCTGGCTTGAGTACAGTAAGAACCTTCTGATGCCTGGACATTTGAGTATTAGGATCTATACCTACATCCAGAACAAATGGTTTTCAACAGAAATCCTGGCAAAAATTAAACTGGAAATTAAACAACTTTGCAGCTGAGCAACAAGTATGATTTGCTCAAACAGAAAAGGAAAGCAGAATATAAAAATCAAGTTCTGCCTGGTCTTTTCCACTCTAGAAAAGTAATTTTGTGCATATTGCTTTTCAGGCAGATGTTCTGAAAAAGTTTATTCTATTGTGACATTTACATACTCAGAAGTGTCATTCAAAAATGCAAAGCAAAGACACTTCTTTGAGATAGATTATCAAAAAGAGATACTGTCTTGCTTTTTATTAAGATCCAGTAATTTGATATGATTTTACAGCACATATGCCAAAAATTAGAATTGTTGTTACTCATGTTGATTTTCATGAAGGTCTGAAAGTAAAGTTGTGCATTTACATTTGCTTAGTGGATAGAATATTTGCTATTGAGGGTAGTAAAATAAATAAAGTACACAAGTTATGTAGGCTAAACAATCACAGAAGGTTCTGTTTGGTGAATTAAACAAACTCTTCCAAACCTAGATGTAATATCACACAATATTTACCTAAAAAAAGATTGTGTGAGTAATGCAGTGAAGGAGATTGTATGAGCATGGAAAACACTCTGCTTGTTATTGTAAAGTCCTTCATATTCTTTAGATGTATTTCCCCATCCTAGCTGTTTGTCTTCAATTTGCTCATCATTACAACATTTTGTTTCACAGGAAAATTCTTACCAATTTTTATCAGTGCAATCCAGGTTTCTTCATGACCAAGACTACAATCACTCAAAAGAAGTTATTCAGACACCAGAACAACATGGTCTATAACATTGCTCCAAACACCAGCCTGTAACATTTGAATATGTTCTGGCCAGATTAAGAGTGAACTACAGCTGTGGTCTGGAAGAGTTTTGTCCCAGGCAGATTTGGACAAAGTTCTCAAAAAAAGTGACTATGGAAAGATACTGAGAGGGAATTTATCCCTTTGAGCAAGTTATCTGGTTATAGTCTAGAAAGCACATACACATTTAATCCTTATGGGAAAAATCCTGCAAAGCTTTATGTATATTATCACAGAAATACATGAAAATAGAGCACTAAACTGAAAATGGTAATCTGTACAGAGACTACTTAAGCAAATTCAGTGCAAGATCCATCTTTCGAAGAATTTAGAGAACTTTTACATATACAGGCTCCCTTCAACATTCTTCAAATTCCATTTACAAGTTTAGAATCATGTTTATTGGTGTGAAGATTATTAGCTAAAAACTTAAATATTTGTCTATTCCTCATCCTTTATGGTCTTAGTGATACATTAAGCATTAGGAACTGCACTTAAAATTTCTCATGGAGTAAGAGCATTGTCTTTTTATTTGTAGCTGGTTTCTAACTATTGTTAAAGCAACTGTGTTAATAAGTATGATACATACTGTTATAAAATCCAGAGATCTGATCATCATTAGCAGTGCCTGTTTCCAGTATTCTACTAGTAAACTATGACATGTACCATAAGAAAATGTAAATCTACACAAGCACATCTTGGCATCATCAAGAACCACAATTCTACACCTCACATCTTTCTTCCCCATTCTTCCCATCTGTAATTACCACTTGATTCCTCACACACCTGCTTTTGTTTCTGCTTTTATGGCTGAAATGGATCCCTGTTTACATTGATATGGGACTGTGGTGAGTTGACTCTGGCTGGATGCCAGGTGCCCACCAAAGCTGCTCTATCACTCCCTTCCTCAGCTGGACAGGGGAGAGAAAATATAACAAAAGGCTCATTGGTCAAGATAAAGACAAGGGAGATCACTCAGCAATTACCATCACAGGCAAAACAGACTTGACTTGGGGAAAGATTAACTTAAATTTGTTACTAATCAAATCAGAGCAGGATAATGAGAAACAAAAACTAAATCTTAAACACACCTTCCCCCCACCCCTCCCTTCTTCCCAGGCTTAACTTTACTCCCGAATTCTCTACCTCCTCCCCCCAAGTAGCACAGGGGGACGGGAATGGGGGTTGTGGTCAGTTCATCACACATTGTTTCTGCTGCTCCTTCCTCCTCAGGGGGAGGACTCCTCACACTCTTCCCCTGCTCCAGCATGGGGTCCCTCCCACAGGACACAGTCCTCCACAAACTTCTCCAACGTGAGTCCTTCCCACGGGCTGCAGTTGTTCACAAACTGCTCCAGCATGGGTCCCTTCCATGGGGTGCAGTCCTTCAGGAACAGACTGCTCCAGCGTGGGTCCCCCACAGGGTCACAAGTCCTGCCAGCAAACCTGCTCCAACATGGGCTCCTCTCTCCATGGGGCCACAGGTCCTGCCAGGAGCCTGCTCCAGTACTGGCTTCCCACAGGGTCACAGCCTCCTTCAGGCATCCCCCTGCTCTGGCATGGGGTCCTCCATGGGCTGCAGGTGGATATCTGCTCCACTGTGGACCTCCATGAGCTGCAGGGGGACAGCCTGCCTCACCATGGTCTTCACCACAGGCTGCAGGGGAATCTCTGCTCCTGTGCCTGCAGCACCTCCTTCTTCACTGACCTTGGTGTCTGCAGAGTTGTTTCTCTCATATTCTCACTCCCCTCTCTGACTGCAATTGCTGCTGCACAGTAACTTTTTCCCTTTCTTAAATATGTTATCACAGAGGCGCTACCACCGTCACTGATGGGCTTGGCCTTGGCCAGCAGCGAGTCCAACTTGGAGCCGGCTGGCATTGGTGCTATTGGACATGGGGGAAACTTCTGGCAGCTTCTCACAGAAGCCACCCCTGTAGCCCCCCTGCTACCAAAACCTTGCCATGCAAACCCAATACAGGAACAAAGAGAAGCAAGTAGCTCTTCAAAGAGTTAATTCTGCATAAGGTTAACTGTAAGAGAAAGTATAATAGGAATATCACCAAGACTCTCAAAAACTTTTAGTATTAGTCCTCATTCCTCAAAGAAGGGAGACAGACAAAATTCTGCATGTGCATGAAAAAAAACAGTAAGAAAAACTAGGGGCATAGATAAATCACCTCCTGGACCCTAAAAATCCTACCTTGTCCAAGCTGCCTTTCCAACTGCTATTATAGAATTAGAGCATAGGAGAAGAAAAGGTGTCTCAAATTTTCATATAACCCATGTTCATAAAGCAAGCCTAGCAATTTATTATGATCTTTGAGAAGTTCATTTAGGAAATCCTCATTTGTCAGGGTTTGACTTCCTCCAGTTGATGAGATTGAACCGTATATTTTAATCAAGAGCTGATTAACATTTCTTTTTCCCCTCTTCCAATAAAGGCTCAGTAATAGGTTCTGCCCAACAACTCCATGCTCTATTGTTTCCAATGGAGACAGATGAAGTTATATTCTCTGCAGACAGCCTCATTTCCCAAGAACACATCAGCTGATCACCTGCTACATTGTCCTGTGGCAGAGACATTTCTTTTTTTACTACTTATAAGTTTCTATTTAGCATATCTGAAGTATTACGATTAAAACCTGATGTTATCACATTGCTTAATATGCCAAAGGAGTGTGAGCTCTTGCAGCCATGACTTTGGGCATTGAGGTTCATGACCAAACAAGAAATGCAAGCAAAGAACATTTGAACATGGGTTGAAAACAATCAACTTTCCAGTAAAGTAGTTCTCATTGTGGGTGAAATCAAATCACCTCTGTATACATGGAATACATAGTACCTGAAGTTACCACTTGCCTCCACCTACTGATTAATGTAAAAAACCAGAAGATGGGACTAAATGTTATTTCTGAAGGTACACTCTTATCACAGTGGCCCTTCATTTCCCTCCCACCCCAACTCAGTGCTTGTTTAAAGCCTGAAAAAATATCTGTGCATATAATTGGCCAGTTAGTTTTTCACCTTTCTCATCACCTAGAAGAGATACAGCAATCAAGACAGCTGCAAAGAAGCAATTTTCTAGCTGACCCCCTATTCCTACAGTAAGAGTGACATAAAAGCTGTATGTAGGAAACAAGATTGCATGGGACAACCAGCAGATGACAGTATATACTTAACACTAAATTGTTTCCAGTCTTAAATCTATCACTTAGTTTTTCCATTTATTAAACTGAATGAATACACTTTGCAACATTAGATACACCTGATAGCAACACAAGAACCTGTTTATAAATAAAGCCAGTATACTAATGCCATTAAAAAGAAATATTCTAACTTACCAAATTATTTTAGACTGAAGAAAATGAGACTGGCCTATCTGATATACCATGCCTATATTAGTGGAGTTTTAGCCAAGTATGCCAAATAAAGATAAATCTGTTTTCTGGTCATGAGTCTACAAAATAGTTTCATTCCCTTGTTTTTGTTTTGGTTGGTCTCAAACTCCAGGAAACAGCATTTTCAAAAAGGTTTAAAGTCAAATCATTAACAGTTCTCACATGCTTTGAGCAAAAGTGATTTTGATTTTTAAATCTCTTACACTTAGTCCAACCTGACTGGCTGCTGCCACTGAAGCACTAGCCCTACTTGCTCCTAGTGAGAAGATCCTACTTTTTTTTTTCCAAGTCACTGGTTTATTTGCTTCTGCATCCCATAATCTTTTCACTCTTCTTTGGTGTGTCCAATTTAGAGAAATCATCACACTTCCTCTTTTCATTAAATGTGCTCAGAACACTTTGTATAAAATAAATAAAAATACTGACTAGTTCAAAAAATGTATATTTTTGATAGGAGGAGGTTTAAAGCCAAGGCACTAATTAGCCAACACAGATGCAGGAAGTTAGATTTTGATGATGTGATCAGATGTAAAAGAAGATAATACACAGTCAAAGAGGGGAAAATGATGCATTATACCCTCAAGAAAGGGATTTGATTTGTTTGCCTTTTAAAGTCAAGTGCTGAAGCCGAATGAGCTGAAACCCAGTTTTGATGCATGGAGAGGAACATCTGTGATGGGGATGGTCCAGAATATGCAACATATGGAACGATCAGACAAAAGCCCATTTCAACTTCAGAGGAAAAAATGCAACCCTCCCCTCCAACTACAGATCCTAGAGAAAATCCCACAGAAAGGGAGGGTCAGTGGTAACTAGCAAACACTGATGTTTCAGATGTAGCTGTACGGAATACACCTGTGTAACAGCTGGCATCTTGGCCTGTCCCTGTGCTGAAGCAGCTATTTTTCCTTTTAACAGCAAAAGCAGACTCACTTCCTCTGTGGAGCAGGGAAGGAGAAAGACATAACTCATACAGAACAGAACCATGAAGTCGCTCTTAACATGTGCAATTTAGTCATTTGGTGCACAAGACATTTTTGCTGATAATGCTTTGTCCACCTATCTAGAAAGCTCTTTTAAGACTATATAATGACATGAACATCAACAATAGCAGTGGATTAAGACAGTATGCTATTATCAGTCTGAAGATTCACCAGACAGTGCTCTCAATCTTCTCGCTTGCCCTTTTTACCTTTATTCCAGGAATTTATGTACTAAACAGTAGTGTGATACTCAAAGTCCTTCCGTAATAACTTTATCTTTAGCAAATATTCAACAAAATCATTCTATTCTTCTAGATTATTTTGGGACTGAGCTGCAGAGACAGGCAAAAGCAAATCTCTACTTCAGAGTCTTTCTTTCTCAGGGGGACAAACTAAAGTAACACATCTGGGGACAAGGGCTTTGTCTCCTATCCTGATGGACTTTGGCACTGCAAATTTCAGTGACAGTAGGCATTTGTTAGCATCCATCACTATATAAACTGATAAACTGCAAAGTAACCTCATTTTTAACAATGATTTAGGGTGCTGCTAAAGCTTCGTACTTTCCAACTTGGAGTGACAAATGTTGCATGCATAGTTCTTTCTTAATAATACAAGTGTTCAAGCTGTTACCATTAATAGAAAAGAAATCACATTTTTAGAAAACTAGAACCCTTTAAAGATAATTAAATTTGTTTACTCAACCACCCAGCTGGTTTGGTAGAAAAAGTAAATATTCCTTTGAAATTCCAACATCTTGTTCACTATTAGAAAGCTTTTTCTGAAAACACCCTTAAAAGTATTTTTACAAGGAGAAAAAGTGATAGGCAACATGATAGAAGCCAGATTTTTTTCCTTCTCTCTCCCAAAAGCCTTTCTTAGGCTGAAGGTCAGAAATGTCAGGTGTTCTACACTGTTTTTAGGCAGAGAGTTCACACAGGTGTTAATGGCTAATTCAAATTCTGGTTTCTTGCATGTGGTATTTAAGCAGGTGAAAGACAAGACCATCTCCAAAAGCTGTTAAATAAATATGTAAAGAGCATTTTGGTACAATCAACTCTTACCTTTCCATTGAAGTTTGAAAACATTTTTACTTCACTTCTCTTTTACTTCTAGGAGTGCTTCTGAGAGGAAAAAAGTTAGAAATTAATATCCTTTATGTTTCTAAACTGATAAACAAGCAAACTTAATTGTCAGATCAGATAAAGTAAATCTCCCATCATTCCTTTTTTCCATGTTTTTTTTGGGGAGGGTTCTTTGGTTTCAGAAGAAAATCCAGGGAGTTATCCCAACTGCATATCTAGTTGATATAAAAGAACCTTTCACAGCCTTGAAAAAACTCTTAAGGCATGCCAGTATCATTACACCTATTTTCTAGATGGGCAATAAACAAACTCAAACTCCTGCTATTTTTTGAAAAGTGACAGGCACCTGTGATTGTAACAATTGGTGTAAATTCAGAATTTCTAAACATTGTCCCTTATGTGTCCTGTTCAAGGCTGCACAGTAGACCAGCATCAGCCACAACCAGGAATCTGGATATTCTGATTTCCCAATTTGTGATTCCTTCACTAGATTATGATTTTTCCCTTGGGAAAAACACACAAATATTGCTATTTACTCAGTTACACTTTTTGGATACAAAGCTGACAAACATTTTTAGTAAATAGCTACCATTTGTTAAAATTCCTTGTAGAACAGTACAAAACACTTGGGATTAAATGTCGGAGGCTTCTTAAACCAGGGCTAAAGGACTGCCATAAGCATTAAGGAAGCCTCACTGTCAGTGATATTTACAGCTGCCATTTCCCACCAGTAAGTACAGCAACATGCTTGTGGAGGTATCCTGCATTCCAGCTTCTTAGCCTCATTTTAATGCTATTCTGATTCATGAATATACAACTGTAAATACAGCAAAATAAATCTGTGCAAGTCACATGAGACTTTTTTGAGGTATAAGTAATAATGCATGCAGGTCTTTTCCTGTTCAAATCACAAAGAAGCACTTAAAGCAGTTCTCATATGAAATATCTTTTTTTAAGCTCTGAATATAGAATCAGGCTTTAAATTCACATAGGCAATGCTGTATTGGCTGGAATGGAAAATCAGATTTGTGCATGTCAAAAACCAGAATAATTTCATCAGAAATAAAGGCAGACTTAGAAGGGCTATTAAGAAGAACAGAAAAGAAGCTTTCTTTTAATTGCTGAAGGGAGATATCCAAATTAATACAAGACCACATCAGTATAATTGAAAACATTACCAGATAAAATAATGTGAGCTCAAATAAAAGGCAATAAAGCATTGAAGTTCTTGTGACATTTTAATCAGAAAACCAAATACAGGCATTAATATACAGAAGTGACTGCGGCAATTATTTTAAGTTTTTGAAATTGATTTGTTTTGCATTTCTTCATACTTGAACTTGTACATTAATACAAAATACAGTTTTCCAGTAAGGCCATGAGAATGTACTCTGGGTATTTAAAAGCAGCTAAGAGTTAACTACTTATGAGATAAATAGAAATAAATTGCAACATTACAATTTAAATTCTATCTACAACCAGGACCACCACAGTAAACTGGAGGAGAGTATAAAAGCAGTTTTTATAGACTATCTGTAGCACACCAAGGTCTACATCAATTCCCAGTTACTTTAAATTACACCTGTTGGCAAGGACCCACAAAGAGACATTACAGCTCATAGGACTGACCGTGTGGGAAGCTCCAGCTACTACTCTTTCTACTTCTGACACTTGTGCATTAGAAGCAGGAAGTGTAGAGAAGAGCAAGGTTACAACTGATCACCTCTGCTAAACTGTCTTGTCTGTTGATCACAGGTGTGTTATCCCCATAGACCCTCATTTTTGGATGACCCTCAGACATTACCTTAAAAAAAACTAGGTGATATTTGGCTCTGACATCTCAAACATTGGATCCTTGTAGAAGGAGCCTGCAAGTAGAAATTTGACAGAGGTGCTTCAAAGGGAAATCCAGTGAATTACTTTCTGTAAGTCCACTAAACTCTCAGCATTAAATCCTAAGGAAATAAACTTAAGCTTTTGATTCACCAGTGTTTTGCACTTTGGTATAACCACTTATACCCACATAAATCCAATATAATGGTAGCATTTGCCTCTAAATTGTACAGTACAGATTTCTACAAAGCCTTTAGTACTACTGTGAGAAGACTTAAGTTTTTACTCGAAAGCAGTTTTAGTAATTAAAAGATACATGTATACACAAAGGAGAATGGTGGATCATAAGTTTTATAGATCCTGCTCTGCAGAATACAGTCAATAGCAAAAATGTCATTATTTACTGGTAATGAGTTGCATGTAGATATTTATCATTAATATGCCAACTGTTTGTTTTCATCTGGAACTGCCTATTTGCAAATTGGGACATACAAAAAAACCTGTTTCTTGACAACTGAGACCTAAATTTCTTAAAAAAAGTTGCCTAAATGATACTAAATAAAAAAATCATGATTCATCTTTTGTGTGTGTTATGCAAGGAGGTATCACTGTTCATGTTTTATAGCTCAAATGATAAGCCTTGGATCTCAATTTCAACTCAAGCAGGAAGCCTTCTGTGCCTTGCGCTGGTGTGTATCAGAGCAGCTTTAGCACTGCTTCCATTTATGCCTAAATAAAGCACATTAAGATTCTAGTTATTACTTTCAGTGTTCCTCTTCTACTGGTGACAGTACTACTAGTTATTCAAGTCAGTGTGCAGCAACTTGTTTACTGTATAGCACAGGGCAAGCCATTTTACTTTTGAGTGCCCTTCCTGCAACCCCATAGTGAGGATTAACTAGTATTTCCAAAATGCTCCTGGAAACTTAAATAAGTTAATTTCTAATTAATAAAGATCTGGTACCTTCTGCATCTACAAGAGCACAAAGTGTGCATGACAAAGTATTCTGAGGAGTTTTCTGAAAAAGCTCTGAAAAAACTGCTGGAAAGGAAACATCCCATTCCCACACCAGATCCATGCATTGCTCATGTCCTGATTACTATAATTATTTATTCATTTTGAAATACACTGTTATGATAGTTGAGACTTACTAACTTGTGGGAAGTATCTGAAAGAAAGTACAAAGCTATTTTAGGACATGAAGCACAGAGCATTTACTGTTCATGTATTATTTTCCCCCGAGTCCCTTGTATGTGAAAAAATATTTCCACAAAGGAAAGCATTATTCTTAGAAGACATTCTGAGGAAAAGAAAACCTCATGTTCTCAGACTTGAAGCTAAACCCCAAATAGCAAGAGTAAGCTTAAAATATCTGGTTTCATTATTTATTTGGGGGAAATTAGAACTCTAAACTCACTTATAGCCTCTTACCACTGTCTTGTAAGTGCAGAGGAGACAACATAAGAACAGTTGATTTTGCTTTTAAAAATGCTGTTAATCCTATTCTACACACATCTAACAATACTAAGCATAGGGGAAGAACAAGCAGAGATATCTGCTTCATTTGTCCTACACTAAAAGAGCAAAAGACTTCAAAACAAAGAGGTCAGTTAAACAACTGGTTCTCTATTGGTTGGGATGAGATCTATTCTTTTTCTAAACAAGCTCTAAAACTAAGATTCACTATGATAATCAGTTTTCAAAACTTCATTGACAAAAATTGAAGTCTAAGAAGCTAGGCCTATTTCTTAAAACCTTTGGGTCAATAAGAAAAAATCACCTTTTGTTCCAATTCAACACAACCTGTTTTACAGCTGTTGTTTATCAGCTCAAGCACACTTTCATGAACCTGAATGCAATATGAAAGTACTTGATGCATTTTAGAGAACAAGACACTATTGACACTTCGTATATTAGAGGCTGAGAGAGAAATGCATATTGATGATAGCAGAGTTGTTCCAAAAAGGAAGGAATAACAAACCATTTAAGATTTTATTAGATACTTTCTGGATGTTGGATTACCCAACTTTAATAGTGACGTAAGGAGAGCATTTCCTAGCTTTGGTATTTTCTGCATTCCATTTAATGCAAATACACATTTTACCAGACAGGATGGCTTGGCTGCTTTTACCCATGATCAACCACTTCCAAAAACTCTCCTGGTAAAATCTTGAGCCCAAAGAGATCAACAGCAAGTTTTATCTCAATTTCAATATGGACAGATTTTATTTTTTGTAACATACTAGTCCTTTAACTACTACCATACAGAGACATAAAACTTCATGAAGTACACAAATGTACTGTATGATTTATTTCCCCAAAAGACAACATAGTATTAATGAAATTAAAACTTCTTTCCAATCACCGCTGCTACTGCTTTTTTTAAAATCAGGATTAAATGGCAATTACTTAGAAAGAAGCATTATGCTTAATTCGCTCATTTGCAGTACTGGCAAGCAGCACATTAACTAGATACAGTTATCAGCTGTAAAAACCTTATTAAGCAGAAATAGGAATTAATTAGGGTTGCAACTCTAGAATCAAAGAGGGTCAACATCCTAAGGTTGCCTGAGGACTTTTGTTTGACCTACAGATGATTACTATAATAAAATGCCCTCAGGAAGTTAACTCAGTGGGGAATGCTTTATTTATGACTTACATACGCTATATGACTAAATAGCATGACTGCAAGTCAGGTTAAAATTATTTATTAGAAGGCCTTAAGTTTTGAGTCCAGACCTTACTGTTGCATAATACACAACAACTGTCTGCCACACCAGCATTCTAAAAACAAACACATAGGATTGCTGGAGCTTTTTATTTCTATTGTACTGGCATGTATAGTAGCAAGCCATATCTTTAAAAGTTGTCTGTATAGAGATTTCTCAGAGTAGTAGCTATACGCTTTTGAAGAAAAGGAAACAACTCTAAGTTTTCATGCTATTTTGACTTCATCCACTTTAGTACATTCTTCTTTTCTGAGATGCTTACACCACATATTATCAAAAATATATCTGAAAAGATATCAATTACCTAGCTAGACTCAGGAAGAAAGCCTTAGCATACCAATAAAACACCTGTTGCAATGTCAAAGTAGAAAGAAAAACACAAAAATCATAGTTTCCTTCCCCTTTTACTTAAAAACTATTTTGGCAAAGAAGAAATTGAACTAGTACCATAAACTGTGACTCTACCAACAGGCCAGAATGCTGTCTTAAAGACAAATGGAGCCTAAACATGACAGGACCACAATTTGATTGCAATTTTTCCAGTTGCAGAGGAAGGGCAGACCATTACAGACCAATATGCACCATGTTAACTGCTGGACTAGCTTCACCACACATGGGGAATGAAACTAGCGCCATCTCTCCTGTTCACATTACAGATAGAAACATATGAAGGAAAAATTTCCTTCCTCCTGCCTGCTCAGCACAGGTGGAGACAGCTGTTACCTGATGAAGGCAAACTACATTGGAAAGCCTGCTGTCCTGCATTACCTCAAGCACTACACCCTCCATTTCCACAAAGGGGATTCTTATTTACTGGAGCAGGGAGGACACAGGTGCTGAAGCCACAGTCCTGAGGAACACCACAGAGTGCCCATAGCCACCTCTAGTGCCCAGCCAGCTAGGGAGATCTCCCTCCTGGCTACACCAGGGAGGAGCATACCATCTAGGCTAGAGCAAGTTGCTCAGGACAGACAGCACAGCTAAGAAGCGCTGCCACAGGTTCTCATCTCACACGAGCTACCATTATTACCACAGCGACTGGACGCCCACCGCCCAGGCACCGCGGACGGCACGACGGGGCTTTCCCGCCCTCACCTCGCGCTCCCGTTTCCTCCCGCCCAGCACGAAGCCATACGGCCTCGCGCCCAGCCTTTTTATCTATCTCACCTGCCGAGCCCTGATTGGCTGCTGACCGCCCCTGCCGGCTTTTTAGCCGGTGGAGGAGGCGCTGGTGCTCTTCTAGGTGGCGGCGGCTCTCGGCGGTTTCTCGCGCCTCCTCCCCTCAGGGGACCGCCTTGGTAGGGCAGGTGGGTGTGGGCGGCGATGTGGGGCGGCTGCTGGGGCGGGCGGTGCTGAGGAGCTCGGGGAACGGCTGGAGGGGGGTGGAACTGCTGGGAGGGAAGTCAGACGAGCTTCCCTGGTACAGTCCCTGTTCGTGGGCAGTGCCCGGGACACCTGGGCTGAGCCGCGGTTCCCCTGAGGGGAGGGAGAGAAGTGGGGGGGCTGTGAGGTAAAGCTGGGACCTAGAGCGGGATGTTAGGCTGAAAGCATCCCATTCTCTTAGGAAGTGTCTGTAGTGCAGGTGGGTGCTGCCCTGCCCCTCTTCCCTTGCAGGTGGTACGAGAAGGGAGAACATCCTGGCCCAGGTGCTGGGGAACCCCCTTTTAGGCTGTCTCCTTCTGGGCTGTGAGTACCTAGCTTGACTGGTACTGGAAGGAGGTTGGCAAGGTGCTGTGGCCCTGTGGGGCTGTGGTAAGGAGGATAGAGATTAAAACACTGAGCAGGTCTAGTGGAGAGGGAAAACTAGACCAGTCTGCCAGAAGCAACATGGCTGTTATTAACGATGCTGAAAAAATGACTGTAGTACTCCTTCTGCCTATGTTAAGGTGTGCTTGTCTTGGGGTTTGAACTAACAATGGGTTTTGTCTGAAGCATGTCCCTCACAGCTGGAACCCAGCATCATAGTGAACACTGCATCCCAAGTCTGTTCTTGTAAAGTTATTTGGATTTGCTGTTGGAGTTGCATGCTAAAGATTAGCCATACCACAAGCTAGATATATATTTCACTTAAACTGTTTAACAAACCATAAAATAATACAGGCCACACCACGTAAGAATTTTGCTCATATTGGGATAGACCTTTTCTTGTTCTATCATTATAAAAAGCAACAGACAGCAGTAGATTTATCTGTGATGTAATACACACTTACTATTTGTTGTAAAATTGTGAGGAAGTCTATAAAGAGGATCTAACTTTATGAGAACCAAACTGATGAAACAAACTGTGCTGATGCATTGTACTGATGTGACAGCTGAAAGATATGAGTGCAGACATAGCATTGTGCTTTCCAGCCACTGGTCAGGACTATGACAGGGAAGAGGTGTCCTGAGATTGAAGTGTTGTGTGGGCTGGGTGCAGCCTGTGGGCCAACAGCTGAACCATGCTAGCTGAAATCAAGATTCATGGCTTTGTTAATGCCACCCAAGTTCTAAATATTGTTTTTAATAACAAGCAAAATGCTTAAGGCCCTGCATTATCTGGGTGCTACGCTATTTAAAGACCACAGATGACAAATAGTGCTATAACTGTGTGGTCTAGGACAGCTATCAAGATGCTATTAAATTTAGTTGATAACAGGGAGTATAAATCTTGTGGAACAGTGCAGTAATTCAGGGTTCTGTGTTAAAGTGACAGTGTCTTTTTGTGGATTGTCTTTTTGCAATACAAGACAAGCTCATGATAACTGGTTCACAACTGCAGCTATAAAACATGAAAATAGCCTTTCTCTCGTCCACTGTATGAACTGAAGAGATCAAATGTAATGACTGCTCAACTGCACTTATTCAACCTACAGCTTAACAAAGAAAAATGAAATTAACCATGTTTAACTGTCTGTGTTTGGATATCAGTAGATTTCATGATGATAAAACTGAATAGAGTACAGAACTGGCAGGGCTTATGTATCTTTCTAGTTCACAAGATAGCTCTTGGGAACCTGTGATTTAAACAAAAAAGTTTTGGCTGTCCCCAAGGGGAATGAAACCAGCAATAGTCTTGACTGTTTATAGTTTGAGTTCTCCTTGCTCACATGATAATCCTGTTCCTGTCTTCCAAAATACTGAACAGTCTGTTGAAAGCTAGATAGTGTATCATGCAAATACATTGTCATTGTGTAGCTGAAGTTCTCATCCCTAAAAGGAGAATGGGAGCTTGAAGCAATTTGGTAGCACATACAAGTTTAGTTTTGAATGTATCCATATATTTTCAGAACTTGGATAGTCAGAATTTCAACTAAAGCTTGACAAATTAAAAAAAATTAATGCTTTGGCAAATTCATATTGTACCCAGAAAAACATTGTCACACAAACTCACCAGGATACAGAAACATAATAGGGCAAGAAGGAAAAAAAGAGAATCATCTGATGCAGCTTAGGTTAAACAATAAGCAAAGAGGACAGCTGGATGATCTGACAAGGAATCAGATAGTAGTGATCAGGTAGTTTCTGACAAGGAATAAGGAGAAGAATTCATTGCATCTTTGATTTTTCTGCATATCCATTAATATGCAGTGTAACATGAAAAATACTTTATGCCATCAGTGCTTCTTTCTTTCTATAGGAGAGAACAAAATATAAGATAAAAATATGCAGCAGCATGAAAAAGTTCTGGTACAGCAGAAGCATTGGATATTTGATAATACAGTCAAAAGACCCTGCAGCTTCCTCTCATTAGCTTGGGTCCTCTGGAAAGCTGACACTAACAATGCATTTTTGCCATATTTGTTGTGACAGCATAGGTGTCTTGCCCAGTATATGCTAAAAGTCTTTCTAGTGTGACAGTGGTTCAAACAACATAACCATTTAATTAGGCAAAGTGACTTTTCTTCCTTTTTCCTTTCCCATCTTCTACAGCAAATGCTGTAAAATTACTACTTTGTACATAGAAATCAAGAATGTTACTACATCTATGTCATTGTTGGTCTATCAATGAAACACTGCAAAGATAAAGTTTCAGGCCACCAATATTAAAGGAAGGGGAGAGAGAGTTGGCTATAAGCACTTGTTTCTTCTTGGCCTGTTCTTTTATTAGTTCTCTTATTAATAAAGTATTCTGTACTGTCCCTGTATTTTTTGTTTGCCTTCCCCCTTTCTATTTTGGTGGTTTTGCTGAAGTTACTATTGACTTCAAATATCAAACAGGTAGCTGACATTGATTTCTACCTCATAGTGCACTAAAACTTAAATGCATGTGAAAAAGCCTTGACTGGGAAGAGAACCCATGACACTTACAGAATCATGGAATGGTTTGGATTGGAAGGGACCTTAAAGATCATCTGGTTCCCACCCCCCTGCCATGGGCAGGGACACCTTCCACTAGATCAGGTTGCTCAAAGCCACATCCAACCTGGCCTTGAACACTTCCAGGGAGGGGGCATCCACAGCTTCTCTGGGCAACCTGTTCCAGTGCCTCACCACCCTCACAGTAAAGAATTTCTTCCTAATATCTAATCTAAATCTACCCTCTTTCGGTTTAAAACAGTTACCCCTTGTCCTATCACTACCTTCACTTTCTAAAAGACTGGCCTCTGCTCAGCCACAGTTATGCTGATCCCTAGAAATCCATGATGTGTTTTTCTGACAGAAGGAATTAGACTTATCTGATCTCATTTACAAAAACATATGGAAAACTGGTTTTCTCTCAGCATGATATTTTTTAGCAGTGTAATTGCTGACTGAGGTAGACCTTGCATCATAGAGAAAAAGATGAGAATTTAACTTCTCAGAGTAGCAGACTTTTTTCGCATCCTTAAACTGAACTATTTAACTATTAAAATGAACTGTTTTGCTGATAATTTTTCTTGGAAAAAATCCAAGCACACACAT
The DNA here is from genome assembly GCF_018139145.2 of Gymnogyps californianus. NCBI lineage: Eukaryota > Metazoa > Chordata > Aves > Accipitriformes > Cathartidae > Gymnogyps > Gymnogyps californianus. The sequence continues at coordinate 10,890,576 of NC_059486.1, forward strand.
TTGAAAAGGAACAAATCTTCCACAGTATCTGGATTGTTGACCCTGCTTTTGTTTTGGGGGATAGCTTTGAAATATTTTTTCTCCAGAAAGTCACTGCACTGGCATAGACTTCTGAGACATAATTAAAGGTAATAACTTCAAATCCACTGAAACTCCTAAGTGTTTGTTACACACTCTTAGTTATCCGTAATTGAATACGCAGTTAAGATTTTAGTCGATTTGTCTGGAAGTATTTCAGTTCATTGGCTTTATAAAATCTCCTGGGTTGATCATTACATTACATTTGCTGCATACCTTCCCTCATACCTTTCATTTTCCAGTTAATGCTCAAGCCTATTTCCATGCAAAGGGCTGTTGCTTAAGACATGAACAAACTGCATCTTAGTTTTACTTGCATACATTTAGGTCCCAATGAAAACCCTCATGTTGAAAACATTTGGGTTAATTTTAGACATTAAATTTAACAGGAATATTCATATGAGTAAATATTTTCACAATTGCTTTTGTCCCAGAGGATGGAGATGAAATGAAATTTGAAGCCTAATATATTACTTTTTCCTGTGAATATAAATTTCATAGGAGAACACTGCTTTTTCATTCTTTTCCATTAAAAGGATAGTTAAAATAATGAGATTTATTAAAGGGAATCTATCAAGACATAAGTTATGAATTGATAATGTGACAATATAAAAAGTCAAATCCATAAGTCCTTTGTGTTGGTAATCCTCGGTTTTCTGTAAGACCAAAGTTCAGCCTCTGTAAATCTCACTACAGTTTTGTGTTTGGATTGGGCAAAGAAACAGCATCATTTTGTGACAAATTTCTTTTTTTTTTTTCTTCTGAGCTAGCAAATGTAGTTGTGTGGCTTTTATTACTATTCTTGCTTACGTGCCTGTGGTTTTTTTTCCTTCTGAACCATAAAGAATTATTTGGCATGTCTTAGGCTTAAAAAACTGTGTAGGTTCTTCAGGTGAAAAAATATTACATGTTGGACCTAAGTAATGAAGGTATTTGATGTCCATTATCTGTATTTTAAAGTGAAGATAGCATTGAAAGAGGGAAGGACTAATTTTTCATATACTGCTTACACAAATGTACTCCTTCAGCCTGATTCACTTTTATATCCACATGGAATTGAACTGAGACTGTTATTCTTGGCATACATGCAGGGATAGATGTTTGAAAGCATTGGAGTTAAAGGCTGTGGAATCCAAGCTTAATTTTTTTTAAAGTTCACATTGTTGATGTAGATTATGCTTTAATTTGTCCAAGAGATGCAGATGCAAAATTATATGGAATTTATTCTCATTACAGTTAAACTAGCATCAGTGTGCCCTTTTACCATGCAGTAAAAGGTCCTTCCCAGGCTTTTGTTACTTTGCCATCATGAAGGGAGCGTCATCTACTTTCTGCAGCTTTTTAGCTGAAGTGCCTTTTTCATGTTAAATCAAATGAAAAGTATTAACTAGTTAACTGTTGTTGCTGTTTTGTTACCTGAAGCATTTGCCTGACAAAAAAAAATCCCTGAAATATCCCATAAGGCTTTCTACCATTATCAGCTTGACAGCAGCATAGTGTTTTGATTTAGTTTAGTGGCTCATGATGGCTGCTATTAAAACTTTTTCTTTCCCTGAAAACTGTATTTCAGTTACTTTTTTTGTGAGAAGATGAAGGAGCTGGTCTTGAAGGTGAATTGGGTTACTTTGTGTGGTTAGGATTCAAGTTCTTTCTATTTTGTCATTTGCATTCTTTATAAAACATGGCTTTATTGGGTTTTTTATCATTTAATATACTCAGTTGAAGTTGAGAGAAGTTACCTAATAATTTTGCAGCTAAGAACTTTTATGTTTCAAAGGCAAAATAATTCAACTGAGCTAAATAAACCTTGCAAAACCAGGATGTATTTATTCCTCTCCAAGGTCATTCCTCAAAGTCTTCACTTTGCATGAAGCAACAGCAAGTGAACAAGTGGCTGTGATACCCCTTTCTCATTCTGATTGCTGCTAGGGAACTGCCCCAAGGCCTGCAGCAGTGATTGTCCCCAGCATTTGGGACTACTACTTAATTAACTGTGCTCTGCTTCTATTTGACATCAGCATAGACTTCCCTAAACAGATTCCATTATGTACCTTGTGTTTCTGGCAAACTTCCATCATACCTTCTTTGGGTTTGATTGAGATGAGAAGCAACAACAGGCCAAGCAACTGGGCAGAACAGACCTAATCAGAAATGTGAATTATGATTCACTTTTATAGTTGAATGGAACAGAAATGTTCCCAGTTCTTCCATATGCTGTATTTTCATTTAAAATAATACAAGTGAAACAAACGTATAGATGCAGTTAACTAGAAAGATGATTATGAAAAAAGCTATATCACAAAAACTTGATTGAAGCAGTAGCCTAAATAGCATGTTCTTTCTCACTGGTTTTGGCCTGAGTTGATTTGTAGGATTCAGTGAAGAACATCCTCGAATCTAGTCAGAATGAACTGCATTGGAAGTGTTTGAGATGTAGTCTGACTGTTACACAGTCCTTTATGCAAAAACTAGAGCTTTCTGCATTATTTCCTCAATAGCTAGCTCTGTGCAGACAGTGCTGCGCTAACATGTCTGTGTTGCTTCCAAAGCTGAGCTAATCCTGGAAACTTCATAGCTGTGTTTACTAGGTATTCAAGTCTGAGCTAGCTCACTCCTTGTGCAAGCAAGCTGAAGAATCTTCATACCTGGTGCTAATAATCTGTAATCTAAATAAATTGCCTGCAGACTTTGCATGTGAAAGGTGATAGCTCTAGTGGCTGATGCTTCTCATTTAACCTGCTGTTTGTGAGCCTTTCATGAAACTAATGACAATTTTATCTGAACAAACTTGGGTGTGCTCTTGATAGCACAGAGGCAATAAATTACTAACAACTGGGCAAGTTTAGATAGCCAAATCAGTAGCTAGGTTGCAAATGTCACCCTTGGCTTCTGTTTTCTTGAATCAGACCACAGAGCGTAGAAGTCAAAAGACTAACCTGTTGTTCCCCTTTGCCCCACATCCCAAGCCTACCAGCCCTCAAGTGTTCAGCACTGAACACCGTACAAATTGCCATTCAAGCTACCAAATGCAGTTTAAGACATTTGCATACTTGCAGTACCGTACAGCTGTGACCCAATAATTTCATGGCTAACACAAGATTTTTATAAAACTGTGCTCCACTTACAAACATTCTCCACACCCCACACCAGCACCCCTCACTCCGCCCCCCCCCCCCCCCCCCCCCCCCCCCCCCCCCCCCCCCCCCCCCCCCCCCCCCCCCCCCCCCCCCCCCCCCCCCCCCCGATTTAAGATAGAGAAGTGGCATTCTCTCCCTAAGCATATTTTCTGGGAGGCTGCATTGTGAGTCGTGCTTTCAGTCACAAAAATAAGTAAGCTTTTTAGCTATACCTAGCAAAATTATAGTCACTCCAGGAGAATCAAAGTTTTGTTAGAATCAAATTAACTATATGTCCTCTACTGTGTAATTATAGAGCTTGCTCTATTACATTGAGGCAAAGAAGAATACCTATTGCTCTTTTTTTGTATAACAGTCAGGACAGAATAACAGCACCAATGTTGTGTACCTGTTCTGCCTAATAGTATAGGTTAGGAAGTATTTCTCCCCGCTGGAGTGTGAAACAGAACAATTAACAGCTAATATTCCACTGAGAAAATAACTTAAAATTTTATTTTAGCTTTCTAACCCAATTAATGATTATTTAGATTGTACTTGTGTTACGTCTTAGGCCAAAGAACATAAATTTTCAGAAGTTCAGTGGTCCATCTTCCTATTGCTGAAATAAAAACAACCAAAAGTCCCACAACAGTTTGTGTAAGTTAGTAAGTGCGAAATAGTATCCCAAGTCCACATAAGGTAGACTCACCCATAAAGTGGACTTTATCACTAACAAATTAGTTGTTTGTTCTGCTTTCAAAAGATGATTTAGAAAGCTCAATTCAAGTAGTAAAGTTATCCTCAAATCATCTCCCCTTTCTTCTTTAGAAAGACCAACAGGGAAATAATGTCGAGTTGGGTTTACAAAATTTTTGTTCCAGTAGCAGATGACTTCACTAACTCTTCAATAAAAATCTACTAGGCCTTGTTGACCTGCCAGTACCTTTAATTTTAGTGAATACCTTAAACATGTGAAGCTGGTAGAAGATCATACAGGAAGATATCTAGAAAAATTGACTTGGAAAAGACCTTTTTCTGGGGAAAGTTTTTTTCAGATACTAATTCTAGCTAAGTTTGCACAAGCTTTTCTGCTGTACTAGTTTTAATTGTTTCATACAATTAATGTAGCTATGTTGATTTACAAATGTGATAGTCCTGCTTATAATGCAACTATAAACTCCTTAGAGCTTGATTGGTTTCTCCAAACATTAAAAATACAAGAGGTGAAAACATTGCTTCATCTCTTACCTAAATTTTGCATGCTTTCAGCAAACATAAATTAAGAGAAAAAAAAATTCAAATAGCACTTACTGAAACCATTGGCACAGTGTTTAAGATTTTCTTTCATGAGCTACTCTATGGATAGTCTCTGACCTGTCACCTGGAGAGAGAGACCTATTACTCACTTGTTAAGGAAAAAGTCTTCATCACCAGGGCCATAATTTTTGCCTGTACAGTTCTTCAGACTGCAGCTATTTTGTGCATATGATGTACCACACAGTCTGGCACCCTACTCATTATTTTCTGATTCTCCGCATCCTACACAGGTCTATTACTTAGATGCAATGATAACACTTGGATTTTAGGAGTAGACCTTTCCATTTCCAGTTGCAGGATACTGATTTTTACATGTAATTCTCTTAGTTTACTCCAGATTTCCAGAGATGCCTGTCACCTACCATAATATATAAATCAGAGTAGCAGAAGATTGGAAAGAGATGTGAATCTTTGTAAAATGAGTTACAAATAATAAAGATGTGTGTTACTAATACATGCACAAGCTGCTAGAATTTAGTATAGATAATATAAAACATGATATTTGGATTATGGTATTAAATATTCACTTAGAAGATGGAATAACTACAGTATCTGACATTTTGACATGTTATGTATTAGAAAATACTATTTTTAACAATGTCAGTCGCAAATAAAATTCTTGCTATATATCTTTCTCCAACGAATATATACAGGTGACAAACCACTTGCTAGGGTTGCCATCAGTTATCCAGACTTATTAAAATATTCTTAAATTATGAAAAACTGAAATGAACTGGGACATGAGTTGTAAAAAGATATTAATAATTAGCCAACAAATTTCCAGTGGTGTTTCACAATTTATTCTCCTTTTAAATGGTTGATAGTAAGTGTTCAGTGAGAAAACAGATATGAACTGAAGCAAAGAAAATGTCAGGTCATCTAATAAAACTGATGTCAGAGTGAACCAGCATGACAAGGGATTATATTTAAAGGCAGTGGAAAGCATTTGAATCTGTATTGGGTAAAATAGTCGTCTTTTCTGATTTGGTTTAGCGGTGACTAAGAAGCCTTTATGCACCATTTCCTGAGCAGAGAGGCAGATTCAAAACCGAGTGCAAGGAAGATGTTCAATCCAGATATACTGGCAAAAGGCAGAAAATGGATATCTAAATCCTGTTTTAGAAAAATCTGTCTTCATGATAGAAGATGCTAGTCCTCTCGTGGTACCCACTCATTTCTCCAGTCCTCAGAAATACTGCTTTTTAGAGATTTCAAAAGCCAGAACAAGTATAAAGGCCATATAGGATATATTTCATCAACTGAAGTTATGCAAAGCTGCTAAGAATGTGCTCAGGTTGAAGTAAGGGGTAATCCTGTCCTATGGGATTATTAATTCTTTTAATCTAAACACACTTAATACTTTCCTGCATTGGTTCTGTTACTGGCAAATATTTAATACATTTGTATTAACCAGGCTGCACATGAAAGGATGAAGTCAGTCTTCTTACTAAACTTTATGCACAGTCTTGTAGGACACATGGGGTTTCCTAATGTTTGTTTGAAGCCTGGGGCAAAACTTTGGTCCTAATTCCCCATTAGGTCCACAAACTCATTTTTCCCCTTTAAGTGAGGAAAAAATAAAATAAACAGGAGAACTGTAAAGAGGAAGAAGAAATAGGAAACAGTTTGAAATGCTATTTTGATAACATTTTCTTTATTTTATACATCATATACAGATCTCATAGCTTTAGTTACATGTTCACTGCTTTTTCCCATGGATGTTTCTCTGGAAAAAAAATGTAGTCATGTCATTACAAAATGACAGATAACCATTACCAACAATACAATTGCCATTGTATCTCACAGATGACATGTAATTATTTTCTAGGATATTTGCATTTTCTCATGATGTGTAGCATAAATGAAACAATTTCCAACTGTCTCAGTCTTGAGAGAGAATAATAATTATATTTAACAGATGCATTCATGATTGCACCTGTGTTAACAGAAAACCAGGGTGCAAAAGCACTGCAAAAACCCCCACAAACCCCTCTCCATTTATTACTTCAAAGTTGTCTTTCATATCAGGAGATATATGAAATATATACCTAGGATTCTAGAATCCAAAATATTTCTAGCTAACTTTATATTAACTTTATTTTCTTTTTGAAAAGTGATTTATTATTAGTATGAAAGAAGTCCAATACTTAGAATTCAGTCTGTTATTTTGCCACAAATAAAAGTATGCTTTGGAAGATCATTTAACCTTTCTGTTACCCATGATCTAATCAAGGCATTTAATATGCAGCCCTCAGATTTCTGGCAGCTGAACTTTTAGTAAAGAAACATATCTTTTTTTAAGCTATCTTAATAATCACATACTTCTTTCCTTATCCTTTTTCCATGTAAAGATTTCGTTTCAGTTAACAGTTCACTAAACTTGTCATTGCCTTTTTGAAGAACATGTTCAATTCAATTACAAATTAGGTTCCCATTTTTTCAGGTTTTTTCTAGGTTGTTGCTTAATGAGTAGAAGTTGACAGAGGATTCTATTACTATAATCTTTAATTAGGAAAACTCACATTTTCTGCATGTCTTAGGGTTTAATATTGCCATTTGTTAATATAACGCTTTGAGTACCTGTAATTGCAATAGGAATCATATCAAAATTAGAACTACAGAGTTCTTTGGCGCCTGGTGTTGTAAAGCAGAGGTCAGTAAACTCTTGCAGTGCATAAACATGAGACTTAGTTGTGAACCAGTATGAGACAGGAACTAAGTGTGTGAGTGTTGTGCTCAAAAGATTAGTCAAGTCTTGGGCAAGGCAGTGGATAAGAGAGAAAATAGAGGTATATCGAGAAGTGAATTATAGTGATAAAAAATAAGGTAAAAATGTTCAGTGACAGTGTCTGGAATCAAGACCAGTCCTTACCAACAAGTGGACACACTAGGTCATGCTTTTTTGCTGCTGCAGAGACAAAGGAAATAATCTCTTCATGCCTGGGGTGAACAGAAAAAGATAAAATGGAAGCAAATTGCAGCAAAGAGACTTAAATGTCTTTTTCTGGTGACTAACATGGTAGTAGAGATAATGCCCTGGAATTAATTGTCCTGAGAGGCCATATGACACTATACATAGTGTCTGTCATTTGAGGACCACGAGAAGAGGTTGGACAAACGTCTGTCATGAATGACCTATATGTCTTACCTTGGAGAGGGTAGATGTATTAACCAACTTCTTTTATCTTTATAATTTTAATATACAGAAAAATCCTTGAAATTAAGCGATAAAAGATGTCAAGAAAGTGTTTATCCAATGCATGTGTTGAATTGGGAAAATAACAGGAGGAAAAATGTTATTTTTGTTTTATTTTTTATTTCCTCACCAGCTACCATCTCTCCAGACTAATCTAGAACTATTTAAGGCAAAGCATTAGCATATGTCATTTCCAAATAAAGTAGTTTCCCCATAGTCTTCCTTAAAAATTCAGCACACTCAAACGGCTAAAGCCTTCCCTTTTAGGTTGTACAATAAGTGTCTGAAGCCATGTACTCATAGAATCCCCAAGGCAAATAATCTGAAACTGTATGTTTACTATAGTGCAGGTTTCAATATTAGGAGAGAAAAACAGGGTTAGCTGGTAGAATTTAGCAGAAATTCACTGTGTGTGCTAGCATCTGCGTTGGATTTTTTTGGTAAATGTGTGTAAGTAGAGTGATTGACAACAAAGGCACCAGTTCCCTGAATTAAGAAAGTGTTTGAGAAAGGATGCTCAGATTCTATTTGGCAGTAGGAGTACAAGTAATGCCATCGTTACCTTAACAGATCCTGTGATACTAGAACCTCAACCAGGCTCTAAAAATTACTTAATATGAATAAAATATTTATTTTTTCCTTGTATAATGGATGAGCTATCTTGAAATAGTGCCATGTGAATAAACCCCTCTAGCTCAACAGCAAAATGCTCAAGTTGTCATCATGTCGCTGCGTATGAGACATGACTGAATCAGTTCTGCTGAATTCAACTGTAATAATAAAATCATCATGGGGATTTCAGTTACCCGCAAGAAGAGCACCCTAGCACATGCAGGAATATTCATTGTGGTAGTACACTCCAGCCTTATGCCTGTACAAAGGTGTAATTTTGGCTGTTGTCCTCAAATACAATCCTAAAATCCTTTTCTGCAGGATGTGTGAAATCCTAGTTCAAATACCTAGTGTATTGTTTTCCTGGTTTTGGCTTGGATAGAGTTAATTTTCTTAGTAGCTGGTACAGTGCTGTGTTTTGGATTTAGTGTGAGAATAATGTTGATAACATTCTGATGTTTTAGTTGTTGCTAAGTAGCGCTTGTCTTAAGTCAAGGACTTTTCAGTTTCCTATGCTCTGCCAGCAAGCAGGTGTGCAAGAAGCTGGGAGGGAGCAGAGCCAGGACAGCTGACCCGAACTAGCCAAAGGGGTATTCCATACCATAGAATGTCATGCTCAGTATATAAACTGGGGGGAGCTGGCTGGGAGGGACGGATCGCTGCTGGGGCATTGGTCAGCGGATGGTGAGCAATTGCATTGTGCATCACTGTTTCTTTTTTCCCCTTCTTTTTTTGTTATATTCCTTTTCTTTACAATTATTATTTTATTTCATTATTATTATTGTTAGTATTATATTTTACTTTAGTTATCAAACCATTCTTATCTCAACCCACGAGTTTTACCTTTTTTCCCCGATTCTCCTCCCCATCCCACTGGGAGTGGGGAGGTGGAGGAGTGAGGGAGCAGCTGTGTGGTGCTTAGCTACTGGCTGGGGTTAAACAATGACAATTGTGTAAAGTAAAGAAAGGGACATTAGCTATATAGTAGCATCTGGCAGTGGAACTGATTAACACCAGTTGAGAGACTGGCCCATGCACAGAGAAAATAGATGAGAAAATAATAAGGTTACACCGTTCCTGCAAGAAATGTGTCACTGAGCATGACCTAGTATGGGTCATAGGTTCTTGGCTACATGAGTCTTTCATGAAAAATGATATATGGGTACTAACTCTTTATTGTTGCTTATCAAAACATCTAAATTTGCAAAAAGAACTGGATTTGACTCTTGATGAAAGAATTCTTTTGTAAGAGTGAGGGTAAATTAATTATTAATAGTTAATCACAATATTAATAATTAAATAGTAAATACAAGTTCAAATGCATCTTTCCCTAAGCTCAGTGAAAAATGATTGCTAGAGGTGCACCAAATTAAAGCACTGCAGAGAACTGCCATGTCAGGCGTTCCCCCTGTACAATCAGTGGAGATGGTGCAATCAAATCCTTGAGCTTCTTCAACCTCTAAAACTCTATATGCTGCCAGCCCCATGCAACTGTGTTTTGTAGCACAAAATGCTTTTATTTGGGGAACGCTGTACTGTGGGACCCATTTGAGGGAAATAAGCTTGCTATTCTTCTGACAGGGAAGATGAGATCAGTTTTTGTTTCCAAGGGATGGCAGAAAGTGCACCATTTTCCCTAAAGCAATTTGAAGCATAGGAGACAAGATAAATTTGTGTTATGCAACAGAAGATGCTGTGGAATCTCCTTAGGTAGTGCCAACCTATGCAGGCTTGAGCTCTTCTACTCACATTATGGAGTGCCTGGAAAGGATATAAGCTTAGGTCTGAAAGCAGTATAGTTATCTTAGTCATAGTGCTGTGACTGAACTGTTGCAACTCTTGCTATTCCCCATTCTGGTGCTGTTGGATGCTGCTTGTTCAGTTGTCCATGGACCATGCTTTGTGTGATGAAGACCTGCTCAGAGAGATTCTATTTTTAAACACAGATTCAAGAGTAGATGGCAGCTGCTTTAATAGAGCCTTCCAGTGCTTTAGGGAACAAGGACACAAAATACACTGCTTCACAAAAGGGTCATGATCATTTGTAAGCTCTTCTCTCAGGCATAACCATTTCTCTTCTGTGTATAACACCCAATACAATGGGCTCTTGATATATTAACTCTAGATGCTATATTAATGCAAATAGTAATCAAAGATGTTGCCTGAGCAATATTCCTAATTACTCTCTTAGTGAATATTTTGAGACCAAGATTACAGAGCAATTTTTTTCTTTTTAACTGTCCAGCAAGCACAGATAGAACAGTTGAACAAAGTAGCAAATTGTTATCAGCAACTCTAGCTTAAAAGATATAAGGCCTGAGTTCTGATTTGTGAGTAGTGAAGCCAATGCCAGCTACTCTTATTTTTTTTCAGTAAGCATTTCTGGTCAGATCTTACTCAACAAGAAGTCGGTTCAGTTTAAATTTAGACCTGTCTTGCCTCCATAGTTTCCCTGACTTCTTCTCAACTTGTGGGAATTTTGATTTAGAGAACAGTCCACCAACTAGATATCAACAGCTGATGAGAAAATGCTTCTCTCTCCACTGCATAAAGGCATCATAACTTACACCCCCTCATTCTTCATTAATATGCAGTTAGACAATTTATATACCACTTTATTCATTAGCATATAAATTGCGACCAATATACTGCATTCCCAGAACAAAAATAAACCAGTGTGAGGAAAGGAAAAGCTACCACAAAATGTCTAGTATTTTTATATCTATAGCTGCTTCAGTGAATTATAACCCAACAGAGTCAAACTGTTACACTTTGCTTCATTATGCAGAAATGCTGCTGTGATCATTTCCTCACCACCGTCAATGCCTTACATTTTGAAATATCAAAGTATTTTCTGAAATGAAACCATTATTTCCTGTTTGGAAAGCAAAGAAATATTTTTGTAAAATATTCTAAATAAAAATTTTAAATCAGGTTGTTATTATTTGTTTTACAGTGTCACTCAAGCTCCAGACTATGTCAGTAAAACTAACCCTACAGCAAAGTGATTCTACTCTGACCATGATTATGAATGCAGGGCTGCTCTTTTAATATGCATCTGCAAACTCTTTGCTTACACATGACACAAGAGAGTGTATCTATATCCTATTTTCAATAGGGATGCCAATATTCCTTATGAAAATATAGTTTGGACACCTATGTTTTGTGCCAGTTTGGTAAGCAAATGAAACAAGTTTTCTACTAGCTGAAGACTAGCTTTGCTAGTACATCTGTGTCTAGTTTAGTACATTAACAGATAAACTCATTTGAGTCTTCCTGCAGTGGTTTAAGAGGAAGTTGTCTCTTCTGATCGTCCTACAGAAGAGAAAGTGACCCCCCTATTTCAACCATTGCAATGCAAGGTCAATATTCTTAGCTTAAACCACTTCAGAAGACATATTTGAAATCAGGTGCAAAACAATGTTCTTTGTTTGCTAGTAGTCATGTCCTGTGTATGAAGTGAGGTGTACAGGAAGGGGCAGTAACATGTAAAGTCACTGCAGCCAGGTTTGATAGACATTTTAGTGAGGATATCCAATGTCACACAACCTGTGCTCCATTTGGGGCATAAATTCTAAGTTCTGATCAGAATCAGGGACATCAGAACTTCCAGTCAGTACCTCAAATCCCTCTGTGGCCTGTTCCAGCTTTTGTGACATTCCAGTGAAGCCAGAATCACAGTGGAATTTCTCTAGGTGTAATGAGGGGAACTTATTTATATTGGACCTTCAGAAATAAAAGATATGAACAGTAAGAGCATACCTATTGGAATTACAGTATTTACCTGCAAAGAAAATTTTTTTCCGCTCAGGAAAAGAACAGTAAATTGGATAGCATGTAGGAAGAAATAGCTTGATATGAAGTTGTAAGATGCAGTCAACAGCAGTAAATTTTAGTACAGAATTTATTTAGTACAGGATTTATTTTAGTAATTGCTTTTCAAATCCTTGTTTTGTTTAAAATTGTATTCCAGCTATGTGTCTGTGAACACAGTTAAGCCCACTTGCCTTTCTGATGGAGGGCCTGATCAATGTAATGCCTTCAGGCAACATTATCAGCCAGCTGCTTTTTCTATTGTATGGTGGGCAGTATGATGTATTTTTTTAAAATCTGAGAATGAAGTCTGAATTTCTGGTTCAATGGCAGGATATCATTTGGCCACAGTGAAAATCCACGTATGCTACAACAAATTTTTCATTGATACGGTGCTGTCTTAAATTCGAGAACACATTTCAGGATCGTACACGTCTATTAAATTTCTTGATCCCTCAAAATAATTGATACTTGTTTTCCTAAAGCTATGCATTGAAGGAGAGTACCCCATCAATAAATTTAACCCAACGTGAGCCAGTAGAAATGTATTCAGTTCTTGTTATTCTTTTGCCTAAGTATTCAGCGTAATGCAGAATCTCTCCAACACACACAGGAGTTTAATACTGTCCTTTAGTACCTGGATTATTTGAAATTTCAGGATATTCATTCTTTAAATTCTCAAGGGAGTATATTTATATATTACAAACTGTCAATATCCATTCTATGGAATTAATTTTGTATATTTACAACTATATTTGTTAATGTTCTCAGAGTTTGATTACCTTTGGAATGTCCCAGTTTTTTGCCATGTGGTACCAGACATGAACGAATGGTAGTTGTCAGTCACTTGGAACTGGTATGAAGCACTGAAGCAGTGATAGAATCTTGCAGTTAAAATATTCACCAATTACTAGTTTCCTTAGGAACTGAAAGCTATGTATTCTATAAACACTAATGTGTGAGACCTCCTGATAAATTATTAAATGTTCAAGAAAAACACAATGAAACTGTTCTTAATATAAATGCTATTGAATTTAGGCAAATAAAATTCAAATTTAAAATGCTTCAGATTAAGTCATTAATTTTGGTATATTGAGGAAGTCTGATGATCTTAGGCATTGTACTGAGGGAAGACCTGTAAAGTTTTTATCTAGCTCTAAAAGTTTCTTAAGCTTGTGAAGAACATTTCAGATTCCAATTTGGATCTGTATGTAAATTGATCAGTCGCCTATCCTCCAAGGATAACTATTTGTCCTAGGAGTAAATACTTGAGTAAGGTATGTGTACATGGTAAATTGATGGAAGCTTATACACAGCTGTATTATCATGTTCCCACACCAAATAAATCTTACTAATTATGCAGAAGATTGTTTCCCTATTGCATCCTAATGATTTACCTCCTGACTCTACTAGAGTGTATGATCTTTATGTATAATTATGCTGCTGACATCCTGGAAGATTTGTTGATAGGGTTACTTTATGGAAGATCACACCACCTTCTGCTTAAGACAGTCAATTTAAAGTAATTACAACCTTCATCTCCATGCAGCTTTGATTCATCTGGAGTGTGCTTTCAGTTGTAGGTTATCAGTAACACAAATAACAATCTACTTATTTTTGAATGGCAACAAAATTGCTGTCGGGATCAGAAGTGTAATAAACATGCCATAAGTATATCTGTATTGCTGGCCTGAATTAACAAAGCAGTCCACACTGTAATAGCCCCTTTAAAGGTGGGTATATAAGTGTTGTTATTGCTTTTTATAAAGCAGGCAAAAACCTTCATCTTTGCCTTCTTGCATTACACCTGCTCTTTGGCTGCACAAACTTCTTCTGACTCTGAATGCTGCTGTGGAATTCATATCAGTCTCAGAGAAGGCTCATTTGTATTTTCAGTTTTCTCTTAAGTAAAACTTATCCACTCTATTGCTTTAAGCAAGACTAGTAATAAATATTTAGAAAACTCCCATGAAGATAAAAGCTTATCAGAAAAGAAGATTATATGCCTTTGCAGCAGTATTAAATCCTTATTTTTCCAGCCTACAAATCAACTCTGAAACTATCCCTAATTGCTGGCAAAAAACCCGCAACCAACCACCCCATTAAGCTTGGAAAGCACCATGTTAAATGTTATTTCTTCAAAGAGCAGAGCTCAGTTTTTCTGCCATGGGAAGAAATAAGTTAGCGATCATATCCTACTCAAATGTAGCAGCTACAATGTTTAATCTCAAGCCTTCTTATATGCAGACCAAATAATTTTAGATGATTAATCAAGTATTTTGACAGAGCCACATATACAGAAATCTGAAAAAGCAGAGAATAAGAAGTCCCTTCTTTGGATGCATAGTGTCCCTGGATTGACTTGGAAATTTAATTTGCTAGAGAAATAGGAAATTGTTGTTTGCTTAAGAATATGATCTGGGAAAACTGGAATAGCTGTGTATTTGATTACTGGTGTAGTTCTATTAGAGTGGACATGTAGTTTTCTTTTCCTAGATAGATATGTTGCATTTAAATGAAGAACACTAACCCCTTGTAGAAACAAGTTTCAAATAATCAAACAAGACCCAAAATACAATGTGCTTTGAGCACATTGTTTACCAGCTTGTGCAAACTCAGATCTGTTTGGTCTAAACTGTTCCCATCTGGCTTAGCAGAGACACATCAGCTCCTCTCCAGATTGTGCTGAGGGTTTCAGCTGATTACTGTCTTTTTTGCTAATAAGCACAGAACTCGTTCCGCCTAAGGATGGAACTCTGTAACATGAACATCTGGGGAAGCACAAGGTGTCTTGTTAACAGTCTTGCTATCTCCACATGTAAGAGTTCAATGAATCCTTGATGGTGTGACAGTTTCTCTGAGAACAGAATTAATTAGCAGGCTTGATCTAAAGCACTGTTGCTCTGATGTGGTCCTACGAAGGTCTCGACTTGTCATCAACTCCTGCTCTCAGTGAAAACAGACACTTCTTAAAAAATATGAGACAGAAGACATGATCAGCCATTTTTTTTCTCTTTCACTGTACCTGTGAAATTTAAACAAAAAAGTTGGGCAAACATTGACTGTTATTGAAGAGAATGACCTGAAGCATTTGATTTCATTCTCTGAAACCTTCTGGCAAGCATTACTTTCTTCCTTCTGTGTTAAGCAGTGTTATGTTTAGGGAAATACAAAAGCCTTACTTGGCTTTTTCTATTGTAAAGACTCATACAGAATCAGCATGATTTATCATAGTCATTCTGTTATAAGTCTATGAGGAAAATGAAGTGAATTACAACAGAAAATTTGAGAGGCATGCCAAATCAAATGAAAAATTTGCTCTTTAAAAAAATCTCATGGGAAAGTAGTCTGTTGAAACACTCTTTAATGTTTGATTCAAATGTCAGGGGAGTAGGTTGCTTAGAATGCTAGAGAGACCTGATTGTAAAAGACAGATGAGAAATGGTAGAGGGTAAATTGCTAGGATGCCGAAGGTACTTATGTCACTAAAATTGACCTTTAGCCTGATTTTAAATGTTTTAACTTGTATGTCAGATGAAAAACATGTTAGTATATGTGAGGTAGTTTTGATGCCTGTATTAGAGCATAGGCAAACACTAGAAATTAACGTAAATGACTGCTAAGTTTGTAAAAAAGCATGTATACAAAATATACAGAAAATATTTCCATTTTTGGATGCATGATAGCTTCAACAGATATGGGATTCATTGGGACTATTGCACTTGTGCAAATTACCTTGGACACATTAAATTGTGCATTCACAAGTCAATTGCACATGACCTATGGGTACAGCATGAGGCCTACAAAACCCAACACTCCATATTTTTTTGTCTTGCACCCAAGAAATCCATAGAAAAATACAGCCAAGCCAAGTCAGCCACCTGTATACACTACCACTTATTAATTTTATCTTCATAATGTGATTATGAGATATGGATGCACTGTCCCGCACTTCACCGATGGGAAAGTTAAACATGAGATAGTTTAAATGTCTTGTGGCAAATTAGGAATTAGATCTTTATCTTCTAAGCTTCTCTATCAGGAGCTTTATCTTTCCTGTTTCTGTGCAACTATCATATACTGAACAATGGCTATGGAGGAAGAGAGAATGCAGATTAACATCTCCCTACACAGCATGAACATATCCTTGTTTTGTTTATCTGTGAACCTCTGTGAAGACATAAATGCCATTCAGATTCATTTCTTATCTATCCCTATTTCATCTAGTTTCTGGTGGAACTGTAAATCCGGATGGTTCAATAATTTCATTGCTATATAAAGTTAAAAATCATGATGACTGTGATACTAGCAGATAACATTGCTAGATATTTAAATTCTTTGTTTTATTATTTTATCTATGCATGCAAGGCATGGACCATGACTTCCATTAACTATATACTCTTAAAAAAAAAAAGACAAACATGACGTGTGTTGCCCCTTTACCCTCTAGTAAGTGTAAGGTAGTTTATCCCTTCATTCCCCTTAATTGTTCCTGTGATAATTTGTTTATACCCTGAGACAACTTAGCAGGAAGCCTGGGCTGGAAGAGTTGAACTCAAACTTACAGATGGTATCTAGGTTATGGGCCTGATTACCAAACGGGATGTAAATCTGTGGTACAGGTATTAGAATCCTAAGTACAAAAAATTGCCACGTGAAAACACTGAAGAGGCAAAACTAGAGGTCAGTTGGAAGGAATATTTAGGTATATATGACAATAAAAATGCTGAATGGGAAGAAGTCTGCCCAGTCTATTCAAGTCAGCAAGTGGCTGGCTACTTGTGCAGCTGAGAATTGTATCCTTGATGAGACATGTGGCCAGATGCTTAGTTGGTGTAAATCAGTATAGCTCCACTGAGGTCTGTGTAGCTGGACTGATTTAAATTAGCTAGGATCCAGGCCCGCTGCCATTAGAGACAAAGACAAGCTACTTTCAAATGCAGTGCTGGAAGCCCCTATACTCCTGTGTGAGGCTCCTGTGAACTCTTGAATACACAAATAGCTGAAGCTCCAAGTAGTGCCACTGCTCAGATTTTGGCCATTTAATAACAGTGGTATAAGTGCTTCATTTAACAATGACTTCCTGTTCCCTTTGAAGTTCTCTGTACCACGTACTGTTCCCAAGGCAGCTCTCTAGTTTGCAGGTGCTCGTAATGGTCTCTGAAATTTATTTTGGAGTTGATATTTTCAAAGTGAAGGGCAGTAAAACTGACTTATTTCTTCTGTCTTACATGAGCATGTAAGAAAACTGTTTAGGAGTTGGTAAAGTATATTTGACGTGCTGAGATAAACTTAGTGAATTGAGTACTTTTTACACTTGGATTTTAGTAGATTCCATCGAGTTTGGAGGTTTATATTAAATATTTTTTTCTAAATTTTTGTCATGGTAAGTCTCGGGTATGCCAGCAGAGTTGCAATATGGGATGTTAGGAGTTAGCAAGAGACAGGTAACGTATATGCTCTCCACCAAAAACGTCGGAAACATGTTCCATCTTTAAAATGGGTCACAGTGCAAATGGGAACTGATGTTCCTGTAAGTGCAGACTGGCCATTCATGTGTGACTAAATAAACAGAGGAACTCACAAGCTACTTTCCAGACAGGTGAGGCTGTCCTGTCAAATTATTATTTAAACCATGCTAACCCACTTTATGGTTACAGTCACTTTTATTTCATCACGTTAACTAAAACTGTAGTTTCAGATGTTCCCAACACTATTGTTCAGACTTCTATTTTGAGCAAGGCGTTCTGTTTGGTGTGCCACTGTGAGAGGAAGAATGCTTCTTCATTTCTCCCTTTCTTTTTAATGAAACAATTTATCAAGTTGCGTGAGTGAAATTCTGTTTCCTTCAACTCTTCTAGAGGTAATGGCAAGGATAATGACTCTAACAGCACTCCTGAACTGTAAAAACTGATCAAAATGTTGTCTTGAAATTTAATTACCAACAGAGCCATGAACTCTGCACACCATGGTGGAGAAAGCCAATGGGCTCAGCTTAGGCAAAAAGGTTAGTGTATTGAGGCACTAGATGTTAAGAAATTTGTCATCTTTTTTTAAATGTGCTTGAGTTGACTAAGTGGATTTATATAATGCCAAATTTTTCTGTATATTAGATGATAATGCCACATTTTGCAAATTAATTCTCTGAAATGTGAACTGGATTTGTGATTGTAATTGTCTTTATTAATGACCTGCTTGCTGATTTCGATGAACTAGGTTAACATAAAAGTAACAGAGAACCCTAGCTTTAAGGGAAGGAGCCAGAACTTCTGGCAACAGGTCTGAAGTGATAACCACTTTTGAGATGGTTTGCTGTAGAGACATTTACATGTGGCAGGATGGCAGTCAGAGTCAATGCATGTTGAAATGGGTGGCAACTTTCCATTAAAGTTTTGGGGATTTTAATCAGAGCTGTAGATGCTTCTATGATGTGGTGGATTCACAGTGAAAGATTATAGTGGAAGTTCATGAAGTTCAGAAGGAGAAGAGCAAGCCATCATAAAAAAAAAAATTAAAAATATCCACTTAATGAATTTGTCTAACTTTACAAATGACACTTTATTAGAATTGCAATAAAAATACCAGTTTGCATCCTTTTCTGTTTTAGAGATGCATTATTAGCTTCTCAAGATTATAGTTTCAGGTAGTTCAATTGTTTCTCAAGAACACTTTTTGTTTTACAAGAACAAAGCTTTCTTGACAGTCTTGTTCAAGACATAATTAGAACAATTAAGTCATTTTAGGTTAACTTCAGCAGCAAAGAAACCCATAGACTTTAATAGGAGCAGAATCAGCTTTGAACTAAGCTTAGGCATAATTTTTTCTTATTCCTTTGAAGACACAAAATAATCTCTCTCACATGGACGGATTTGCTAGTTAATTATCCACAGCATCTGCAGCACAGAATTCAGTCTTAAGCCATTTAAGGTTTGGCAAGACAGATATATGGCTCTGCAATCAGAAAATTGCATCTTTGCTAAAAACTATTTGACATCTGAAATTACCAAGAGCCAGATGCTGGGCTGATTTGGTGGACTTATTTGTAGGTATGTCTATTGCAAAGGGACTACACATTCAACACCAGTTTATCCATGTCTGTGCTTCCCATTGCAATATGCTTTTGAAAATCTTGAAATTCTTTTAATTCTCGCTAGAGGTGGCATCCAATATCCTGAAAAAAGGTAGAGGTTTTCCTATGATAAAATAGCAAAAATTCTTGTACTTGGTATAGAGTTTGAATGGCAAACTTCTGATTCGGAACTGTATCTCACCAAGGTTTTATGAGTGTTCAGAAATAAAATTGGAGTTTTTCCTGTGTAATAGAGGCTGTCACAATCTCTGGATCAGATGAAAGTACAAAATTTAAAGGTATGTGTAACTGTGTTATTACTTCCCTCTATATAGACAGATCTTTTTTCACAATTACATATGAATATACATAAACCTGACAGGAATGTCTCTCTTCTCGTCATCTGTGTAACAGCTAGTTCAACTCAGAAATGCCTGCATCAGACCTAATAGGAACACTCTGAGCATACTAAATAATGTCCCATCCGTAGCTTTCCTTACTAAATGGTTCCAATGACCAATGCTCCTTTTTATTAAAATTTGTGTGTCATTTCTAGTATAAATATTGTCAATGATTATTTACCAGTCTCTAAATACTCTAAGTTTTTTTTTTTTTTTTTTTGGAAACTTGGCTCTAGGACTCTCTGATGTTGTTTTATATTGGTGAAATGCTATTTGGTTCATTGCTGCTATGGCTGATATTCAATGTTGAAAGTGCAATAAGCCCCACTTTGTTAGTATTATCTCTGCAGTCCTATTATTGAGATAGAGGCTACTCGGAAAAGGATGATATTTTTCACCATTTTGGGAAGTGTTACCGTTCCCTGAGGAAATGCAAACATCCCACACTCAGTTACTTTATTCAAGTGTAATTTAAAACCGGCTCTCAAGCATAATGGGATGTTACAGCCAATATTTATTTTTCTTTCATTAGATAAATAGTATTAAATTGCAATCCTTGAGAAAATTGTACAGACTGTATCACATCTGAATGTGTTTGAGCTTGAGTCTCGCTCAGGCAAATTCTCATCATATTCAAATAACCATCATTATGCAAATAAGAACATCCTCATTGCCAAGCAAGTTTAAAATGGATGTTTGTTTTTATCATGATGAATTATCTTCCTCCTGGTAGCAGACAGCTACGTGCAGCTCAGAAGAGCTGTACAGGTCCTGTTTATTCTTCAGACTTCTTTTGCCAGTTGCAAGCTGATTTTTTTTGCTAGCTAGGATAGGCTTTGATTGTTCTTCTTCGCATGTATCTTGCTTGAAAAACAGCACAACCAAGCTTTTCTTATCACCAGAGTTTTTGGCCTGTTGGTGTTACCAAATTTGCTCATAACAAATCTTTTTTTGTGAATCAGGCAGTAGCAAACCAAGGTCATCATCTTCCAGAGGCAGGCCAGAATTTCATACCGGCATATGTATACCCTGTGACTGAAGAGTAAATCCTGGGTTTAGTGCTCAGCTTCAGCACTTATCCCAGACAGTACAGCAAAGAAAGGAATGTTTCTTCTAGCCACCTTTGCCCTGCAAATCAGCTGTGAACTGTTTTGCAGCTGTTACAGGTTCAAGACTGAAACAACCTCTGCAACCTCAATAGATACCCTTCCTTTTTCCTAAGGTCAAGGGAGTAATGCCCCAGCAATTGTAAAACATGTCACTTTAGTAACCAAATGCCAGTGGTTACCTCCTTTTATAGAATTAGACGAATAATCTCAGATTTAATACAGCATCTACAAAGACAGTTAATAGCTGTGTAAGGTCCTTATGCAGAGTTAGACACTCCTATTTGTTGAAGATTCTGTATTTATAGTAGTTCCAGGACTCTTGTCTCCTTAGTGTAACAGAGCCTCTGCTGTGCCCTGTGTTCAGCTATACCTGTAGTGCATGGCAAAGGATGTGATTTGACACCCATGGGAACTGGCAGCACTCCCAGCCCATCCAAGTATTCATACACTGATCTCTTATCTCTGGTTAATTTGAAGGTTTTGCTGGCTTGTAAAAAAAAAAACCTCACCAAATGCATCGGGCAAGATGTTTATGCCTTGACTCCATCCTGGAGCAACTTATTGCAAGTGTTTGGTATTTAAAATACAATTAATTTGTTCTGCTTTTATGTCACAATCTGCACAATGGAGTCCTAGTTATGGCTAAGGCCCTATGCACTGCTACAATTAAAATGACGTATAAACTAATAATATATGGGTCACAAAGACAAAGGAAAGGACTATAGTAACTGTTAATTTTTTTGTTTGACTGTTTTCTGCATTATCTGCCTGGATCGCATCAAAAATTTTACTTCCAGCGACGGCCAGTCTACATGGTAGAAATACACATTAAATGCCCAATTTGCAGAATGTCGACTCGAAATGGGCTTTTTTAGACTTTATTTTGATATTTCTTGTACTTATTTTCCACAGTACGTGAAAACAGATTAAATACGACTACTGCAACTGTCGCTGTGTCAGAGGTACTGTACAAAGTTTGCAAATTGCGGTTTCCTTATATAAAATAAGGTTCTTCTGTGAGAGCCATTTTATTCTATCAGTGAGTGCCTCAAGGTAGAAATTAATTCTAATTCAGAAAAGCGTAAATAGAAGGCTGCAAAAGTCATCTTCATTTTTTCTCTTTGATGTGTATGTTGTGCAAAAGGAATGGTAGTTGTAGTAAGAGTATTTAGCCAAAACTTAGGATCTCTATTACCACATTAATTCTTAATACTTAAAAATAAATGGATTGTTGTGGAGATGACAGTCTCACAAAGATTTCTTGCTTGCTTTGTTAGACTATTACCAGATTCCTCTCTAAACCGTGCAGAAAATGACTAATTTTTAGTCCAGTTACAGATATTGCAAATGAAATGTACTGCCTCATTTATTTATGACACAGAGGTGCAAAGTGAAACATGACACTAGAACTAATATCTGTTGTAGGACATATTTTATGCAGATGATGGTCCATTTAACTTAAAAAATACTAGCTCTATGAAATCAGAAGAAATAAATCTCGTCAGAATCCCAACTTTGTCACATGATACAGGGTTCAATATAAATTCATCAGTGCCATCTATGTCTAAACCTATAAATCCATAGGTTCTTCACTCAAAGAAAATGCCTACAATCTATCGCATATTAAATCATTTTTCAGTTTTGCTTCTATAATATTTAGAAGACGAAAGGTATGCAGCAGGAATAATTCCTTTTGTCCTAGGTTTACAAAGTTTTGTTAATGCAATGAACAATAAATAACAAAAACAATCTCCCTTGTATTTGGATTAACTGCAACCTTCCATGCCCTTTCTGTTCTTTTCTCTTAGTTTTTCTGCCAAGCATACTGAGGATTAAGAAATCAAAATAAATAGCTGGAAAAGAAGTGCTTAATTCTCTGCAGAGGCATAAGAGAATGTATAAGTGAGCTATAGGCCAAGAGTTCTTGTTATGATAGCAACATTACTCTTATTATATTTACAGTTAATGTTATAGGTTCTGTAAATTAAAAATGCCTCCAAACTACTTGAAAAGGAAATGTAATCTATAAATAGCTACTTTATGCACACTATATCGTTTCCAGTTCAGTTAAGCAAAAAGATTTTTCATCCTCTAGTGTAACAGCTTATCCTATGAAGTTATGTCTGCATGCAAGTATGTGCTACAGGCCAAAATCTGCTTTCATTTGTATCTTTCGAAGATCGCTATCTTAAAAGAAGTTGAACAGTATACTTTCTATGACCAGATTCTATCCCTAGCCATTTTTGTGTGTGATCCTGAAATAACCACAGGTCCTAAGCATGGTTGATTATAAGCAGTTGCTAGTGTGTTTTATTTATTAAAAGACAGATTTGTGTGTATTCCCTTATGTATGTTTCAATTTCTTTGAAACGGGTCCTTTCAGTAGAGTAGTTAGATGTCCCTCAGATTACCGAATGAGTAGAAGATTTGGTTTAGAGCAGATCTTCACAGATATATGAAATCATGAGATGTAAACTACTTTTCTAATCGGGGGGGTGTGGGGGTGGCGGGGTGTTGACATTTTAGGCTTTTTCTCTTTAAAAAAATACTTTAGAACAAAACATACGAGGATTCTTGTAGGTACTGGATACAAGAGAGAGGGAATATTAAATTTTGTTGTAGCCTTTTCCAATAGCATTGATTTGGAACTTCTTGCTCCCATCAACCATGGAGTGGATAATCAAATTTGTACTTTTAGTCTTAACACAGCTAAATCCTGGAGTGCTTAAATTTGCTTTTTTTTGGAAGGATCAAAGATCTGACTGAGTTTTTGTATGCAGTATGTTTTCTGGTTTCACTTTGATTCAATTAGGAAATAGATGATAAGCTTTTACAACACTCAAGGGGTCACTTGGATGGAGTTAATGAAGAAACAAAAGGTGTAATAAGGCAATGCTCTTTTCTGAGTGACTAATGTTTGAAAGGCGGGGCAGCTCTATTAGGATCAGATGAAGGGGAAGAAAAACATACATCAAGTCTGCCCCAACCATTTATTGACATGCAGTCTTAGTTTACATGAAAAAGCAGCCACAAATGCTCACTGGAATGAAAAGATACAGATTTTAAATTTGTAATTCTTTTTTCTGGGCTTGGAAAAATAACTTAATGACAAGAAACTGTTGCAGTTGCTACAGTTTTTTTTAAAAATCACACTTGGATCACAAAAGTGTAGACAAAGAGTAGGGTCCACAGCAGTCATGCTGAGCAGTTATGTTATAACTCCTGTTTATATACAATGAAACTTTTTATAAAAAAGATACATAGAATGGCCCATCTTGCAGGAGAAGGGAAGTGTATACATGCACCATGATGTTTTGCATAAGGCAAGAGTGTATAGTTACATTTTAAAAGGGAAAAGAACATAGTGGATAAATAAAATTTTATTTTTGTTTTGCTTTATTTTTAATGGAAGTAACATAGTATTCCATTGCAAGAACCCTCTAACTGGTTTTTTGTGGTTTTTTTATCTACTGGCAATTATAGAAGCTTGAGGTATTTTCTAAACACAAAAGAAAAACTATATTGAAAAACAGTCCAGTTTTGCTTCCACAACTGATTTTACAGGGGTATTGACAGTGTTAAGGGAAAGAAGCAACTGTTTTGGAAAATGTGGCTGCACCACTAAAATGAAATAAATGAGCTGTAGCCTTTTTTTCATTACAGAGTTGAACTCAGCTTCGCAAATTCTGTAAATTTTTGCCCACCTTCAACAGTCTGTATGTACCTCACTATATGGCTCTTTACACAAAGAAAATTGAGCTCTAAGACAGGGCTTTAGAAAAATCGTTAAAAATAGAAGCTGTGGAATTTATTAGAATTGTTGAGATGCCAGTTAGACCTGATTAAGTTTAATTAGGCTAAGAACATATTACATCTTTGCCCATATATGAAGTTATGCTAAGTGTGACCCAAGTAAGAAAGTGCTAGGGCTGGCAAACTTCAGAAAACCATCTGTACTCTGCTTTCTGGAGGACAGCAGGCAGATCCCTGCAACAGCGACAATGTGAGCTGGTATGTCCAGAAGTATAACCATATCAGTGCAGATTTGCAGCTGACAAAGCCTGCTCCCTAGTGCTGCTGTGAAGGACAACGTAGTTTCTTGTCCCATCACACTTAGCTTGGTGGACAGCAGCCTGGCATGCCATCTGATCTGCATTTGATTTTATCTGGACGTGGCCTCTGGCAACTCCCATGCTAAAGATCATATGGGTAGAGAGGCATATCTCATACTATTGTCTTCACCACTAGAACACATTACTTTCTTGTATAGTCTGGGATTAAAATTATTTTTTCTTTTACTAATATGAAGGTTCCGAATTCCTATAATGCAAGTGTTGTTTAATATAGGCAAAATAATTTAAATTATTTATTAATGGCACATGTAATTGAATAGCTTAGCTGCTTAATGTGCATAGAGTACATCATTCGTGTCCTTCTTAAATGACAAATAGTTTCTTTATTTTCATCTTTTTAACTAGATGGAATGGATGTATATGTTAACTATTTATGCTGTTTGGTTTACTTCATTCTTTTGATAGGCTAACAACCCACTTTGCTGAGGTGTGCACAGCTTTAATTTCTATCATTAACTACAATGACTTTAGAAAGAAAACAAATTGTGACATTGTTTGGGTGACATAAAAAGTCCATTTTCCTGATCAGACCATTTACAAAGTTTAGTAGAATCTAAACTACTATGTTGTGGTTTAATATTTAATCCAGTGATGTTTATAACAGACTTCATGAACAGGACCAATACTTGTTTCAAATGTCATTTTTGCTAAGCACAATGCCTCTTAGTGTCCTGCAGCATAAGAGTTGTTACAACACTATGTCACATTCTTAAGTTAAAATGTTGTACTAAGCTCGCATAGAGAAAGTAGAACAAATAAATGAACATGAAATCAGCTGCTCTTAAATAAAATAAGAATTGCGTAAAGGATGTAGCTTACCTGGTGAGCTCCATTTTATAATGACAGCTGTTTTATTACACCTTTTACTGACCATGTGTTTAATCAATATAAAACTCTAATAATGTAACAAGATCTCACAATGTTTTCTGACAAGTACTTGTAAATTTTTCTGGAATACTACTTGTTAAACAAAGATTAAATGTGGCTATTAAAAGCTGGCAATAATGTTCCAGGAAGAGAGCTTTATTTCTGCACATGAAATGGGTACTAGGAAAGGATTGTTAAACTCTGTAAACTTAAAAAAATGAGGTAGTGACAGAATAGCTATTACTTTATATAAATAGTCCAATAAGCAAAATTGCACTTGCCTTGGACTACATGACTATGAGATTCTCAGCAGCACAGAAAGCAAAGAAAAATTGCGTTAATTCCTGTATAGTATCACTTCAGAGAAAATAATATGAATTGCATCAATTACATGTCCTAATTGATACTGTTTGATTAAATCGCCTAAACATGCATTGCTGAGATTATTACTTACTGTGTAGTGGTGGCACTAGCCTGACTATTGTCAGTTTAAGCTTCTGAGTATAATATAACTTGAAATGATGCTGGACATAATTTAAGATTTAATTTGCTTTCTAAATCGCAGATTAGAAAATCAATGAGTACCAGATTACGAATATCCTCACTCCCACTGATGATCAGCTATGCACATAAAAAGTCTTTCTGACTTGCATTTAACCACCTGTGTTCATTATAGAAGTAGAGAGTTCAAATTCTTGACCTTAGAACAAGAGTTAGAAGGTTGCAATGCTGCAGAATAGCTACTTAAGGATTAAACAAATGCTAAGAGCACGTCCAAAGCTTATACTTGTCTTAGGAAAGAAAGTTAGGCTGATATTAATAAGCAAGAAGATCAGCTGCATGATAGAAATTGAGTGTCTCAGAAATCAGCTAATCTTGTGGTCGAAACGTAAGCCTATGGGATAGGAAAAACATTTCCTGGGTTTTCCCAGACAGGTTTTGTGGATCAGACCCCATAAAGAGCCTAATTTTGCCTAGGTTTGAGGGGACTGACACCCACATCTCCAGCTATAGGCTGTCCTTCCTTTTGAAGCTAAGTCATAGTACAACAAAGAATGAAAAACACCTGAGTCTGGAAGGAGAGGAAATAAAAAAGAGCTTAACTGTCCGGTAGTGGTTGGGGCATCTAACTGAGAATGGAGATTCCAGGTACTGCTTATCTAATTTCTGTTGAGTGTTGAATATAAAATTAACCTGAGAAAAAGACTCCTTATTCCCTCCCAGCTGAGTGCCTTAACCACTAGATTTAAGAGTCACTACAGTGTCATACTCCTGATAGAAAAACGTAATTTTTAATTGTCATTAAAAATTATTCCAGGCACGTTCAGGCTAGATCTAGATGTTTGCTGCACATTGCCAGTTATGTAATTCAGTGTTAAATCTAGATTTATGTGATTTTGAAATAAAGATTACATTTGATCTAATCCTGGGATACACCTTACTTGGAGATCCATGAAAACAAACTCTGTGACAAGATCTACACATAACTATTCTTACAAACTTAAGATGATCTATTAACAGCAACTCTCTTTTTTTTTTTCAGCCATTCTCCTGACCAGATAAAGTCTTTTGATGCTCATCCAAAGATGTAAGAGATTACATTTTCTCCTTGTGCAAATCACAAGCCAGACTTTTGAAGTTAATCATGTTTTAATGATATAAACTGATATGAGTTAGATGAGAATCGGGTGAAGTGCTTAAACCCAAGTAATGAAAGAATTCTTTTAAAAAACAAGGCCAACTAATTTCTTTGTAAAACTAATGAAGGAATGATTTTGGAAGATAAAACACTTGAGAAAAACAAAATTTTATTTATACTCCTTAAGCTTTTTATATAGCCTGCTTAGCAGCTATAAAATAATGTTAGAAACAATATCAGTTCTGCAGAATATAAAATGAGGGTTTACTCTGCTGTTCCCCCACCACCTTTTTTATATTCAACACCAGTAGAGACCCCAGCTCCAGAAGAGGAAGGATCGCTTTATTTGCTATGCCCCTCTAAAACTTTATCCACATCTGGACGCTTAGGATAGAGAAGATGTAAGAGGGGGAGACACTTTAAGGGCCATTTTTTAAGCATTTCTTACTATTCTCATATACTAACTTTCTATATAATTTTCCCTGTAGGTATTGGAATATAAGGTTTAACATCTTACCCTTCCATGTGATGTTTTAAAATAAAGGCAAATATGGTGGCATCAGTCTCAGCTTGGCTGTAGACTCAGTGGCCTATAAATGAAAAATGATTTCTCCATGCAGGGATTTGTTGTATGTCACTTTTCTTCTGTCTCTCCTGGGAGAGGTGGTAAGGATAGTTTCCCCAATAGAAAGCAAGAAAGATAGAAGTAGAAGCTGAGTCAGGCTCCTCCCTTTTACTTTTTATCCTTCATTTGAAAAGGATAAAGCTCATATCACCATCTTACTCAGTCTTTTATTGGATGGATTTCTTGTGAAAATCAAAAAGACTAGGTCAAAGTAGAAAACAACCCAAATAGTTCTGTGAACATCAGAATGAAGACTGTTTTTTCTACGACTGTTGCAATAGTTGATTGTAATTGATACCTAAAAAGCTTTTTGTGTATCACTACACCAATATTTGTCAGTCTTGTGTGGGTGGAGTTTTCATGATGGCTTTGAGTACTTCTTCAGTGTCCTTACCGGGAGTGTATCATCGAAATTATTACTCTTTTATTCATCTCTTGAAGGTCACCTCTGATTTTATTGTGGTCCTGTGTAGCTCACTAGCCACAATGCAGAAAAGGGGGAATTTAGCTGTTATCTCAAACTAAGCACAGAAAATCTTTTCCCTGGGATTTTAGCTTTACTTACGAGTGTGTTTTGGAAACAATCAAACCACTAGCAGTGACTCTAATTGCCAGTCCTTCCAGGCCCAAGTGACTGTGCTGTGCCTGCTTGGCAAAGTCCTATTCCTTGTCTAACCCAGCTGTACCTGTTTACTTCACAGATTCACTAGGCTCAGCTGCCCCTGGTTACCTACAACTGATGAACTATGAGCAGCTGGAACTAACTCGGGCATTGACTAGCTCAGCCCTACCCAGCTGTGACTTCGGGAAGGTCAGAGGTTCAGAGCTGTTGCTAGGTGAGGGTTGGCAGCCTTTAAAATCTCAGGGAGAGCAGGCAGTTGGAAATGATTCCTCACTGATGGTAGGATTTCTCACAGACTATCAGGTATTCTGCTAGAGGTTTAATTACTTATAAGAGGGCTAATTAACTTCTTCCTGCTTCCTGTAAAGATTGTACTAGCGAAGAGTAATTTCTCCCTGTTTTAGAAAACTCTTGTTTTTTTCTTTTTACTGGAAAACAAGCTTCAGACAGGTGAGGAAGTAAAAATGGTTATATACAAGTGAGACTGACAGAGATGCAGTAGGTTGTTGTGCTTGTGCTACAATGCTTGTAGTATGCTTATGGCAAAATATCAGTGATGGTATGGCAATTCATGTGATATATCAGCACCTTCCCTCTACTGGCTTATTAAAAAAACACAGGACCTTCAGAGGTATCACACAATTAGAACTACAGAGGACTAATTGAATCCTGGTACTTCTGACAGTCATGTCTCTCAATTGCCCTACCATTTTTAATGTGTCTGAGCGATCAAAGTGAGACAATACTGAGTATATTTCACTGATGTTCAAAGACTGCATCCCAAAGAAAGATCATGAATGTGCTATAGACTTAATAATGCTGTTTCTCCTGTGACCTGAAGGAGATGAGTGTTCTTGTTGATCTTCCTAAGAGAGAAAAGAAATATCTTCCTATACTTTACCTCCTATGGATCTTCATGGAGCTTTTACAAGAGCTATCAAATCATTGGCTACATCATTTAAGTCTTTTTGGCAGGTTTCTGAAAATGCTAGTAGTAAAACATAACTTGTCCTAATCTCTTTTAAATGGATGAAGGCTTTTAGATAAATTAAGTCATGTCAACATGACAAAGTACAGTCACTGTCTGTCCCATTCCTTATGGTCTGTGCAGTGATACGTACTTTCAATTTGTTTGTCATAATGACTACTCTTAGTCTAAAATACCTGTAATAATAAGTCCAGTTATGAGATTTTCATAGGAATTTTACATTCAGAAAATGGACCCAATAATAGAAATACAGCCTTTGTCCCTGGCCCTGTGAAAACGTATTCAATTTTGAAGTTAGTAGAAGTCTTCAAACAAAGCAGGTGTTGGCAGGAGCTTCTATCATGAACAGCTCCTATATGTCTGCAAAGTAAAATCTATGGGTTTCATCCTGTACTCTCTGCATGCTGTAACTCCTTGTCCTAACTGCAGTGAAGAAATTCTGCCCAGTTTGGCAGAAATAGGTTGTAAATTGGAAGATTTTATTGAGAAGGTAATGTTAACTTCTGAAGATTTATTTGAAGAAGAGAGAGGCAAAGATACTATGACATCTTGTCTATGGCAAGAAAGATTGAATAAGCAAAATTTACAATCAGAGCAACTGTACAGGTGTTAGATTTACCCCAAGAAATACTTCAGTCTGTGAAACAGGGTCTTTAAGTGCTTATATTCACTTGTCATTTTCACATAACTATGTATGAGATCATGTCAATGAAACCACCAGGTTAGTGAGACTCTGATAGCACTATATTAATGTAATATATTACATTCTGGTAAATCCTTGCAAACATGTAATTAATTACTATTTGCAAGCAACTGTCAGAAGGTACATATTACTTTTTTATAATGGTCTAAACAGGAATTTAATATTTAGCCTGTTTAAGATCATCTAGCAAAACTGGGGAAAAGTTGAAAATATAATCCAACTTTCCTAATTTCCAATCATTTGCTTTAACTACTAGGTAATATATTCACATTGACAAAATACATACCATGGTTTTTGTGGTTGGTGTTATGGTTTTTGGGTTTTTTTTTTAAGTGGAGAGTTCCTCTTTGTAACACTGGCCAGTGACAGATACTTGGGTAGAAATATATTAATTGGGCTATAATGCAACTTTCTTCCCCTGAGGTTTTATATTCTCTCAGCTTCAGCAGCTTGAAAACGTGAAGACTATGTTTAATAGCCACCTTTGAACTCCATGAATTTGTCAATGGTAACAAAAGGACAAATTTTTTATGTTCTCTTGTTTGAACTGGTTTTTATTTTTGGCCTTCACAAATTCTTGTGGCAATGAGTTTGGCAACAGGTTACCTTGCCTTGTCCGAAACAGATCTTCCTTTTTTTTTTTCCTTAAGTTCTCGTATTGTGAGGAAAAAAATGAACAGTAATCCCCCATGCATTTTTTTTTACACCAGTCATGTTTGTTTTTTTACAATCTCTGTTAGGCCCCATTCAGTACTTTTGTTTCTAAGATGGTCTGATTTGATTTATTTTTGTTGGGAAGTTATTTCACACCTCACATGATCTTGCTTTCCCTTCACTCTATCTTCTGTCTTCCCTATGTGTTTTTGAGGCAATGACAAGAACTGAACGTAGTATTTAAGAGGTATGTTGTGCATTTATGTGATAGCTTTAACTTTATTCCCTTTCTTTTGTAATTTTTTTAATAAATTACATTTTCTGTGGGAATAACCATG
Source organism: Gymnogyps californianus (assembly GCF_018139145.2). Classification (NCBI taxonomy): domain Eukaryota; kingdom Metazoa; phylum Chordata; class Aves; order Accipitriformes; family Cathartidae; genus Gymnogyps; species Gymnogyps californianus. The sequence continues at coordinate 10,921,856 of NC_059486.1, forward strand.
CCATCTCCTCTCTTCTTACTAATATTTTCTTCTAATTCCACATGTAGCATTTATCTTTTTTAAGGTATAACTGATAAATGTGTCTAGTAACATTCAGAGATGCTGATCTTAACTTCCATTTGACTTAGAAATCTGTGCTTTGGGTCTGAAGAGAAAACTAATTACCTGAATCTTTGCCTACTTTTCAAACTTAGTTAGACAAATGTTGCTTCTAACCCTATGCCCTGTCTTCCTCATATCTTTACACTATTGTAATTACAGCTTCATTTACTCATAAGCATTCCTAAATTCCTACTAGCCTTTTGGACTACTGGTGAGCACTGAGCTGATGTTTTTTAAAAACAAACAAACAAAAAATCTGTAATGACTCTAATATCTGTCTTTCAAGTGTTAAGAGCTAGTGTCTATCAAGGTATATTTACTCTTAAAGTATCTTTTTCCCCATATTCATCCCTTTGCACTTTATCTGCTTCCAGGCGTCATGCAGCCATTCACACTGGCCAGGGAAATATAGATGGAACCATATTTAGTTATGCTGATATAAAAATCTCCCATAAGATTCGGTCAATTTAGCTGGAATCTTGTTTTGGAAGAATACCAGGAAAAATAGTTGAACCTACAGTGATGAAATGTTTTTGTCTTTCAGTTTGTAATGGCTTCATTTTTATATTTCATTTTTGTATTTGTTATAAAAGTTGACACAGAAAGAAAAGATTTTTACAGAGTGAATCAAATGTAAAATCCTGTGTGAAATTGAACTAGTCTTCTGCATAGTGTTAGTGCACATATAAAGCTAATTGGAGAAATGAGAATGTGGCACAATAGACTTTCTAAAAAACCTCTCAAGATTAGATATAACTAAGAAAATCCAGGTTTTGCTCCTAACTGTACTACAGTACTTTGTGATCTAGCTGTGTTACTTCATTTCCCATTCTGTTTAAAATTTCCATCTTAAGATGCAGAAATAAGAATGCTGTTATGTTTGTAAGCCATTCTGAGATGCTAAGGTAGAAAATGCTATAAATTGAATGCAAAGCATTTATACTGAATGTAAATCATACTAATGATCATGACTCAGGGCATTTCCTGGGAGCATTAACTCCACAGAAGATGTTTGCTTCTGTTCATTAACCTCAGGAAAAACTAGTTGTTAATGACCTTAGGCACTGAGGTGCTCTCTGAGCTGTGTGTTTGCCCTCAGTAGACTCTGAGCTGGTAGCTGAGAACTGTCTGTTATGTTTTCAGAGGATTTTATTTTTGTGCTTATATTACAGCATTATTGGGCATTTGCATGAAGTTAATACCCTCACATGTTAGACTGAATCAAGGTTTCAGAGGAACTCATTTAGATTCTATTAAAACTAGATGCTTCTGAGCCTAAGGGACCAGTAGGCTACAGCTGAGGCCTTAGGAACCTTTGCAATGGAGGATTATCTGGAGAACAGCTGTTCTGCAGCAGCAGCAAGGCTCTTAGGTCCAGGACCAGGGCCTGTGCATATCAGAAAGCAGAAATCAATTAAACTTCAAGCAGCTTCGATCAGTAATGGCTGACCTAGCTGGAACAAAAGTGATTTGCAAGGTGACAGCATTCAGTTTAGTACTCCCCCAAAATATAGTGAACTTAAAATAGTATTCAGAATGATGGCACTTCACAGAAAGTTTTAATCTGCACTTAGTCACTGTGACTGTGAGCCTAGGCATCCCTTACTGGTCTCGTACAGGTTGAAACAGGATAGGTAATGGATAGATTAGCATTCTGGATAGCTGCAGCTTTATATTCCAAAATAAAAAACTTACGCAAGGTTTGGTGGCTAAAGTAGTCATAGATATCTTTCAGTGTCATGAGAATTTAAACAATTTTTTTTTGTAGTTAACACTGCAGAAAATGCTATAGTTTTCAAGCCTCTGTGTGTGTAAGTGCATGAATAACACCTTGGGTGACAGCCCAAATCATGCAAACACAAGCTATGTGAAGGAAGGGAATTTGCAGATGCAAATATACAGTAGAATTAACATTTTTCAGCCCAAAGAAAGAATAGTCAGTGTTCTTCCTATGCTTGTTTTCTAATGCATTTTAGCTAGATGGCAGCTGTGGGAAGGCCTCTAATTACAGAACAACAAGGTGTTTCCAATAAGATATCTGTTGTCTGCTGTTTAATTGATTATTTGCAAACTTTTTGTTTATAGATGGAAGATTTTCTTTGGGAAAGACTTTTGTCCTATGTGATTTTGCCCTGGAGAATAATAAAACCAAACTATTTGGGAGGATAGAGGGTCAAGCTAACTCAGCGATGTTCTGGTTTGTGCTTTAAGTTGACTTGACATTGATCTATGTTGTCTGGTGCCTGAAGAAAATGACAGTTTGACTACTTCCTTTGCCTGTTCTCTATCAGCCAGCCTCCATGGCAGGACTGTTTCTCCTATGATACACTAGAGTGCAGTATCAACTCAGTTCAATGTATTTAAGTTTACATTCTATTTTCCCAGCAGAAACTGAAAGAGAAAACCAAACTTTCACTTCCCCCATATGGGTTTTAGTAGGCTCTTGGAGTTGCTGTGCAGCTTTTATTCACAAAACAAATGTAACAGCCAACAAACTTGTGCCACTTCCGTGGGTTGGGGACTGCTAATTAGAACAGCAGTGTTGTCAAACTGAATGCCAGCAACTCCCTTCAGGTGGAATTTTAAGCATCATAAGGTAGTTCCTGATAAACCTGATTTAGCATCAAGCCATAAAAAAATCAAGCTTCTTGTCAATCTCCTAAACCATCTTATTCTCTCCTTTTACTTTTTCTTTCAGTTTTGCTACTGTAAGTTCCTTGCAGGTTCTAATCCCTCAGCTTTACAATTTTGCATGTAATTTTGTATCTTTTTAACAGAATCATGTTTTCAAAGTTGTTTTTTTGCTACGCATTCATGGAACTAGTGTAATTTTCCCCTCCCCAATTTCCTTCTCCAGCAGCTCCAACTGCAAGGACAGCCAATGTTTATAGCGAGAAGGTTAAAATATTCTAGGTATCTTTGGTTGCTTCGTCCCATTTACTGACTCTGCATTTTCAATATGAAATCTACTATAATGTGGAAGCTGTTTCCAATATACTATAAGGGCTTTCTACCATATGGTCTCCCATCTGTGATAAGAATGAGGGTTTTAGAAAAAGGCAAAAATTTTAGAGTGTGACTGGAGTTGAACTGTGTGCAATATCTGCCTGCTTTAAGGAAGTCTTGAAAAGTAAATATGTGTATTATACATGTCATGAATTCTTCTACCTCCTGTTTATTCCACATTGCTGATCAAGCGTTTTCTGTGCAAAAAATAATGGTTATGAGGCCTGGAGAACTAGTGGAACTGAATACATCTCAAGAATGTAATTCAGTAAACAGTTTGCAGTCACTTCAGTTGATTGAAGTGGCTTTTAGGTCTTCAGTGATGACTGACACTTTGGGGAGGGTATACCTTTGCTAAAGATTAACCACAACAATATGTTAAACTTAAATGCAAGTGTCATTATAACTTCTTTAAGATTTTCTGCAAAACCCGCCCGCCCTGGTTACATCTGATATTTCTAATCTAAGCGAGGCTAGAGCAGGAAGAGGTATGTAGGTCTGTACTATATATCTTAAACACCACCCCACCCCCCAAACAAACAAACAAAAAACCCACAGAAGGGAAAAAGAAGAACAGTTTAATTTTAAATATCTTTATGGAAATTACCTTTAAATCTTACAAGTTGCTGTATTACAAAGATTTTTCCTCTTTAAGTGTTTATGTTATTCCTATCTCTTACTGTACTGAAAGAATGAAATTAGCAAAATTAGATTCAGTGTTAAAAGGTATACTTTCTTATACAGTAGGTTTGAATTTGGCTCTATATAACTACTCATTTTGCTACACTTAATCTTCAATTCATAAATAGTTTATAAAGAGCCAATAAATTAAACTCTAATAGCATTACAACACAGGTATAATACTAAAAATTGTAGTAAGCACTTCACTGTTGGGTATTACCTATAAGCAAATAACAGAACCCATCATACATAACAATCGTTTATCCTTCATTAAAAATCTATTACTTACACTTTATAGATCAACCCTTAATATAAAGTGTGATCTAAAATATGTAGAATTCAGTATGCAGAGAAAAATATTTTGGAAAAGCATTGCCAATATTTTGGGCAACAACAATTTTTCAATAGCCAATAGAGATCCAGGAAGGGAAACAGAAAAATATTTTCTATGTCCTTCAAAACAGTCTTTGCTTAGCTAATTTAAGTAATCCCATTCTTTTTGAAACGATATTAAGCAATATAGTCAGTCAGCATGCTTTAAGGGACTATACTGACTCTATTCTTTGATATCTATAAATAGAAAACTTTTCAAACTGGAAGTTCTACTTTTTCTTCTAATGTCTTTGTTTTACTGTTTCCTCATGATCACACTTCTATCTGTCACTTATTTCAGTAAATGCTAATTCTTGTTTAATTTTAGAGGAGAAAATATGTTATGCCTCCTTGTAAGGAGTCTTACATGTTGTATCAAGCCTCACAGAATAAATATAGCACTAGGGGTCACTCGCACTCCATCGTTAACAAGCATCTGGTGAAAAACATGGTTGATTTTTGTCGTAGCAACAAGCCGATTTTGCTATGAAGTTTAGTAATGCTTGTACTGCCAAACAGGCAACTGTTTTAAGGTCTAATGTATACACACAAGTAGACACCATATGTGTTTACAAAGATATGTTTATGAAAGATCACAAACTATTCAGGGCTACTATTATTTGCATATTTGGGTTTCTCATTCCTTCCAAATTCTTGGGCTGTATTGTGTTTCTTTGTGTATTTCATACTAACCTACAGTCAGCCTATAAATTACTATACCCATCCTTCACTGGGTCTTGGGAAACTACATACCTTTTAAATCTAACTCACAGTCATCAGTATGTGGCACTGATAAATGCTGTACCTGAGAGTTTTTGCAGGACTGGGCTCCTTGATTCTAAGAGGCGTTGGGCACAGAATATGAACTGGTTCTCAAAAAAAATTTCTAATCACTGAAGATCTGGCCCCTACTCACAGTATTGTGTTACAAAAATATAATTAGTGTATTTAATGACCCTTATACGAAAAAAAGTCAGTTGATTAAGCATAAAAGTTGCATTTTTTTAATCCTGTTTAATGAAATAGTTGTATTTTCAGTATTTTTTCTATTAAAATTGAAGGTCTAAATGATGAATTAAACTTCTGTAGATAATAAATCACTCTCTGTAGTAGCTTATTAATTAAATATGGAAAAAGGCTTGGGATGGAATTTAGCAGGGAAGATTGAAAATAATTTTTTTTTTATATACACCACATGCCAGGGGTGTGTAGTTCTAGAAGTTTTTTACTCAGTCTATATAAAATAAGGACATTTTTATAAAGCAAAGATTTTATTTCTGGTTCATATTGAAAACACCGTAGGTTTTTCAGGGATGATAGCTGAGTCCTATTCCTTCTCAAAACAACACTAGCATATAGTAAAGGTCAGAAGTTCCTGGATGCAGAGTGGATAGTGAGGGTTGTGGGTAATGGTTCTGCATGTGAGGTGTAGTCAGGCTGTGGAGATCCTTTTCTTGTGAACCAAGTTGTTGATGTCCAAAGTTAACATAGGTTCAAGAGGAGACCTATAAAAAGAAAAGTTGTTGAGGGTTTCTAAACACATAGACACCACCTCTGGCTCAGGTATTGAAGGCTGAGAGAGCATTCAAGGGAATTATTATGTATTCTGGCCTTATTCTTACATTCTTCCCTATGCATCTGCTTTTGGCCACTATGGGAGACAGCATAGCAGGCTACACAGACCTTTGATCTGTCCTATTCCTGTGTTCATTTTCATTTGATATAAACAAAGATGATAAAAAAAAAAAAAGAGGAAGCTGGTAGTGCATGCAGGCAAATGTTTTCATCATCTCCATAGTAATTTTAAATGGGCTTTGCCCTCTTTGCTTGTAAGGCATCGTGTCAATTTGTCTCTAGTTACATCTCAGAACAGTAACGGTAACATCCTCTGTTCTGTTATTTCATGTTATCTGCTCCTACAAACCACTGTCAGTTTCCAATTACACCACTGAGAATGTTACCAGATTTCAGATTGGACACTGTTGCATGTTAACACTTACACACATTCCAGCCCTTTAGATCACTTCACCTGTTGTAACTTGGCAAGTACTGGTACTAATACATAGCATTTCACTGCTATGGAGGCTTGAGTTCAACCCAACCAGGAAGAAGGAATTTTGTTTGTACCTATTAATTTTCTCATGAGATAGATATATATATTTCTTCCTACAGTGATTTTTTTTTTCCTGTTGTGCACACATACTGGTTAGTTTATTTGTTGAGCTTTTATTCAAGCTGGCCTCTGCATCTTACAAGATTTGGTCCTTATAAATCACTGCTCTTTATTATACTGTGAGTACAGTAACTTGCAGCCAAAGCAGCTTTTAAAATCCTACCATCAGATGAAGCAGGTTAATATATTAGTTCATTAATTCAAATAAAAAAAGCCCTCTTAGATACACTTTTTGTCTATTAGTGTGCTGCTGATTTGGCTGATAACAGCCTAGCTGTGTTGCGATAAGGTTCTTTGTCATTTTTAGAACTCATTTGGAACTAAGCTATTTCTGAGTTTTCATTGGAAACAAGTAAAGGAGAGTGAAAACTCTGACATCATCTACTCTTTCAGCTATTGTGAACTGACAGCAAGCCCAGTAACATAAAGTAGCCTGATAGGAATACTATTCACCACTAAGGTTAGTGTTTGATCATTAAAGAGATAGGCACTCCAAGGGGTATTACCGTTGACAGTAGAACTACAAGCTGTCAAATAGATTTTTTATTTCAGCCTGGTGAAGATTTTGAACTGAATTGGCTTTTCTCTTACAACAGAAGCATTATAAGCAAACCAAGTGATTTTATTTTTTATTTTCCTATGTGGTATGAGTGAACAGATGAGAATTAGTTTTGAAGAAGTTAACAAAGATTTAATGCCTCATCCTGCTGTCACTGAAACAAAAAATCTAAGTGCTGGTTAATGTCAAAAGAGAGTAAGATCCAGAAATTAAAATGAAATAGAAGAGTGTGACTCAGTTTGGTCTTTGCGGCATCTCCCATTATCTTGTTCTGATTTTTGTATTATTTATGTGGGAGCATCACAAAAAGACTTCAGCTGCTGACTGTGACTCAGCTGGCCAAGATGTAGTGTACACATGCAACAGAAAGAAGTCCCTTCCCCAAAGACTCTGCATTACCCAGAGAGAAAAGACTGCAGATAGATGCAATGAAGAAATGAGTGATAGAAACGTAAAATAACAATGGAACAACTTATGTTTTGCCTTATGAATGGCAGTCACAGTACACCTGCTGCTTCATGACTACTAAATGTTTTGAAGACAACACATTAAATTGTATAAAATTGCTGGGAGGTCAAACCGATCATGCTGATTCCTTTTCATCTTCTGAATCTATGATTCTAATTGCTCCTTATTTTGGATGTTGTGCAGTAACAAATCCAGATAATCCATTTCAATGCCCTCTGTGCAATCTTCAAGCAACATTGGGGCAAAAAAATAGGAGTAAAAAACTGTCTCTCTAAAAATCAATGGTAAAGTATGCACTGACTTCAGCAGTGCCAGGATTTTTCTCTCAGATTTTAATGGAAAGTAAAAAATATTTTTGGAGAAAAATGTGTAACTGCTCAGTTTAAAAGACTCAATAATATGCCCTGCTATTCCAGGTCTGTGGGCACTGAGAGAGAATTGTTAGAATGCAATTGGCTTTTGAAATGAATTGTTTGCTTTCAGATCACTGGACACATTCTGTATTTCCGCATCTTTACATATATATATATATATATATGAGTGTGGAATATTGGGCAGAGGAACATTTTTGCTAGTCCACCTGGCTACAGTCTTTTCTCTAGTCTGTTGTTCTTTGCTGCGTCAATAGGGCTTCTCCCAGACTTGTACTTCTAGCCTGTAAATGAGGGAACATTACTGTCTTGGAAAAAAAAAAAAAGTGAATTGATAAACTGATTAGCACAATTAACAATTTTAATTACATAAAGCAGATTATATACGTCAGTTGATATATCACACTGAAGATGAAACAAGAAGTCTCAGGGTAACGATGGATTTTCTCATTAGCTTGTTGGATGCAGATTAATCAGTTTTCTACCTTTAGAGTTAGCCATAGGTTGTGGGGATGCAGGTCTCTTCATTTTCTCTTGTGTTTTCCTAAAGCCAGTTCTGCCTTCACAATTAGTTGTGTTAATTACCCAGAAAAGATTAGGCATACTTGCCAAAATAACGTATTACTAATAAAACAGAAAGATGTTTTCTCAGTAATAAGTAGTATGAATTGATGTGATTTTCCATGAGCAGTGTCTAGGAAAGGTTTTCATCACAAAAGTGTTAGGTAGCCAGACTGGAGTTTGTATGGTTGAAGTGTTGTCACCTGCACTCATAGGAAGAAACTGGAATTGGGATACTCACTGCAGAGTGAAATTTGGTAAGTGGCCTAACCTTCAGCTGTCACTTCAATAAAATACCCACTGAAGCAAAGGGAAGATTATTTCTGTACAAGGCACATGCAAGAAATGAGTACATATTTCTGAAGAGACTGGAGGCAACAGTTTATTCATAAGTCCGTTGGCTTTGAGAAGGCTTGAGACCCAAAGCTGGTTCATGGGGATAACAGGATAGTGGAAGAGGAGGAGAGGATGTTGACAAAATGTGTCCATTACTACCTACTAAAAGTAAAATGTCTGCAGAGGGCTTTAGAGCGAAAAGGGTATTGATGCATAAAATTTAATAATCAGTTAGTGACCTTTCAGAGTGACTTTTAAAAACATTAAGGAAAAAAATAATAGCATAGATTAATTTTTTTTTCTTCTTTCACAAGACCAGATTTGGAAATTAATCTGTTCAGTGAGTAGTGTCATTTTGGACCTGGATGAAGGATCCTAGATTTCCTAGTTTCCATATTTATGCTGGAAAATTAAATAAGTGCTTCCAAGTCTGCTGTTTCAACAACAATGTTGCAAAATATGAAAAGAAGAAGGGAAAGACCTAATCTTGCAATTATAATATGACTGGCATTAAAACTCCCTCTCACTCTGCAATTCTGTAACTGCTTCTGCTGTTCTTTCAGTCTAGTTACCCCAAATGACTGGAAGGCAGTAAACTGTATGTACAAAACATCTCCAAATGTTGCACAAAATAACAAAAAGCAAAAGTCAGGTACTGGCCATAGAGTCAGAAATTGTAAAAGTAAAGAGAAGAGAATCTTAGGGGGTTCTTTTTATTATTCCAATTTTTTTTTTTTTCTTAAGGAAAAGTTGGTAACAAAACCCCTCACACCTGTATCTGGAGAGAAAGGTCTTCCTTCTTTGCACTTTTCATACTTTCTATAGACTATAGGAAGCTTCTCCTTATCCTTCAGAATACAGATTAACTGGTATATTATGCTGGCATATTTCAGCCTGCTACTGAATGAACCTGGGCATTGACTTCCTCCTCCAGATGATGATTGTTTTAGCTTGGATAGAGTATTATTTGATAATAATTCTCCTGTGTTGAACAACACTAAGTTTTTGGCCACAACATACTATATATCATGTCAATAACATTTTTTTTAATCTTCTTTCAGATAGTGCATGTTCTGAGGCAGTACATTTATGTTTCAGATATAATGCCAGTTCTAGAGGTATGCTTCATTTCAGATCTAGGGAACATCTCTGGGATTGGTAATACTTCTAAAACTGACGTGAATTTTTAAAATGAATTGACAACATCACACAAAATACAGCCTTTTCTCATTGCATGGTTGATCATGTATTTCTCAGCGTTGGCAAACAGAAAGTGTACAGTTGCACAGTTTATTTTGATAGACCTGTTTTAAAGCTTCAGCATTGTGAATGTTAATATAAAAAGAATGTTTTTATTGCTCCCAAACATGTACTCCACAAAGGAACAAAATGACTGTAAGTTCTTGTAGCTACTTTTTTTTTTTTTTTTTTTTTTTTTTTAGTGTGGGCTGTGGTAAATTGCATTTTGCTGCCATTCTATCTGCCAAGGATGATATCAATCTCATTATTAAGCTTGACCAAAGAGTTGGGTTAGGAGAATGGTTCTCACATTGATACCTCGTGTAATGGAAAACCTGAGGTCGGTTATTTTCCCCCAGCACTTTTGAACACTATTTAGACCAAAAGTAGGTATTTTGCCTGCTGTTCTTGCAATATGTATGAAGTATTTTACTACGCAGTCTTCACGTTATTTCCCTATTCCGGCTGCGCCACGCTTCGTGTGGCTCACGACCGTTTCGGTGGCTTAGGGAGAGCTGAATACATGATACATTGGGATGGGGGAAGGAGCCAAACCCTCCCCACGTGCAGCAGCGTACACACACGCCAAAGCGGCGCGCTTTGTCGCTCCCGGCAGCCGGAGGGATGCGGTTTGTTTGGGTGCCGGGAGAAGCGAGGCTTGTGCCTGCCCCGGGGCCGGCAGCGGGCGGCTGCGCGGTCTCGCCGGCTGCCGCTCTCCCGTTAGCACCGTGGCCGCTGGGCGTTGGGAGCCTCTTCGGCGCGGCACAGCGGGATTATCTGTCCGCTGCGGGGGGGGTCGTTCGTGGCGGCAGGGTTTGGGGGAGGCTGGCTGTAACACCCCGGCACGGAGCAGCTGCGTTCCCCTGGGACCGGCGCCGCCAGGGATGCCCTTCTCTGCCCGTACCCACGGAGCCACCTCTCCCCCTCCCCGCCGAAGGTGAGCCGCCGCCGGGCACCAGCCCCTGGGAGCGGCGGTGCTCGCCTCCGCGCCCAGCCGCGGCCGGGGGGCCGGGGCCGGGCCAGGCAGCTCCGCCCCGCCCCGCCCTGCTCCGCCCGGCTCCGCGCTCCGCTGCCCGGGGATTGGGGCTGCCGGGCTGCCTGGTGCGAGGCGGGGCTTGGGTCGTGTGCTTATTTATTTATTTGTTTCCCTCCTCTTTTTGTTATTTTTCGCGACACCTCCCGGCTTAAATCTCTGTCTCTCTGTAAATAGCAACCGCGGCACGCGTAGGATGGGCCGGGGCCGGAGGAGGCGGACAGGCGGGCGGGCCGGGGCCGGCGCCCCGGTACGGTCTCAAGCCGAGCAGCATCCGCTGGGGCGGCAGGTCCCCGCCGGCCGCGGCCGCTGCTCCCGCCGGCCTCGAGAGCAGTAAACACATCTGTGGCAATGACCTTCTGGAGGGAGCCGTGCTTGCCCCCTCTCTCTCTTGCAGAAAGTCAAACAAGTCAATGAGGAAATTGAGAACTTAAAAAAAAAAAAGAGAGCGCACAACAACAAAAACCCTGCCTCCGTGTCTGGATGATTTCAGGGCTGATCAGCATCACCTAAAGGAAAACTTTGGTGACGCCCGGGGAGCCGACGTGCTTTTCCACCGGGATGCGGGCACCGGCTTTGTGAAGCGCAGCCCGGCCGCGGGCAGGAGCGGGCAGGCGGGTCTTCGCCCGAGGAGCCGGGGGTGCGCGGCGCGGAGCCCCACAGCCCCTGCCCAGCGCGCCTGACCCTGCCGGCTCGGGGGTGTTCTGGGCTAGGAGGCTGCTTGCCTGCCTTAGCCAACTGAGGCTCAGGACTGAGATTTTAACCAGAACTGTTTCCTATTTATTGAAAGGAGAGGGTTTTTCTTTCACAGCATCATCTGTTTTGAAGAAAGGAGGGAGGAAAGGGGAGGGTTAAAGCTAAAGAAGTAAGTCCTCTCTCCGAAGGAAATGCCTTTTGCGCTCTCCGGATGACCTTTTCTGAAAATGCAGCCTCTCCAGCTGACCGATTTTTATTTTGACTACAAAGTGTGTGAAACTGAGCCCTAACTTCTCCACAAACCCTAGGATGTGCGCTTCTGGGATTAGCAATATGGGGCATCTGTTGTCACCTCTCCTCTTGAGCCTGGCAGCAGTTTTTTCCAAAGGTAAGTCTCAATCTCTTCTGTCTGTTTTACTGCATCTTGTTTATTTTGCATACACAGCCTCTGTCCCCTCTCTCTGTAATGCCTTGAATGTCGATACCCACAATTCATGACTGAAAGACTTGGAGGGAGTCATGTGCTAGTCAAAAACAAAGATATCGTGATGGGAAATCCTGAGTGGCAGGATTTTTTCTTGGTCGACTATGACAAACAGTCTACCCATTTACTGAGGCATTTGTTACCTGCCTATCGTACTTTTGATCATGTAGTAGATGCTGGTGATGAGCTTAGCTGGTAACTCAGCTTTGGATTGCGAAGAGTTTGTTATCTGGAAATCTGAAATCTTCAGAGGTACAAGCTATTGGAGTTAGCTACCCCACTGTTATCTTCTATGTAATTTTTCAAATTAAAAATCCTGTATCTCAGACTGGCTGGCAATGTTTTACTGGACCGGAGAAGTATGTGCTTACTGAAACGTTTAAAAAGCTTTGATGAGAGCCTGAACCAGGTGTCTGATATTCTGCATGCTGAATAGAGTTTGAATGTCCTGACAGCATGACTTCAGACTACTCAGTGATACCTTCTTGTCGCCCTCGAGTGCGTTTACAGTAAGAATCAGAAAACCAGCATATAGACAATGCATGCATTTTTGTGTGCATTTAAATCCTCCTTTGAACTTAAAGTTTTCACAGACGGTGTCAGCCAAAAGGTGAATGCATTTTTGCAATACTTAATTTAGATGATTCTGAGCATTCCTGTGGAATATAAATTAGGAGAAATACACATTTCTACTGAGACGACATTGTGCATCAACAGCTATATTTTGTCAGGAAAACAAAGTTCACACGTGGTTAGTCTTCAGAGAGGAATAATAGCATATGCATTTAATCTATGATTTTGCAAACATACTGATAAAAAGTTCTGCTTATAAACATTGCTATTTAAAAAAGCTATTAGTTATTCTTAACACCTTTTTACACTTCCAGATATTAGCACTTTTTTCCTAAGTGAGTTATTTTTACTAATTACTTTGTATCCAGAACTGAACTTACTGACAGAAGGCAAAATACACAGCTATGTATTTCTGTGGTGGTTCCCTGTATCAAATTAACTTCTCCTTTTTTCCTTAGAACAAGTTAAGAAAGAAAGGAACAAAATTATAAGTCTCCTCAAATGTTACCTAAATGCAGTGCCTACATAAGTACAGTTTTAAAGTTGCAATTGGAAATGCATTAGCAGCAGGAATTGGAAGTCTGAGTCTTTTCAAAAGATTGCTTCATTCACATTGCACACCAGTAGCTTTTGATTTCCCAGCGAGGCTGTAAATTATGTATTTTATTATAAGCAATATCAGTACTTTGGATAGGCTAACAATGCAGCAAGAATATTAACTTTTTCATCTCCTACTTTTTTGTGTGTTTCAGTTTGCAGCCTTAACACTGCATTAACATAGCGTTTGACTGAGATTGCAGCTTATTCCAAGATTAGAGTATAAGTGGCATTTCAGTCCTACCGAGTACAGTGTTTGTTTTATTGCCAGCTCAGCAATTATAACATTCTTATGTGATTTTATTCTTAAATGTTACTTACATCTCCTTTGAAAGATAAACATAGGCAAAAAAATTAGACTTGGAAAGGAGGTCTCTTAGGTGGGAAAAAAAAGCTATAAAAATTGACAAGTGAGATTTTTCTATGTATTGTGATTGTGAAGTCTCATTAAATCTGATATATCTTGAAAGCAGATACACACGATGCCATTAGAATTACTGGTATTGTCTGTGCTATTTATTTTGCACTTCAGATATCCAATATACTACTGCGTGATTGCTGGGACTCTTTGCTGTTTAGTAATACAGATATCTATCTTTAATGTAATTGTCTATTTCCATACTTGGTTACAGACTCCATCTGTACTACTATGCCTTAGTACACTCTGAAAAGACCAGAGTGTTCCAGAGATTTACAGTATAAACTTGACAATGTAAAATGTTGGTTCTCCCCCCACCCCATAAGAAGATGAAAACCAAAAAAATAATCAGACTTGATTACTACTGCAGGGCATGTTTCTTTGATGCCTTTCTGTTGCTAATAGAAAAACTCTCATTTATGACATGATGACAAAGTTTTCCTAAAGAGACAAAAAAATCTTTTAACATGCAACAGCAATCAGCTGTCTATTGTGTATAGGTCTGCTGCTGATTACTCAGAACCATGGCAACGCACCTTTTTACTGCAGTTTCCAAATCTTTCAGGTAATAATGTTGAAGACTTGAGAATACTGTTGCAGTTTTGCTTTGCAAAAAAATCTTGTAAATGCAGAAAATAGTTCCAGCCTAGAAATGAAATGTTGTTTTCAATAATGAGCTTCATGTTCTTATCAGAACAATTTGTCACTGATGATATAATCCATGTATTTTAATATATTGTCAGTCTAATTATATATATGTGTGTGTGTGTACATATATATATAGACAAAGGACAGAGATTATAAGGCTATGTAACTGTAGTTATGGGGGCAGTTGTATTTCACAGCTTTGTCTTCAACTAGGAGTTTTCTTGAGTCAGTCCTAGGGAGCCAATGCTTACCCTTAGTCAGCTGGGCATTTTGCTATTTGCTATCAACTATGAAAAAAAATTCTTCAGAAATCTTCAATTAAAAAATAACCAAGTCCAGTTAACATTAATGAAAACACAGACTAATACAACAAGCACAATAATGTGGGCATTTTGTTCCCTTGTTTAAGGGGAAAACCTCTCATTAGCTTCATTGGACTAGAATAAAAACTTTAATACTTTCCTTGAATGCCAGGTTCCATGCTTGGCTTAAGTCCATAATGAACTGAGCATCTCCTGTAAGATACTAAACAATTTTAGGATGTATATTGTGAGACTTAAGATCAAGGAGCCTTTTACATTATGAATGTTTGTTGTCAGATTAAAAAACCTGATCTAATTAATTTCAAATTTCAGGTCTAAGTTGACAGTAACAAAGCAAGTGAATATTTTGGTGATTTTTTTTTCTGCTGCGTTCTGCTGAGCATTCCATGTTCTTCTCTGTCATCCTGGGCTGAAATCTTCCTGCAAGTTGCTTTCTAGTGAGATCTCAGGCCACACAGCTACTGTTTTGATTTTCTTTTGCTCCCAGTTTTTATAAATCTCGAGGCTTGGCAACTGTATTAGGCAGGATTACCTTGTGTACCCCTAAAAGTGTTCCCCATAGGCTAGAGATGTGGATAGTACATTTGCAGTGATGCCAATCTTCTGTTATAGGAAAGTGTGTGTGTGGAAACCTCCCAGAAACCAAACCCCCAAACGTTTAGTTTTGGTTACATTATAGGAGAGAAGTATCTAAATATTTGGATTTAAATTGCCTCTGTTTCCTTTGGAATTATACATGTTACAGTATTCTTTGAACCTTCTCGATTTCCATTGAATCTTATACTGTAGATTTTTTTTGTCTCATTATGACAAACTCTATCTTTGGCTTTACGCAGTTTTACTGGTTGCTGAAATACTTCACTGATGATTTCAATGGCTTATATCTTTGTGAATTGTAGTTGTATAGGAAGCCACTTCCCTTCACTTTAATCTCACTTGTGCATCCACTGGCTTCAGTGGGGGTAGTGGTGTACAAAGAACTACGCAGCTGAGCTTGTTAATTATGTTCCATCTTCCAGAAGGCTGTGGGCCATTTCTGACAATCATCATGTGCAGGTCTTCCACTGACATTGAAGTGCACTGTGGACTTCATATAAGTAGAAACATGGAAAATGAAAAGCTGAGGAGTGCAACCACCTGTGTTTCAGCACCACTTACTTTGGAGTTCTTTACTTTGGAACGCTGGTAGTATGTTAGTAATGGAAAATAGTGCTGTATATGGGATTAAAATTGAAGATTATTTTATTCAATTTAAGATATATATTCTTTTTTTCCCCTCCTTCTTGGTGGTGACTAGACAGGAGTTCAGGGTTGGATTTCAGTTCACATTGATAGATTTTGATTGTGATGATGAGGGACACATTCTTTTTCTCAAAGTAACAGTGCTGACATTACTTGTGGACAGACTCATCATAGGCACACATTGCTCTAGCTGTGCAATTGATATGTATGGAAAATTTACTGCATGCTGATTTCAGGTGACCATTACTTAGATGAGCATAAATTATAAGTGTGGTCAGTAAGAGTTTTTCTTGTAAGCTTTGCCTATGTGCAGAAACCCAGAAAGTTTTCTTAAAAACCCAAAAGATAAAGGAGATCTTTCTAGCTTAAGGTTCAAGCTGTTCCCATAAAACCAAAGTTTTTTGTACTTTGTCCCAGCTGCATTGAACTTACAGTCATTTGAGACATTATACAAGGGAAGGGGAAACTAAGTTGCACTTTTTTGCTCTTACGCTGTCGCAAGAAACACAATATTTCTGGGGGAAGACCCATTCTGATTTCTTTTCTTTCAGTAAAAATAATAAATTCAGACTAAACTAAAAAATTCCACAGCTAGACCCATGTTTTATTTGTCAGCTGCAATACTGGCTTAATGTGATTCGGCTTCTAATATCTCCCTGTAATGTTCTCATTTTTTACTTCTGTCTTGTCTTTTATTAGTTCCATAGGACTGGTGGGCTCTGTGACACCAACCAATGTTTTAGATATTAATAAAAGCAGCTTTATTCAATAAAGATCAGTTTTATTTAATAAAAGAGAGAATCAAAAGATAATCTGATTTTTCATGCTGCATTCTCATTAAATCAACCTCCTGAGGTTGTTGTGGATGCCAAGTCTAGTGGCAATCTATCCATGGGTCCTAGGATACATAAACATGACTCCAGACAGATTGATTGCAGAGAAGCTGAAGAGGCAGCTGAGATTCATCACAGGTTTGGTTTATAAAGTGTTACATTAAATTACTTGATTTTCACCAGTCTTTGTAATATTGCCTGCTGCATTATTAATGGCAGTTCAAAATGAAGTGGATTTTAAATAGTTCAGAGACATTTAGATAACACTAATTATTATGAGCAGATTTAAAGTACATATTTGAGGATGTTAGGCTACTTCACCCTCCTCCATGGGGGGAAAATTAACTGTAGAATGAGGACTGGCTTCTTCACATCCTTGATTTCTTCTTTTATTGAATAGACTTAATTCCAGTGTAATGTGTTAGTCTGATGGCCCCACAGAGCTAATGGATTGAAAGTCTTCATCCTCCAAAGAGGTACAGCCTATGTAGTATCTGTGTGAGCTTCCACTTTCTACTTTAGTAGTGTGACTTAAACTTGACCTAGAGGATGATATAACTTCCAGCTCTGCAATATAAGATATTATATCCATCTATTGATCCACAGTGGGTGTGATCCAGAGCCCACTACAGTCGGTATATGGGGTTTCATTGCCTTTAGTAGGCTTTAATTCAGAGTGTAGACAGTTTTCTGGAGTGGTATTTTTCAGCCTGTGGCCCACACACCAGTGGTGATTCATAGAACATCTGAGCAGTGTCGTGAAACCAGTGCCAGAAACCTTATGCGTGCAAGCTAGGAAAAAAACAAAGAGAGGAAATAGAAGTAACAAGGACGCTTTCAGAGTGCATCCCAGTTTGTGTTTGGTTGTAAACAAAGACCTTTGTGACAATACTGTGTAAGATGGTCTGGATTTCTTTCAAAAAGTGAGATGGCTCTTGTCCTTAAAAGGGTTGAGAAAAAACCCTGTAGTGAGACTAACTGTAGTAATTTAAAGTATTTCTCTGAACTGTTTGGTATTGTCTCAGTACTTCAGACACAATCACTGATGGTGTGAGTGTTTCTAATCCACTGCAGCATAGGTTCACTTAAATCAACATTGAGTAGTGGTTCAATGAAGCAAGTAGGAGTAGTCTGCTAGTCACTTAACGGCATCTGCACTGTAGGGTCAATTAACTTCCTAAAAGGCTTCCGCTGTACTCACAGAGGATGTTTGTTTGTTCTTACACCCTCAGTCTTGTTTTTTTTAATTAAGGTTTCCAGAAAGGTTTCTGGAAGGAGTTTTATGTGCTGCCGATGATTGTCTCCCTCAAAGTTGCTCAGCAAAATGCACACATTTTTGTTTCTTGTACAGACCATGTAGAAATGGTTGGTTGTGGATGCATCTACGCTGATGCCGCATTTCCCCAAATTTACAAAATAGAAGACCTCTTCCCTCCTTCTGTAGTCACTTCACCTTCTCACAGGCCCATCTAGCTCTGTTTTTAAAGTTACTTTGAATTGATTTGGTTTGTTTAGTTATTTGGGTTTTTATTTGTAAATAAAGACTTTTGTCACAATGCTGTGTAAGATGGTTTGGATAAGAAGGTGTTGCAGAAATTTTTTATGGTAATGTTTAGTAACCATTTTCCAGCCTTAATTTATTCAATACCATTTTATACTCATTTGCTTTTTTGCTAATGGTGTCTTTTAATCTTAATAGCTCTTCTTCTCCTTGGTGGAACGCATTGGGCCTCATTAGTTTGCAGTTTTGCAGCTAGAGCAAGCAAAATAAAACCACATGTAAAAATGACCATGTGGACTGTTAAAACACTCGGTATCCTTCCCCTTTCTCATAACATAGATCCTATAAAAAGAGCAAAATAAATGAGTTAGCTAGTTAGGTAGAAAAAAGTAGCAGGGGTAATAATAATGAGTGTGCCACGCAGATTTGTGGAAAGATGTCAACATACTCTTTATTCCTGGTGTATACAACTTCACAAGATAGACTAAGAAGCAACGGAAGTGTCCTCTCTAGCTGAACCAGGATGCTCTACAGCATGCCTTTTGATCTATTTGCTTTCAAGGTAGGCAGAATGTTGAGCAGGCAGTCTGCAGACCTCTTGCTGAGGAACAAGGCAGATGTCCAGATATTCACACAGATGAGGCTGCATGTTTTGCATGCTAAAAAAATCCTCCGACTCAGAGAGTTTAGTCTCATCTAATGCTAAATGATCTCAGAACCTTGAATTTTGTTGGCCTTCAACATCACTTACTTGCTTTTTATTTCTATTTTTAAGAGTGTACTTCCAATGTCTTCAGTATACATTGGGTAAATTCATTGTACAACAGGAGGAATCCAAAGTTGTCAGAGATAACTAGCCAATAGTGTCTCTGAATATTAATCCAATCCATAATATAAGGAAGGAAATAATACCACTTAGCATTCAATCCACTCATTTATCAAAGATCCTGGATTAGCACATAATCATATCCTCCATTTTCTACTGAGCCATGGTGACTCATTCCATTTGTCTTCAAGAAAAGAAAACAGTGGTGATTTGTACATGCCTACAGTTGAAATATCTGTATTTATCCTTCAGAGTTTTGCGTCTCTGTCTTTATGTAATCAGTCTTGCTTGGTCAAATTTAATTTGGTAGTACACATTGGGTAGTTAGTTTTCTTGTCTATGCATGGCAAATTCCTACATTTAACTTCCTACATTGATCTTAGCTATATGGGCTGTATTGTTGGGTTTTCCTGGTATGAAGGAGGTCTTGATGTTGTTTCAGTGGATTGTGTTTTGAGCTACTGTTGAAGGAACTATTCAACTCTGACAAAACTTCCCAGTGTAATAAATGTGTAAAAACACCATGTATCAGCAGTTACCCTCCTGTCATCTTTAGCACGTTTTCAGAAACATAAATAGGATCTAGTTTGCTCAGGTTCACAAGCCTGTAGTTCTTGAGCTGAAGAAGGATATCTTTATGTGGTCAACAATATGGGACTTCGGGCAGAATTAAGTGATCCTGATTCTGCCCAGCGGAGGAAAGAGGTGCATACGCACTCTGTAAGTTTATTACCACACTTTGTTACTCTGTAAGCAGCACACGATGAATACTTTCAGAGTTTTCACTAATCTGTCCCATTTACACTAATTTTCACTGGATATCTATTCTGTTTAGGATCTATTTAACTCAGATCATAGGATCTATTTAACTCAGGTGCTTTGTTAGGTGTTAAGCTCGCCTACAGAGTTAGGCTCGTATGAAAACACCAGAAAAACTTGGCCTACCTTCTGTAGAAGAGAATGGAAAAGGAACATATGCAAAAGGAGTGTCTCATAATCTACTAGTGTGCTAGTGCTCATCCAATATACGACTAATTGAATTTTGTCATCTTGTAGACTGTAGTGGCAATGCCACTATTTCCAGATGTCTCTAATGAGTTTCTTTGTACCCATTCTTAGAAATCCTGCTGAAACGCCAATTGCTCAGCAATCCTGTAAATCAGGGTGTGAAAAGATGGCGATCCAAAATTTAGTAGACACTTTTCAAATCTTATTTTAGTCTTTCTGAGTTGTGATATCCCTCTTAATGACAAAGAGTAGTTACACCTTCAGTAAATAACAATAAAAACAATGTATTGCCTTTTAAAGCTTGATATGATGCTCTCCATAGATCTTCCCTTGTTTACTCAGGGTTTATCAGTTAAGGTTCTCTTATTCCATGTCCTTTTCCATATTACTGGGCAAACAGTTGTAAGGCTATCATGACTTTAGCTGTGCTCTGCTCTCTCCTTTGTGGTTGACTGTGTCCCCTGCAGCAGTTGTCTGATAAGAGATGATTTCTTGCATACTGAACACTTGTGCACAGTAGGATTCTGTTATATACTTCTGACTCTTTGACACCATCTGCCCAGTAAAGTGGCTTTAATGGGTTTCCACTGAGCCAGCCTGTACTACAGCCCTGACAGCATGCTCTGTATTTTTAAAAATAAACAAAATCTCTTCAGAAAAGCTATCCACGAACATTGGCTTCTCCAATAAAATTGAGGCTTACGTACTGTTTGATATTTTGTGGAGGCAGAAATATCTCTATTTGATAGACTTTAAAATAGGAGAATGACTGATGGCTTGGAATGGTCTTCTAATAGTACTAGTTTATTTTTTTAAATGACCTTATAAAGCATTGTTTCCTGTCCCATTTTTTAGTCAGGTATTATTATTTTTTTACAGAAATGCAATCATTTTACCTTGTTGGAGTTCTCTTTATGAAAGCTGGGGAATGTAGTGATTCACAATGGTGATTTAGGAGTCAGGGTACCCATTGGCTTTCTGTAACCTTTGGAAAATCACTTCAGTTCTCTGCTTTCTCTTTGCCTTTTAAACTGTCTTGTCTACTCAGAATACAAGTTGTTCAGAGCAGGACCTGTTTTATTTGCTGTTTATAGAGCATTTGTGCATCTTCTCAGATGAGAATGTACATTTTACCGCATTAATTAATTACTAGTGGCTGAGTTAGAAATTGAAACATGGCATTCTGATTGTCCTGATTGCTGGACAACATGAACAACTCAGAGGCTTGTAAGAATACAAGAGTAGGGTAAGGGAAAAAAAATAAACATAATGAAAGCATCTGTGTAAATAAAAAATTCAAAGAGCTTAAGTAGGTCCCATCCCATGATGTCACAATTAATAAGCTATCTAAACCTTTTCAAACAGCAACATGATAAAGGGAACATAAAAAGCTTCTTATAAAAAGATGTCATAAAGATATTTTAATATTTCTTTCTGTTATAATCCATGTAACTAAACTATTGAAGAAACCCAACAGATTTTGAATATCTGTATTAATAACGCAACAAACCACTTACAATGAAAAAATGGTTTTTTTGGCAGATGGTACAGATCTTAGAAATATTTCATTCCTTCTCTGCCCCTTCAAGTCTTTGGGGTTTATTTTAAGCTCCTTCACGTTAGTAAGTTGCAAACATAGTGGGTAGCGGTGATGATGAGGTGGACTGGTGAAAGAAACTGTTGGCTAGTCTCTTCTGTTATGATGAGACATAAAAATTGAAACAGTCGAAATGAAATGAATTCTTCTGAACTTCCAAGCTGACTTGATAAGAACACACAAAGAATCAGACACAATTCTATTCTTTAGTCTTCAAGTTCTTTTTTCTAAATTACATGGAGTTTGACCTCCAGCAGAGATGAAGGTTTCCATCTGAAGCATGGGTTTCTTTTGTCTTCTCTATGCCCTATACAGTATTAGTCCTGGTTTGTAGATCTGTGTAGGGAGCCAGTACAAGAACCTCTATTTCTATCTCCCCATTTACTCAAGAATAACTGTTGCTGAGGTCCCCAAGAAAAACAATCTTCTGTGCTACTGTGGCATTTTGAGTGAATAGACCATGAGGCTAAGGCAGCTTTTCAGTATATTCTGAGATGTGCAATCCCTTCATGTAAAAGAACCATTCACAACAGTCATTAGCTTTGGAACCTTTTGTGCAATAAAGACATTTAGCATTTTTAACCTGTGGAATATGCACATGGTGGTACCATTTCTGAGAAAACTGGCAAGATCCCTTCTTTGCAGCTGAAGAAACAGACGGTTCCATCATCATTTAATAAATGATCAACAGCAGACCTGTGCGTATGAAGTTTTCAAATTATGTGAATCTTTGTCCTTTGCAGGTTTTCTTACGTTTTCTGGCTAGTTTGGTTCAAAGCTTGTGGACCATCTTAGCAACACTGCATCCAAGTGCAGGTTCCCTTTATGTTCTCATGTTTGCATCCTTTAGATATCTTTGGACTTGCTGTCTTTTGAAACCACCCAGCTTCTCAAGGTCCAGAATTCAGACTGAATTTAATGGAGTAAATTTCAGGTTAGAAAAAATATAAAGCAAATATCACTATGAATTCCCTTGAGAATTAAAACGGTATTTCCCAAATGCTATCCAGCAGGTTGATATTTTGAGTGGTATCTCAGTGCTCCTTTCTCTTTGCTTTTGTTAATGTTTCATTTGTGTAATGGATGAAATGCTAAGGTAAATACCTAAGATCTGTGATCCCTACACAGTTGTTTGCTGCTGCTATTACCTTTTTTTCCCTTTGTCCTGTCATAACTTTGGATGTTGCTGTAAACGTTCCCTGCTGTTTCTGCTGCAGTAGTTTAAAATACATATATCAGCATCAGCTGTGTCTTTTCTTGCCTTTTTATTTAGACTCTTTATCTGAGTAGCAATAGATCAGAGTAATGGTACAATAATCACTGTTGAAGCGTTTATTTGTTTGTTTTCTTTCTATTTCTGTGCAGTCATATGCTCCTTTCATCCTTTCGTCTATTCCTATCAGAATTATGCATGCAGTTTGGATCAGACCCTGAAAAAAGAGAAGTGCTTGTAAGTGGAGAATACTATATATAGCAGACCTTTGTTACGGTATTTATAGTCTTGATGTTTAGAATGTCTTCACATGCATTATAGGTTCTCATCAAATAATCAAATTGCATCAATAATAATAAAAAGGATGGTTCATGAAGAGATTCTTTTCAACTGTTGTCTTTTCAGCAGCTTCAGAAAAGAACGATGAATTTGGCAGAGTATTTGCAGTGCTAACAAATCTGGGCTTTAGCAGTCTAAATCAGGAACAGTGAATACAAAACTAAAGATCCCTCACAGAGATGTCCTGATAGTAACTGCCTTTAGGTGCAGGGAGGAGCATTCACAGACCTTGGATGATTTTAGTTGTTGCAGTAGGTCATAGGATAATCTCTCAGGTAATTAGCTCTGTCAAACCTTAAGTCTTTATGGCCTACAACTTCTGTCTGGGAGGTTGTTGGGAGACAGTGAAGATTAAGGGACAAAGAAATATTCCCCGCAAAATGCAAAGAGAGCATTACAGGATGTTATTTGGTGTAACAGGGCTTTTCTAGTGTTTCAGTTCATACTGTGGAGTGCTAAAGCCTGTCATTTTTTTTCCTAATAAGTACATTCTCATTTGTGTTTTCAACCTGCGAATAGTAGCCATCCTAGTCTTCATATCTGTGGTGACACTGCACCATTCCCTCAGCTTCTTGGGTATGGTCTTTGACTTGTTGCAGATGTTTGCTGCCAGTTTGATCAATTTGTCAGAGAAACCACACATTCTCACACTTGTTTTATCTTCTTCTAACAGACAGGCACTATCAAAATCTCATCTGGAGCCTATGGAATTATTGTAGCAGTTTCAGTTATGTTTTATTCTTCTTTGACGTCTGTCTTAGGAATAGCTGATCTATTGTATTTGCCCTGGTCTAAATCCGACTGGTCCTTTGCAAATGCTGCTTTCCAGTACCTCTTCATTTTCTTCTCCAATGACTGAATAAGTGTTTCTCTCTGACGCTCAGTAAGTGAATTCCTCCATAGTTCTTGCACTTTCTCTTGCCTCCTTAATTATAGGTCAGTGCCATTACTATTTTCCTACCAATTACAAGTCCGAGTCTTGTTTTTAGCACTGAGAAGAACAGAAGGAATCGTGGCAGAAAACAGACTATATAATCTTAGATTGTGAGATGATGTTGAACTTGTAGTACTGACCTGTAGGAGTTATCAGAAAACAATTGGAAACCTAGGCTGGGAGCCCAGAAAATTAAGATTGAGGGCAAGTAAGAAGAAATTTATGAAAGTTGGAAGACAAGAAGAAGAAATAAAAATCAAACTCTGTATTCTGTTCTGTACTACTACTCTGCAGAGTGAGAACTGATAATGAAGAATGAGATTGTGAAGACCGCATAATAAAGAAAATCAGAATATCTACTTCCTGTGCTCTGTGGCCTGCTTCAGGCAGATAGTATGTGCACAGACAGTGCCCATCACCAGAACGGTCCCAGGACGTCTAATGTCCTCATACTCTCTCGCACATGCCTATAGCATAGCTCACGGGCAAATACACATGTATTTGACCTTATCCTATAAAACTGGTATCCTACCAAACGGCAAAATTGCCCTAACTGCTTAGTTAAAGCAGTTTGAACTAAGAGGACACAATCCTTTCTACACAAAATGGCCAGGGGTCGGAGCTGTTTTTCTGAGGTAGTTCTCAAAATCACTGTAAGTGCTTCTTGCAGATTATTCTGGCTAAAGAACTTAGCTGACACAGGGGAATGGGGAACTGGGCATTTACTGTGCAGTCTAATACTGAAAAACTGGAAAAGCAGCTTTGCTCTGTGCAGCAAAACAAGTGAAATGCTCTGGAATGTTTAATTCAGTGGAACATCCTTGGTGGGGGACAACAGAAATTTTAACTTTAGTTTCAGACTAAAACAAATATTGAACTACCATAATTTTTCACGGAATAAATAAATCTTAATTTTGCCTATAATAAATTCAAGTCACAAACAGCCAAGATAGATTTTTTGCTTGTTTTCATAATAATCTCATGTGAAATGGTTTGTACTTTATTTCACCCACCTGAAAGGAAAACTAAAATAACTGATGCTCAGTTACTTCTTTATATTCAGTGTTTGGAAATAACTCTTTTTGTTCTTGCAGTAGAATATTTCCTCATCCATGTGAGCTTCTTAATTCTCACCTCTTTTTTCCAGCAGTAAAGGGTTTTTCTCAGCAATCTTTCCTTTGCATAATGGAAGCTCTCACACTTTGCAAATGCCCTCGGTGTCCTTCCTTGACCTGCTGGCAAAAGGTGATATTGAAAAGTTTTTTGTTTCCTTCTCAATTGAAGTAGATTGCACAGCTCTAACAACAGAACTTGCCTTCTGCCCTGGACAAGTAGTCATCAAATGTGCTGGTAACAGAGCAATGATGCATTATGTGGTACTATAGATACCATGCAACTTAAGAGAAAGAAATAATGAAGTGACATAGTGTTTTATATTGCAATGAAAACTGTGCTAAGTGCTGTGAAAAGACGTGAGGAACAATAAGTCTTTTGGAGTCAAGGTCTAGCTTTACAGGAGAAATGTGCAGAATTTTTATAATTTGGCTGTGGAAAACAGTTATGACAAACCTTTCCTGGAAATTAAAAAAATGGCTTTTACAGGTATAGTGCTAGCACAGTAGTTGAACAGTGGTGTTTTCCTGTATTTTGGATGTTGAATTTTCTTCACTTAAATCTAGACAGTAAGCTGTAAGCAGTCAGAAGAAAATTTGTAATCATTCTCTACCGGGCTGAATCTGATCTGAAAATGAGCATGGATGGTATGGCTCCTCAGTAGGCTAAGTCAGCCGCAGCTGGGGCTGCTGCAGTCTCTCTTTCTTGTGTGGCATTGGCATTTATGGAGTTGAGTAACGAACCATGCAGAGAGCTGACTGATCCAGCTGAAAACTAATCTTTTTTTCCTCATTTATATAGGTTAGGGTGGGTTTTTTTTTTTTGCAGACACCAGCTCCAACAATACTGCAGTTGCATATTGAGGTGGTTTAGCTCACTGATCTGATGGAAGACTAACCCACCAAAAAGAAATCTTTCCAACAGATATGGGACTGCGAATAATCTCACCCTGGGGCCACGTGCTCACCAGATCTGAGATGAAAAAGGGCTGAGTGTATGCCTCAGTAGCCTGCAATTACACTTTGTTTTTGTAATATCAAACTGTACCTCCAGTAATCTGTTCCCAGGCCTTTCCATTCTCATTCCCTTGTAGAAAAAATCATGATTATGGAAATCAGATGTTGTTCAAGCTTATGGAGTGGCATAGAAAAGAGTCAAAATGGAAGAAACTTTGGCAGTGATCACTTGATATATTTATAATTGCCATTTTCAGCTGATAAGTTTTACAAAAGTAACATCCCATTCCATCTACAGAACAGCAACACTTTTAAAATACAAGTATAATAGTAATATTTAAAGATGACCAAGGTAAAGCCATGTAAGTTAGACAAAGATATGATAATTTTATATAACAAATACTATCAGTCCCGGTTCTCCCTCAGTAAATTCCTTTCCATGGCTTAGTTGAAATTTTTGAAGGGGAGGGAAAGCCTCCCACTGTTGTTGAAAATGTGGTGATCACTATACTTTATACTTTTGGATTCAGCTATAATACTCCAACCTGAAGTGGACACTGCTTATCTGTATGCTCAGTATTTTGGTGAGTGAGTTGAAAGGTTTTGGAAACTTCTTTATATTCTTAATCCAGCCAAACTGATTCTGAGTAGCTGAATTCTGTAGCAGTGGTGATAGAGGCTGCAGTATGGTAATGAAGATGCAAGACACAGGAGTTTCCAGGAAGAAATTTGGATTTTATTTCCTTGCCCCAGTCACATAGCTGTAGTCATTTTCAGCCATCACCAATGGCTGCTGTTGCAACTGTTTTCCAAAAAGCTGAGCATCCCCCTTTCATAATCATGGATCTGGGCCAGCCTAGCATTTTCTCTTTGGCTTTCAGTTCTGTACTAAGCATTACAGACTACTATTGTATGAGATCTCTCACATCTGCCTATCACCCAGGCAGTTCCCAGTTCTTAGTCACTTGTTTTTTTTCTCTCCTTATGAACTAGTGCTGTGACTAAATTGGTAAGTCTTAATGGCTCATCATATCTTGCGTAGGCTTCCTGTTTCCGACCCCCGTTTTCTCTTTCACCGCCAGAATGTACATACTAGTAGACAAATGTCATCTGGGAATTGTAAATCTGTCACAAGTACCACTGCTATTAGTTTGTGTGTATCAAGATGCAAGGACTCTTAGAAATGCTTACTAATCTGCATCAGAGTTACAATCTTTTTAAAATTATGTCCATCTTGATTCTTAAGGCATCCAGCTTTTAGGTCAAAGTCTGTAAGCTCACAGGAGTGTTTTATTTTGTTACAGTGGAATGCTTAGACCAGCATGGGGGCAAATGGCTGTTTGAGTCATGGACCAATTCCTAATTATACCTGTGTGCTTCCTTAATGGAATTCAAATAAATGATTTTGCTGTGTGAAAGAAGTGGTATTATATTTATTTCTAAATTCTTTTTAAGATGTCGGCATGTAGCCCTGAGGATGTGAAAGAAAGGTAGAGCTTGTCAGCCTCCCTGGCTGCTCTGAATTAGCCTGAACCTATTGGAAATGAAAGGTTCAGAGTGCACAGATGGAATAGATTGAAGCTTTGAGTGAACTGAAATGGCAAGTTTACTGGCTAATCGTGATCTCTATGGGCAGAAAGATAGCTAATAGATTGAAATTGTCAGACATTGTGAAGTCCTCGAAAGAACTGCTTAAGGCTTTTTGCTTTCCAATTCTGGCTTATGGTAGCCGCCTTCTTTTTAATTAAAATCTTTTGTTTCCACATAATTAAAATAAAACATGGAAACATATAATATTTAGTGAATATGTGAGGCATGAACTGTTCTTATCGTGGTTGATTTTTTCTTTTCTTTTAAGATAACAAAATTGCATGAATACATCTGTGTAGAGATTATATTTCTTCACTCTGTAGATAAAGGCTTTTTAGAAGCATTTGGTTTTAAATTTAAGCACCAAAATGAGTGGAGAGGTTTTCAGTCAGTCTCAGTATTGATGTGTGCTTTCTTGAAAGTCCGTCCAGAAATGTAACAGAAGGAAGTGGTAAATTCTGAATGCTTGTGAACCCTCCCACACAAATTGAGGGAGCAGAGCACTAGAAAATCTAGGCCTTGACTCTTTTGCAAACTTTAGTACAGCTCCTAGCTCAATGGGTAGAATCTTGGCTGGAGTTTAAGGATGCTGATGTGATATTAAGAACTATTAATATTACAACAAAAGTTGATGAAGATGTCTTTTAAATTTTGGCTTTAATTTGCTTCATTTAGAGAAGGGAGTGATCTCATGCTTAACAGACAATTCTATTTAAGCAGTTTTTTGACTTAAAGCTAAGAAGGAAGTGCAACCTCTGTTTTGCTATTTTATTCTGTATTTTCCTCTTCAGGCTGACCTTTAAGAAATGCAGTGAGCTGTTAAGATATATAAACCACCTTCTGATACAAATTTTAAACGCCTCAAAATAGGAGGCAAAAGCAGGCAGCACAGTAGGATGCCAGGATATGATGTCCTGGTTTCAGCTAGGACAGAGTTAATTTTCTTCCTAGTAGCTGGTATAGTGCTGTGTTTTGGATTTAGTAGGAAAATAATGTTGATAACACACTGATGTTTTTAGTTGTAGCTAAGTAGTGTTTATACTAAGGCAAGGATTTTTCAGCTTCTCATGCCCAGCCAGCAAGAAGGCTGGAGGGGCACAAGAAGCTGGGAGGGGACACAGCCAGGACAGCTGACCCAAGCTGGCCAGAGGAATATTCCATACCATATGACATCACGCCCAGTATATAAACTGGGGGAGCTGGCTGGGAGGGGTGGGTTGCTGCTCAGGAACTAACTGGGCATCTGTCAACGAGTGGTGAGCAATTGCATTGTGCACCACTTGCTTTGTGTAGTTTAATTCTTTTAGTATTACTATTGTCATATTATCATTATCATTGTTTTTCCTTCCTTTCTGTCCCATTAAACTGTCTTTATCTCAACTCACGAGGTTTTTTTTCCTGCTTCTCTTCCCCATCCCAGGGGTGGGGGGAGTGAGCGAGCGGCTGCGTGGTGCTTAGCTGCCGGCTGGGGTTAAACCACAACAATGAAAACCCCAGAATAATTTGAAGATATAGTACTGTTTTCATTGTAAATAGCAGCATACTTTTGTTTTTAATTCAGAATTTCTGTTCCACTGTGTGTATTCAGTTTCACTGCTGGCAGAATTTCTTTGTCTTGAAATTCAGAGTCACTATCAGATCAGTCACTAATACCTTAACGTCCGCAATTCACTCCAAACTCCTAATGTCCAAAATATAGAACTTAAGATTGCTTTAAAACTATCTTGAACTAGTTTTGCAGTTATCACATTTTTACCATTTTTAGATCTTAAAGCCAAGTCTGAGTTTTGCTGAAAGACTTGAATTGACGACAGAACTTTTCTACAACAGTGTTCTCACTGTGAAGCCCTTTCGCTTCTCCAGTCCCTCACCCAGACATTTCCTCTAAGCATAATAGCCTTGTATAATCTTAAAATGTATGATGACACTCTGAAGGTTTTGGGGGCTTTCCTGATGTCTTCCGATGACTTTCTGAAGACAGGTGTTATTTTCATGTTTTCTTATACAGAGTGCAATATGTGAGATAAAATTCTAGCTCTACAAATTCAGTCATTGACTTCAGTATGACCAAGAGTTCTTCCTCCTATTATTCTTGAAAAATGAGCTGGAGTGGGTAGAAAGAAAGCCAAATATGTGCATTGTCCGTTATATGATTTTGAAATGTCGTATGAATGAAGTTACACACTCATGCTCTGCTTTGCCAGTTCTTCTGCTAGAATTCACCAAGAAGAAAAATCCCATTAAAATAAAATGTTTTGCTGCTGTAAGGACAGATTCAGTCACCCTTAGTCATACTTTGCAAAGTCTTACTCAACAGGATCCCCCACAAAATGCACAGGATGGCAGAAACTGACTTTTCATAATTGAAGGAGAAATTATAGTAGGATAATGGCTAACATGGGACGGTAAGTCTTCTATTATTTATATACAAAAAGTACCTAAATTTTAGGTAAGTGCTTGGAATAGATACAATACCTGAAGACTTGTTTAGCTTCTGCACAGCAGCTGATTATCTCCAGCATCTGTACCTTCTTAATTTGTTAGCTCAGTCCTGTCATAAGCCACAACAGAATGCGTTGTGGATGCTGCAAGCTCTTTCTTGTTTTGAAAAAGGTGGAGCAATGCATTAACAGCATGAATTCTATAAAGAATGTATGGGCGAGTGCATTAGCCATTAGTCTGTCAACTTCATGAAGTGCAGTGTTTTCTCAAATCTATGAGGAATCTAATGAGCTGTGATCAGGGAGTGTGAGCCAGCCTCCCTAGCATCATCTACACAACTGCACTTGTCAACAGAGTGCAAGCAGCCAAAGTGAGATGTGTAGAGGTTTGTCCATCAGACTGGATATTCTTCAAGCTCCCCATGCTGTCTGTCTGAAGGAATGGCTCTATAACACCACCAGCTAGGGCCACTATTACAACACTCAGATTTTTGTATGAATACTAATCAAAATCTCTCTGCTCACAGCAGTGAATTGTTAGTCTGAAAGATATTAATGTCCACGAACAGTTAAATTTTGAGGCCTCAGCTTACATCTCATTTATCTCCTATATTACAAGTTCATGTTATCCCTGTTACCTGCAAGAAGTTGCTTCCAGTAATATTCCTTTTGCCTGTATTTACTGACTCCTGTGGAGAGCTACAGATTCCTTCATATCCTGTACCCCTCAGCTTGGCACCACACTTGAGGTTTCTAAGATGTGAAAAAAAAAAGTTAAAATGAAACACCAGAATACATTTATATTCCTTTAAAGTTCTTAAAGCAAGAGAAATATCAGGTGTTGTATTGAGTATCTTAACCTGAAATGGAAGAAAATACCTCCTAATAGTGATATTGATGAGATTACAAAAAAACATCCTAGGAAACGTGGTGGAAGTCCTGTCTACACCAGGAGTTTAGTATTAGAAGGATAAGATTGGATTAGAGGATTAGAAATTTCAGAGGGGTAGGGCAGGGGGAAGCTGCACCT
This sequence comes from Gymnogyps californianus, assembly GCF_018139145.2. Taxonomy (NCBI): domain Eukaryota; kingdom Metazoa; phylum Chordata; class Aves; order Accipitriformes; family Cathartidae; genus Gymnogyps; species Gymnogyps californianus. Next base: position 10,953,119 of record NC_059486.1, read on the forward strand.
ATGCCAAATCAGCCCTCCCTCTTCCTGGTTTCTCTCAGGCAACATGAAGAGACTGAACATCAGCAAGTCCTGATGTCCTTTCCAAGCAGAATCACATTGATTGGATAGTTCCTAAGACTTTCATTGATCATAGAATTGAACTGCATTCTCTCTTCCCCAGGATTACGCCAATGACTGCTATCTTGCAAGATAGTTTTTTTTATCTTTCCCAAATAAAGCTTTCATGCTTCTTGTATGCATGGTACAGTCCCTATCTGGATCCTAAAATTAAGTTCTTGTTACACTGTTTCAGAGCTGGTTAATATCACAATATCCACTTTCTTATTAGGATATCCAGTTTCCACAGGTTGATGCTCCCAGAAGGAGGGATGTGCTTGGTTTTCTTCATTTTGCTTTCTGATAATGATATTCAGAGCATTCTGTTAAATCAGACATGTTTCCAAGCTGACCAAACTTCCAGTGTTTAGAAAAATCTTTTTTCTATTATTAAGAAATTTACAGGCTGCTATTTTTTTATATGTTCTTACAAGCTGTAGGCAGGTGAGCTGATTATATACCATTTCAGAGACATTGGCTACTGAGACATGATTTAAAACACCAGAATAATTCAATGTTTATTCCCCTTGTGACTTTCCTTGGAATATCTAGTGGGCATCTTGTTCAGAGGGAATTCTCCATGGGAGGCTGCTTGTCTAAGTAACTCCATAGTTACTATGACAAAGACCTCCGTTTCATTTATTTATTTGGGGAGAGGAGGGAGGAGCAGAAAAAAAGTGGGAGAAGAAAATAATACTGAGAGAGATTAATTTAGCTACTGTTTTTGGAATATAACATAGCACCTTCATAGCCTCCTCACAATATATTAATGTAGTTGGGTGTGGTTTTGTCAGGTTTCTGGTTTTGTTTTCCTGCCCTCGATACATACAGGTATGTGACATTGTTGTCTGGGGTTAAGGGCTTAAAGCTAGTAACCAAATTTATAACTTTACTGATTTTATGGACAGAGTGGCCTATAAGGCCATCTAGTCTCTCCATTTATAATGTCAAACATGTAATTAGACTTTTATTCATTGTTTTACCTTTGTACTGAGCCTAGTATTGTACATTTAAAAAGGAGCATACAAAATCAGACCTACTCTTGTTTTGGTCACCTTTAAAGAGGCAGAGCTTGTTCCTGTTGATTATCACCTTGGTAATTAAAAGCACATGCTTTCCAGTTTGAATTTTTCTGGTTTCCAGTTAAACAGGTCCCGTTTTGCCATGATAAGGGTCCTTCTCTGCTAGGTTAAGGATGTTTTTAGTGCCCAGTATTGATGCCCTTTTGATGCATCAAAATCAGCTCATATCTGAGCCTTTCTGTAACACGGATAAATAGGACTTTATACAGACAAGTCCCTCTTTTAGCCAGATGCAGCTATCATGTAAATAGCTGTAACGTTATTGAGATTACAATTAATTATATTAGGTCAGATTTCAACCTGCTAACATCTTTGGGGTTATACAGCCACAATTAAAATCATAACTTGGCCCTCACTTTTATTTTAAGGAACAAATCATGTCTACTTTTGCATGGCTCCTGGGCTCCTTTGGAATGGTATCGCTGGAGCACCTGCTGGACTACCTCCTTCAGAACAGTCCTTAAGTGTGAAAACAGACTGTGAGATGTACAGATTCTCAAAGTGGTTCTCCGGCTGTATCAAGGATCTTGTTGCTATAGCATCTGCAGGAGTAATCTAAACTAAACAGCTTTGTAATCACTCTTCTTTTTACCCGCAAGAAACAAGCATGCCAAAGACTTAAGGCTTTTAAGTGGGGCAAAACACTGATTGTATAGTACATAGATACCAAAGGATCTCCTTGTCTGGCCGTCTTATCTGGTATGGTGGAAAGTAGTGCCATGGTGGTTCTTTCTGCACAGTTATCTCCCATGAAAACCCTTACTAAGAAATGTGTTTACCTCCCCCCTGGAGTTGAGTACAGCCCCTGTCTGAGATCACATATGAAATTGTTTCTCCTCCTCTGAATCCATATCAGCATGGTCTAGCCCTAAAAAAGCACATTTGGTTTTCTTTGATACCACAATGGTTATGGTGGATTTTAGAGAGGAACTGTGTCTGTGGACAGCCGTCTGCATCCATAGCCACAACTTCTTTGGGGTTTCATATATCAAAGTTCCTTCTGGATTCCTCACCCATGCTATTTATACTGTGATCAGTACAGGGAGGTAGGACTCTACTGACTTCAGAGTTGTGCAGACCTAAGAGCTTCCAGTGGATGCATAAAATGAGAAATGATAAGTGGATGAAAAAGCAATGATGAATTCATTCCACATTTGCAGCTACTCTGCACAATATCCAGTATTCTATTCTTACAAAAAAGAAATCCAGCCTTCTTTAAACTACTTATGTGAACACCTGCTTGTAGTTGGATACGATAGATTAGAGCATGGAGATATATTCCAAGCGTCTGACATCCTCTTCCACATCCTCATAGTGCTCATCTATTCTAAATGTCTTCTTTTTTCAGTAACATACGAGATAGATCTTGGCATAAAGGAGAATATTTAAAGAAATCAGAAATTAAGTGTTTTAATAAAGAGTAGGTGAGACACTGGAATACTATTAGATTTTGGTTATTATTAATTCAAGGGGGGAGAAAAAAAAGAGTGTAAAACTAACACAACCTTGGTTGAAGTTTATGGCTTTGAAGAAAACGGTGCCTCAGAGGAGTAGCAGGACTCGGGCTTGATTAAACTGGGATTTCAGAAATTCTCTGCACTGAATGAAATAAAAAGGCATTCTGTCTAATTAGATAGTATTGTGGAGGGATAGGAGGAAGAGAGGTATTTCTGACCCGTTGGCTTTTTATATGACCTTTAATCCGTGGGAAGTGTTTGTAAGTATTTTGATAGATTTATTTTTCTTCTCAAGGGAATTTGGCCTTGAATTCTAACCTTTTGATAACTTTGCTTAGGAAAATTTGAGAGGAAAACCATTCAATGGTCCTATTAAAATACACAGACTTTCTGGAGGCCCATTCTGTAATTTTTTCCTGATGAAAATTCATTTTTTTTGGTCAAATGCCTTGCTTCTATTTTGATGAGGAAAAGATATTTAGGAGGAAATGCAGCCGTCAGTTTTTCTCAAGACATTTCCTTTGTGCTACCTACTCTATTTTATGTTAGAAGATGCTCACAAAGAGTCTAGAATACTCACCAGCTGAAGCCAGTAGGAGTCATCCCTTTTATATACTAAGGCCGTATTTTTTTGTTGCTGTGATGCAAAAAGGAAACACACCTTTTACTGGAATTACTTTTGGGTTACGCCAATGTAAAAGAGAGGAGACTTATTTCCAAAAATTTATAATTCAGTGGAATACTGCCTCACTGTCACATTGTGCTTTTGATTAGGTGATTTCAAACCACTTTACAAAGGAATTTTACAGCATGTTTTGTCCAAAAGAAGGGAGAGATTTGGGACTAGAGTACAGATTTTCTAGAATCCTACTCCCTTTTCTCTCTGTTGGCTTAAACTGCTTTCCTGCAGTTTTGATTTCTGGAATATACATCTAGTTTAAGGTCTATTAATTCTTATATACTTTTGAGGAGTTAATTGGTACTTGTTCTGCAGTTGTCTATTATGTTATGAGTATAAGAAGAAGTAGAGATATGTTTAGAATCAAATTTACTTTTCATTTTGTGTCTACATCAGCTTAATTTAAGGGTTAATAAGGAAATTTGAGAGACCTAACATAATACCTGTTTAAATATATTGTAGGCACAATTTTAGAAATGCCAGATATATTTTTGGAAAATCTCTATTAAATTGTGAATTTCTTCAAGGAGAAGAACTAACAGAAAAGCATTGTAATTATGTGTTTTGAAATGGACTTAATCCTTGACTCTTTGGAGAAGATGCTGTTTCTACTTAGAGAGTGGTATAGATTAATTTTGATGGTTTAATAGAGTCATTCCAGACTTTCCATCTTCTCATTTACAGTAACTTATCAGGCTTCAAAATTCACGCTGAACTCTATGATAAACAGGCTTAGGCCAGAGAAATAGTTCCCAGGTGTATGGTTTAGGAGCTGACCCACTCACATCGCAGAACAATTTCCAATGCTGGCATCCTTTGCCATTTTGGTGTAAACCTATGTTCATGTAATTCCTGACAGGCTGAGAAGCCGAATATGTGTTTTTACTGTCAAATCTCTATTTGTTTGGACAGCTTGGCAGTCAGTGGAAATATCAACTAAGGTGTTGTGCACATTTTAGTTAAAGCCTCCAGGGAAAGCTTGCTTTATTTGAATTGCTTATGCAAGCAAATTCCTTGTGGCATAGTATGTCACAAGATTAAACAAGTGTGAGTTATGTGTTTCCTTTTCATAGTCTTTTATTTCTAATATTCTTAAATTAGGAGAATTTCAGATCTGCAACCTACTACAAAGACAAAGTTCAAAATAGAGTTTGATTTATGATGGTTGCAGCTTGTGTTAAAGCTTATTTGCTAGTCTCGTGTTTGCTGTTGTTACATTAACTGCCTTTGGTTGCCATTTTTGCTGAGCTGAGTTGTTGAAGGACACATTACAACTGCTTGTACTTCATTAGTTTGGTGTCTAGGAAAATTTTGAAGGAGGCTCAGTGTTCCCATGTCTCCAGACTAAAATAGTTAATGTGTTCTGCAACAAAACAGCGTCAGAAAGAGGAAGACCAGATTTTGAAACATGAGCTCCGTGCTTGGGGAACTGCTAGAACCGAGAATGCACTAGGCTGTCTTCAGCACCCCAGCCAATAAAAAACAGGTGTGAGAAGAAAACTGGCACAGCTTGGGTAGACTGGCTCCTGCTCCAGATGCCGTTCAATCACTTTGGATTTACTTTGCAGCACTTGGGTCAGAATTTGGCCTACTCTTAGGAAATTTACCATTCTTTTTGCTGCTGAAGAGCCTGACTAAGATCCATTAAGTATGGATTGTAGGTTTTATTTTCAAAATTGTGAAGGTTTACTTGAAAGAATAGAAGTCATGCTTTGGCCTGCTTCCTGTTTTAGTCGTGACTGGTTTGTATGTACTAAGGATGAATAAGAATTCAAACAATGAAATAATTGTTATACCATTTAAAAGCCTTGTGATTAATACGGAAACATGATTTGCATGTTTTCCAAAATGTAAAGCTACAGGTTGTGTTTCTTTTACTATACGTGATTCTGTCATGTCTAAATACTTAGTTTCATCTATGTATCCAATAACAGAAACAGCAGCAAAACCTTTTTTAATAAATATATTGTATTAGTAAAAGAAGCATCTGTATCCCTGTATTAATAACAGCCCACCCACTACCTTTAAAATTCAATCACTGTAGTGGTTTATGCTGAGGAATTGGCTGTAGCAATTTGTGTAATGGAGAAAACAACTGTTACTGAGTAGTGCTGAATGACTGAATTTTATTGGTTCATAAAAAAACTTGGAGGTTAATATCTTTGTTTTGTGAAACAGATGTTTAATTCTAAGCTTGGGCAATTGGCTCTTTGATGTCTGAAGAGGAAAAAAATAGATGTTTCGGATTACAGTTGACTGTGTAATTGTATATGACAGATGTATTAAATTAGCCTTTCCCAAAGCTTTTGGTGTTTTGCCTCTATGAACTGTAAATTTTACTTGACTTTCTCGTTTGCAGGTGGCATGAGACCATTCTGTGCGTGTTTCATGATTCTCAGATAGAATAAAATATTCCAAGTTTGCTGTGAAGTTATAGACCACTTACATATGGGTAAAAGACAAATTCTCTAGCATTTATGCTTGAGACTATAATGTAAATGAGGGGACGAAAGGAAAGAACCCTTAAAAAATCAACTCTGCATATGCTTTTGATTTGCCTAAATCCAAAAATTGAATGCTGTCCAGGTTTAATGTTCCAATCTGTGTCACAGTCTGCTTTCACCCATTGAGTGCACCAGGGCATTCTTTGAGCATTTAATGAACCAGACGCTTCTAAAGTTTTATTAACAATATACAAATTGTATTTTAGCCCATGTCATTGTGCTCTACTAATTCAAACTCGACAAACCTTTTATAAAATGGGATGCTCTGTGTGTGTAAGTAGCACTTGTGGAGCTTAATTTTCATCTGATTTTCAAGAACCCTGACTAAATTTAGCTACTTGTTACCTTGATGTAAAGGCGGAGCAGTTTCTGGGGAATTACTATGGATTTACTTTGCTTTAACAGGAAACAGAATTTATGCCCTTTGATTTTTAACAGGAGGAGGAACTTTCTTATTAGAGTCACTTCTGCTTTCACAGCACATATATTTGATACATGTGCTTTCCCTGATTTTATTTCCTAATATGGTAAGCCTTTCTAGGATCTTTTCTTTAAAAGCTGGCATCGATTTTGTTTCCGACTTTAAAAATTACCTCAAGAAAACTTGGCATTTGAATTCCTTGTTTTATGTTTTCACCTTTTTGATGTATCAAAAAATGAATTTGAAATTCCTGTTTGGGGGAAAATCTTTGCTAAGGTCATATTATTTATCACTCATTAAAAAAAGCAGATATACAAAAAATTATTTTTCAGGAAATGTGCCAATATATGAAATAGCTAACTATACCAGATAACAAGCAGTTTAAAATACAGGTAGCTTATAACAAGAAAATTAATTTTCTCCAATTATAATAAGAGCTGCTTGTTGTTTATTTAACAAAAAGTTAAGTTTTGTTGCTCACAGAAAATTAAAGAATTACTGAGACAATAACACATCCTAAGAATGGAAAATTTGCAAAATCTTCTATAACTAAAAACATTCTTATATAATTATTTCCTAAAAGCATTCTTGAGATGTCTTCAAAGGATGCTTCAGAAAAATTTCATCCAATGATACTAAACCAATGACTTCAGTAAATGATGGATTGAGTCCAAGGAGATCATTTTTCCTCAAAGAAGAAATGAAAAATTTCTTGGGGGGCTTTTTGGAATGAAGATGCAATACAAAACTGAATCCTGAGAGATTTAGTATGATCATTTCTCACCATTAGAGTTAACTGATGAAATAAATACATCACTCTGTGTCAGTTTATACCAGTTCAGAATCTGACTCTTGATCCTGGAGAGCCTATTCATACTAGTCATTCGGAGTTGCAAAAAAATCCAATCAAATTCAGTGTTTCTGCTCAGGTGTGGTGGGTTGACCCTGGCTGGACACCAGGTGCCCACCAAAGCCGCTCTGTCACTCCCCTTCTCAACTGGACAGGGAAGAGAAAATATAATGAAAGGCTCGTGAGTCAAGATAAGGACAGGGAGATCACTCAGCAATTACCATCACAGGCAAAACAGATTCAACTTGGGGGAAAAAAAAATGTATTACTAGTCAAATCAGAGTAGGAAAATGAGAAATAAAAACCAAATCTTAAAACACCTTCCCCCACCCCTCCCTTCTTCCTGGGCTCAACTTTATTGCCAAATTCTCTACCTCCTCCCCCCCAGCAGCACAGGGGGATGGGGAGTGGGGTTTGCCGTCAGTTTATCACACGTTGTTTCTGCTGCTCCTTCTTCCTCAGGGGGAGGACTCTTCGCACTCTTCCCCTGCTCCAGCGTGGGGTCCCTCCCACGGGAGACAGTCCTTCACGAACTTCTCCAACGTGAGTCCTTCCCACGGGCTGCAGTTGTTCACAAACTGCTCTAGCGTGGGTCCCCCACAGGGTCACAAGCCCTGCCAGCAAACCTGCTCCAGCATGGGCTCCTCTCTCCATGCCACAGGTCCTGCCAGGAGCCTGCTCCAGTGCTGGCTTCCCACAGGGTCACAGCCTCCTTCGGGCACCCACCTGCTCCGGCGTGGGGTCCTCCACAGGCTGCAGGTGGATATCTGCTCCACCATGGACCTCCATGGGCTGCAGGGGGACAGCCTGCCTCACCATGGTCTTCACCACGGGCTGCAGGGGAATCTCTGCTCCAGCTGAAGTTGCCCTTGCAGTTTTTTTCCCTTAAATCTGTTATCCCAGAGGCGCTACCACTGTCGCTGATGGGCTCGGCCTTGGCCAGCAGTGGGTCCGTCTTGGAGCCGGCTGGCATTGGCTCTATCGGACATGGGGGAAGCTTCTAGCAGCTTCTCACAGAAGTCACCCCTGTAGCCCCCCTACTACCAAAACCTTGCCACGCAAATCCAATACATCATGTGAGTAGAAGGGAAAGCCAGCCTGACTTCAGCATTTGTTTCTTCATTCTGTTCAGCCAATGTAGTGGTTAAAGAGTATTTGGTGTGCATAAATGGGAAAGAAATAAAATACATTGGACACAATTGTGGAGGAATTTCTTCTACTGTTCACTCTTCTGCCCTGCAAGCTGACACAAGGTTCAAAGCAGATTTTTCTTTTGTGTGATTTTCTTATTCTTTAGAAAAGTTGAAATCAATTCAGATGGATTTATTAATGGTTCCTTTAATTAGTTTGTTAATGGCTGTATTTACAAGACTGGCTGCATAAGTCTTATTTCCTGCTGGTTAGAGTATAATAATTATTGATCTCTATACACTTTATTAGGAAAAAATACATAGAGATTTACTGCTAACAAAAGAAGCTTTTGAAGATGATAACTCATTCAGATTTTTGGAAGGCATTTGTCTATTTCTTATGAGTTATTAGTACTAATGGGAGTCATATCTACAGTGGGAGGCAAAATGAGCTATTAACCTACATAGCAAGTTGTAGAGTACTGTAAATCCTTCCTGTCTATGTTATGATGGGATCCATTTGTGTGACAAGCAGACGAAGATAAAGTAGTCGTGTATCTTTCAGAGACTGAAAGATGGCTGAGAGAGAGAACAGACACAGGAGAGCCTGTGCGGTGATGAAAATTCTGCTCTTCCCGTTCCTGTGGGCTGAAGAGGGCTGGGCAAGGGTTTACTGAGAGACACTATTAGTCTGAACCTGAAAGGAAGGACCAGTTGTGCCAGGGCACATAGGCAGGGGGAGGTAAATCCCTACTTAAATGTGTTTTACTTAGTCACATTGAATTTTTTCTGGTTTATGTGGTTAAATGATCTAATACAGCTTCATGTGAACTAGGGATAGTTTCCAGTTGCTCTTAGAATATGAGAGTTTCAATGTGCATATAAGCTACTTCCATGATGCCGTTTGTATTGTAATGACATAGCCTCAAATAGGGAAATAGTGAATTCCGCAATACTTTTCATTGGCTTCTTATGTTTTGAAATACCTTGAAAGTGATTTTGGAATAAAGTCCCTTTTTCATATAGACTGGAACTAGCAGTTGCAAATTTACTCTTGGTGCAACTATTTTGAAATCAGTTTCAGCAGAAGAAAGTTTCAGTGTTCTCTTCTTTTTTTCATGGAGTAAAACTAGCTTTACAGGTTGCTGGGATTTTTCCCTAACTTCTATGAGTTTTGTCTGTTACAGTACACATACACAGCCTTGAGACCATTACTAAGTCCCACTTGTCTGTGGTCGCCTAGCTGTTCTTTTGACAACATGCCTCAAATCAGTACGTGACTGGCTTTTCTGGCAACAGCCTGTTGGAAACTGAGTACTGGGTAAAGCCTTCTGTAGCAGAGATCTGTGGGGTAACTTAAATAATCTGAGAAATAGTATTCAAAAGCCATGTTGGGATTCTGGAGTTTGAAATTTATTTTATGAAGAGAAGAATACTCCTAGCTAAATCAGGCATCATGCTTTAGAACTAGTACTCTCTTTGCTAGTTAGCCCTTGTCTTTTTGTTTTGTTTTGGTTTATATTCACTTTTCCATCTTATGTTTGTGTGTATAATAAGTCACAAGGGTTTGTTAACAGCATATTCTTAATAATTTGAGATTTGAACTGCTTAGTGCAGCCAGCTAGCTGCATAAGGCTAGCCAGAGAGAGGATGGCATACAGCAGTAATACTTTACTATCCCAGAATGACAACAAAGGAGGTCACTGCAGACACACACATTACCTACATGATTAGTAATGTATTTAGTGCCTGATGGGTACATCATACTTTGTGCTGTGTGTTCCTATCAGGTAGTACAATAATAACTCTGGAATTCTGAGAATACAAGTTATGGTAGACAGGAGAAAGGGAATATGTATCTTTGTTTATAGAAATGGTGTCCAAATGCTCTTTGGGAGATGAAGAATGAACCTTCCCCAAAGATGTTTGATTAATCTCTTGTGGTTTTTAGAGTACATGATACTCCTATAGCGAGTAGAGGTGAAAGACCAGTTTGACTGTCTACTTTGTACCTTCTGACAATGCAATTTTCCCCTAAAATGCTCCTTTTAACTTTCTTATATGATGAACCTTCATTAGTTGCATTTCACTTACAAGCACAAGATAAATGTAAAATCCTAGTAGAGTCCTTCTATACTTGTGGCAAGTGAGTGTCGCTATATTGATCACTTAGTCCAAGAACAATGAGAAATTGAGCTCAGGACTTTGATTAATACACAACACATCTTTTATCTTCACTAGATTAGCATAATCATTACAGTCTGGGAGTGTGTTTTCACTCAGAGTATCCTTCCATAGCGGTCAAGGAATTAATTACACAAAGTAAAGAGACAATTCTTTGCTAAGAATTTTGTAAGTTTGGTTGTTAAAGGAGCTCTCTCCTGCTGAGTCTTCACTAAAGCTTGGCCAAGTGGCAGGAGTATATTTATAGGTCGGTGATCTAATCTCTGAAGAATGGTAGATGATGATCTTTCTCATTCAGATATGAATTTCGACTGTTTAATGTGGAGGGGACATGAGCAGGGCAGAAGAAAACAATCAGACTCTGTCCTGGGTTCTGAAAGCCTGTGGCTGTGCAGATTTGCTTCTGTTTCCCTTGAAGATTCGCCATGGACTTCAGTGGGAGCAGGACTAAGCTTCACCAAAATAAGACCTTGATCCAAGCAAGTAGTAAATTGCAAATATAACATGATGGGACAAAGGACATTACAGGAACATCAGGACATGAGGAATCAGACTCAAGTTGTGCCAGGGGAGGTTTAGATTGGATATTAGGAAAAATGTCTTCACCGAAAAGGTTGTCAAGCATTGGAACAGGCTGCTCAGGGAAGTGGTTGAGCCACCATCCCTGGAGGTATTTAAAAGACATGTAGACATGGCGCCTGGGGACATAGTTTAGTGGTGGACTTGGCAGTGTTAGGTTCATGGTTGGACTCGATGATCTTAAGGGTCTTTTCCTACCTAAATAATTCTATGATCGAGGATGACCTTTAGAGAGAGTCTGTGGCAAAAATTGAGACTTGACTGTTACTGATGGCTTTTGACCTTCTTCAGAACTTAGTCTTCACTTTGTATAGGCCAGAGCATTACATAATTTATGCAGAATTTAAAGTTACCCAGTGTCTCCAAAAGAATTGCAGTATTAATGACAAGCTGTGTCTCTGGGAATAAAGTCATGCTTACAAAGCTCAAGAGAAAATGGTTTCTCACTGTACACTGAAAAGAGTGCACAAGAGAAAAAAGAGCCATATAAAATCTATACATTTTGTTTAATGAAATTCTGCATTTAAATTTTCCCACTGCATTTTGTGCTCTTTCATACCTAGTCATTTTGCTCTATGCAAGTGTGTCTGGGTGAAGGTACACAGAAGGAAATGGGAAGGAGGGAGAGGATAAGTGTGGCTGAGGTGCTAAGGTTATTTTTGATTTTGAAAACAACTTTGATAGATACAGCTTGCTTCATGACAGCTGTGCTATCCTCACTTCATTTCAAATTTAAACTTAAATTTCCCTGACATGGCCTTGCCCATTTATATCTCTTTAGGGAAAGGAAGTAACTTCAGTCTTGTGTTTGCTTTCCAGTGTTTCACAAATCTTTATTGTTGGAAGAAGAATTGCACAGACCAGAGGTATTATGACATCCTTCTGTTGAATGATGCCAGAGGCAATCGGGGGCTACTCAGCATAAGGAGAGATGGCATCATCTCTCCACATATGATTATCTGTGGAAAGAAATATTGTGAAGTTTATTGGATGGTAGTTATGGGTTCAGTTTTCCATATCTGCTAAGTCTGCTGCACTGGAAGGATTATGATGGGTGAGTGAAGATGTCCTGGAATTTTACTGAGAATGAAGGAAATGTTCTAGTTACCTTTTGCTCCTCATGCATGAATCTGGGAGATATCCCAAACATAATGGCGTAAGCCACCTTCCCTCTTTTTAATACAACAAAAAGAGCCTGAGGAGGAATGTGTTGAGCCATACCTAGAGTATCATGTAAGATATACAGACAATAACTATGTGTTTGCACAGTGATATCCTTGTCTCACCAGCAACAAATATTTCCAGAATACAAATAACAGCATTAGAAAGATGAAACCAAAGATGAACAAGAGCATATGTTTTAGTTCATGGCTCTGTGAGGTAAGGAGCACAGCTAGTCATGGCCACTCACCCTCTCATGGAGTCCTCATTGCCATTTGCAAGGGAAGAGGACTGACCGTATGCACTGCGCAAAACCATGAAGGTATAAAGCTTTTAAAAAGCATGTCATTTTAAGTTGGAAAGTATGTTTGTTGAGAGAGGGAGAAATAATTATATGTTTTGCATTTGTGGGCCTTGAAACGTTGGGAATGGTAGCATGGCAGACTTTAGGGCTTGCACAGCATTTTAGATCACCCTATGATACTTTGTGTTCTTCCATCCTGATCTGCCTTAACATATCACTCATGCAATCATTTTCACTACAGTCAAGGTACATGGTTATTAATGTACATGCTCTAAACCTGTGTGAGCAGAAGCTTTCATTTGCGTAGTCTGTCTGTAGGGCACACTTCATTTCACTTAGAATAAATTATCATGCATTTATCATTAGTTAGCAAGTTATTAACATTAATATAAACAAATACGTGGCACATTTCTTCATGAAGATTGCCTTTTAATCATGTAGAGGATGTGGCAAACACTTTTACATATGTTGTTCTTAATAGATATGTTCTCTGTTACCACATATATGTATTTAAATGTGGAGAAACTTGCCAGTGATTCTTTTCTGGTAGCTCCAGATCTATTAAGAAGAGGATTATGAGGCAAAAAAACCCACCCCAAAACAAATAAGAAAACATATTCATAATACATTAGGAGATGATACTCCTTTCACTGGTCTATGTGGAATACTTCAGTCTTCACTGTTATTGCTAGGTATGGGGGGGGGTTGTTGGATTCATGATACACTGAAGCTACAAATAGAGGCATGATTGCAGCATAGGTAGGTAAACCTGAATTGGCTTTCATCGAGCTGATGTAGGTACCAGTATCTATGAAACTTCAGTTATTGGAAAGCTGCTACAGAATATGCTGAAGCCATTAGTTCATGAGTTTACTGCTTCTGGCAGAGTGGGGTATTAGTGAGATTGAGACAGCACAGCTCCAAATCACATCTCTCTCTCACATTTGTCTTTCGTTTGTTTCCCTGTGAGACCGTGGAGAATGTCTGCCTCCCACCGTTCATTGTACTTCCACTTTGAGAAGATTTTTCTCCAGATTTTTCTTCTTTAAAGGCCCTCTGAAGAAGGATGGTTGATCTGAATGTATGTTTCTTCTGTGCAATATTATTTGGATTGTGGAATCTCTGCAGAACAGATTCAGGTCTTCTCTCTCTACAGTCTGTCCATCTGTGTATCATGCATATTTCCTTCTTAAGCAGAAAATCCCTTCTAACAGCTGTGATCATTCATGCATGAACACAGCATTTCTTCCCATTTTACCAAAGGCTATCATGAATACCCTACTCTCAAAGCCTGGAAAATTTTGTGCAGTAGTACTGATAGGTAAGATTAAAAGTATGGTTGTATTCTGCATTTGAAGGATGGCTATGGTAGAATAATCAGTCTCATGGTATTTGGTGCTTTTGAGAAGTTATGGATTTAGCTATGAATCCCACTTTCATTTATTAAAAAAACTTCACATTTTTGTGGTTGTGGAGGAAACGCTGAACATATTTGAGTCTTTAAGGTTTATATCTAAAGACAAATAAAAAGAAATCCTTAATATTTCTGTGCAAGTTATTGCAATTCCTTCTTTCTGAGACAGGAGAAAAAACGGACTGAGACTGCAGTTGTGAGACGTATTAACTCTTAAGTCTGTAAGTGCAGACTGAAACATTAGAGCTGCAATTGCTTTGTTTGTGTTTTTTTTCTTTGATGTTTTAAGTGGAAGGGGAAATTCAGGAAGGGCAAAGAAAATCTATGTTGTCCGTTTGACTCCTTGTTATTTATTTTTTTGCAAAGTTTGTTGGAACAACAATATTTATTATAATGCCTTCAGCATCCTCAAATAAGGGGTGTTATAAGAATACACAGTCAGATTATACTGTTTAGTTATTGACTTTTTTTCTGGTCTGTGTTCAAGAAAAAAGGTGAAAGATATCTGCAAACTTGAAATTACAGACAGTACAGATATTTACTCCAAGTATTTATTTCCTTCTCAAGCTCAACTAATAGAGTTCCCCAGTTTTTGTAGAATGCTCTGCTGCTGGTAAAGTCAACAAAATCTCTGGAGCTGTGCTGGGGACTTGACCCTAATATCTTACCTTCCGCTGCTTCCCTGAATTGGATCTTTATCTGCATTTAGATCATTCTTATGTCTCTGATGCAGATAAGAATAAAAGCTGCACGACACTCAAGTAAGCTATGGGAGAATCAAGACGACCTATATATCACATCTTTCATATAGGTCTTGCATAAATATGGATATCTCCTTCTCTCCCTCCACAAATTTTCAGTGAGATGCCAGTCTGTCTCTAAAAAAACAAGCAGTGTAATACCAAAATACCATCCTACAGATGCATTTTACATGCAGCCTACAAGCGTAGTGTGTTTCAGTTGCTCAGTTTCACTCACTGAAGCTTTCACTTCAGGCTCATTTCTTAATTCCGGTAGTATTTTTGAGCCATTCTAACAATGCACAAGCATATTATGACAAAATGGGGAAAAAAATTATTCTCTTGGCATGTATTTCTTCCAAGGTTATCAAAGAATGATAAAACTGGAGTTTTCTTCTAACTCCAGCTCCAATTTTTCCCTCCTGAGAAAAAAATGGCTGAGCCAGAGCTAATGGATGACTGATTAGAGAAGAGCCGTGCAACATTTTTGCAATGAACATATTTTGCTTTTGAGTACCTTTGTCTGAAAGGACATCTTTCTCTATAGTGAGGCATAGTTGGAGAAGTGATCTCTAAGATGGAAAAGCTATTCCAATGCCTGCCATGTTTTTTCTTATTTAATCTAAAGCATGGAGGCAACTTGCCTAGTCTCCTTCAATGCATGTTATTGTAATACATAGTTACTGTGGAGTAAACCTCACCACAAATCTGTATTCTCCTTTGCAAGATTATAAGGCTGAGTCAAAAAATGCAGTATTGAAGAAGTATATAGAAGCCCAACACAAATATTAATTGTGCCATTTGTTTCCTTTGATATATACCTCTGAATACTGCAAAACTGCTTTTTTCTTTTCTTTTTTCTTTTTTTATATGCTTGAACAGTTAGAAATTATCCTACACTCTTAACAGCAGTATGATTAGCTTTTTGGAAGAAAATAGGGGATACGTAGATTCATTATATTAACTTTGTTTTAAAATGTTTCCCTTAGTCACCAAGATTGAGTGCTTGAATATCCACCTGTACAATTTTAGAGGTCATGAAGGGAAAAAGTAGAAACACAGAAACTTGCTTGTATGAACTAATTTGCTTGTATGAATGAAGGTGTGAAGTTGTGCCTGGAAAAAGGGTGGGGGTGGGGAAGGTGTTGTTTTAATTTCTCTCTGTTTCTCACTGTCCAAATCTATTTTAATAGCCAATAAATTAAATTAGTTTGCCCCAAGTTGAGTCTGTTTTGCCGGTGACGGTAGTAAGTGACCCCTCTGTCTTTATCTCAATCCACGAGCTTTTTCATCTTACTTTCTCCCCCATCCTGTTGAGGAGGGGAAGCGAGAGAGTGGCTGGGTGGGCGTCTGGCAGCTGGCCACGATCAACCCACCACAGTCCTGCATATGTATTTTTGTATCTTGTGGGGGATAACCATCATCCCCAAAGTTGTGAGTAGTCTAGGATTTAATCTTGACCAAAGCATTTGCTTATGTTAAGATCTTGAACTAGTTTTCTAGCATATTTGCCCTTGAGTCAGCCCACTGGGATTCTGGTAAAATAGCAAGACCTTTCTGAAATTGAATGTTGTATCTGAGCTTCTGCTCTGCTGGGTAAATATTAATTATTATTATTAGCAATATGTATATAATACTGTTAATTTATGCTGTGCTTTGCAAACATAGATAAAGCATGTTCTCTAACATTAGGAAGTTGCAGGTGAAATGAAACATGCACAATTCCAAATGACTGTGAAAGGGTATAGGAGCATTAACAAAAAGAAATGGGAGATTTTCAGGAGGAATCAGAAGAAGAGTAGGAGTTCTGGCTAACAGTCTGTCATCCCAGATTTATGTGTGAGAGCTGTGAACAGCAGAATTGGCCCTCTCCATTCTCAGCATGTCTGGAAAGGTATGGAAGAGTTTTTTGGAGAAAAAATATGAAGAAATTATGGGAGTGCAAAAGGGCTATGGTGCATCTGAGTATTAAAGACAAACAGGCTAATTTGTTCTCCTTTAACTGATTGCTTAATGTTTAATTTCAGCCTGTGCAAATAATTGGCTGGGGGTTAGGGAAGAGCACTTCAGATATTTACGTTTTGGTGTTGCTACCTATGTGAATACACATCCAACTTAAGAGTCATTTTGCAGCATGTTTTTGCTCATACATTTTGGAGACCATACCTTGGGTTTCCAGAATTTTTTCATTTAATTTATTCCTAACCCTGTTGCAACTTTAGCTCTTTAAGTGATATAAATAGCTGCAAAAATATCTTCCCTTATTGAAGGGGAGAAGAAAAGGTTCTTTTCATTTACATATTTGCATTTTTTCATTCATTTTTTGATATGTCTTTCTACTCCGGATTTCTGGAGCACGCTCTCTATGCATAGTGTTTACTGTCATGTCTGTACTGAGGTCGAAATTACTGAATTTTTTTTACAGCTTTGTCTACAGTAGGTCCTGCAGACAGTTGAAGCTAACTTGATTGTATCTTGCTGTGGTCTTTCTCAAATAGTATACTGAAATTTGAAGACATGAATGTGAGGTATATTACAGGTGTAAAATATCCAGCCATGAATGGGAAATGGGAAATCTGTTATGAAACAGAGATACTAAAGATTGTAAAAATGTAATCTATGGCCAGGAAGTGAAAGCTAATATAGAATCACTTTTCCACATACCTCTATGGAAAACCTTTCCTTACCTCCAAGGCAAATAGATTGATGGTCACAGAAGACTGTCTTTGGAAACGGTCTTGGTGTCATAAAAGTCAAGTAAGATTTGACCCTTATACTAGGCAGAGATCTAGTATAAGCCTCAGGAATTGCTGAACTCTATACCTGATTTATAAGACTGCTTTGCCTCCAGATCTTAAAACTGGATCTAATACTTTGTTGCTTCAAAGAGCTAACTGGTACTGCAAAATTCTTTCAAATGCTTAATGTTAAGTATTGTAATCGTGCAAAGTAATGCTGTTGTACAGGATCATTTTTACGTTCTTTACTCCATTTGCTTGCTCAAGGCATTGAGTTTTCTTGTTAATAATCCTGGGTCAGATGAAGTATGGAAGAAATGCTGGATGTGATCCTTAATATTCAGTTCTCCAACAATTTTATTGGCAAACTGACTTTCTAAAAGCTTGGGACAACTTTCCAAAGGCTTGGGACTACAATGTTTTCCGTACCTGAAGCAGTAATTTTCCTTCTACTGTATATTAACAACCACATAGTAGCTTCTTTGTTCTTTGCTAGGTGATAAAATGACTTGGACGTTTTAATAACTTCTGGCAAATTATTTTCATTTCCCCTTTTATATGATTAATAATAGTCTAGATAGACATGTAGATGTAGTATCTCTCTACTTACTATGTGGATTCATGCATATATAATGTAATATGGAGATAGGCTGGATATAGAAAATAATAAGCAATCAGTGTAATGGGTTATATTCAAAAACTCTAATCTGAACACTTAAAAAACTTTAAATGAAAGATTCTGGGTTTGGAATGTGAAATCAGTTTTGAATTTTACAGCTTCAGTTAATCACTATTGAAAATTGATGCCCAAGCCAAATGAGCCAAATTCTTTTGAACGAAATCTTTAGCTGACTTTTTCTAAAGCATTTGGCCTTGTCCAGCCAGTGAATTGTCTATATGCACTTTCTTCACAGTAAGTATGCTTCTCACTTGAGGGAGGGTGCATTACAAAGCAACAAACTGCTGTTGTCTTTAGATTGGCTTCAGGTTTTAAATTGATTTGACTGTGGACACCATATTATAGGAGTTTAGGAATTATTCGGGATATTTCCAAAGATGCAGTCAGCAAATTCCAGTGCTGATAAATAGGGCACTTGCACATTAAAGTGAACGGGGAGTTTATTAAATGAATTACTTAAAAGTCTAAGAAATGTGTTGGAAAGAACTGGTAGAGAGTCATTCAGAAGGAGCAGGAGTAGCTAAAAAGTAGATTGCTTTAAAAGGATCATAAAAGATATCTTTGGTTGTCTTTTTCTCAAGGAACTGGAACAGATGAGACTTAGACAATTCTGAGATGAATGAAGTAAGATATTTTGCATCATGAACCGTAGCTGACAATGCAAAACTCTAATGTTACTGCCAACTGCATGCTTTTCCTGGCTTTCGACAATCATAATATATAGACTGCAGTTGTGTGGTTTGCATAATGCGTTATATAATTGTATCATAGATTATGTGATACTAACTAGAACTGGTAATAAGGAAGTTCAATTTCAGATATTATATAGCTGTTAATTTGAGTTCTGTATTGTTTTAATTCCAAATATAGGAGGCATTTGATATGTTCCCAACTGTACATAGTTTTAAAAATATTATCATCAATAATAATAATGATATTTGCTTTTGCAGATCATGGTAAATCAGTATGTGTTAGACCATTTAAACTTTTGTTGTTTTTTTAATTTTTTTAAACCCCACTTGGATGAAGTTTGACAGTTCTAAGGAAAAAAGCTTAACGTTCCTAAGAAAACCTGTGAAAAGCTGTTTTAGTCTTATCCTTTAGGTTTAGGAATTTTGCACTTAGATTCCCTTAGGAGTCTTGCAATTAATTCAGTATTTTTTATGTGTTTGGTCTCAGGAATGACATTTAAGTCTCAGTGACTTGTTGTCATAGAAGTTCATGTTCATCTGGACCATGGAAAGTGTCTTTGTGGTTTTCAGAAGTAAGCAAGGTGAGAAGGTGAATGTTGGGGTAACCCCTGTATCTCATGATTGTGCCGTAAGTGCTATAAGAACATATAAGCGGTTGACTAGAAGATGATGAGCCAAAAAGATCTCTTATCATTAGAGTCTATTGAAAGCCTAAACTTGCAACTTCAATTCTTTTTCTGCTTCAGTTAAATTAGAACTTTGTTCTAAGATACCTGGAGATGCTGGCTTGAATGAGTAACAAATTGCTCTCTTCTTGAAATTCTGGAAGCACTACTGAAATCATGTGCTTAAAACAGAGCAATGTCTTAAGTAAACTATATTTTAGCAGTTCTGCGGTACCCAAGAAAATTGCCTGCTCTCAACTAGATGTGGTTACTTCTACTGGGTTGTATCTAAACTTTACTAAGATTTTTAATGACTTTGTTGTTTTTTAAAGGGTCTTCATTAGAAGCACAAACCTTCCTTTATCCAGGTGGTGATTTCACAGCTGTAGGAAACCTGGAGGAAACCTGGTGTAGGAGAATGAGTGTAAGTTTTTCGACACAAGGGGCTTGGATTTACAGTGTGTCACTGACTGCTTGCTTGACCAAGGGGAACTGAATTTTTTGCTCAGTCAGGTCACTAGTGGAAATTTTATTTGCTTAAATATCCATCAGCAGAGCTGTAAAGTTGTAGTTATTCAAGTTTGTGTAATACTCAATACTTCTACACAAAATGTAGCTTGCTTTATGACTATAATGATTTGTCTTGAGATTTGTCTTGAAAAACTAGTACAATAGATTTTCCTTATAGCCCCATTTCAGCATGAAATTATTTTCAGTGGTAGTAATGGAATTAGGACTGATTTAGACATCTGGATTTGGACGTTTTGATTCATTCTTGCTCCCACCCTTGCTCCTGTTTTTCCTAATGGCAACAGAATCTGTTCCACTTAATAGGATTTTTCTTATTGCGTGATTGCATGACTTAAACTTATTTGTATAATAGTGGCTGATGGTCTCCCACTAGATCAGAGGTAGTCCAGCAAGGAGTTTTTGGATGCTCTTTCTCCCACTTTTTCCCTGATGCTTGCATCTCATTTTGCTCTCTTTCTTGTGGAAGCTTTTTTCATAATTCTTTGTCATACTGCACCATAGTGACAAAAATGGGGATCTCTGCTTCCATATGGGCCACAAGAACAGCTCACACAATGCTCCTTCACTAGCCTGCGAAGAATTGTTTTCCAGTGCTAGTCTGTAAGCACAGCATTACTAATGTTCCTTGAGTCTTTATTAATCACAGGTCTGCCAAATCCAAGATTTAAAATATAACTTGGTAAATATCAATGCTTTATTTTTATTCTTAACTGTGTTCCAAAGGCCAGACTGAGGAGTTCAAACTGCCTACTTCACAGCATGCAGTTTTCCAGTATTTATTTAGTGCAAAGCTGCAGACTGTACAAAGTACTCCCAGTGCAATATCAACTCGCAAACAATTTTCTAAAGCATCTTTAATGTACAGTGTTACTGTACCCAGAGGTGTAGGAGAGCAGTATTAATGCAGGCATGATAGTTCTGAGTGTTCATATGAGTCCTCAAGGAATAATAAACAGCTTGAAATAACAACCAGCAAATTCTCCAGATGCTTTTTATCCATGTGTCGGCAACTGTGTTGATTCCAGATCAATGCAGGGTATTAAGACATTTATATGATTGAGCTAAAAAGCTGCCAGGTTGTACAAGCATCAAGCTTGTAAAAAATAGGAGAGCTGAGTAAAGCCAACTGTATTCTATTCATAAACTGCAGGAATGGAACTTCTTGATAACATAACAGATAGTGTCAGTGGGAAGATTTTGGTTTTAATTTAGTATGTGTACTGGGAAAGTTCAGGTATATGTAAGTCACTTGATTACCAGATCCCAATATCTGAATATTTTGCTGGTATAAAAAGAGACTCCTGGCAGTCAGGCACAATTCATTCCTTAGACAATGGAAACACAAAGCCATTATTTCGGATGCAATCCCAACAGAGCTCAGAGTATGCCTGTCCTAACAATTACTACTTTTGCCCCTCTTATTCCTAGATCAGCATAGCTATGTGATTCTTATTGATGCCACAGTTTGGCACCGTGGAACTTCTCTGTAGAAGTAGTGAATATATAGAGTACTTCTGTGACAATCGGTTGTTGTCTTGGCCTGTATCATGGTACAAAATCTAGACAAAGAAGCTGATCTGAAGATGAAGAAGTCCTTTGGAGCCCTTTTTAATTGGTTGCATGGAGATTTGGATCAAACTGTATTTTTCGATTGCATGTGTCAAAACCACACATGGTTCCATAAAATTGAGTTTCATTCAGCTTTTCTTTGAAATCCTTTGATAATCTGAAATTCCCATGGCATAGTAGACCCAGATAAGATATCGACACAAACTCCTATGAAGCGAAATTACTGGTTTCTGTTCAGCTCTTGTAGCCACACACTTTTAACACAAGAAACATTATACAGAAACCTCGAAGTGACAACATTTTTCAGAATCCTCCAGTCCTGACTTGTGTCAACAAGAAAACCATGACGTTAATCATCTTCCTTAGGGGCATGTTTTTGCATCCCCCTGAATTGAGGGTTTTATGTGACAATCCAGCAGTATGCAGTGTCAATTAAAAAAATTAATGTAATAAAAATCTAATGCAGAAAAGTATCCATGTAGGTATATGCTCTAAAATCTAAGCAAATATCTACCAGGCTAAGGTTTTAGTATTTAGTAGTGTTTTTTAAAAATACAAAATATTTTCAAGATATAGGGGTGTACCACGGCAGTGGCTTGGAGAAAAGAGTAAGAACTAGAGCTACCCATTAGCACCAATCAGTGCAGAGCGTACTGGTCCCATTTGTGTAGTTGCACAGCATCTCTTATCCTCTTGTGTTAACCTCTCCTGAAAATCCACCCAGAAGTGCTGCAGACCTTCTGCGTGTCAAGCATTTTCATGAAGTTTTGAAATGTTTTCAGATTCAAACTGTTTTCCTGAAAATGTGTCTGTAGCTATGGGTGATTAGAAGCTGAAAAATCTTGTCTCGATACCTTTTTTGGAAAATGGCTATAGGTACCTCTTGGGCAAAACATCGTGAAAAGTGGGGGTGTTTTGGTTTTTTATTTTTATTTTTATTTACTCTTGCATGAGTAAATACAGAACCTTCCACTGTTTATTCTTAAGTCATTAAATGTATTTCAGAATATTCTGGGTACTCGCACAAATGCTCTCAGGTGCTTAAATTTCATGCGTTTTAGTTCAAGTAATGTTTTGTGTGAAAGCATATTATTTGTTAGTTGTCATCTGTTGTTCCTCTTTTTAAAAAGTTTGTCAGCAAGTTAGGAGATCTAAAAGTATTTCTTTGATTTCGTTGACCTAATTTCATTTTTAATTGCTTTTCCAGTTGAAATCCAAATGAGGTAATGTTCATCAAATAGAGAGAGAAAACAAGCAAAAGAATAGAGACTTTACTTTTCTCACTTTTATGCCCAAATCCTGATCAGTAGAAAATATTTTTAAAAGTGGATATTAGCTTTTTCAGAACTCCCAGGCTTTCATGCCATGGTTTACTAACCACTTTTTCACAGGAATGCGTTACGCAGTTTTAGCTAGATACTGCACAAAGAAAAGCTTTCTAAATATCGTCACCTTTACCTCTCGGGGCTTATTTCTGCAACCTTATTTCTGTGACAAATTTACTCACATTAGTAATCTCATTGGCTTAAATTGAATGCTGTCAGGAATAACAACTGTGTGAGTAAACTAGCAATTATTTTTATCCCTTCTTTTGAAAACCGAGGTGTTAGAACTGTTCCCTCTTAAATATCTTTCCGGTGCCCCTTGCACCATTCAAGTTACACAGCACTATATAAAACTCATTACAACTCAATTATAAGGCTCATTAGGTAGATGCTGGCATTTTGGTTATCTTACCAAGTTGTGAAACGTATTCATTTATTATCCATGGTATTGTTAAAATCAGAATGGTACAGTGAAACCAAACATAACATAAAAGATGGTTCAGAGCAGAAAACCGTGGACCTTTGCCAAGAAAATGTTTTATGTAACCTGCTTTGAAATCTCCCTGTGCTATGTTCATGGCTGAAACACAATGGGAGAACTGTACTTTGGAGGTGATAATGAAGTCAGAGCACCTTTGACAGATTGCCACTGCATGCTGACTTATGGTGGGTTTTATCCTTTTCATCTCTTGAATTTTTTCAGCATGTAGAAAGTATATTTATCTACCTGTACACCTTTAAATATGATCCAGCTCTTGCTTTCTTTGTTAATTAGCCTTGGTTTCCACGGTAGAGTGCTAGCAACAGCAGAATCTGTGACAGGGACTCAAACTTCCTAAGTGCTCTACACAGCTAACAGTAATTTGTCCTGTTTCAAGCAGTCAGAGTGACTATCCCCACCCAGGATGGCATTTACCAGCATTCAGGAGCTTCTTTACTTAGTGGATCATTAAAGCAAGCCGCAGCTGATCATTTTCAACACCAAATGTACTGCTGTAAGGGTGCTTCCACGTATGAGGTTTGGAAACTAGGTTAGCTTTTGGGTTTAACTACTCCTTTCTAAAACTGGGGGTTTCTCTTGGTTCAGTGAGTATATGTGTTTGTAAATGTTTTGTATACTACCATTACGGGCAAATTAGTGCAGTTTACATACACCATGTCTTATCCTAAGGTGCCTATTTCATTGTGGTGTCCCTTTATTATTAACTTAAACAGGGATGGAAGAAACCTCAGTTAAAGCTTTTTCCTCATCCTGTTGTTCCTTGGGACATTTCTGTTAGGACCTCCAAGTGCTGCCTTTAATTCTTCTCAGGTATCATTAAGTTACAGATTCCTTTATACATCTGAACAGGACCTCCCAGTATCTGGTGATGTCAGCCAGTTCAGGCTGAGCTTCTATGAACCTGCCCAGCTAGCTGGTTTCAGTAGTAGCAGTTGTACACCTGTGCACTTATAGAGATCTGCATGGATGTCGTGGTTTAACCCCAGCCAGCAACGAAGCACCACGCAGCCGCTTCTCCCTTCCAGTGGGGTGGGGAGGAGGAAAAAAAAAGTAAAACTCATGAGCTGAGATAAGGACAGTTTAATAACTAGAGTAAAATAAAATACACTACTAACTAATAATAATAATGATAATTGTAGTGAAAAGCAAAAAAAAAGAAATAACACTCAAGAAAAGACAAGTGGTGCACAATGCAATTGCTCACCACCCGCTGACCGATGCCCGAGCAGCAATCCGCCCTGCCTGGCCAACTCCCCCCTGTTTATATACTGGGCATGACGTTCCATGGTATGGAATATTCCTTTGGCTAGTTCGGGTCAGCTGTCCTGGCCGTGCTCCCTCCCAGCTTCTTGCACACCTGCTTGCTGGCAGAGCATGGGAAACTGAAAAATCCTTGACTTAAGACAAGCGCTACTTAGCAACAACTAAAACATCAGAGTGTTATCAACTTTATTCTTACACTAAATCCAAAACACAGCACTGTACCAGCTATTAGGAAGAAAATTAACTCTATCCCAGCCAAAACCAGGACAATGGACCAGGAAACGAAGTCAAGCGTGCAAATAACAGGATGCCAACTTCAATAGAAATAATCTTACATCTCTGTGCAGTGATTCCTGCTATAAAGATATGTTTCTGCTGTCTTTGCAGGTTATGTGGTGTCAACACTTGGCTGTACATTGTGCGTTTCATTTTAAATACTATAGCTATTGTTTAGCTCTTCCCTGGTGAACTCTTGTTCTGGTCATCTAAGTAAGGACCACAAATCTGCACAATCCCATTGCTCACAATGTTTCTATCATGTTCCATGTTTTGCTCCCTGGTGAAGTAAATGGAGCTAACATTTCAGTTTTGGCCTGAATTCTGCCATGTCCCTTTAATCCAATGAAATTCAGCCATCTTGTATCTTGCTACTATTTATTAACTTGGGTCTCAACATTATGAAGTCACAATTCATTTAGTTTGTACTTTCTTTACACAGATATAGTGTCTTGATTTGCTGTACTGTTTGCATCTTGATGGGTCTTCCTATCATAAAATAACAGATTGGAAGTAACAGCTTTGAACTGTTTGGAAACAGGCACATCCCCAATGATGAGTGAAGGCCTCCCGAGAAATGTATCAAAGAGAGCTCTGACTCATGCTCCTATTCCGCAGGTGAAACCCGTTGCCGAGCTTGACGTGGGGAATTTTACATTGATTGCCCATGACATGTAGGCTCTTGGGGTAAAGAGAGGACTTGCATCAGTCTAGCACACTTCATCCCCATGTGCAAAGTTGAAAGGTTCTTAGTGCCCAAAAGAGAGGAAAATACCACTGAACTGTGAAGAAATCAGAATAGTCTGGTACCTTACTTCTCAAGTGGCCTGGCTGACATCCATTGAACTACTTACAAAGTAGGGGCTTTGTGAGTTCCCTACTTCGTGAGTGTGGTGGTCACAATCTGATTCCAATTAAGAGCTGCTTTTCCAGCCTAAGGCAAAAAGTGTGTTTGCTTCTTAGCAAAGTGACAGTCAGGTATTCCCAGGAGTGTATTGACCATGTTTTACTTATTCCCCTGCCATTCTGTCAAAGCGAGATGAAAAGTGTTGTGTTTGTTCTTTACTCCCCTCCTCAGTGGCCAAGGTAATGAATCTTCCGTAGGCTGTCAATGTCTGTGTCCTCTCCATTACTCAGAGACACTAAGCAAGATAAATGGTGCTGTGTAATGACTGTGTAAGAATTCCGGTCATGATTTGTCTAAATGGGCAGGGCAGCTCCTGGAGTTACACACTATCATCTGCAGATCCTATTTCAGTAGGACTTTGAACTTAGCTTTTGATGTTTAAACTGGAGCCCTACTCCCACAAATCTCAGATTAAGTGAAGTCTTTTAGAACATCTTTTCTTGCATGGTCATTTCTTGTGCTTCCTATTTGAGAAGATAATGGACACTGTAAATTCTCCTATAAGAGCACCGGTGTCAGTGAGAAACTGTGCCCCAGGAAAATTAAATTCTTCTGCTGTATTAAGTGTTCAGATTTCAAGCTACAGAAACCTTTTGAGTAAAAGCTACTCAGTGCGTAGTTCCTCTATTAGCAAACTGCTGTATACCCTAAATTACATTGTGTGACTGCCTCCTGTTTAGATAAGCACATAAATGAGACAGGCTGAATCTACTCTTTTCATAGACAGTAATTCAAATTAGGTGTTACACTGCAGCTGCCAAAACTTTAAAATGGACGTTATTCATATGAATGGGAGTAGTTACCAGTTAATGCTCACACCTTGATCAGGAAAGTAACACTGTCAAGAAAGGTCGAAATTCCAACAGCCCCTCTGAAATTTCTTGCAGAATTGAGCGATACAAAGTTTTCAGAGGAGTATTAAAATAATATAAGGAGGACATTTATTATTCTTTCACCTAATTGTGATACATTTACCTTCTTTGGTTCTTTTCATTTCAGTTTTACTTACAGACAGAAATGTGTGCTATGCATTAGTAAGTGCTCTTCTGCTCTTGATAGGATCATTTCCATGCCTGTATTTGGTAAGCAATATGGTATATTTTTGAGTAGGATATATGTGACCTTTAGGTATGAGGGCTGTAAATAGAAATTTACTATGCATTTATTTTTTCCATTAGTATAAAGTAGGAATACATAGCTTGGTTGTATTTTCCTTTAACTTTATTTATAGAAATATTGTTTGGCTTTATTATTGGCATGAAAACATGCTACTTCAACAGATTATTGGAACATTGTCATGAAGGAAACGTTTTTTTTAAAGGTTACCCTCTGTCTCTGATCAGTAATGCATGCTACTAATACCTGCACAGTGGAAATTGGTCAGAGACTAAACCTTCATATAGGCTAACGAACACAGGATAACAACTTTACTTAAACTTAGTCTCAGCATAGTACAATGATGAGCTAATTGATCTGCACTCTAAAAGACTGAAAATCATTAAGTACTTGAAGCGATAATGTGAATTGAGCTGTATTTCGGTCAAGAGACACTATCCATGAGACAAAGCCCCTGTGGTTTGTAGCTTTGATTAGATTCTTTGTCTTCGGACATTGTTTTCTTTTAGCTCCCTGACTTCTTATGAATGTAGAATACTAATGCTAAGAGGCCATCCTAGTTAAGGTTGAAGCAAAGAGGATTTGTTTGTTTCCGGATCTTGACTGTGTTTGGCCATAGTTTTAGGTTTGAGACTAAAAAAAAAAGTAGATTTGGGTTGAGATGAAATTTCTTATATTCTCTTGAGATGCAAAAATCAAACATGTGGGCAATCCTAGAAAAATTCCATTGTTTGGAGCTGCACTTAAATCAGAACATAAATTATAAAAATAGTTTAAGATGTGGAGAAATAGACTCTGAGTATGATCATGGAGCACTGTCAGCTCTAACGTTCTGCTTGTCTGATTTTGATCTTCCCTTATGCCAACTAAGCCTTACTGAGTTAGTGGATTCACTCTTGGCTTCCTTCGAATAAATTTAACCACAACCAAGCTGCAGGGCACTGAATGGCACCGAAATCTCTTGTCACTAAAGTTAGAGGCAGGACATATAACTTCAAAAGCTGTATAATTAATGGAGTTGTACTTTGCTTTGCTTTCAACACTCTATCCTAACAAAAAACAGACTGCTGTTCATGTAGATAAGACAGAATAATAGCAACAGGTTTGGATTTCTTCTCCTGTGCAAAATTATAGTTTGGATAGTGATTTAATTCTGTGTATTACTTAGCACATTTATGATGGGAGTGTTTGTGTGTATATATGTACACACGTACCCAGGAGTTCATGCTCAGCAAATCTACAGTGCTCACTAAAGAGAAGAATATATCTGACATTTGCCTTATTGGTGAACCTTATGAAATTAATTTTAAAGGCAACGTAAATACTTCTCCACTACTTTGCTGTAGCCTTTTAATTGTCTGTCACTCCAGAATTAATAGGCATTGGGCTGTATTAGAACTCCTGTGGTCCAATATCTGAGCCATCTACTGCTGGTACTGGAAGGTACACAGTGCCTAAGATTGCAGCTCTTATATCTGTCCTGATGAAGCTGAATATCTTTACAATTAATATCAGAGCTTTAGCTAATAACAAATGGACCACAGTTTTTTTCTTTTTCTTTTCTGACTGGTCTTCTGATGAAATCATAGTAGAGCCAGCTGAAAATCATCATTATTCTAGCACTTGGCGTGGGATTTAGTGAGGTACAGCTGAAACCATTATTCAAAGAGCTTATTGTCTTCAAATACTTGGAGAACTGTTACTTCATCATGAGCAGTAGTCAATACTTCCTCTGGTCCTCTTCCTCTTAGCAAGCTTATAAGAATTTTTGGTCTTTGCTTCTTCTTTCTTCCCCCCCTTAAGTAATGAGAAACCTTTCCTACTCAGGTCTCAATCAGCCTGCACACCAATTAAGCTAATTGGCAACATATTTGATACACTCCCTAATTACAGCTGCAGAAATTTTCAGAGAACAACCTTTCTGCAATTTTTCCTTCAATCAAAAAATAAAAAGCAATAAACCACCCACAACTCTAACTATTCCCTGGTAGGACTGTTAAAATGTTTTCAGAAGAATTTGGTAAGGTGACTCCCTGACTTTCTGGTTGCTGTGGCCACTTAGTACTATTTGAGTGTTTCAGTGAGAAGGTAGACACTTCCAAAGAATTTTCTCATAGGAGAGTTTCCAATGAGTAACTCTGGGCAGGCGGTGATGTCAGGAAAGATATTACTGGAATGCATGGTATTCTGAGTACTGTAAGAGCATAAAAGCTTATAGAAGGCTCTCACAAACTAATTTAACCTAGAGCAGCCTTGGGGTTTTGCTAAGTCATGCAATTAGCCAAACCATCCCCTGGTGTGGCTTCTAATTAAATACAGAGTTCCTCCCCTCAGTTGCCCTCTTCATTTAAAGAGCAGCTCGTGCTATATGGTGACCTCTCTTACTAGTTACAATAGCTTTGAAAGGAAGATGTGTTATGTAAAAGCTGAAAATCCTGTTTATAAAGAAAGTAAGTTGTTGGTTTTTTTTTTTTATTTTTTGGTCATGGTTTAGTGGTGAGAGGAGAATTCTAACTATTTAAATTGAAGTATTAGTAATAACTGGTAATATACTACTTGCTATTATAGAAAAGAGCTGAGCTACTCTGGTCTATGAATGCAATTTACTTCATAATGTGGGTTTTTTTTCAACCTAAGTGGGGGAAAAAAGGTGCATCTTCTATTTTAATTTCATGTTTCCTGTGGATTATTGGTTTTATGCATAACCCCTTTCTATCTAGCATTATTTCAGCTGAGCTGCCTTGACTTATTTTTATCAGCCTCCAGGTGCAGTTACCAGATCTAGTCTTCTTACAAAGAAGTAATTTGTTGCCTTGGGCTTTGTGACTAGAAGGGAATAATGCTTAAGCAGGGACACACATATAGAAAGGAAGACAATGACTTCCAACACTGTTGAAATGTCAGACCATGACCTTTAAAAAGACTGAAAGAAACCAGAGGGCATAAGCCCTAAGGGATGTTTCTGCATGAACAAGGGTGGGAATTGACTATTTTTGTATCTATGAAAAAAGGTGATATATTGCTGCCTTCGGTTATGCAGCCTATGGAATTACATATGTTCCTAAACAGAGATCACATTGTGCTTTGTTGAGGAAACAAGGAGTCTTCTTTTCAGAAAGTGGAGCTGAAATTAAGTGCATATTATGGTTGTGCATCCTCTTAAACGTAAATAATTTGAAACATCCTGGCAGGATCAGTAGTTTAAAAAACAAACAAAAAAAGGCAACAACAAAGAAAACAACAGCCCTCTCCCAAAACAAAAACACAGGTACTGTGCAGATAAATCTATCTGAAATCTTTAGCTAACGTGAGAGAGAAGGGGTTTGTTTCACACCATATTTGAAATACCTGCATACAGCAGGAAAGTCTTCTCGGGAAGTTACCTGTTCCATGCTTAGAGGAGAGTGCTGGTGATGGTAATTACAGTGTGTTTCCTTGCATGGTGTCCAACTGTTCTTCAGAATTAGCTTGTAGGTCCTGATGTGGTCACAGTACAAGGCAATAGTGGATTTTAGGTGATTTAAGGAAGCAAGAGATAGAAAAATGCTAATAAAAACACTGAGATGCTCCAGGTATAAAGTATTTACTTTTTAGCTTGTATTGCAGTAACAACTAGACCGAATTTAGTTCTTTTGTGCTGAGGAAGGAACTGCGTGCACATGCAGCGGAGAAATATCAACCTGAAAAGACCAGCTATATTACTTTTTTAGCACACAATCTGCTTGCACTGCTAATTCTCATGGGGTGCTACATGCACTTTATCTGATGAACTTTTTATTAGGAACATTTCTCCTATTTCTGTACAGTGTATGAGATTCTTCACCTATTACAAGTCTCTCCTCCAAGATATTACCAAAGAATCTGATCTGTCTTCCTTCTTCAGGTGGAATAGTGAGGTATCAAAATTACTTAAGCTACGTGAAGTTCTTCACTTTCAGTGACTATGGTATTAGTAATGCTACTTGCTATTTATACAATTTAAAGCCCTCAAGTCTTAAATTTTATATGTGGCACCTCTGTGAACCATATGTAATTTGGGAGAACACTTTTAATATGTCATTTTAATGCTTTTGCTTTTCTTCACTTTCAGTGGTTTGTCTTGGTTGATTTATTCCTGGATATTTCCTAAAGTGCCAGGCAGTAAATGTCTATACATTCTGTGATTCGTTTGAGCAATTCAAACCATTTTTCAGTGGCCAGGAAAGAGGTCTTAAGTATTTGTAGACTGCATGCATAGATATGTGAAGAAGCTTAGCTTAATTTGTAAAACAAGAAATATAACGTAAATTAGATTAAGTAATCAGTACTTTTCTGTTCAGTCTTAATTATGTATTTGTTGCCTTCTAAATACAGGTTTAATCCTTATCTTTGTTATGTAATAACACAACAGTTGGTAGTGATTTGTGGATCATGGTAACTAGGCATAGAAATATTTGTTCAACTATTCATTCCATTTATCCAGTGATTTGATTATTATCCAAATAGGACAATGAGAGGTAGCTAGTATGTTCAAGAATGCTTCCCTATGAATAACTAATGTCAAGCTTTAAATGACCTGCCTTTATTACAAATGTACTAGATTAAAAAAAATTCCAGTACCTCTTTGACATGCCAGTTTAGTAGAAAGGCTGTGGATCAAATTGAGACACAGAATAGCTTTCCTATGAAAGTAATATTCAAAAAGTAGGATGGAGTTTGAGAAGAAAGGTTGGAGGCTTTAAATTTTTTTCTTTTTAACTTTTAAAGGGTAACATAATCCTTTCTTAAGGTTTTATTAGATTTTTTTTTTTTCCTTCCCTTTTGTACTGATGGGGTAAAAAAAGGAATTTCACTTTGGATTGACCTGAGAATTGTTTTTGGTTTTTGATTAGTTTATCTGGGCAGCTGAAAAATCAGTTGCTCACACAGATTTAGAGTAGAATATACCGAACTATGGCAGCAGTTCTATAAATGACCCCTACTGAATAAAATGCAGTGGCCAGTGCCTGTTCCAAATGCAACTTAAATCGGGAATCCTGCCTTTCTGCTGGTTTTCTGCTTGCAGAAAAATCCTACCATCTGTCTTGCTCTACCTGGTAGATACTGCTCTTTATTCTGTAGACATTCAATTAGAGAACTTCATCTTTTAATCTGTTTGTTACAAGCAATGATGTGAAGCGTCAGTCAATTGTACAACTGTAGAATCCATTTGGTACAGACTTAATATATACAACTTAATATGTTTGCTTGCAGTAGGATTTGCTCTTAACTACACACAAACATAGACACTAAAAATGAATTAAACTATTTCAAATGTGCATATGGATTCACATGTGCAAATATGCACTGAGACACTCATGAGGATAATTGTTTTGAATGCTCAGAAAACCAGCCTCTAAGAGCTCGCTATGACAGGGACTTCAATTTGTGCTCTTTGTAAGTGTGAAGACCTGCTTGGCAGAAAGTATATCTGTAATTTGTTTTAAATGTAGGATTATTGTTTCTGAGCTTTCAATTGAATGTTTTTCACCAGTGCTTCTGAAATCTTTTGTTCAAAGCTTCTCAGTGGGACTAGAATGCAAAACTATTCATGTCCAAGTAGCAGGGATTTTTAAGTATCCAAGATAATTGCAGGGTAGGGGAAAATAATCCTGAGCTCTTGGTGATTCTTGTGCAGCTCCCCTGCAGTCTTTATTGCTGCTGAATTTCAAACATCCTCCACATTCTCCAGGAGGAATTTTCCTGCAATTAAATAGCCAGAGTTCTCGGCTCCATGTGTCATGGCATCCTCCTCGGAGGATTCTGACTGTGACACCCAGGTACAACATTCCAATTTCTAGTCAGGCTTCAAGAAAACAAGGTATTTAGCTGAGGCAGATTTTAATATGACCTTTAGAATCTGCGAGGAGATGTGAAACTGGCTCAAAATTGACAGAACAAACTCCCAAAGAAGTGCCAAAGAAAACATTGGGGACTTTGTCAGGCAGGGGAAAAAAAAAAAAGAGTTCTAGCTTATCTTTCTATTTTTAGGTGTTTACGGAGTGTAACACTGTAGCCTCTCTATCAGTATCAGCTTATCTAGAAACCACTTTTAAATACGTATGAGGAGGAAGAGAAAGAGGATGATTTGAAAAGGTGGAATCAGTTTCTGAATAAGACTTTGGAGATTTGCATGAGCAAAGAACTTTCCCTAGATTTAGTTAAATGAGTACTAGGTAAGTTCAGGAGTTCATGCCCTTTGGAGTTTGGCTGGATAGGGAAAAAAATATTATTGGGCTATAAAATGATAATTTCAATCCTCTTAACTCTTCTGTCTATTACACTTTGAGAAAGTTGAGAGAATAGCACACTGGTTTATTTCCAGAACAAGAACAGAAAGAATTTTAAAGATACAGTAATATGCCATGTATCTGTAAAATATGTTTCATTACAAAATAAACTGTCAAATTGCAAACTGGCTTTGTTTTTTAAAAATAATAATAACTCACAGCCCTGTAGAACAGTAAGTCAGACTTTCAAAGGTATTTTAAGTCTGAAAAGATGCATATGATGCATTATTGAATATTTAAAAGTACTTGACCTGGTTAGTGAGTTGCAGTGAAATTCTACTTGTGTCTTTACAGTCTAAATACAGTTGAAAAATTAACTCCTAAGTAAATAAATGAGCACTCTCCAAAGAATCATGATCTGTTGTGTGTTTCTCTTGCACTGGAAAATCAGAGAAACAGTCTCTCTCAGAAAGGTTTGGGGGTTCGCCATGCTAACCTATTATTGCAACAGTGTGGTTGACTTAGCTGTGCCTGGGCTAAGGCAAGGGCAAGCAACGAGCTTCACATTTGTGATCGACCAAGGGCTTGAAACTGATGCAGGTTTCTGCATCGTGATGACTCCAGGAGCTACTAGACAATCTGGAATGATCCAGCACTCCCCTGCCACCAGAAGGAATTGGTCCCACTCTCCAACAGTGGGGCTCTGGCATGTAACCCTGCCCTGCTGTACGCGCTCTTGGCACCTCAGCCAGCCTCTTACTGAGCCAATACAATGTGCTAATTCATCAGAAAATGAGCCAGGAAAAAGTAGATTATTTCTGCTGATGAGCTGAGTCATCTCAGCTGAAAGAAGAGATGACCACCCAATTTGGCTAGTGGGGAGAGCATGATTTTGCACCTGGGAGGAAGCAAAAGAGGAATGAGAAGAGAGGAGCCACTTAGCAGCAAGTTTTAGACTGGATGATCTCTTCTGCTCAGTTATGATCTGGGAGTGGATTATCCTGGATACTCCTGGGGATGATAAAGCAGCTGAGGTATAGCTAGCTTCACACACAGCTGCTTTAGTTAGCTCTCTAAAACTTTCTTTAGAAAAAAGTACATATTCATTTTTCCTCTCTGGCAGAGAGAGAGAGACAAGATACCATGCCTGATGCTATTAGAGATAGCTGAGCATCTGTGAGCATGCTACAGGCCTGCTACAAGTTTGATGTCGTTCAATGGTCAGAATAAGACTCCTGAAAAACTGCATGGTTAATTATTCTGATGTTTGTGTGCCTTTTTTTTAGGCAAATTCTTTTTCTGAGAGACCTTAGCTTCCTACTTAGTTGACAAGAAGGCGAAAAGGATCAGGAAAGTGTCAGAGTTACAGATGTGCCTTGTAGCAAAGAGAGAAAACTTCATGCCAAGGATGAAGACCTCGCGATTCAGAAGCTCATAAGAACATGTCAAGAAGGTTCTTACTCATCTCCATTAATGAGTATAGCCTTTGTATTTGGGGAAGGCTGGTGAGATATCTTGGTGGCTGCTGACAGATTTGGACTGTACATGTTATTTTAGAACAGCTTTTCAGGACAGGAATTAAACCTTTGTTTCCTGAATCTTCTAAGCAGGAGGATGCTATGGATTCAGGACACTGTGCATTCCCATGTTCATAGTGTGTCTATACCAGAGCCTATAGCAAAGAATAGACATACTCAAGAAGCAGTGTTAATTAGCTCTGGCTGTGCTCCACGCTACCAAAGTCAGATTCTTTCTTGTATCTGTGCTTGTGTGTGTACATGTGTGTATATACATATATATATTCCATGGTGCCCTCCAATTTATAGACTTTTCAGGTACAAATGCCCATCAATATCTTCACTTCCTTCTGAGAACACACTCAAATATTTTAAAGTTGCACTTTCTTTAATGAAGGTAAAATGGGTATGTATTTAGTGAAATATTGCTAGTTCTATTGACGTTCCTGGAAATTTACTGCATATACCAGCATTATGGTGTTATTTAAATATGACTTAAAAAAAAAAAAAGAAAAATCTTTTTATCTTGTTAGTGAATGTAGCAATAGAAGATCAATATTGTAATTGTTGGTTGTATAAATTAGGCACAGAGCCTACAGCAAGATGTAGAGGCATGATATGGATTAACAACTTTAAAATTAATTTTAAAAAAACTTACTCTGGAGGGGGAGAATGATCAGCCAGCAGCCACAAACGCTTTTGTGCTGCAGTTCACATTCCACTGGAATTGGATTAGGGTATATAGACATGGCTTGTCTCATAAAAGGCCGGCAGCAGAAACTGGCCTATTACTTTTGCTGAGTCAGGTGTTAATTTAATGCTTAGTATTTTTCTCCTCCCATCAATAATGGCCTGGTAGCAGAACTACAGCCTCTACACAGTCCCTAGCATCCTCGCAGAAAAAGAAGGGGGAATTTTGCAGACGTTTGAGGCAGAATCTGATCAACTTCTGATTGTCTGAATAGAATCTGTTTAAGCAGTATAAGGCTGTTCCACGCCCGGTCCTGTATTTCTGTCTCTGTCATGAGGCATTTGACAATTGATGTTGGACTCCTTGCACTCTGCACTCCCCCACTACCCAGCCTTACTTTCCTTTTATTGGCTCCTAAACATAATTACACTAGAAACAGTATTTAAGTCAAGATATTCCTGGCAAGAACTTCAGCTTTCTAAGTTTGTGTGTTTTTTTGGGTTCGGGGTGTGTGTTTGTGTTTGTTTTTGTTTTTTACATCTTTGAAATCTTCATTATTTCTTTCTTCCTCTGCAAGTAGAGGCATAGGAGGGGCGGGGGGGGGACAGAAAGGGAGACACAAACTGTTGCCATTGAAAGCCTGAGAAATCTTTCAGTACGTTACAATGCTGAAGCCCTTGTCTCTTAGTTCTTTCACCATTAGGGTGCCTTGAGCCATAAATGGATAGCACCTAGCCTGGTACTATTTTCATTAGAGAGAGATTGTCTTTTTATGGTTCATTAAATAAATGCATCAAAATTGCAAAAAAGGCCAAGAGATGGCGTCTGCCAAGATGGCCCAGTGAGTTAGTGATGAAGGCTCACTCTTTGCTGTAAGCAATGACACACTCAAGGGAGTGATGCATCTTATCATGTCTAGTACCTTTTACTCCTTGCATCATATGCAGTTGATGGATTGGGGACAGCCCTCTGTGTGATTATTGATGTTTTGCATCTGGAGTGTCAGAAAAATTTTCCTAGCCACTCTTTCCCTATCCCCCAGTAGTTAACATGACTGTGGGTTGGTGGTTTGTTTTTTTTTTTTTCCTCCCTGTTTTTCTTGCTATAAACTTTGTGGTGCCCATCACTGCTTTGCCCTTTCATGTTCAGGCTGACATCAGATCTTGTGTGAAACAGTGCCATATCCTTTTATCTTAATACTATTCTCTGTAATTATTACTTTGCTGCCTTTTCAGGTGGGAACTTGCCTTTGTTATATGATCTTTCTCTGATCATTTTTGTATCACTTGGTAATATAAAGGTGTATGTGTTCCTCTGCGGCCCTTTTATTTAAATGATTTCTTTATCTGTCTGTCAATGTGAATAATAAAATAACTTCAGGATTGTTCCTCTCTCTCCTAATGAATGATGAGGTGTAGTCTGACCTGACATCAATGATTAATTTACAAAAGTTTCTTCAAACTTCAGTAAAATGGGATATTCAAAGAAAATATTGTGTCATCAGACTATAATGCTGTTGTCAAAAAGACCTTATCTGACTGATAATCAGACCCATTACGGCAACTGGAATTCCTGGATTGATACAGCAACTGGGAGTACAATCTGCATCCGTGAGTGTATATCAAGGATGAGCACTTATAAACCCATCAAGTCAAATAACAGAATTAAAGTATGAAAAGTGGAGGATGAGTATATGATCTTTAATGATCGTTGGAGTCATGCACATAAGGTTATGCATGCCAAGATCAGATGCCTGCCCTCACTCCAGACATGGAGGCACGGAAATCCTTTGATGTCATGATTCAACTTTCAGAGTTAGCGTTTATTGCAGTCCTCAAGGAGTTCCTGACAGGCAGACTTGTGAAATTGATAGATTCATTTTGGTTTCAGTTTATTGCCCTGCTTTTGAAGCATCAGTTCTATGAAACTGATGAACTGTCTGGCATGAGTTCAGAAACTCATGCTAAGACTGAGGATTGTTCCTGTGGTGCCAGTTGCTTTGTCTGGTGGAGCAAGAGCTCGCTTTCTAGAAGACCATTTTCTGAATGTTTGTGACTTCTAAATTTTCCTGTAAAATCAAACTTAGAATTCCTGTGTGAAAGATTTTGTGGAGAGACCATATGATATAAGTCGTGGTCTAGTAACATCCCACTGACAACATAAATTACACTGTCATGGTCACAGTGGTTGAATGGTCTAATCACACACTTGACAGTGTGTACTTGCTCTGGGATACAGTGATAGTAGGTACAAAGTGTATCATCCAGATTTACAGCCCCCCTTAGGTAAAATCAGAAGCTTCAGTGAGAGTCCTTGAAACCCTTGAGTGATGATTCTTTGAGGTGGGCCAAATGGTACACCACTAAAGATGGAGTAGATTTCTTAATTGAGGATTGCTCTGCAGATTTATTTCTTGTTTTCTGATTCAGCATTGTATTTGGAGACCCTTCTGGGATAAATTTCATACTGTATTTCATTAGGAGGTTTTCTTCCTTTCCCACTCAGGTCATAGGAACTTCTTTGTGGAGTTAATAGAGAAATTGCAAGATGGACTACAAGATTGCTCGAGAGGAGCAATTTAGCAAGATTGATAACACAGAAGCAAAAGTGGTTAAGACATGCTTTGATGGGCAGGCTGTAACATTGCCTCTTGCAAAGGAGTCCAGCCTCTGTTTCAGCAAGGCCTTAACTGACTTGTTTTTCTGCACAGGAATATTCTCATGAAGTTAAAGCATATTGTGTCAGAGTACTTCTTTCCTTGCAGGACTCGGCAATTAAAAATTCTTTCTGTTTCTGACTGCAGTAGCAATGCTTGATAGTCTTCATAAAAAGAATGGTTTGCAAGTGTGTATTCCTCTTAGAAATGATAGTACAAATGATTTGTCTGCATCTGTGCAAAGTTTAATTTGCTTTATTCAGCATCTACTTTGTGACTGTCACTTAATGTATGTTGCACTCTCTAACAATACTCCAACTTCTTTAAAATTCTCTTAAAAGAAATGAGGAGTGACTTTTTACAAAGAAGCTCTTCTACATAGTCTGTGGCCTTGATGTTCCAAGTAATCTTTCCCTTGCTTTATAACAAGCTCCACACAGACATGCAGAGCTGGAACAAGAGTTGTAATAACTTGGCGAAAGGGGGAGATGTTGGCAGGTTGGGAACAGCATTGTTCTCGGAGAAGAATGATAATTTCCTAAGGATGAAACAGTTACAGGGAATGTTATAAAGTAAAGCAGGCAGAGCAGTCTGAAGTGCTAATAAGGAAAGGATTTAAAAAGAAATAGGTGACTTTTGGCTTTGAAGCCATTTTTCTTTTTAATTTGCTACAGATAAATGCATGACTCTTGGGTTCCAGGGTTCTATTTTTGTTTTGCTATTTGTGACACATTGATTTAGCCTTATCGCTGTTCTGTTGGTACTTGCCCTTTAGAATGATGGTGTTTGTTACTGAAAGCATGAGATTTTTGGGGGAACTGTTCTCTAATGGTGTGACAACACTAGGAGGAAAGATTAGAGTTCCTGCTGCCAGATAGGCTGAATTCTTTTATTTCTGTACTGGTATGGAAGATAGATGCTGATATTCCTCTTGCAAGCAAGCAGGCAAAGAATGATGGGAAATCAGTGCTCCAGTGTGAATAGTGATAGTAATGCATCAGTTGTTATTTCAGCCTTATGTGTTACACAGCTGTGTAGAGAATAATGTGATCACTGACCATTTTTACATATAATAATGCCTTCATAAGAAAATACTTAGTTGTATTGGGTTTATGTGGCAAGGTTTTGGTAGCAGGGGGGCTACAGGGGTGGCTTCTGTGAGAAGCTGCCAGAAGCTTCCCCCATGTCCGATAGAGCCAATGCCAGCCAGCTCCAAGTTGGACTCGCCGCTGGCCAAGGCCGAGCCGATCAGCGACGGTGGCAGCGCCTCTGGGATAACAGATTTAAGAAAGGGAAAAAAGTTACTGCACAGCAGCAATTGCAGCCAGAGTGTGGAGTAAGAATATGTGAGAGAAACAACTCTGCAGACACCAAGGTCAGTAAAGAAGGAGGTGCTGCAGGTGCTGGAGCAGAGATTCCCTCTGCAGCCCATGGAGGTCCACGGGGGAGCAGATATCCACCTGCAGCCTGTGGAGGACCCCATGCCGGAGCAGGTGGGTGCACCTGAAGGAGGCTGTGACCCTGTGGGAAGCCAGCACTGGAGCAGGCTCCTGGCAGGACCTGTGGCCCCACGGAGAGAGGAGCCCATGCTGGAGCAGGTTTGCTGGCAGGACTTGTGAACCCACGGGGGACCCACGCTGGAGCAGTCTGTTCCTGAAGGACTGCACCCCGTGGCAGGGACCCACGCTGGAGCAGTTTGTGAAGAACTGCAGCCTGTGGGAAGGACTCACATTGGAGATGTTTGTGGAGGACTGTGTCCTGTGGGAGGGACCCCATGCTGGAGCAGGAGAAGAGTGTGAGTCCTCCTCCCCCTGAGGAGGAAGGAGTGGCAGAAACAATGTGTGATGAACTGACCACAACCCCCAATCCCTGTCCCCCTGTGCCACTTGGGGGAAGGAGGTAGAGAAAATTGGGAGTAAAGTTAAGCCTGGGAAGAAGGGAGGGGTGGGAGGAAGGTGTTTTTAAGATTTGGTTTTATTTCTCATTACCCTACTCTGATTTGACTGGTAATAAATTAATTTTTTTTTTCCCTAAGTCAAGTCTGTTTTGCCTGTGACAGTAATTGCTGAGTGATCTCCCTGTCCTTATGTCAACCCATGAGCCTTTCATTGTATTTTCTCTCCTCTGTCCAGTTGAGGAGGGGAGTGATAGAGCAGCTTTGGTGGGCACCTGGCATCCAGCCAGGGTCAACCCACCACATTAGTTGTAAGAAATAGGTCATATTCGGGATAGGAAAACTTACCTGTTGCACTCTTCGTGTGAAGTGTAGGCAGGAGCTCACCATCACACTGTATCTCTGTGCTAGGGATGTGATGGCTCACCTTCCTCTGTTACCTGTTTGTGGCAGAGATTTTGAACAAGAGTTTTCTTTTTTTGGTTGATATGACAAAGTAGTGGAAGACTACAGGAAAATCCGGCTGATTTAGTCCTCAACCCCCCTTACATTTTCAGGTTTTATCAAAAAATCGCTGTTGAAAATCTTTTTGAAATGTTCATATCGAATATTGACTACAGAGAGGAATTAGTGATTTATGACTGGTTTCTAGCCCTGAATGCATGCTGGCTTTACAGCTTTTGGTAAATCCCATCACTATTTTGGCATCAATTTCCAGTTCTTAAAATCTTATCTATTAACTTGAATTGTAGATTCTTTCAGGCAAACACTGCTCCTTCTGATGAAGTCTGATTTTGGTTAAGGCTTCTGGTCGCAGAAGTAATGAAGATGTAATAATATAATTAAATTCCCAGAATCAATGCTAAAATGAGATGCTAACTAGGGAAGAAAGCTAGCCTGTCCAACCAGATACCAAGTGGTTCACTTTTGGATGCGTATAACGTAGTGTAACCTAACAGAAAATTAATCTTGCGGCTTCTGGTTTAATTTGTCAGGGAATAACTCCAGCATGCAATTTTCAATGTGGATATCTGTGGGATAGATTCTTGTGTTTATGGCATCAAGTCATTAAAATACTTTCCTGACTCTGTGTTCCTGCACGGATTAGGTGTGTGGCTGTATGAAAATGGTTTCGAAGAAAATCATCTCCAGTAAGATTCTGGGTGGGTTTGCAGGTTTTTGATCATGTGGTGCAGTGTGTTTCTTCCTGTGGGTTTCATTTGTTGCCCTCCAGTGCATCTGAGCTATCAATGTTCTTTACAGCCTATTGCGCTGTGCTGTTCTGTATCTACAGTGCTCCCTCCCTCTGGACTTCTGTTGAGCACCACTGCAAAGTGTAACCAATGAACAACTTCATTGCTTTTAAACAAGCAAAATGAGCAACTGCCACAAAGCCTGTATTGCCTTTCTGTCTGAGATCAAAACCTCCCATCAGTTTGTCACTGTGTGTATGCTATAAAGCATAGCACTTAATCAAAAGCTTGAAAATGCAGTGCTAATTGTTTTAAGCAAATTGAAGCTGCTGCAAGGCTGGCAAAAGAGGGAACGCAGTAAGTCGTCCTTGGAAAGCTCCAGTTTTGTCTATTCACATGTAAGGGCTGCACAGAAGGATGCTTGAACCTAAGGAAGGAACATGACAAGCAACCAACAAATTCTATAAGATGGTAATTATCCTACTCAGATATTCATGTAACACAGTGTTAATTGACTCCGTCAGTAGTAAGTGACATATACTGCCAGAGTAGATAGATCATCCTCCTCTTAAGAACTGACTGAGAAACACCTGGGATGGTATTCACTATGTTTATAGCTTAGCTTTAAACTGCCTCACTTTTGAGCATTAACAGATTCAGCCACTCAACTAGATTAAGACTGAAACGTCTTAATTTTCCAAAAGTGAGCATGAAGTTTTATTGGAACAGACATCCTTGTGACATTAGTTTCCAGATCTGGAAATAGATCACACTACCAGATTTTTTTTTTTCCTAGAGATTTTGGCTAAAAAAAAATTCCAATACATAACAAACCTAGGAGAGCAAAAGTGTTCAGAATATTCAAGGAGAACAGCTGAAACTAACTAAAAAGGTAAAATTTCTGGCCAGACTGAAAAGAACCACTTATCTCAATCCCCAAGATGCAGCAGCAAACTTCATCTATTGCATTACCAGTCTGAGCTTGCAGCTGGTAAGGCAATTTTCTGAAGAAGTTGTTTCCTTCAATCTACAAGAAAAAGGCAATTTTTTTTTTTTTTTAAATAGTAGCATTATATAATTGATTGGAAGAGTGTTTTATTTCTCATGAATGCTGGATGATCGTGGATTGAATAGTTTTAAAAATAAAGTAACTGTTAGGGCAATGAAATCCCAAGGATCTGGCAATATAGAATGAAGTTAGTGGTCTGGCAGATTTCTTCAATTTTCTGAAGCCATGGTCAATAACTTTGCAGTAAAACTGAGCTATGGATAGTGTTTTTGTCATTGACTGAGAGCTGCTGTTACATGATATTAAAGAAATAAAGATTTAAGATTTTTAGCCAGACTGCAATACAAAATTAATAGCCTAATGAAGAAAGCAGTATGACCTTTTGGAAGGTAAATGCAGCATGTTTACAATGTCATGTTCAGGGATATATCATATGCGCAAGCTTTGGCTGTGCGGAAGAGACTGAATATGCTGCCTTTTTCTCGGATTTTTTCAAATTCACTGACCTGCAAAGAATTTGCTTCTTCCATCAATGACAAGTATTTTTTAAACAGTGTCAGTCAGGGGAAGATTTACTAAAGAGAGAGGAAAGAAAACTACCCTACTACAGCATTTCTTCCCAGGTGGCCACTGATTGAAATCCTCAACAAACCATTCACAGCATGAGAGGTCAAATACAGACGTAGTTGTAAGGGATTGAGAAATAATAGCTCCTGGCATAAGCACAGCATCAAAATTAGATTTTATTGGTTTGCTTCAAACTGTTGGGGATCATCTCCTGAATTCAGAATGCTGTAACACCACTCTGCAGTTACAGTAGATTGTCTTCACCAGACCTTGCAGTGAAGCAGTTTACTCCAGTTGCGGGTCAGCCCCTTGAGATTCAGTAGCGCTGTGAGGCATCGCTTGCTGTGGTCCTCTGGAAGAATCTGTTTTTTTTTCCTCTGCAATGTCTCAGCTTAAGATAAACTGATCTTACAGCTTGCCACAACTAATCCACAGAGATC
Source organism: Gymnogyps californianus (assembly GCF_018139145.2). NCBI lineage: Eukaryota > Metazoa > Chordata > Aves > Accipitriformes > Cathartidae > Gymnogyps > Gymnogyps californianus. The sequence continues at coordinate 10,996,198 of NC_059486.1, forward strand.
CACTCAATTTTGAGTTGATCACAGGAATCTATCCTCATATGGATAGATTAAACTCCTCAAAGTTTGTTTTAATCTGGTACTATTGCTTTTTCTATTGACACAGACTATGATGTACTCTGTGCCATGCCTCCACACAGAGAACTAGTAAGGCTAGTTAATGTACTGTACTCTTGCACTTGGTTATTCTGCTGCCAAGTTCCCCATGTAGACAAGCCCTCAGATATAGTGGTACAGTAAAGATAAATTGCAGTTCCCAAATTTAACTATATATTTTTTGTCTTGATGTTGTTTCTTTAACAGCACTTCAGTTACCCATCCTTTATTTTGTTTGACTTATTTAAACTGAGATTCACTGTGTGATTCTTCTCTTATTTATTCAGGTGGGTTATTCCTGTGGAATTTTGATTATGATGGTATAGATCTGATGTCATATTTAGGGTGGATGATATGACTTAAATCTTTAAAACTCTACTTTTATGCTGGGTCTCACCCAATAACACACAAAATTGTAATCTTCTGCAATTCTGCCTTTGTAAAAAAACAAGCATAATTTTTACAAAAATAGTCATGGTTGCAATTAAGGATGCTGATAGTTGTTTTTGTTTTTAATTTCCTATCCTTCAGAATCCTTAATAAACTTTCACGGTCAAAATCCAGATGGTACTGCAGAGCTCAGTGTAGTTTTTGAGAATTTTTTTCTGTTTGTGCTGATTATAACTCTCCCTAGATAAAAGTGTAAAGTTGTTTGAATTTTTGGCCTTTGGCTGTTTGGAAAGCTGCTGTCAGTTTCCAGCATAAGCCAATTCATATTCAGTGCATGTCTGCAGCTTGATGGTAGGGGGAAGTGCAACAGCGAGCAGACCAGTTTGCCATTGCCCAAAAATTTAAAAAACAGTGGACCCTGCTCTATCTGGTAAGATTGTTTCCTTTTTTTAACAGGCAGTTCCCCTTCTGTTTTTTTTTACTTTGTGTTGGTCTGCTATTCCGAAGAGTCATTGATTTACAAACTCTGAGGAACATTGTCCTGTGGAGATGGGGAATATAGAGGGAAGATATTTAATCCCTTAGATAATTAAGCACTAAAATAAATGATTAAAAAATTATGAGGCAAAACACTCTGTTAGTTTTAATATAAAAATAATGTACTTCTCCCTGTGGAATGCAAGGGAGGGAGCTGCAATCAAAATAAGGGAAATAAAAAGTTGAATACCCTGAGCTTTTTGCCTCTAAGTTGCCTCCTTGATGCCTCACTGTGTTTAATGGTGCTTTGCCAAGCTGTTGGGAGGAGTACAAAATGAGTGTGGAATTTATAAATGGGACATTAGATGGAGGAACGATGTTATGGGCTGGGTGATCTGAAGAGTACAACAGCAGAACAGATTTTGCCTTAGGGCTGGATAGGAGAGATGCATCCCTGCAACTCTAAGTACTAGCAAAGCCATTTAGAGTTGTTAGAAGTCTTTGTTGGGGGATTATCTAGAAAAAGGTCTTTAAAAACTTCATCTGCTCTCAATATCTGGAGAGAGAGTGGGAGCTGAATGCTGGAAAGACCAAGGCTAAAATAAAGGGGAGTTTTTGCATGCAAAGAACCTCTGCAGTTTACTCTTGATTAAAAACAAGGTGAAAAGCCTTGGGTGTGACTTCCTCTAAATTCAAGCAAGATCTAAGCTGAGTTTTCCACCTCTAGGGATCATGGGACTTCAGCCTTTTACCACTCTTGCAGTTTACAGTCTCCTGTGATGATGTGCACTGAGGCCATTTTCCTGATTCTTCAGATGGAATTTATTTCTAATTCCAGGTGGAGTTTAAGAGTTGATGTTAATTAAACTTTTAAAAGTAAGGTTTTATTTTAATTGCTTATTGGGAGAGGAATTTCAGTTTTTCAAGATGGAGAGAAAGATTTCCATAGCTGTGAAACTCTTCTCTGCAATCCTTTCTTCCTTGCCTCTTTCTTCCTGAGATTTGTTCCTTCTGTCTTACAGCTGAATGATGCCCACCCTGATCGAGGGTTTGTTTGTCTTTTGTTTTTGGTGGGGTGTTTTTTGGGGGTTTTTGTGTGGTTTGGCTTGGTTTTTTAATAGCTAGCTCATTTTCCTTTTCCATATAGAAAGTTCTTTGCTCCAGTTTTCAAGTTTATTGTTTTGCATTACATTAGTGCCTGTAGGCCTTAACTGAGATCACAGCCTTGTTTTTGTAGGTGATGCTCTTATATAAATAGTAAGATAAGTCTGTTGCATTTGCAGCCTATGCAGACAAAGGGTGAGGGGAAATAAATAGTATTACCCTTATTTGTTGGACACAGAACAGCAGCAGAGGAAAAACCACTTGCTTGAGATTGGACAAAGTCTATGGCAGAGTGAGATCTCCTGCATTAACTGCTTTGTCGTGGTGGTGCCTTGATTGACATGCTGGTTATGGGTAGCTTCAGTGTGGCTTCCTCTCCTGCAAAAGTGAATTCCCCTTTCAGGTTATACAACCCATAGGTAGATAAGATGATTGTTGCTGTGAGAGGCATTTTCCAGATCGTTTTTGGCGAACACTTTCGGTGTGAAATCAGAGGTTTTTAGGAACTAACAATACCTTCCCATAGGATGTGAAGACAACAAGCCTCTTCTGTTCTAGGATTTGCAATGAATTGCAGTACATAAATGGTAGACTGGTGGTTAGGAGTAACTGACATCAGTTTAGGCCACCGCAGTACTTGATGAACAAATAAATATTTAGGTCAGATGCCAAACAAAAAATAAGGACTAATAAAGCATTCGTGGACTAGAGCTCAGGAAACTGGGTTGCCTTTGAATGCCATGTGCAGTAACTCCTTTTCACTTTTCTGAATAAGGGTAAGGATTTGAATTTGCTATGGAAAAAAAATGCAATTTATTTCACAATTAAGGTGTGAAGAGATAAGCACGAAGGCCAGATGCTCAAACAGGAAAGGTCATATTGTATTTGCATCTGTATTTTTTAACAGTGTATGTCTTTGCTCTTTGGGACTGACAGTTCCTAGAAAGGATGGAGAGCTTATTCTTTAATATGATATCCTGCCTCAGGTAATTGCTCGATGGCGCTGTTAAAATAGATATCTTGCAGTAAGAGAGGCTCAGTGTCATTGAAAATGTTCTTTCAATGTGCAGTGATGTACATCCTACAGATAATGCAGTTGTATCAAGGAACAATGTAGGGTGAGGCAACAACAGTGGCATGAATCCTGATAGTTATTTACAGAAAAAAATCCTCTTTTCATAGATGAAGTGAAATAGAAGGGACTATAAATTAGATGCAAATAAAGCTCCTTTTGAAATCCTCTAGTACCAGTGTTGCAAAGGAGCTTTTGCGTAAATGGTTATTGTGCTAACTATTCTTAAAGTGAAATTCAGCCTTGTGCAGGAAACCACTTAAAGTCCATGTATTGCTTGAGAGTGCTGAAAAGAAGGTTGAAGTGAACTCTAAGTGGTCCGTGTGCAGCATTTGATGTAAAATCATTGCATTGGTTTCCTGTACAGATGCAGCTTGCTTTAGTGGTCAAATTCCTTTTTAAATGTGCCTGTGCAGTAGTCTTATGTTGCAGATGCTGACTAGGTAATTTTGCAATATACATTTATTATTGGAGAGCAAGTGAAGATGTGACCTTTAGCATGGGTAAACCTACACAAGCTACTTCTTTTAATCTAGCTGCCATGTAGAACATATCATGATCTATTGTTTTCCAAGCTAACTAGATAAATCATCATCTACCTAGGCTACTTCTGCATGGATTGATGATGCTTGCTATTGCCACTAATACCAGCTACAGCACTGTCAATCCCCTCAGTAAAGTCAGTGAGGTTATATCACAGTATGACTTGAAGATCTGATCTTTTAAACTCTCCTTTCCTTTCAACAGTGACTGAGAGTCGAGGGATCCTGGAGAGTATACAGAGATTTTCTTTACTGCCAACTTACTTGCCTGTGACCTATCGTATCCACAATGCGGATGTTTCCTTCTTTCTTAAGGAAGCCAACCAGGATATTATGAGGAATTCTAGCTTGCAGTCCCGAGTGGAATCCTTTCTGATCTACAAATCCAAGAGGCCACCTGTGTTAAATGCCAGCTATGGACCTTTTTCCATTGAACAAGTAGTGCCCCAGGACTTAATGTCATCTTCAAATCCATTTGGATCTACTAACAAGTTCTCCTTTAATTGGAAACTTAAGGCCTTCATAATGAGTGACAAAATTTACCCAAGCAAGCCCAAAGTCCAGGTTCTGTTCTACATCGTGGGCAGGGACTGGGATGACTATAGCACCACGGAACGGCTGCCCTGCCTGCGGGTGTTTGCCTTCAGAGAGACGCGGGAAGTCAGAGGCAGCTGCAGGTTGCAAGGGGATCTGGGGTTGTGTGTGGCAGAGCTGGAGCTCCTGCCAAGCTGGTTTAATCCTCCTACGGTTGTTGCTGGCCGTAAGAAACCAATGGATCAGTCTGAAGGGAGTCCTGTGGAACTTTACTATGCCATACAACCAGGAGATGAGAAAGGGGAATGCACCAAGGAGGATGTAAGGAAAAGTAACGGGATCCGACCAGGGCGCAATGACATTGATGAGTCAGGACCTCCCTTGCAGAGGATTGGAAGTGTTTTCCTTTACCAGACACGTGCTGGCCCTTCTTTAAATGAAATGAGGTTGGATAATAATATTGCCATCCAGTATGCACCAAAGACAGTCAAGCAAGGTGACATTTTGACTTTCCTTGTGTCTGTTGCTAAAAATTCAACAGAAGATCAGTTCACACTGAGGTAAGGCTGTTTTGTGTTTCTTTGGTACCTTATTTTTTGTTTCTCTATTCTTGGTATGGGAAGTCACTTTCTCATGTATAAATTGCCTAACAATCCTTCAATTGCTGCTCTATAGAAATTGTATTGCAGTTGGTTGACTCAACGTTTCTCCTATTATTCAATCTAATATTGTATGAATTGTCTGAGATGTGACCTCTTTGAGTGAGAAAAGCCTTTTCTTGAAGTTGTCCTTTGAGTACTTATAAAAATTGAAATAGTAGAGCTGGGACCTATCTATGTGCTAATAGGAGATAACATTTAAAGTCTCCTGAGCTGGAGTTTGCAGTGCTCCTAATCTCTCATTGAACTCATGTTAAGAGTAGTAAAGCTTAAATCCGCGAAGGTATTTATAGGAAGTGAGCAAGAATTAGGCATCTAAGTAGGATTTGTATGCTTAAACATCTCTCCCCAACTTGTTGTAAGCCTGGCTCTGTTTTATAGGATGTTTGAGGTTCCTAAGTATTATTGATATACCAAAACCATTTCTGAAAATGAAAAATACCTGAGGGGGGTGGGGGTGGTTTTTTGAACGTAATGTCAAGTGCCGCATTGATTTACGTTGTTGCTTTCCAAGCATCGGAGTATTACAGTGGGAAGCTCGCTATAACCACCAGTGTCATACAAGAAAGAACAGCAAAGACTATCAGGCTGTACTGTGGTGAACTGAGAGCAGATGTGCATTGCATGCAAGTGAGACTGTCCAGTTGCCTTTTCAAGTTTGCCACTCTGTGTTCCAGCACTATAGACTAGGGTTATGTGGCTGACACATGGAAGATTGGTGTGTGTAGAGCTGATTTTTATTCTTTTATCCCTTACCAATGACTCATGTCAACTCGTTTAGAACTGGAGGTAAAGGTTGTACTCTGACTTCTGAGATTAAGGCCGACTTGTCTGGGGTGTTTGTCCTAGAAATGACCATTGGTGCCAAAGCTCACAAAGGCTCACAAAACATACCTCCATAAGAGGAGGTGCATCATAAGAGGGAGTAGTGAACTACTCTTACAAATGCCACAGATGCACCATAGTCAACAGCTGTGCTGAGCACTAGAGATGCTTGGTGCCTTCACCTAAGAAATCATATCCTACTCTGACTTGAGACAAAATACACTCTCCTTTCTCCGGTGGTTATACATCTCAAACTCCAAAAATCTCTGGCTAAAGTCACCTAGATATGTTTCGGGGCTCAATTATTAAAATGGCACAAAGCTGTAAGTGCAACATTGTTGAACTTGGATGTATAGCTCGTACTGGTGTAAGGAGTAAGTCAGATTTGACTCCACTGACCTAAGTAGTAAGTGCTCAAACTAGTCATTCTCATTATTCCCTCCCCCCGGCAGATTTGTGTGGGATTTTTGGGGGAAGTGGTCTGCCATAAAATCAGGTCATTTTTCCTTTGCAATTGTGTGATATATAAACTGAGTAACCACAGCACTTAGTTGCTGACTCGAGGACAGTTATTTCCTCTTCATCTGGTAGAGGACAAAAACCAGTAGGGTGTCTACTCTCCTTACTATATCAGGTTTTCATTTTCTGAGTCAATCTGCCTAAGATTTAAGTTGTTTCCTGAGCAATGCATTTCAAGACAGACAATCTGAGTTCCTCATAGTAAGTGTTCAGGGATGCCTTTCTGTCTTTCTCTATACTAATGACTTTAAAGGGATATTATTTCAGACATGCATGGAAGCTTTTACTACATATGAAAATTGGTTTAAATGTAAACATTAAAACCCTTTTCTATCTGCAAGAGAATCAAGGTAAAAACTGTTCTCTGTTTTTACTCTGTAAATGCAGGGTCTTAGAAATCTGACTTCAAAGCATCTGTATTTCCGTGAGCTGTGATCAGTTAAAAGTAGAGCTAATTATAACCATGATAATTATATTATATGTAGGTTTATAAAATTTTCAAAAATCTTGCTTTGTTTAAATTAGGATGAAAACTGGATACCCGAACTTCTAAATGAATGCTTCTAAAATTAATTTTCTGGAACAAAAAGGAAATGATGTGTTTGAATTTTAGCTTTTTCTTTTGAGATCTAAGGTATCATAAAACAAAAAGCTAAAAATAGATAGCAAATATCAGTTCAAAATGAAAAATGTGGCATTTTCTTCTTCAAAACATCAGTTTGCTGTTACCTTTTAAAAACATAAACTTCTGTAACAGCTTGCTGTTACTTATGTCACTTTCATGAGTTTTGATTTCTGTTGACCTGCTTTTCTAACAGTAACTGGCTTTCAGACTATAATCTGCTGCAATATCAGAGTAGTTACAATATATGTTCTACTGTGCTTCTAAAGCACTGTTGCCTGTCTGTCTTTGATCTATCTGCAGCATGTCTAAGCTTTTGTTTGGTTGTTTTCTTGGTCAGAATTGTAGTATCTGTGTTCTACATTCATCCCTCCATGACACGTACATAGCTAATTCAGTTTTCGGTGGTTGCTAATTTATATATCTCTTCTGCTGTAACAGAAAAAGCAACTACCAGGTAAGAGCAAAAATTGAGCTTGATTAAATGCTTTGGCTTAAATTCTTTTTTATGTTGGGATCTCCTATAATCCCAGTTTCAGACAAAATGTTAACGCCTCTTTCATGGCCCTCTCCTTAGGAGTTAAATGTCACTCTAAGTGATTAGATATTGAAGTGGCCTTTGGCTGAAATAAGGCCCTATTTCAGGATTGGAAATCTTACATGTCAGTCTAGTATATCCATTATCCATAACTAAATGATCTTTAAAGGTCCATTCCAACTCAAACCATTCTATGATTATACTATATAGGTTCTCTTTTGACATGGTCAACTAAACAAGACTGCATTTGTGATATGCTGCCTGTTCTGGTTTCAGAACAGACTCCCCAGCTAGCATTGCGTAAAAGCCATCAGAGATGTCTTCTGTGACCTGATCAAGTTTTAAGTCTCTAAAACTTTAAATTCTCTTGGTTTGTAGAGGTACAGACATTGCGTCAGTGTAGATTGAAAGAAACGTCATCCTGTTAGAACATGTAAATATGATGGCATGAACAGACATGTAAAAGGTCCTCCATCCTGTCAGTTGAGATGGAGCAAAAAGGAGCAGAAATGACCCATTTGTGTAAATAGTCAATAAAATGATTGATCATAATACATAGGAAAGGATAACAGACCTTGTCCACTCAGACAGAAATGGTGAGTCTAAGGAAAAAAACCTGCAGTTCGGGGAGAGGAAGAGCAGTCTCTGGCCTCAGCTGTTACACAGAAGGTCCCTCTGTATTTTCCAAATGATCCCTTTTCCTGTACAATGTATGGATTTTCACCAACTGATGGCCAGTTTTTATGTTTCTAAATGAAAAAAATGATGCCTGATATGCAATATAAACTACATGGGGAAAAAACAGGATTGCACATGAAAACCCACTATGTGGTCAGATTACTTCTAAGGGCTATAAAGTAATGTGTTTCTAGATGCTTTTTTTTCACCAAACTGAGTTTTGACAGGCCACTTCAGAAGTGGGACTTAGCTCTAACAAACTCCTGTCTGATTCCAACTTTGGGGTTCCAAGGTTTGGGAGGGAATCCCAAGGGTGTAGGGAAAACCTTGATAGATCCTTAGTTTGTGAAGACCATAAATGAATTCTGTGGGTATCTGTTGCATCTGGTTAATAAGAGGCTAATACGCCTGGCACTGCCAGCTGTTGTCATGTAATGAAGACATCAGATTTCTTCTTGCAGACGCAGATCGGGTACCCAATAATTCATAAGCTTCCAAGGTGACTTTAAGCAAGTCAGTTAATCTGCCTCCTTCTCCTTTCCCCTTTTCTAACCTGGCAGCACTGGGAATAGTGACTGCTTCCATGCTGTGTCCTCTGATTGCAATGGCAGTGCTGCTCCTCAGGACAAAAAGTGGCGTGCTGGTGGCTGTTGTGCAGTGTAATGGATATTGGTCTTTATGGTTTCTGCTCCTATATTGTAAATATCAATAAAGCCACTGTGTGCTGCATCTATCTGGCCTCTTCTCACTCTGATCTCCTCTCTGATAAAGGAAAGGGGCCCTTCCCTCCCCCCAGTATAACTCTTTTATGAGAAAATAATATTAATTTTTATTTTGAAACAGTTCCTTATTTTTAGAAGTTCTGCCTTGAGTGGCAGCAAGACTTGGAACTGTATTCATAAAGTGAGGCCAAGGGCTGCTGGCAAAATGCTTTTACCATTGCTTTTGCTCCAGTGGACTGGAAATCATGGCTTGAACAGATGGAAAATATAGGATATACAGGTCAAAAAAGAAGAAACAACCATGCAAAACAACCAAAAGTCAAAAATTAATCATCACTACTGAATATTATTTGTTTCAAAACAATTAAGTTTAGGGTAAACTCTGTCCCCTTTCTAACAGGAAATTGTCTCCAAGGGGAACCTTCTAGAAACTGCTAAATACTAAAATATATAGGGAAAGATACCTTTGGGTTTTTTTCTCATACTGCTGTTCTGCGCAGTGGAAGATTTAGAGTAGTGAACGTGGAACTGATGGACTGTTTTTAATTTTGTGAGAGTTGGACCATAAGGGCCAAGGTCTAGGTTTTGTTTTTTAATGAACTAGAGAAATTAAAAATATTTGTCTTGACTCTGTATGGGTGTGAGAGTTAGAGGGAAGGAGATAAAATTTAAATGATGGATAAATACGGAATACTGCTGTAAGCACCAGGTTGTAAGCTTGGACTGGAGCACTGAGCCTTAAGAAACTGACTGATTTATCAGCTTAATTCACACACTTGCTTCTTCTTTGGTCTTGGCCAAGTCACTTAACCTCTCTGAAGCCATTTTATCACTGCTAATATCAACAATTATTTGAAGATGACATGCAGTATACAAGCAACAAGTAATTATATCTTCCCAGTGAAGCAGTATTAAATGCCTTTATAAAATAAGTGAATGTCCTGTGCCTTTATCCTATTATCTTCTCTCTTTTTGAATGCAAATTAATTATTCATTGTATTCTTTGTAACTGCCCACATGGGAGGGTTGTGTGCAGAGGGACAAATAGTGTCATACATCCTAGCCCAAAGGAAGCTGCTGTAGAGCCCACAGCTATGCCTCTGTGATCAAAGGCAAACCTCAAAGTCCCTTAACACTGACCAGCCCTGGACATACAGCCTATGCAGTCCCAGAGACTGTTCTGTCATCTTTTTGCATGCTGATGACCAGAGAAGGCTGAAGTCTCTCTACGCTTTCCATCAAAAGGTGTTGAAAGATCCCTGAAGTTTGTGGAAAATATTCTAGTCTATTTTGTTTTACTATTTTTCTCGAAATTTCAAGGTATGTATACTGGAAACTGAAATTGAAAGGAAATCTTTATCTGAAGTTTTTTGCCGAGAATGGAAAGCATATAAAGTATTATTTCATGTCAGTCCTTCAAAATGCTTTCAGTAATTAATACTTCAAAGCTTCTAGTGTTATGCAATTACAATTCCTGTTTGCTGCAAGCCCACATTACTGCTGTGTTACATACATTACAATTAATGCATGTAGGGATGCCATAGTTTTCCAAACTTAGGAACATGAGTTTTCTGAATCTACAGTGTAGATATAGTTCTTTTTTATTAGCATGTTTTTGCTGAGCCTAATAAATGTAACCTTCCTTTTTGTTTTAAAGTTGACAGTATTGATACTTTCTGCTTACAACCTTTTAAATTTGTTTTCCTGTGTCTGGAGATGAATCAACAAAGAAATTATAGAGATGGAATTGCCTTAAGGTATTTAATGTCAGGTATAGATATATTTATGAGTGAAAAAAGTTGTAGCTTTTTTTTTTTACAGCTATTCAATTTATAATTATACTTAGTGAATCCTGTGTGCTAAATTGTATACAGTTATTACCCTTAAAGAAATAAATGAAGTTCTGACAGCAAATGATGATTATAGATCCTCTAGTTTCCCAAATCGGATCCCCCCCCCCCGAAAAATGTAGAAATGTATTTTCATTTCTTCATTCTGAAATGGAATCTAGGATTCCAGAGTTTACCAGGACATTGGGAAAAGTGCCTTTTTGTTGCATCCATCTCTTTTCACATTGTGATACGGACTTTGCCAGAAACTGACAGTATGGCATAGTGTGGCAGTGTCAGATAGGGCAGCATGAAGCATGCCGGTGCATGGGGAGGGGTGCAGGATCTAATGTTGCTCCCATTTAGAAGTGCATTCTGTTTTATTTTAAGCTGCAGTGCAGCTTGTGTTGGTATTGTTGCATGTCCTTTTCTCTAATGCTTAGCATATGAGAGGAGAGCTATATCCTTGATTATCCAGTGGAGCCCAACTCCACTGTGGTTTGTTTTGGGGGTTTTTTGGTCCGCCCCCCGCCCCGTGCTTTGCCAGAAGTATCTGCAGCAGAAGCATGGGAGTAATTAGGTTTTTCACTGAGCATCCAATAGCTTCACCTCCCGCTCCAGTATAGCCTACAGCATGCACTGCCTTATTGTAATTCCTACACTTGTGTCCTCCAGTAATAGAGTTTCATGGTGGAAACTTGCATTTAAGGGCTGAGGTCCCCAGAAAGGGTTGGTAAGAACTGGTTGTTGGTAACGGGAGTTTGGATATGGCCATGTAATAAGGCAGAGCTTTTTAGGCTTCATAAGCCCCATACATTCACGGGATCTCTCCAGAGTTGCTCACACATTGGCTCAACACAGGGATGTGGCTTCCTGGCAATTGTGTGCTCTGTTGGGTGATATCTGAGGGGAGAGAGTTCACCTACCACTACTGCAACCCAAGGTGCTCCAGGATTAGGCTTGAAGTGAGCTTCCAGTGGGCTGATAGAAATGCCTGAAGAATGAAAGCGCTCTTACTATTTTGCTCTCCTATGGCAAGTAGATTTATATGCAAAATATACACTTTGCAAATGGTTCTTTTTTGCTCTCCTACCTACCTGGGGCTTTCACTCTTTTCTCTTTCCTGGGAACATGCTTTCTTCCCTGCTGAGACCAGCTAAGTTTGTATTGTAGCGTATGATGACCTCACTGCAAGCATGGGAGATGATAGTAAGAAGTGAGAACACGTATTGTGCAGTAGAGGATGTGTAGGAGTTCAAAGGGGTATGGGAATTATGTGTTTTGAAGAGAGGACCTTTTCACTGGCATTTTATTGCCAGAAATTGGAATGGTTTTGTATGAAGATCTAAATAGAGACAATTAGTTAATTGTGCTGTCTGCTTAGCTCTGCTTTTTCCTTTATGTATGTGACCTAATGCATTCAAGAGATGCTGCTGGAGTGGAGAAATAAACTCCAAGAGAAGAAAGAAAACCTTGTGATTGACAGAAGTGATTGGAAGCTGGGAGATGAGCTTTGCTATTTCTAGCTCTGTCATAGACTTTTCATTGTGACATGGAAGTCTAAGACCAATCTAAAAAAGAACTTGATGCTCCAAAGTCACACTTAAATAGAATTTAATTATCTGAATTTAAGTGAGCAGTCCACCAGGACCCTATCCATTTGCCCAGGCACACAGCATATAAAAGTGACCTAATAGCCTATGAGGTAGTGCATGCTCCTCAATGCTGTATGATGCAGTGTCCTCAAAGTGGCATCTATTAAAATGTGGGCCTTGAAGAAGTAGACATCCCTCTCTGATATTTCCTACTGACTTTATCTGTGTAGATCTGTACATGCGATCTTCAAACTTAAATCCTTTAAAATTAGGCACTGAAATTCATCAAACCAAAATTCTGGTTTCCTTTGCATCCAGTGTGAAATCGCTCTGTGTTTTACAGGGATGCTGAGCTCTGAAATTAACTTTCAGAAGAGTCACAAACTGTGGCTTACAAGGCGATAGGGACAGTGGTGAGCCTGCTGGTGCATAGTGGATTGAAAGAAAGGAGAGCCTTTGGGCATCACAGCTGCAGCCAAAGGAAATTTGGGATAAAAATACATCCAGCCACAGGTTTTGAAAAATTAAGTCCTAATCTTTGCTTTCCTCATCTGCTAGGAAGAAATTAGTAATATCTACCTTGGTAAAATGTGGTACTTCTCTGAGATGAATGAACTAATCTGAGATCTTTGGTTAGGAGATATTAAATAAATACGAAGGACAGTTACAATCCACCAAACCCCACAGGTCATCTGCTAGCTCACTTCTGCAATAATGATTGATTTGCTTATTGGTTTGAATTCTATTTGTATTTGAGAGAGAAATATATCCTATCAGCAATGAATTGGAACAGTCCTGAATTATTTAACATTTTATAGGATCTTCCTTTTGGTGTATATATTTTCTCAATCAACATTAAAAATTGTGAGGGAGAATAAACTCTTAAGTGGAAGAGATTAGGATTAGTTTTCCAGTTAAAGAATACTGCCTTTGTTTCTCATATTCTTTCATGTTCATAGCATTGTGGCCTTAAATGTTTTCTTTAGCTGTTGCTCTGAGTGAGTAGCTATTGGAAAATCTTTTCATTTGGAGGAAATCCAGTTTAGCTTCACTAGCAGCAAGAATTGTCCTGATTTTATACTGTTGGTCTACACTATCCTAACTTATATATAGTTTTGGGTTTCACTGTCAAACTCTATCAACAGATTTCCAGAGGAAAGAAGTAAAAAGTGTAAAATACCGTTGTTCTTAGGAAATGACTGAAGGTTGTACTGGAAATTTGTAAAACTCTGATACTGCGAGAAAGGTGAGATTTTGTATAAACTGTATCTATGATATTTCTGCATTTGTAAACCAAACTTGGGGGTCAGAGATATGTAGGTACCATTTTTATAAACTGTTGAGAGGGTTTGTGGTCTGTCTATAGTATTTTTAACGTCTTCTTTCTGATGATAATTATGGGAATACAGTGACTAGTGTGAAATTGTGGTAGTGAATAAGTAATGCTCGTTGATAATGGGGAAAATTTTTCCTAAAACGGTCCTAGATTTTAGGTTACATGAACTTTTCTTATTTGTCGTTTTATCTAACAATTGATCAATAATAATCCAGCAAACATGAAAAAGGCTGCATAAATACATGAGGGTAGCACAGTCAAGATCATTAGCACTCAATTTATACAGCAAGAAAATTTGAACAAGACTGACATTTTATCAAATTGCTTGTGTGCTCTTCTAGTGCTGAGCTAAATCAAATTTTATTCTTAGTGCTGAACTAAATCATATTTTAGTGGTAGAAACAATCAGGCAATAAGTGGTGATCAGGAAGGTTACCAGCCACATAAAACTCTGTAATGAGATGGGCTTTTCTCTAGGCCTTAGATTATGTGGCTATTTCATGGTATCCCAACCCTGAATTTGTACCTCTTCTGGCAGACTGAAAAGAATACTAATGTGCATTTTTCACTTCCTCCTTCTAAAGCTTTGGTTTGTTCTGTCACTTAAACACCCCCTTCCACACTCTGGTTGAAACAACTCCTAAAATCTTCTCTCCTGCACGACATACATAACTGACTTTTTTTTTTTTTTTTGCCGCCTTCTTTTAACTGATCTTGTGGCCTACTTTGGCCAATGTAAAACTAAGGAGAGAAGAGGAATTAAAAAAATACCTCTGATTCTTTTGAATTGAAGCCTCTAAATTTCAGCTGTTCCACTGCTCAGTTTTGATGTAAAAATGAAGTTAATATTTTTCCTGGGTTCTTTGTCCTTGCAAAGAACAGGGTAGGGAATGTAAATTTTCTATTGATGGTTATTTCTTCAGTTTTAAAAAACACCACAGGTCACTGAGTTGGTTACCTGACTGATGGTCACCAGGTCATGATCTTGTCCAGCAGTAATATAAAAGGCTACTGAACTGGAAATACACAGCCCCTTAGCAAGCATTAGCTCCCCAGGTTGCATTGTTTCCCCTCCCTTGTCACTTTTTTGGAGCCTTTACCATAATCTCTTCACCAGGAGATGGTATCATAGGCAAAAGGAAGTTTCTTTTGGCAATACGACCTTAGCAGATCAGGACTCTATATCTGAATATAGCCACTTCTAGAATTCATGTATCTTATGTTAGTGGCTGAATATGACTCTGATTTTTAGAAGGCATAAAAAAGTTCATTTAAAGTAACTTCAGGAGATCTGATCTTTCTTCCCTCTTCTTGCCTCTCTCCCTAGCCAAAGTTTGGTAAAATGTCTTTGGCAAAGTGTAAGGAATGACCAAAAGACAGCTTCTGGTGCCGAGGAGATCTGAAAACTTAGAACCCACCTAATCCTTAAGAGGGAAAAGAGGATAAAAGATGCAGCAGTCTGAGCTTTTTTTTACATAGACTAGAGGCAAAGTGATTCTTTAGGAAAGGCAACAATGCCTGATGCTATTTAATAGTACCTTAAGATTTTAAACAGCAAGCTTACAGTATCCTCAAGGTTTCCAGGCCTTGTAGCTTGGTTTGCCCTTTTTGTAAAAGTGGCCTTCAACAGGGTGAATCACTCTTGATCGTCTCCTGGGCTGACACTTCAGTCAGATTGTATTTAGTATCATAAACTACGTGACACGTTGAAATAAGTGGGAGTTACGTACTGGCACCCAAGATGATGACAGTCGTGTGTCTTTATTGTTTTATCATAATAAACGTTATTTCCTAATATAAGTTTGTACAGTGATGGCCTTTCTAAAATAGTGCTAAGGTGAAATCACACCTATGCTACTGGCTGGTAAAAGGCTTCACACTCAGACTGAATTTTTTTTTTCTTTTTTTTTTCTGCTGTGTTCAGCATACTGTAGAAGTATGAATTAACTTTCACAGCCTGTTTATGAGGTAGTTAAGCAAATATAATTTTCCACATCTAGAAGATGGGGAAATAGCTTTTCTGCATTTCTAAGTGACTTGCTAATGGTCCCAAAATTGTCAGTAGCAGTATGGAGACAAGTACTTAAGAACTATTGACTTCTAGGGCACTCTATTACGTCCTGTTGCACTGGCAGATTATGTTAAGAAGAAAAATAGTTCTTTCAGTTAAAATTATTCCAGTTAAGATCCTCTGCCTTGAGAATCAAAGTCATGTTGACAGAGCAGGTGTCAAAAAACTGAGACACAGATCAAGAAAACCATTACTCACATGAGCAGTCTTTATAGCTGACTGTTATTATGGTTTATTGCATTGCAGTAGTACCCAAGAGCTACAGTCATACTCCAAGGCCTGCTATCCTACTGTCAATACATGCAGAATAAAGACTGACTCCTAGCCTTTGCAAGGAGTAAGCACAGTTAGTCTGGACCATCAATAAACGTGAAGCTGTGTGATCAGTACATTGATGTTCTGCTAACAAGTACCAGGATAACTGTGCTCCTTGCACTAGATAGTCTCTATGCTGCTGCGTACAGATGTACTCCCGGGAGTCAGAGTGGGCTGCAGGGTCACTATCCATGCAGTTACAAACTAGGTAGGTTTATTTTGCTTGTCCTGCTGAAAGGGGTCTGTTTGCCTACTGTTCCTCTCCTAATCACAGTCTCCCAACCTTGGTAACAAAGAAACATTACAGTAACGGGAGCTCTTTGACACTGAAGCTTTATTTTCCTAGGATTTTTTTTTCTCATTCAGAAAAAGCAGGCAATGAAACTCAAGTTTCACATGTACACTACAGTTAGAGTTTACCCCACTGACCCTTAGCTTCCAGTGGGAAGAGTATAAAATGTGGTTCAACACTGTTGTTTTGGGGTTTTTTTTTAGAAGTGGGGAGATTTGGGGTACTACAAGTTAAATTTCTGGAATCAATGTCTTTGAGTTTTGTTTTCTTCCCATAGAACTTCTCAGTTCTCAATGGAGAAAACATTAGAGGCTCCTTTGTGGTAAGAAATGAAACAATATGAAAGAAGGCTGTCAGGTCTGTGCTAGATAAATGGAAGACAGATGGTAAGTGTGATTGGCACAGACAAGGTGCGAGCCGCTTTGTTTGTAGGTGCTGCCCCTGTCATCCATCACACTTTCACCTAATAGTGGGAGATGTCACTGTGATGTACTTAAATCCCCAACTGACTGATAAAGTGAAGCCAACAGGAAGAAGGGTTTGGGTGAGGGCATCGTACTGGGAACAGCGTGACTTTAAGGTGTGTTAACAAAGATGTGACTTTAAGGTGTGTTAACAAAGATAAAGAAGCATCAAACATTGTGTTTTGAGATAACACACAGAGCGTTTTGCTGTGCACATGCTCCCCCTAATGCTGTTTGATCTGTGCAAGGATTTCTTATTGTTTTATCAGGACCAGGGGATTATACGTGTCACAGCAATGCTTCCTCTGAGCTTGGGGCCAGGGGCAGCCCTCACAGTGGGTCACTGCCCATCTGCCTCCCATTTACTTCAGAGTAAAACAGTTTCATGCTGTTGTGGGACAGGGAAACATGCCCCCTGAGAAAGTTCAGAGGCTGTCACAATGCTGAGTTCATGTCTGCTTTGGATGGCTAGTTCTAAAACAAGGCTTGTGCAAAACCCAATGCAAACTTTCTTTCTAGCTCTGATGTGCCCCAGCCACTACGCAAAGTCAGACAGTGGCAAAAAGTTATAGAAGTATTTTATCAGCCTTCCAACTGTCTGTCAAGAACCCCTCTGCCAGGTCTGATTGTTGCAATGAACATGTTCATTCCAGTTTCTTGTACTTTCCTAGTTATTACTGACAAGTTTAGGAGCTGGATGTTGGGTCTGGTATGCTCTTCCTATATTCTTGTTGGTGCCCAATTATGTATATCTTTACATAAACCTATCTGGCTATTGCTCTCTTTTTATCTTAATCTTGGTGGCCAAATATGTAGAACATCCTTGTAATACTTTGGGTCAATGAACTTCTTTTCTCTTCCTCTAATATCCTAGTAAAACATGAAATTCCATCCAGGTAAGGATTTTTTTCTGTTTTCAAAATACTTTTTAAAATAAAGGTAAAGTGCATTGAGGAATAAAAGACATTTCATGGGAGGGGAAGTAACTTCTTTGGTTTGAAATTATTGAAATATTTTGACTTTTCACAACGTTGCATTCACATTTAAGTGTAACAGTTATCCAGAATGACCACACACACATGAAATGCATCAGGCAATCTCAAAGTGCATTTTTGATCACAAAGAAATGTAACATTAGTTTCCCATTTCTAATGGCAAATCTGAGCCCTTTTAGATTTTTAAATGTATTACTTTTCTTAAAGAAGCAGATCTGACACATCCTTGTAACACCTATGTAAAGCCACAGTATATTTGAATAAATTGTCTTGTTACTTTATCAAATTCCACTTATTCATGGATATCAACTTTCCAAACAAAGGTCTTTCATGTCTGCAAAAATCATAAAATCCACCCATCTCTTCGTGCTCATTGTTAAAACACAGTACATGAGTGAATCCTCAGCTTCACTATACAAGGAACAGTGGCAAAAATCAAACAAAAGTGAGTACAATTTGAAACTAGGATTATCTGTTTAACATATCCTCTGTAGCTCTTCCCCATTAGCCATGTTGGAGGCTCGCCTCTCCAAGTGTCCTGCATGCTGCCCAGAGATCCTCTGCCAACAAGCACTTCTTCAACCAGATAGATATGCAGTTTTAACCTGGTACAGCAGTGTGGTCCCAAAGCACTGTTTCCTCTGGTGGTGTTCATTTGACTTTGTCCCCAGCTCCCTCAGATCCTGGGGTATTTCAATCTTTGTGCCGGCAGACCTCAAGTAGAGATGTTTCACTTCAATCTGCCTGCTCTGCTCCCTGGGGGACTGCTTCCTCTTCCTTCTGCTCCTCCTCCTGTTTCCACATCATCAGTCACTTTTCAGACCAGATTTCTCTCTCTTTTCCTTGTTGCTGTGTTGCCAGCCATAAGGCAAGCAGTGTCACTAAGATGTCTTCCTATTCCACCACTAGCACCACCACTGCTGGGAACAATACCTTCATCTGTTCTTGACAGTAACTGCTTTCAAACCAGTGATCTGTATATTTTCACCCTGAGCTTATTTATACAGTTTTATTGTTGCTACTATCTATGTTCCTTTGTGCTTTCCAGCTGTGTCAACTATTACGTCTGAGGCAATTGCCTTTCCCGTCCATCGAGTTGTGTTATTTTCCGTTGTTCCAAGAATACGATTGGTTCCTAGGCCTTCTAGGAAAACTTAATCAGGTATTATTTTCCTGATTAAAAATTCAACAGCAGAACAAAAATTCAATTTTTGGTTTAAAAAAAACCAACAAACAACAATAACTAGCAGAAAATGTAGATCCACTCCCTGCTGCACCCCGCCCCCCCCCGCCATTTCCCATCACTGTTTTGGCAATTGAAAATCTGATGTCTTTAGCTGAAAGCTGCTAAACCCCAAACTTGTCAACAGCTTTTGTTTCTACTTTTCCACATTCAGCAAAGCCTTACTTAAGAAAAAAGCTAATTTTTCATAGGAAAAAACCTCTAACCTTCTTGCCTTTTTGTTGTCAGGTGGTTCCACTGTATCCTCTGAGGCCCTTATCTCATTCTTATCACTAGCGTAGCCAGAACAGCATTCTGTGCAGGAGAGCGGTGCCGACCTGAGCACTCCTTTCTCCTTAAGTGAGTTCATGCACTGGCAAGAGTTTCTGTCATCCTAGTCCTGCATGGAGCCCATCCTGCTGTCACATTTACAGTCCTAAGTAGTATTTCGCTTCACAGCATCGTATCCTGAAGCCTACAGTGAAGCCAGTCTGACTCATCTTATTAACTGCATGTCTTCCAGTATACTTGCTTTGCACCTCTTTATCCTGTTTACATTTCAAGGGCCTCTCCCAACCTATTGCTCTGCAATGTGTTTCCCATATGTTTTTTTTCTGGCTGCCACATCAACACCCACTTCCTATGGCACGGAAATCCTATGAGAATGGAGGAAAGTGGAGTTACTATTATGAAATCAGTGTCTATGCTGGCTGATTTATTTAACTCCATCAAAAAGAATGTCAATAGTAATAGCCTATGGTAGATATTCCATTGCACAAAATAATTGATCAGAAGTGTATTATAGTAGATATAATCTCATCTAAATCTGTAACAGTTAATTTAAAATGATGAAACTAAACACTGTCTGTCGACACAGGAAGTATTGCCTTTAGGATATTAAAAACCGTGCACCCGGGGATAAGATATCTAGCATCGTTGCCCAAATTGATAATACTATTGAACACTTAGTACAGCATATACTCTGCCATGGATATCTTCAGAAGCTTCATTACTGAAACATAGGATTAGCAATACATTTATGGGTATATATTTAATAGCATTGACTATAGTGTTATTGCCAGCATAGAGTTTGTTTTCAGTACTTTGATAGAAGTTGATATATTTGGAGCCTGTGTCCAAATCTGAGTATTATTTTGCATTAGTTATTTTTTTGTTAAAGTATCTTTGAGTAAAAACTTTCACGTTCTCGTGTTCTTCAAAAACAAAGGGGCAATTCTTCCTGTATTCTAATGAGGTCAATGCAGTGGATTTGGTACCGTACAAGCTGGACTGGGCGGAAATCCTCAGGTAGTGCAAATTGCTGTATTCTGGTGTGGTGAAGTCAGAGGATCTGGCTCACAAAATGTTATGTAGCTACTTCAGTGGTTCTTTGCGACTTATCTATGTGATTGTGCATTTATCTGAATTAAGGGGAAAAGACGTTTGTGCCTAAGTAATGTAGGGAAAACCTATTTTCCTATTTTTTTTAATTATGGTCTTCCCATTCCTTTCTCAACTGTGTCCTGTGAATTTTGGTGCAACATGCTTTGTAAAGGCTTATCAACAAAAAGAAATATCCTTTACAAATCTTTGGATCTAATACCTAAAAGCTCTGAAATGTTTGGGTTTAAGGATTGTCGTCTTTTTGAGGAATTGCCTATTTTAAGTATTCATTACTCAAGCTAACAGATACTGAATATGGCTTTAAATCATCTGGTGTGTTTTTCCTTGCTTGCTTTATTTTTTTATTTAAGGGGTAGGATTGCTTGCCTCTAGTTCTTGAACTTTTAGAGTTTGTGTAGGAAGGCTTTTTTTTTCTCTGCAACTAGAAATGCTAATTGACTTTGATTTGAGTTATCCATGTAAAATAAAATAAAAAAAAATTCTATGTTCAAATACCCTTTCTAAAATGTGCCTGTGATCTAGATTTTGTGGAGACAGCAATTGCTTTGCCAGTCTGTAGATTGGAGCAACCTGTAAAACTTGAAAGAAAAATGTCAGTCGCCACCAGCTGAAGCAATTGTTTGTGGACAAATTCAAACCCAGAAGGGGAAAGTCAATTTTCAACATTACCACTGTAGTTCAGAGAGATGTTTAAATAGGCTTTCCACTGCTTAAATGGAAGGGGGAGGGAGGTGAGCTATAGGTATGTGCATTGCGAAGGGAGAAAGGAGCTACAATGAAGAGAATAAACATCAAAGCTGCTGGAAGGAACAATATAAACTTGTAACAGAGTTTCAGCAAAAGCAGTTATTGTATTTGCCTCTTTCATACATCCTGACTCCTTTTGACTAAAACACCTTCTTGTGATAACATTGTCTCTCCTCCAGCATAATTTCTATCTCTAACACAGGTGCTGGAGAAGCAGAAAGCATCCCTTTTTTTCCCAAGCATTCAAGTATTCAGACAAGTGCCAGATTCAGCACTACAAGGGCGATATTCTGAGGGACAAGGTGAGCTGGAGGGGAGGGAGAAGGAAGGAACAAAGACAGGATGCTCAACTTCCAGGCTAAACAGAGTCAGTGGGTGCCTGACAGGGGAAAGCTTTTTCTAGTGCCAGTCTGGAAAGACTGTAACCAGTGTGATTTCTAGCATTTTTCAGAAATAGATTCATTTCAAAGAAGTGCTGTTCACAGGAGTTGCAGAAGATTTGCAATAGCACAATATTTTGGGAACCCAGCAGTAACTTGCTATCCCTCGGGGTCATTGGCAGATTTCAAAACTGGGCGGCAAAGCTGCTCTCTACACGGTATAGTGATGGCCTGAAATCAATAGAAAGCAGGTAGTTTCAGGGGAATAATTTTGTTTGGGACAGCATATCATAGCACATGCCAACGTGAATGTACTGCTTTTGTTGCACACTTATAAATTCATGGAAGCAAACTGAGATGACCTGTGCAAATATCTATACACACTCACTAATCAGGTTGCGTGATTTGGAAATGGCACAGGGATGAGTCAGGGTGCACAAAACCTCAGGCTGCAAGAATTTCAATTACCTCATGCTTTTGAATATTGGCTTTTTTTTTTTAAGAAGTTATACAGATATAGGCCTGATACAGAACTGGCACAACTGGATGCATGAACAACTTTCTATTTTACTGAAGCATTCAATGTTTTACTTCTTGCTGCCTAAGGAATGGTCAGAGAGTTCTGTACTCTCTGAGCTCTAAACAGATGACACAGTTGGCGTAGCTTGTGCTGCTAGAAATATGTCCAGGAAATCATTGTATTGAACACATCTCACTCTGGTGGTCTGCAATCTCTTAGGCTTTTGGAGACCCTCGAGAGTTCTCATGCACAGTGTGTCAAATGGAGAGCAGGGCTTCCTAGCAACTTGTTTGTGACCATACAGATGTTCAACCTTTGAAACATGATAAAGAAACCAAACCCTAGGACTTCACACATCTGTCGTGACTAGGAGCTTACTTTAGGACATGCAGGATTCTGTACATGTTAGCAAGTTTCATGAATTTACTGTAAGTTTTCCAATATATATTAATAATGTGGACATAGGGGGAATTTCCTTCATTGTATTATTCTAGCTTCTTGACCCTTTTGGTAGAGGGAATATATTAGCTTTCAGTTAAAAATTCTCTAAGCCAGATATCGGTGGATAAATGCTTTATGCATGGCTTTGAAATCTTGTAATAATTAGGTGGGTAAAACAATTTGGAATGCCTGAAAAATCTCATTACTTAGCTGAACAGGTTTAGACTTTCTTAATCATCTAGAGTTGGTGATATTTTTTAGCTGTGAGAGAAGATAGGAAGAGCTTGGCTGTTCAGTTTTTTTGGAAAATGGACTCCAAATGTCAGTTCAGGAATGTTTTAAAATAGCAAGCTGTTCACCACCGGCTTGTAAATGGATGGACTACGACCTAACTGAATAAATAAGTTGGCTGCAGGGAAAGAATTGAAAGAGGAAAAGGAGGAGGGAAGAAAGAAGGGCATTCCCCAAGATAAATTAACATCTGTGAAATAAGACACTTCTAAATGTATGCTAATGGCCTAAATGTTTCCATATACAATTAAGTAATAAGTCCCGAGTTGGCAATATCATCCCAAAACATTCATTTACTAAGTGAAGGCTCCACTGGGATAGCAGAGGCGCCATAATGAACGGACGTGGGCAGTAAGACGTGATAATGCCTACTTCAGAGGGAATTACCACTTTCAAAATGCAATTTACAACAAGAATTTAGTTGTTAGAAGGGTTTTTTTCCTCTTCATTATGACAGTGTAATTATGACTCTAGTGGCTCAGAATAATTTCAAGAGGAGTGAGTTACCAAAGCTTTTGTACTGAGTATTCTCAGGCACTTTGAATACAGGACCAAGTGCTGCTGCTTTGATAAATAATAATCAAATGGAAGGTTCGCATAGGACAGCAGCCTACTTACAGCTGATCTTATCCTCCTTCACTGTGTTCCACTTATAATGTACTTAATGTGTTCTTTTTTTTTTTTTACTGTGTATTATTATTTATCTATTTGATTAAAAAAACCCAAACATACCTGCTGTAAATCAGCCTAGTTCAACAATAACTATAACAAGCTCTGGTACAGTATTTTCATTTACAGATGCTGATGCGCTTGTATAGAACAGTCAGTATCAACACCCTTATTTACAGATGGAGAATTGGAAGTATGGAAGGCTGAATTGAGCTTTGTGGTCTCTGAATCAGGCTGCCTGAGAGCTGGGAACAAAACAAAGGTTTTTGTGAGACTTAGTGTGGTGCCCATTGCTATATAGTCAATGAAACTATGCTAGTTTATTCCAGTTGTGGTAATGGCCTATTATGCAACCACAACAAATAATAACAGACTTACAGGTATCTCCAAAAGAAACCTTTGTGGTGTGTGTCAGGAGTTGTTATGATAGAGCCAGGTTACTTTGGTATAAATCCTGAGAACATAAAAAGAACATTATTTCCAAGGGCTGCAACTAACAGCACTGGCACCCAATATTTGTCCATATCCAACATTGCAGAGTGGGTGACCTTGCAGATGTTTCAGCTGTGTAACCTGAAAATGTGTCATGAGTGTGTGGAATTGTATAGGTAGCTGGTGCTTGCTTGTTATTATGAGTGTAGGAGTACTGGCCATTTTGAATAGACTGAATTTTCTACAGCCATTTATCCGCAACCGGTGTCTAGAATACCTCTAGAATTTCTTTCAAAACTACATCTAAATGCGGTGAAAGATGCTTTCAGTGGCTACTCAAAGCTGTAAGCAATTTATTAAGTCATTGTCTAGTAGTCTTTCACTTTAGCCTTTGAACTTGAATGAGTGCATTTGAACATGGAAATAATAATTCTTGATGTTTTATGCCCCTTCTGGTTGCGTTCAGGTATTCTCTGTTTTCAGACTAGCCAGGCACTATTATGTACTCAATGCCAGGAGTCTTTGTTTGGAATAACTGCTCCGAATAGAGTCAGCGTTCGTTTGTTTGTTTGTTTGTTTCCCTACAGTTGTCTTAAGAAAAGATTCTAAGACATGGCACTGGTATATATTGTAATGGTCTTGTAAGACAGAAATTATTGGGTGCAATATGCTTTTTTATATTTCTCTTTCTGAGAGGCACTGTGAGATTGACTGTACATTTGTTTCTTAAGACAGTATTTGCAAAATCTTTTACAATTATGGCAAACTTCTCATCTTCATATTGTAGTAGATCTGGCTTTTTCTAGAAACTGAACTGGATTTGCTGGAGCCTGGAAAGACAGCTCAGCTAAAACAAAAGCTATGTGCTCTGGTGAGGCACTTTGTTCAAGCTTGAAATAAACAGCTTAAATGTAATGCATGCCCTTTCGTGCATCATTGGCACTGTCACAGTCTGTGGGTGATTGACATCTCCATGAAGAGGAAGAGGATTTGGTAATTCATTCATATCACAAGCTTGTTACTGATGGGGTATTTGTTTCCATAGGTGACTGCAATACCATATGAAAGTCAGGTACCAGTAACTTTGAAACCATGTCAGAGATGTCTCCTGATGGATCTGGATGTCACTTGAAAAAAAACAACTGTGTGTGTATGGAGCATATAATTCATTCGTAGAGGTGCTGACAAGAAACTTTTAGGCCCTTGGTAGTCAAACTAGAAGATGCTTTTCGTGGGACCCTAATGAATACGCTGCTAAATGTGTTAGGAAGCTTTGGAAAAACTAGAAATGAATAGTATGTGATTATCAGATGCCTTGTATTGCTTAAAACTAAAGTAAATGCTAAGCCAAAAAAAAAAATTAATAATAATAGATTAAAGGCTTCTGCATTTATAAGACTTATTTTATTTTTAGGTTTCATAGTCTTTTACAAAAATCTCTGACTCCATTTTGCAGTCAGGTGAGCTGAAGCAAGAAAGAAATATGAGGCTAAATTGCCCAGTGTCAAGTCAATAGGAGAGTTGATTATTTTCCTTTTACACGGTACTAGGATGCCTTACAGCCTCCCTGTTTGGTATATTAAACACACTAGCAGGTTTTGAAGATAGGTCAGACAGTACATGGGGAATAGCTAGGAATTTCTTCTCCTTTTGTGATTTAATAGACTCTCTTGCTCTGTTTGCCCTCTAAGGGAACCAATGGATTTAATATCCAATTTCTCTCATCTGCCATCAGAATGCAAATGTGAATGCCAGATGAATATACCTTCAAGAATACTTAACCTAATAGGCATGTAAAGCCTAGTAATTATCAGTTGTTTGTCTGCTCTCTTATATAATTGTTTTCAGTAATAGGTACGTACCACACACTGAGACATCTTGGTGCGGGCCAGTGACAGATTTTTGTGTAGCTTTTCTTGCTCTTACAGTGGAGCCAAACAAAGAAATGCAACATACTCGGCCATTTTCAGTCCCCTGCAAATACCAATTGGAATATACTGCTTTGAATACATAACCATGTTAATAACCAAAATTTAGCGTTTGATCCACCTGTGGTCCAACATGTGTGGCAACAACGACAGGCTTTTAATACTATATGTGCCACACAGGCAAAAATGTTGAAAGAGCAGACAGCGCTTTCTGGTTGATACAGAAAGGATGCAACCATCTGTTCCTGACCCTCACAAGCCCCTGAGCTTGTACACAAAAGAAGCGACATGTGAAACAAGAAAAATAATTCAGAAAAGTTCATTAGTGTCAAATTCCATAACAATGATAAAAGACAAAAAAAAGTTAACAGAACAGCAACAAACAAACTAGAAGTGAGCCGTCTGGTTCCCTAGCTGCACTAGGCAAGAGTGCCAGTGTTAAAGCCATTTGGAACAATTAACTGTAGCAGCTTCAGCTGGAGCTGGGAATAAATACAATGGTATATGTTATACTTCATAGTATATGTTTTCATTAAGAGTGCCACTATAGTGCCACCATTTTTTTTGACACTTTGTTTTTCTTCCATGGGCTGAAATATTTCAGCAGAGCTCAGATGTGAACCAATAAGCTGCTGTTATCAACTGTATGTATTCTTCCAAAGTGAGTTTGAATAATCAACTGCTTTCTAGGGTTGTGGTCCCAAGAGCAAGGATAAAGTTATGAGATGTGCAGAAAGTGGGCCTCAGAGATGCTCTCCAAGTGAAGACTTCTTCCAAAAGCAGCCCTGTGCCTGGGGGATGCATGAGTCTTAGTGTAGGTTTGGGGCTAGGCATAAGCAGGTCTGTCATGGTTTAACCCCAGTCAGCAACTCAGCACCACGCAGCTGCTTCCCCCTTCCCCCTCCCAGTGGGGTGAGGAGGAGGAAAGGGGGAAAAAAAAAAAGTAAAACTCATGGGTTGAGATAAGAACAGTTTAATAACTAAAGTAAAATATAATTACTGACAATAGTAATAATAAAATATAATAATAGTAATGAAAAAGAATATAACAAAAAAAGGAAGGGGGGGGAAGGAAGAAAACCAGTGATGCACTATGCAGTTTCTCACCACCCGCTGACCGATGCCAGAGCCACGATCCGCACCTCCCGGCTAACTCCCCCCTGTTTATATACTGGAAATTTGGGGATCAAACACGTGACCTTTTTGCATTATTAGCACCACGCTCTAACCAACTGAGCTAACCACTGGGCATGACGTTCCATGGTATGGAATAGCCCTTTGGCTAGTTCAGGTCAGCTGCCCCGGCTCTGCTCCCTCCCAGCTCCTTGCACACCTGCTTGCTGGCAGAGCATGGGAAACTGAAAAGTCCTTGGCTGAAGATAAGCGCTCCTTAGCAACAACTAAAACACCAGAGTGTTATCAACATCATTCTCACACTAAATCCAAAACCCAGCACTGTACCAGCTACTAAGAAGAGAGCTAACTCTGTCCCAGCCGAAACCAGGACAGGGTCTTACACTGGGCAGAGCTGGGTCCTTTCCCACTGAGGACTTTATAACTCTATTTTTTTTTTTTTTTCCTTGTGCTAAGTATGGATGATGCATGTGTTAGTGTCAAGCCTGGCCCCACAGCAAGCTGGAACAAGAAGGATGGAGCTCCTGCATAGCAGCGGGGGGGTGGGGGATCCACACCAACTGAAAAGCATTAGGGCTTCCACTGGCAAGAGAAACTCACAGATTTGGCTAAAACCTGAGCACCAGCTTTAAATGTCTATGACTGCTGAAAGACCAATGTTGATTGCAGTGCTGTCAAAATGAGTTTTGTATTTGAGAGATGCCTTGCTGCTACAGCGCTGACATTTCACATATTTGCAACACTGGGCTGTAGCTTCTGTTCCAGTTGGACAAGCTGTGGTTTGGCATATTCCCCAAGCAGTCCTCATACTGCAGTGTTTTCTTTTGCCACCCATCCTTGCCTGGTCATATAATTTAGCATAATTAGGGCTATGCATGATACTCCAAAGCAGTTTAAAGGATAATTTGCTTCAGAGTATTTGTAAATAAATTCCCCTCGGGACCTGTTTGCATCTTTAGGTGCCTAAAGTCTTAATGACAAGCGAGTTGGTGCTAGAACAGCAATGCTACTACTTTCAAGTCAGGTTTCCTCACTTTGAAGATACATCCATGAGGGATTTAGGAAAAGGGAGGTTATAATTTACTTTTGCAGACATTTCTGGGGACTGCAGTGTTCTACCTGGGGCTGAGTGACATTCTAAGAAGTGTGAAATTCCTTCCTAGCTTTGAAAATACAAAAGAAAAATCACAGACATCACTTCAATTTGAACCCTGGAAATGAATGAAAGTCCCATGGAGGGACTTATACGGGAGGGGCAGGTGTGTCAGCCTCAGCAGTGAATGGCTTTGGCAGGGACTTACTGATGGTTGTGTAATAATTGCTGCAGAGGAGGGCTGAGGAGGTGTTTGGGGGTTCATGTTGTTGTTTCTTTGCTGTGCAGGGGATCCATTTTTACTGGTGTCTTTTTGCTCTTAAAAAGTTACCTTCATAAATTGCTGTATGTCTTCTTAGACAGCTCATATACTCCAGTAGCATAATTTTTATGTCTCCTCATAAAGTCATGTGTGAATATTTCCACTTCTGTAGCATTATTTGATTTTCTCTGCTCTTTGGAAATGAGCTGCATTACAAGTACAAACAAAGCAATCCTGAACAGAGCAGTTGCCCGGGTCTCAGAAATAACTTGAGTACAGAGATTTAGGCAGAAATCCAAAATCCCCTTACTTAAGTTTGTAGCTACCACAAAGTTCATAGTTGCCTAGAGTTTAAAAATATAAAGTTACTTTGGCACCTGATGTGCAGCTTTTGCATACGCTCTGAACTCTAACCACTTCGATTTTGGGGGGGGAAGCCAATAGGTGATCCAGCTTAATTTTTTTGGCAGTAACTTCTGGAACCAATATGAAATGGCAGGAGGAATTATAAACTATACATGTTTTGAATTCTGTGGTCACAGTATTTCTGATCATTACTGAGACACCTGAATTGTTGAACCAAGTACTCATGGGTTATTTTTTGCCTGATATGGGATTTACAGTCTAACAAAGTCTTTGGGTAGATAATGCACTCAGAACAGAAGAAATAATGCTTTGATGAAGCTGGTTTCAGCACAAAGTTCAGCAGACACAAGCCGTGTGTTCAGAGCCGCCAGCAGTGATGGTGGTACTGTTCCCACTCACTGCCAGAAAATATCGTGGTTGCTGGAGCAGTTGCCCAGTAAAAGGAGTGCATGAACTAGGGGGTTATGCACGCACCTCTCCTGTGCAGCTGGATCATTGTATGTAAGGGACTGCCAGCATAAACTGTATCTAATCTCAATATCAGGTGTGCATCACTGAGTGTTTGGGATCCTGGCTGGAGCATGCTGTGGTTGCCTTCCCGAACCACACCTGGTTTTCCTTTGCGGAAGCAGCCACAGGAGTGAGCTAGTATGTACCTAGGTCTTGTCCCAGAAGAAATTCAAGTGCAGATGGAGCACCCAGAAGTAGGAGCTTGAATGTGCTCCCTGGTCTCTTGGTTTTGACATAGCTAGTGATGCCTATTTAAGTGCTGTAGAGCAATCTGGGTCAGAAAAAGGATTTCAGATTGCTTTCAGTGTTTCCTTTTGTCCAGTTTAGTCATCTCTATGCAGAGCACTAGGTGCTGGGAAAGCCATTCTTAAAGGAGTAACTCTACCCTTTTACAAGGAACTAGGATGTCTAATTGAGTCCATAAATGTAACTCCCCCATCACTCTCTTAAAAGTTAGGCACTGTAATGCTCACGGATTTTTCAACTGAGCAACCTAAAGTTGAAAATGAGCTGCAACATGTATTTAAGAAGCTATATTTTCTAAGTGATTAGATCTTCGCTAAATCTGTGTGGCAGCATATGATCAGTAACAAGCCCAGTTCCTATTAGAATACTCTCTTATTTATGACTGACCAATATACCCTCATCTGTCATCACTTCACTCTTACAATCTGTTTTCTAAATAAAATCATAACTTAACCATATGCTTGACAGAATTATGTAGCAGCTTTCATGTGTTTATTTTTCACTCTGCTCTATACATCAGTCCGCACTCAGTTTGAAAGTCTGTTCTTTTTACTGTTGTAAACTCAGCTGGGCCATTCATATCCTGTGGGTATTAAGAGAACAGCCGTTTAGATTCAGATTTGTCCAGTGACGGAGTATAGTAGGTAGCGTTCAAAATCTTTGAGATGCATTACGTTTCCTTCACAATGATTAGAGTTTAAAGGTTTGGGATTTACAGAAAATTGTTTCATGTACCTTATAGTATACTGTCTCTTTTTTCCTCTTATTGGCAATCAATATTTTGTAGGATGAAACAGAAGCAAGTTGTTCAGATGTTGGTCTTCTCTTTGGCTTAGCCAGCGTAAAAACAGAGGCTGGGTGCGATGCTCCTGTGATACAATAATTTAATCTTTGAAGAGTATGTTATCAGCTGATTGGGGGAATTAAAACCTGGCCAGCTGCCATACAAAACTCAGCAAGCTACTGCTAAATCTTTGAGGTTCATAGGGAAAGGTTGGCTTGAAGTAAAAAAATAGACATAAACAGTGAGAGAAGACATTTAATATACATATATTCCAATCCCAATAAAATGGACTTCATTGCAGATACATGTCTGAATTGCTGTGTATTGCTTTGAAGCTGATAACTGAAGTTATTGAGCCAAAAGAACTGATTGTCTCAAATCTTAATACAGTCTAAGGAAGAGAAAAATGGTGTTGCACCAAGGTAGAAAATGAGACCTCATTCTGTTCCAGTCACTTATGCGTTCTTTGCAAATGAAAGTCATTAGGGTAGACTGCAGCTGGCCTCAGAAAGGGGTATGACGTGGGTTTGGCACCTGAATGCATTTTGTTTAGATTATGGGTTTGGGATTTTTTTTTTTCTTTTTAATTCACAGGTAATGCTTTCAGAGTGCTTACCAGCACCTAAGTGACTTTGTAGCCTAGATCCTGTTAATTGCTAATGGTGCTGTGTTCCCATGGTGTTTAGAAGCTCCTGAAATTGTGTTAGGGAAAAGGTACATCTCAGGGTGGAGACTGCATAGTTGGGAGTGGTTATTTGTATAGATGCTTTCTGGTTTTGAATGTTATCAACAAAGGACTGCATAGCTGTAAGCCTGATTACTCTGGTTGTCATAGAGCCAGCATTTGTAGGACCCCATTCAGTGAAGAACTGTATACATGTGGTTTACTTTTCAATATATCTTTTTAAAATGGGAAATCTTTTCAAAGATCTCAAAAATCATTTAGAAAAACGTATGAACATGTAGTCTACTATTTAACAGAGGCAACTTGGAAAATGTTATCAACAATGGCACTCTTATTCATAATTATAGTCTGGGGGCTACTGCAGTATAAACCTCAATAACAAATCAGACTAAGTGGGGCTCAAGCTGTTCAAATACATTGCCGTAACACAAAGAAACTATATAGCAGATATCCTTGGAATCCCAAAAAACTTCTATTCATGTGACAGAATTAAAATTAGTCTTACATAGATGTTATTTATATTCTGATATTAATAAATAGTCTGTTTCAAGCAGAACTCAAAACTAGAGTGTCTCTATTTAGTGATAGAGAATTTAAAAATAGGTTTATGATGGGAAAGATTAATTTAGTGGTGACAATTTTAGAATAATAATATGCTTATTCATAATATATGTAGTGCCACGTCTTCTACATTCCTTTGTATATACTAAGTGCCCCCTTCTTTTTATCTTATGTAAATTATGTACTACCTTGCATTGTCAAAAATTGTACTTATCTTTAATAAGCAGTAATTAGTAACTACATGGCAAAGTCCTATCTTTAATGGTCTGGTAACAATGCAAGAAAGATTGGGCAATAGCATTAGAACAGGTCCTTTTCTCTGGAGTGTAAACCAGAGATAGCCTGTGAACATTTTCATTGAATACAAAGGCCTTAAAATCATCCTGTAGCTCTGAAGATACAGAACTGTCAGAAACGTTTTCCTGAAAAGGGAACTGCAGAAATGACAAGGATAGATTCGTGTGTTTAGTAGGTGAGCTGAGGGTGGAAAAGTAGTTAGGCAAAAGCAAATCAAAGTGCAAAATTTTTATTTAGATGAGTGAATTTGCGGAAGCTTTAGTACCTTCGGAAAGCTAATAGATGGGGTACCTCTCAGGGTTTAAAAAATGAATGGTGCCTCCTGTTTCCATGGGAAATTTAGAAGATCAATTATACACGTCTGTTTTTGAGAAGATTTATTAAATTGTTCAGAAGTTTTGAGACATCTATAAAACTACTGGTGAAAATGAAGTACGTTCTGGAAGCAACATGGCTTATTTTGAGATATATTATGGATGCTGCAAGTGTTCCCAACCTTGAATAAATCATTTCACATATTTTTAACTACCTGTCTAGGAATCTTGAAATGAAAGCCAGACATAATAAATAATTTATTGTGCAGAACAGGAGCAAATATGTATATTACACCCTTTGATTTCCAAACACATCTTGCTGACCAAGGCCATGTGATTTAATACAGCTTTGCAATATATTGCTGTTTCACCAGTGTCTTAAAATAAACTTATATGCAATGAACCTGAGCTATCCTCAGTGGCCAATGAAATCAATGGACAATTTTCTAGCAACAGCAATGTCAGCTTTACAATTCAGTGCTCTCAAGTAAAAGCCTTTTTCCTGTTCTTCCGGACCTAGAGCTCATTTTGCAAGGGGCTGATTTCTCATCGTGAGCTAGCAGAGTTTTGAAGCAGCTCCAGTTTGTGTCAATGGCAACAGCCAAAATTTTTGAAGGGATTTCTATGGAAGCCAGAAAGAAATTAATGGACTGGGAGGTTCCTTGATTATAAGTAAATATCATATTTTTATTGGGTGAATGCTAAAAGGAAAAGACCGGAAAAGAGAGACAAGAAATTATGAATGTGAAATGGAGATGGTATGGATTGCTCCTTCGGGATACAAGTGAGAGTGAGGCTTGCAAATTTCTGAGCAGGCAAGAACACACAAAAATAGTAGTTTTCTATGTTTAGGGAAACGGGATTTGGATACTCCCTGAAAAACTACAAGGAATGCATTACAGAACTTGAGGGTAGGTATCAAATTGCACAAACTTTGTGGGTGCAGGAGTTTCAGCTAATCTATGTTCTTCTGTGATCTTACCTGTGAGAAGCTGAATTAGGGACACACGTTTGCAAATGTGAACATTCATCCTGGGTGTCTCATTCGGAAGTGATATTTCTGTGAAAGACAATCAAGACTGGATTTTGAGAAGAACAGTGAGCTTGTAGCATCTTTTGAAGAAAATACCATTTCTGGATTTTGAACAGCAGAACACTATAGTCCAACTTGACTGACTCCACTTTTTTTCTATCAAGTGTGTGACAGGAGAAGAGACCTGCTAGTAACTAGTCTCTTTCTTTATTTCTGGTGTGTGGCCTCACCCAAACCTGGCACTTGCTTTGCACAGGATGGTACAGATAATGTTTTTTTTCCTGTAAATATTTCTTTCAAAGGAGCAGTACAGAAGTGTTCTTTTTCTTAGAGCCTTGTTGGCACCCTGCTTTTTATCACTGTAATAGTCACTTACTTGGCATACCATGGGCTATGGTGAAGTGATCCCAGTTTCTCTGTTTCTCTCCCAAAAGCAAGTCATAGTATTGTTATAGGAACATGGCATACTGAGAATAGCAGAGCTCATTTTCTCTCCTCCTTCTGTTCCAGTTGAGGGGAAATTCTCTGCTAGGATGCCATTAAAAAAAGTGTCATGACTGCAGGGTAAAGTGGTTCCAGGAGCAGAGCCAGTGTGTGTGAGTCAAAATGAAGGCTACCTGGCTCTTAAATACCCAACTAAGGCTGATGAGTTTTCTTTCTATTAATATTGGCTTGATGAAATTTCATTTTTGACCTTTGGAAGTACAATATCCTGATGGGACTTGTAGCTTCTTTGCTTTCAAAGTGACTTCACAGAACGTGAAACTAGCAAGAGGAATATTTCCCATATCTTGCTTGAATTAATTCTGAACTTACTTATACCCAATTTCATTCAAATCAGACAGTGCAGATGAGAGCTGGCAATTTGCATAGACATAGCAATTTGGAGAGGGGGTGCCGAAGAGCTTTTTAAAATCCACATGGAGTGCATGTCCTCAGTCTCTGAGCATGGGTAAAATCCAGGAAATTCTGAATTCTTAGTTCTTTTTTTGTCTCTCTCTCTTGTTTGCTCAAGTCCAATTATTCAGAACTAAAAATATCCTATTATCATGGGGTAAATAGGTGTGCTCCTCAGCAGTGGTGGGAAATTAATGAACATTTGAAAATGTGAATCTACCATGTTGCTGTGTTATCATTAGTTTGAGTATGTATTGCAAATAACATTTTGAAGATCAGGTTTCTTTTTAACTTTGAAGGAGATGAATATGAATTATTGAAATAATGGGCTAAAATCTTATTTTAAATTGGATTCTGTCTCTTTAAATGACATTTTACTATGAATTTCTGTTTTGTCTAATGTTGTGTTTAGCCATCTTTGTTTTTCACCAGGTCCTGCATCACCAATATCAGTAGCATTTAGCTTCTATTTTAATTAATCCATTATTCCGAGCAGAGCACATCTCAAGACAGTGTTATGGCACTGATCAGTCAATGCATAACCAAATATGATAATGCTTCTGATACACAGTATTATACTGAGTGACCCAGGTTCCAAATTTCAGTCTAACTTTCCTCTGCTTCAAGGACAAACTTAATGAACATTGGATGTCAGGTAATTCATTCTAACTGTATATACCAGAGCTATTGCCTACCTGCTAATACAGTAGGATTTGCTAACAGCAGTACCTGGTATTTGACTCTCCAATGCTGTTCATGGCTTTTCTTCCCTTCAGAATGGTGGGGTTTTGGTTTTGGGTTTTTTTGGCCAGGTGGAGTGAAAGTTAATTACTGTACCCTCCTACACTGTTGCAGTACATACATATGTATAGTGATAGCTCTGTCAGAAACAAAGTTTCCTAGAGGGAAGGTCTTCAAATTAGCCTTCAGAAGGGCCTGTCAGATTTTTTTTATTATTTATTTTTTATTTAGTGTGTACCATTTTAGTAAATCTTCTCTAGCAGTCAATCCCTGACTTCCAGGCAGATATTTTTGGAAGAGGAAAAATTTCTTTATTTAGCAAAACCTTGGGGCTGATTTATTGCCCCTTGTGCCCCCAATTCTCTGCCTCTGCTGGAAATACCCTACTTGACTCTGTTCTGTGCCGGGAATTGTGCTGTATGCCAGATCTTGCACGAGGGACTCAGCGTGCCCATGACGGCTGCTATTCTAGCTGATACCAACATCTGTTTTCAACATTAGAGCAAGGAATTTCCAGAACAAAGAATATGAGGTTGTCAGGGCTTTTTGCTCGGGAAACAGCCTCTCCAAAGGAGGCTGCTCACAGACTGCCCATCCCCATGGATTGGGCAAAGAGTAGGACATTACATGTAACGACTGGTGGATTTATGCCATTTTTCCCCAAACTAGCCCTGTTACAACAAGTAGCTCTTGATGATGTTTTCAATATTAGCAAATAGTGATTCCTAAAACACAATAGGAGGTTTTTGTCATTCAGATATAGCTGAATTACAAGCTTTGCCATGAATTTTATACAATCCTAATGGACTGTAATCCTTATAATATGACAGGTTTGTGACTGAGATTACCAAAATGTTTACCCCCGGCATCTTTCTTAATACATTTGTTTTCTATCTCTGAAGTGAAAGCAATACATCAACAGAAGAGTAGAGATTTTTCATCAATCTGTTATCAGCAGCCAGCACTTTAGCCAACAGGAAAGGTTGGATTTTTTTAATAACATATATTATACTGTTTTTTCCTTATTCCCTGACTGAGAAAGGCAGTTCCAAGGGAACCTTTGTAGCCACAGAGAGGAGACTGACGCTCGCCTTTTTCTTTTGATAACAGCCTGTGCAACAACATCGTTGTTTCCCCAGCCCCACATTGACCTTCTGCAACTCTGCTTAGTCACCTTGGAGTCCCCAGTCTCAGGGCTCTTTCTACACACCCCACTACAGCACACTGATAAAGAATAGATTTAAATACTTAAATCAGTTGTCACTCCCTCCCCCTGACCCTTTGGCATGCATGGTTGTTTTTATGGTTCGATTGTGCTCTTTGCTTGCAGCACGTGTGTCATGTCATCACCAGTTTTCTCACAGTAGGAACCATGATGGCAGGGGCCGTTGTTTAATTAGTCTCTCTACAAACTGCCTCGAGTTGCAAAGGCAGTTGTTCAAAGGAATATGCAGTAGATTGTGACGCACACAGAGCTACCTTTATTGTGGACTTGAAACAGGTCTTCAAAGAAAACTTTCTGTATACAGAATCTGTGTGCAAAATGGCTCATGAAGTGCCAATTTCAATGCAGTTGAATGAACTGTGGATCCAGTTCTTCATTGCTGTGTTTATTGATTCATCATTTACCTCTCTGCAATTTGGGAATAAAACAGTGTGATTTTCAGAATGATAGCACTGTGTGCACACTTTATGCAGGAGAAATTCCAGCTACAGCTGGAAAAATGTTCTTTGTGAAACAGATGTCTGCCTTTCCCCTGCCTTAAACTCATTAAAAAACCCGAAAAAACCTAAAACAGTCTAAAAGGTGAGAGTGGTATCTGTGACTTTACTTTTCACCAATTGCCTAGAAATAGCTTGATCTAAAAGCTAAGTGGGGATGGGTCAGCTCTGCTCTTGCACTAGCAATCTTCAGAGAACTGTGTTGTACCAGGGATCTCATGGATGAGGGTACATTCCTTTCAAATCAACATGGCTCCATTGCTCCGTTGTCATCTGTGGGACTTTTATCCTGAGTCTCAAATAAATATAAATCTAGTGTTAACTTCTGTCTATTGTGTTAGAAAGCTCAACTAGGTTTTGCAAGTTTTTCAATATTGTGAATTTTAACTCAGTTATCAAAATACCAACACGTACTGTATTTTGCCAACCTCCATTGCCTGTGATGTTTCAGTGGGTCACAGAGCTAGGTTGTGGCTTCTACAGTGACTTTCACGGGAATAGAACATACTGAATGTCTCAAAGCAGTTACTATGAAGACAAATATTCAACCAAAGACCATGGCTTAGAAGGGGGTATGGGGTATTCACAGAGGCCTCTGCTATAGGCATCTTATTTGGAAAAGTGATTTTTTTTTTTTAAAGGGTAATATTCAGTCACATCCAGTTTTTGCTAACAGATTTTTATCTCTTAACCATCCTACAGTGTCAGTTGGAATGTAAACATTAGTGTTCAGTTTGCATCCTAAGCATACTTTCAGTGTCTCTCATTTGTCCTCACCTACTGTGCTTTGATTCATAACACAGAGCAGTTGTGATTGTGAAGTACACAAGTTAGATTCCTTTCCAATTAAGCTAAACCAGAAGATGTGGTCACCAAATGTACTCCATCAGCCAAAGGGACATCAAACCACTGAAATGGGCTAGGACAGCAGCAGGTACAGCCACTCAATCTTCTATAGCATAGACATGGTGTCCTCAGTATCGTTTCACTCTATACATAGTCTCTTATTGCACTGTGGACAGCTCTCCAAGATTCCCTTACAAACTCTGGTACTAAAGGCAGTGCATGGCATGTATTGAGTGAAAGGAGTGAATTATATCCTCAGTGCTAAAGTCCGCAGGAAGGCCTGCTGGGTCTGCTATAGCTTAAACAGGCAAGCTGCGGTGTCTCGGTGTGCTTGAGGGCTGCAGCAGCCCCACACCAGAAAGGCAGGTGGCTTGAGTTTGGGTGCCAGGCCTACACCAGCACTAAATGTGTTTAAACTGATGATGTGCTCTCTCAGGTCT
Organism: Gymnogyps californianus; assembly: GCF_018139145.2. Classification (NCBI taxonomy): domain Eukaryota; kingdom Metazoa; phylum Chordata; class Aves; order Accipitriformes; family Cathartidae; genus Gymnogyps; species Gymnogyps californianus. The sequence continues at coordinate 11,033,835 of NC_059486.1, forward strand.
GATCAGAGGTATGCCTGGAGTGTGTTGCAGCCCCTATCTGGTCTCCAGACCCAGGCTCGGAGGGGACAGTGCATGGCACAGACTTGCTTCAACGCACAGTCAGGAGAAGACTGCTGCACGCGGCTGAAACTGAGAATCTTTTTTGAACGTTAATTTTGACCACAAGTCTATCAAAACTGTCAAACCCCCACAAACAGGTTTGAGTTTGTGAGTGCACATCCACTTGGCAAGAGCACAGGAGTTAATTGATCAGAGGCGAAGCTAAGCAACAGGCGCTGGGATTTTACCAGGTCTGAGCGATGCCTTAATCCCTGGGCAGACTATTAATTTCCTTCTTACTACAACCATATGCGTTTCCCATGCTGAATGGTAGTGTTATGCTGTGTTGTAAAATCCTTACTGTCTAACAGGAGCATGGGGATTCCTGAAACTATAGCTCACATTTCTTGTAGTTTAAAGAATGAGGGAAAGTCAATATCTGATAAACTTATGGTTTAAGTTATTTTCCTGGGCTCCCTTTCTGCAATTTTTCTCTCTCCATCATGGTTTCTTCAGTCTCCATGTATTCCATCACTCTCAGCACTTTATCATCTAGCCATTTTATCCACTGTGTTGATGTTTTGGTCGCCTGATAAAACAACTCGTATTTCTTAGTGGATTTTGTCCTACCAGCTGGTAGCCAGGGATACAACCTTTCTACTTTCAAAAACAACTGCCTAGTGGTCACTTCTGCCTAAAGAATTTTAAAAAGTGGCAAATGATTTAGTGCGTTAACATTTTTGGCTGACTGCTACTGGGCTTTTGCTGCAAAGTGAAAAATGTCAGTCATTGCCACAAGTAAGATTCCTGTATGTCAGCTCACTAAAACTTTTTAAAACCTCTATTTTCAAAAGAGCGATCTGCTTCCAAAAATTGTGACACGTTAAACCTGGTGTCTAAAGCTACAAAGTTTTAATATAAAATAAAATAAAAATGTATGTGCACTATAATTCTTGCTCAGTCCCTATTTTAAGTTCCCATATTCTGTTTTATGACATTTAACTTTGACCACCAATAGGTGGACATTAAGAGGTTCTCACACATTTGAATTCCCCAGTAGGGTTGTTAGAACAATTGTATGCTGTGATGAGAAGTCTCTAACTCCTTCTCATCTTTCTTATTAAAATGCACAAATAGAATAAAACAGTCCAAGGATATGCATGAAATTTGAGGCTGAGAGGAGATGCAATTATTAGTTTTTCAGGATTTATATGCGGAGAGGATTACCAGCTGCCTTTGTGTTCCTGCAAAATAGCTCTGTCTTGGAGAGCAATCGACAGGGAGGTTTTTGTGTAATTCCAAGTGATCTCTGCTTCTGCTTGCTTGGATCAGCCAAGCCCTCTTCTATGGCTCTTCCAGTATTAAAATCATAACCGTAACTGTGCTCCGACATGCACTGGAGTTAACTGCTGCAGCTGGATACAGACGATGTTGCGTGTACCCTACATTAAGGACACAGAATAATTTTGGGCAGTGTCATTTTTGTATTAATTGAACTCCCTTCTGCATCAGTGGCTTCACTGAGCTATTAGGGTTTGCCTGCAGCAGAACTCCTTGCTATTATTTAGCAAATGTTGCTTTCGGTAGCCACTCGTGCAGATGACAGAAAGGTGGTTAAATATGTCAGTATAGATGTATAGTGTTCAGCCTGAGATTTTATGTATACAACAAAAATTCCTGTTTGAATTGCTTAGTGAATATCTATTTTATGCCGATAGCAACTCTTTGGAGCAATGCAGGCTTTTTTCTCCATTAAAGAATCTGAACGCTTTATTTATACACTTACTTTACTGTAGACCTGATTCTGTAAACCTTAAGTAATGTCATCAGGAATCAGCGGAATTGCTCCCATGAGTGAGGAAACACCTTTATGAAAAAGGGTTTGCAGGCTCAGGATTTTTGCAGGGAAGATGGTTATATGCTGTTTTTCTGTCTCTCTGATGCTATTCTTTGAACATCTGACATACACGCCATTGAATGAAGGACAAACACAGCACATATGGATCCATGGGTCTTTTTTAAAATTTTTGGACAAGTGTCGTGGTTTAACCCCAGCCGGCAACTAAGCACCACACAGCCGCTCACTCACTCTCCCCACAGCAGGATGGGGGAGAGAATTGGAAGAATAAAAGTGAGGAAACTCGTGGATTGAGATAAAGACAGTTTAACAGGTAAAGCAAAAACTGCGCATACAAGCAAAGCAAACCAAGGAATTCATTCACTACTTCCCATCGGCAGGCAGGTGTGCAGCCATCTCCAGGAAAGCAGGGCTCCATCACACGTAACGGTTACTTGGGAAGACAAATGCCATCACTCCAAATGTCCCCCCTTTCTCCTTCCCCCAGCTTTATATGCTGAGCATGATGTCATATGGTATGGAATATCCCTTTGGGCAGTTGGGGTCAGCTGTCCCGGCTGTGTCCCCTCTCAGCTTCTTGTGCACCCCCAGCCTACTTGCTGGTGGGGTGGGCTGAGGAGCAGAAAAGGCCTTGACTCTGTGTAAGCACTGCTCAGCAATAACGAAAACATCCCTGTATTATCAACACTGTTTCCAGCACAAATCCAAAAAAATAGCCCCATACTAGCTGCTATGAAGAAAATTAACTCTATCCCAGCTAAAACCAGCACAACAAGTTAATGTAATGGTACAGCTTGCTGTAAATTGCTCCTGTGTTACCCCCTAGAGCAGGCTGCATATAGGCAATGGATGAGAGAATTCCTGTATAAGAGAACTAAGTATTCATGGTTTCTGTGGTGTCCAGAAAATGATTTTATCTGCAGCTGTGAGAAGTTGCTAGGGAACAGTGCTAACTCATTTTCACTGGTCGGTCTTTGTTAGCACTGTCAAGGTAATATTCTCTTTTGTTGCTCAGTGATACTGCTGTTTCCTTTTGCATTAGCATGTGATTTGGAAATACCTCAGAACTGGCCTGCTTATGAAGTTTGAAATAAACTTTCAAGTGAAGAACCTTTTTTTGGTGCACCTCCAAGCATGAAACCCTTCACCAAGAGTGCCGTGAGTTTCGAAGTGTCACTGTGAAGAACTGAAAGGGCAAATTCAGTGTCAAGCGCTTAGGCTGCAGGAGGTGAGACCTCACTGGGAGGAGCATTAGGCTCACAAAGCATTTGTGCAGTTGAGTCTCTCCAGGAGAGGACAGGAACGTTTGTGGAGATTCTTTTGAGATAAACGTGCTATCTGCATTTATTATATTATTGTGATTGCTAATACATTTTAACCTCAGCCTTGAAGCATTTGCTTTAGGGTACACACTCTTTTTCACTGAACATCAGACAGCTGGTAGTCACATTGAAGGGAGTTTGGGTGGTGGCTGTTGATCTGCTTGATAAGTCAAAATTCTTGTAGTTTTGATTCCTAGCAGCATCCCTCCATTCAAGTCTTGTAAAAAGGTGATTAGCCAGGGCATAACTCTGGAGTAGTATCTGCATCCCTCAACAATTGTGTCTTATTGTGTGACTTCAAAACAAAAAGGTCCTGCACCAGGCACTGCTTTGCAGATAAAGCCAAAGAAATGGTCTTACCAACCCCATTGCTTCTTGGTGTATATAGAGAATATATATCTCTGTTCCTATTTCTGCAACTGTTTGTTTTGGAAGACTCGTACTGCATGGTTCACCAGCCTTGTCTTCTTTATTCACTGTGCTCCTGATGTTCTCAGCCAATTTAATTGAATCCAGAAGAATTTCTCCACTTGTTGCTTGCCCACTCAGCATAAAAATATATGTACATAAACACACACATATAAATGTCCCTACAGCACTTAAACTGTTTCATTGTTCTATGCTCTGTTTTACTTCTCCTGCAATGGATAACTGCGTAATCCTTCATTACACTCATCTTGTGGTCTAGATGGTTCTCTGGGGGTTGCTCGCAACCAACTTCACTTACATGCTTGTTGTGATATGGTAACTGTTTCCTACCGTGTTTTTCACCTATGAAATGGGGCAAATGGCACTTTATTTTCACTGCACAGAGTCCCCAGTACTGTGCTTTGTTTTTCCTATCCTTTCTTAAATCTAAGTCTAATTTTAAAAAATTGTTGGCTGCATAGGCTATGCTGTTAGCAGCTTTGCTGATGTTTGGCCAGGAAAGGAAGGGATGTGTTGCATTGTTTTCTTTTTATAAGCAGTTTAGAAAGATATATTTCAGACCCTACATCCTGTTTTTGCATTTATTTTGGAAAGAGTAGATGGAAACAGTCCACAGGGCTCCCAACCACTTTAAATCAGCAGGCAGCATTATTTATCTTTGTCTTTCATTTCTGTAAACAAACACCTTCCATCACACCCTTGAATACATAAATATTTTGTTTTGTTTAGTGTTGTTGCTCATTATTGCCCAATTATCCATTCCTGTAGGAGAAAGTGCCATACAGCTGGGAGAAGTGACAGTAAGTCAGTGTTATGTCACAACACTGCATTTGCTGAGTAGTTTGGGGTAAAAAGAGATCATGGATTACCTCCTCACCTTGACCTCAACCTTAAGACAGTATCTCCTCTTAAGCATCTCTGTGCTTGTTTCATAATTCATATTGAGATATGACTATGGGCAGGAGTATCAGCTTGTCCCTTAACACAATAATACCTCCTTAGAACATAGCTAACAGTAACAATGTCAGTTGTAACAGTGGTGTCTTATCTATCGTATTACTGAGATTTTGCCTGCTAGTAGCATACATTTCTGTAGTGCCACTTCAGGTTACAACGTTGCTATTTTCCTCTTTCTCACTGCTTTGCCACTTATTTGACATCATATACGGTCCACAAGATTAAATTAGCAGAAGGGTGCACCAGCCAGACTGCTGGCTGACACAGACATGAAGTTTATAAAAAACCTGTTTCTGACTTTTCCTTCATGTTGGGAGTCCCAGGATGACTGCTGCTGGGGTCCTTGGGGAGGCATAGTGCTATTCTTATTACTCATATAACTCCTAAGGTTTGCTTCCTGAGCTCTAATTCAGGGTCTTTCTAAAGCAAAAAGATCAAGTTCTGCAGGCCACAAAGGAAGCGCCTGGTTCCCACTGAGGATCGGGCCCTCTCATGGCTTGTTTAGGAAGTGAATAGAGGTCAGAGCTACAAACTCTGTATTTGGTTCTGCTTTAAATTGATTTGTATGCGTTCTTTCCTTTTAATTCTCCAGAGACTTGTGCATTTTACATCTTGCAAAACATGTTTTTAATAAGGACTTTCTTTTTGAAAGCCACAGGAATAAAATCTGAATCTATGTAATGCGTGCGTGTATACATATATATGCAACTGTGTGCACGCACATAAACTGTAAGCACAATAGGTAATTTTGGCAAGTCCAAGAGATACATATTACAGAGAGATTTATTTTATTTAACTCCCGGTATGTACAATTCAACTTTTGAAGCCTAAATAGGTCTTGTGCCCTTTCACTAATTAAATTTTGTTATAAATCCACCTGGGCTGTATTTTTGTAATATCTCCATTTGAATGAGGGTGGTTTAGTGTCTGGGTGGAATGGTTTTTCCTCCTGAAATGTTAATTAGATGGAGAACATGTTATGCTTTGGAAAAGCTGCATTGCAAACCCATAGATAAACAGATTGATTTAATTTTAATCTGCTTTCATGGTGATGCATAATGATAACTGGTTTCTATCTCACAGGGCTGAAAACCACAGACCTTAATAAGAGTTTGTGGGTATATTATACAGCTTTAAATAGCTTATGTTGTGCTAGACCGCTCTCCATAAATTATTCTAACTCCATCAGTATCTCAGGGACTCCCGATTCTCTTCTGCTGTGGATTTTCAATCAGTGAAACTATTAGTGTAATCTGAAGAAACTTCGAGGCATCTTCTCTGAAAACAACTGACAACACTCGTTTGTACATGAAGTATTCAATGGGGAAAACAAAACAAAAAAAACCTTACAGAAGCCAGCTCTGTACATTAAATCCTGGCATCCAAATCCTACCTTTTATAAGCCATGCCAAAATTGATTATGAAATTAAAAGCCAGACATTCACATGGCTAGTAGGAAGTGTCTTGCTACATGACCTAATTTTTTGTGATATGTCATTCCTGTTTCACTGAGAAAGCCACAATTTTGTTTAGTCAGTTCTAAAACAGTTTGTTTAAATGGGCCCTTCTCAAATACAGTTCCTTCCATTGAAAGAGTTTCAGCTATGAAGGCTTGTTTCTTATGGGGAAAACTTTTTTTTTTTTAATGGTCTTTATTTCTTCAGGAGTTCGTGATAGATACAAATCCAGAAAGCCTTTGTACGGTTTGTTTTCATCCTCTCACTGCAAATAAGCCTTAAGTCTAACAAAACCGGGCTGAGTTCTGCCTGTCTTCTCAATGACAGACACATTTTATTTTTGACTGGTGTTCAAAGAGATGAATCTCTTTCAGGCTCAAATTCTGTCCCATATTAGCTTCAGCCATAAAAAGCAATGAAACTGCAGAGGGAGGCAAAAGAAGAGTATGGCCTTAAAGTGTATAAATTTAGCATCACCCTAACTTTGTAAATAAAATTAGAAGTGGAAATGCTGGGAACACAAATTCCAACCAGTCCTCCTTGCACTGTGGAGTGGTTAATTTGATCAGCTCTGTTTATATAAGAAATGTGTCTGGGTCAGTCTTTAGAAGTCAATAGGAAAAAAAGGCTTTTGCAAAAGGAAGTGACTGGGACACTTATGCTAAAAGTGTTTACTCTGATTCCTCATTTGCTACAAGACCCCCCGCAGCAACACAAGTTCCAGCACTAGCTGAGGTGGAAGAAGTGGTGGCTTCCGATACCAAGAAGCTCTAATTGAGGGCTTCTCAAACAGGTGGAGAGTCTGCTCCAGTATGGATTTTCAGGGAGACTGGGAAAGACAAAGGGGCCTGCTGTCCACTAAATTACCTCTGGTTTTTGCTTTCACTAGGAAGCTTGGCTCCATGCTTCACCCTCTTTTGTTATGTCTGGTGTCCTCTCTAACATACTTAATTCTCATTCCAGTGCTATTCATTAGCTTACCAGCTTTTCTGGCATTCACAAACCTGTCTTTCCTGTGTTGTCTTCAATTTTGGTACTCTAAAATTAAAAAGAAGTCTGTCCTGAAGTAAAGGCAGAAAAATTGTTGATGTTTTCCATTGCTATCTGATGTTTCAGTGCATTTTAATATGATTCTTTGAGCACAGAGAGCTGCAGGTGCGGCACACGCAGTATAAGGTGAGAAGTGGGTCACTGCCACATAAGCATCGCAGGATTCCCAGGAAGACAGCATAAGCTATATTTTTTTCCCTTGGTTCTAGATCATCTCTCTGAACCTGTTGAGAGTAAAGAAAACCAAACAAAATCGGCAATAGTCTGAAGGATGATGGTGGGCAGTAACTTATATTCCTTTTTCCATGCTTGAAAAGAGAACAGAACTGGTCCTGGGATTGCTTAGTAGAATCAGGCTTCTGGGAGGGAAGGAGGTTTTTTGCAGGAGTGAAACATCAGGATGCAAATGTCAGACTGAAGTGTTCTGGTATCAAAATGGTCTCATTTATGCACCATGCAGCAACAGAATGACTAGATACTGCAGAGGATGACTGCATTTAATGTACTCAGAGTGTTAGCTTTTGAGATAGTGATCATTCTACTCTGACTTGCCAGCAAGAGACAGCTACCTGGGAATTCTTTGAATAGATCTACAGCTTAGTCATGCCAAAACTGCTGTCTAGATTTTAGATCCCATGGTAGCATCCAGTCTCATACTACCTGATTCTCAAGCTATGACATTTAATTTTGGTCTTCAGAAAAACCCTGATGAGGTCTGTCAGCTCACGGTTAGAGTCTGGAGGATGGCTATTTTAGCTCTTCAGCTTCTTTGAAGCTAGCATCAGTGGAGCTCCAGGAAATACAGACTAGATGTTTCCACCTCCAGCAACAGTAATGTGTTATTGGATCAAGAGGTGATGTCACTGGAAAGAGCCTGCACGAAGAGCATGGCATAGCCATCAGCAAAAACGGGCTCTGGGCAATGACATATATTGGGTATTTAGAGGTTAGATCCATGAATACTTTCAGGGTTTCTTGCAGGGAGTATTTTGCTGCTGTCTTAGATCAGTGCATTAGACTTTCCAGTGAGTGGAAACGGACCCGATTTCTATGTCTTATGACATGAAAAGCTATGGTCAGGTCCATTTTTCACATTTTACTCGTCTTTGGTTTGAAATGGACTGATGGGGGAAAAGCCTCTCCCACACCTGTTACTGCTGTCACTGCTGTCCAAAGGTGGTGAATATTAGTAAAGTGAAGCCTGCCATCCTGTACAGCTAAACACTGCTTTGGTCTCTCTTTGTTGCTGGGTTAAGATTAGGCTCTGGGCAGGAAAAAGCACTAAAAAGAAACAGAAATAGAAACCCCCTTAAGTTATTTCTGAAGTGCTTTGGGGAGATACGGTGACAAGGCAAATTCAGAGCCCACTGCGATGTCTGTTAGGTGCCTAGAAGCTCTCAAAAATGTACCCCTCTGCACACAATTTATCTGTCACCTTCTAGTTGCCACTGGTAACAAGATGATAACCAGTGGTAGCACTTGTGTTAACAGCATCCCTTTTCTTTTTATTCCTTTGATGTTGAAAGTAGCTCACTTTCTCGGAAGGAGCATGAAAGGTTCCCACAGATCTTTGCCCTGAGCGCTCACGGTAATAAAAAAGTAGATTCAATGTCATGGGTCTAAACCATCTTTATTTAGAGCTGTTCAGGGGTTAGATTCCCTGTTTATTTGCACTTTGTTTTGGAATGGAGGGATGTGTGATATTTGTATGCTGCATGCAGGACATTGTCAGGAGTAAAATGTAGAGAGGGGAGTCCTGCCTGTGGCAGGATATCTGCGGCTTCCGCATGCTCCTTGTCTTTGATCTCTTGCACCTCTTGAGGGTGAATTCGTGTGCGTGCTCGCTCTCTCTCTTTCCCTTCCCTGTGGTGCTTCAAACCAGACACTTTGTTGACACTGCACCATGGCACTTAGCAGCACACGTGCTGTAATGCTGTTATTTTTCACCAGCCAGCTGTTCCACTTTATACAACACTTAAGTAACAATTTCACAGCCATTACCAGTCTGCAGTAATGACATGGGCTGAAAGCTAAGCGCTAACTCGTTGTAAACTGCAAAAACTGGGAGATGCTAAAACAGACACTTTGATAAATGAGAGAGAACATTGCCTGAATTTTAATTGATTGACTTGAAACCTCTTTTATCACTGGAGTAAGTGTAGTGTTTAGTAGGTCATGAGATAGAATTGGGAATCACTATCTTTATGCACTTAGGAAATGTATTTCCTTGATTTCAGGTGTGATGTATTGATTCTGGGAGTTCCTTCTATGTTTTTTTCTTTTTCCCTTCCCTTGATTTGTACCCTGTCAGCATTGACAGGTTTTCAGGGATTGAGGATTCCCAAGGGCTTTGTTTACCATGATTGATTTGGTGCAAGGGGTGAGCTACTTACGAGTCTCAGCAACTGATGTGCTGCACTGTGAGCAGTGATCCAGAGGTAAATAACAGTTTCTAGAAATACCTATGAAAGTATTTAGTTGGATAGGCTCCTTGTTTGGGGGGAAAAAAAAAACCAAACCCAAACAAAAACCCAACCCCAAACCAACCCCAACTCAAATGTTTAATAAGTCCCTTCTTTCCTCCGCTTTTTCAAAGTAGAATCTGGCCCAAAGTGAAGTGATGGGCACAAAATACTTGAACAAGTTCACTTTCTGCTGCCCAGCCACAGTCTTTTAAGCAAACATACAATCTGTTGTACTTAGACTGTTAACTGTGAGCAAATATATGAGAAATCTTAGTAGACTGAACTGTGGCTGAACTGAGAGGCTGTCTCATGAGCACTCTCAAGAGCAGCTGAAGGGTCGAAGACCCAGCTTGCCCTGTAACAGCCAGGCAATTCAATAAAGCAGATTTGCAAGAAAGTAATTGAGCCCTGACAGCAGTCATAGTGTTTTCACCTCAGGTATCTTCAGTTTTATCTGTTGACAAATAACATACCTTCAGTTATTATTAACCCTGTTTCATCCAGGTCATTCTTTGGTAATTGCAAAGTGCTACTGGCATGGTAAATTGGGTGAATAAAATTCTGCATTTCCCCAACAGTGGCAAACACAGCATCGAGACATACTAGAGGAAAAAGCATTTCCCGGGATCATGGAATTGAAGCTTTTGTGCTGATTATATAAGTATATTTAACTGATTCTTCAACAAGAGTTCCTAACCTGTAATTCTGTAGAAAACAACAATCTTGTTGTGTTACTGTTTTCAGTAATATTAGGGGTTTGAGGCTTTTAATAGGTGACTAAATTAGAACTTATCAAAAACTCTTCTAAGAAATCCTCATCCATAGACTGCAATTACCCCAAGGAGTGTACACAAGGATCAGCATTTGTTTTGAAACATCAGAAATCAGTGCAGGACGGCAGTTCATCATTGGATAAAGTCAGTGTCAAGGATAAACAAACTCAGCTTGTCTTACTGGTTTTGTGCCCATTTTTCTAGTTTACCTCATCGCTCTGGCATTTAAAGGAATCCAGACAGAAAATAAGAGGATGGTATCAGTTATGTGTCTGTGTTTGTACACTTATTTTAATCTGCTTTTTAATGTTTTTTAAAATATAAGTGAGAAACTTCCTCAGTTTTCAGTGTGTGGCTGTTTACTTAGCGGTACCGAGACCCTGCACAGCTTTCTCGATTGCAGTAAAGCTATCGCATATGTGCCAGCAGAGCAAGGTAGACTATGTTGTGGTCTAAGGCTGCATTTTTCTTGATTCCCTACCAGTTTTGTTAATAAAACATATAAAAACATAGCTGTTGTATAATCGTCATAATCCGTTGTGTGTTTTTAAGTAGCAATTGTAACATAGTAATTGCTCGTAAGCTCCAGTCATGGGAAAATGCATTCATGTAAGGCTACCATCTGCTTGGGTTTCCAGGACATGGACCCTTCCTTCCCCACCGAAATCATGTCCAGAAGAATTCAAGGGCTTAATATCTTTGTCCAGGACTTCCAAATGTCTCACAGCAGGATCAGTGTTCCTGCACATATCCCAGGGAGGCTCCAGGATGTGTAGAAATCTTAGACATGCTCATTGGCACGTGCAGACTGTGGGGACGGCAATCGGTGACTGATCAAATATACTGTGCGCTACACCAATGGCTTATTATACCTACATGGCAAACGTGAGGGGCCAACCTTACAGCAGAAGCTCAAGGCATATGTGGCTTTGTGAAACGAATCCAGCCACTCGCTTGCACCCTTGCAAGCAGTCTCTGGCTGTGAGTGATTCAGTTACAGTCCTGTGCTAGAGCTAAGCACAGTGAGTTGGCTCTATCAAGACAGTTGCCTTTTCAAATACATAAGCTCAGCTAGGTGACCCAAATCCCACACCAGTACCTTCTCATCAGCCATGATCAACTACTGGAGAGACAGCAACCACGTTAGAGAGCTAGAAGGGTGGGTATGAGTTTCTTAATCATAGCTAGCTTAACTTGGAAAGATCTGAGCCATCCTCATTTCCCTGTGAAGTGGGAATCTTCTTTCTATCATTGGTCTTAGTTGACACCTAGAAGTTTTCCTTTCTTGAGGTGGAACAGAAAGGCAGGACTAGATGCTGGTCACTAGGAGTAGCTAAAGACACATGCTGAAAAATGTTTCATCCAGATTGTCTGGCCTTTTTCTGTCTCCCTCTCTTTCTCTATGATGCCAGGAATACAGTTTAATTTCCACTCTTCTTTGACCATTGATCTCTTGTCCTGAGGGATACTTGTGGTCTAGGAGAAGTAACTGCACCTGCTTAAAATACATTTTGTGAAATTAGCATAGAAGAACTGGAGCACAAATCGGCAGCCTTCATGTATTAATTCTTTCAGCTGTGCTAAGGAAATTACAGCCACTGCTGTTGAGTTAGTGGTAGAAGAAATGAGATATAACCCTTTTTGTCCAAGACAGTTGAAAGAATCCTTTGGCTTTTTATTCTGAAAACATCTGTGTGGATGTTGTCCTTCAAAGATTTCACAAGTAATTTCATGCAGAGGCAGAGCTGATAGTGCTTGTTTTACTGATACTAGCATCTCTCCATGGCAGCAGCTGTTTATACAAAAAATCACATACCTTTTTGTTTTTTTGCCCAGAACTGAGAACTTGCCATAACACTGAATGGATTTTATGTATGAGATTTTAATCAAATATAATTAAACTGTCATTTCCTGAGAGCTCATATATGAGGCTGGTTGACCACAATGGACTTTTTGTTTTTGTAAACACATTCAGAAAACAAAAGTTAACAACACTAGAAACTCCTAATTCAGTAAATTGGCCAATGTTATATAGCTGTGGACTAATTCAGTAGTGCCGTAAGATACGTATTTAGATATTTAGTTAAAGAAAGAGAGAGAAAGAATTAAGGAATACAACACCTGCTAAGAGGAAATAAAACAGATATTTAGAAATATATATATATTGTTCCTCTTCTCTACTGATTATTCAAAACCAGAAGTATTATGCTAACACATGAGAACCAGAAAGTACTTCTCAGTAGGAGCCAGTCCAGTTGTCATGACTTTAACGTTTTGTCACACAGCTTTTCCTATTGTTTATCCTCACACATAGAAACAGACTTCCAAAGAAACCAGTCGCTTTTGGAAAAATAAGAATATTTCTAAGTATTTTTAGGATCAGAGCTGATAAACAGTTAAACCCAACAGCATTAAAAGAAAATAAAGAAATGTTGTGGACTCAGAAAGATGATGAAAATTGGAGCGAAGATATGAAATGTCATCTTTGAGTAATCCGGGGAGGGGGGAGAAGAAAAGGTACATTTTGCTTGTAATATGAGACCTAGTAATGTCTCCTCACTCCAGATATAAGCCCCAGCAAAAACCTGACTTCTTTTGCAACAAAAATTTACTGTCTTCTCCAATACGTTAACTTCTAGTCAAGAAAGAGCCTTAATGTGCACAGTGGTGCCCATGGTGTGGATAATGGAAGAGCAGGAGTGAGGAGTGTGCTCCAGAACATATCTACTCTGCAATTTAGCTATGACTAAAGCTGTAATTACCATTAGCTCAATAAGATTTCTATCTTGATATCATTTCTTCAAAATATGGAATTCTTAATTAATTCTCTCATCTCTTTTCCTTGTAATATTGTCGAACTCTAATGAGCAGTAGCATTTTCTGTGGGACAGTAATGAGAAAATAATGAAGAAATAAGTAACAGATCGAGCTGACATTTTGTATCTAATTGGTGAAATATCCTCTTGTTCCTCCTAGGGCAAAGGTGAAGAAAGGTGTGAACATTTTCAGTGTAAGAGCCAGCAGCCCATACTTATGGGACATCAGAGAGAGCATGGATTATACTGGGAAATATGCACCAGCTGTTATTGTTTGCCAGAGGAAATCTGCTGCCTCTCAAAACAGGTAGGTAATTTCCAGCAGTCTATCTTTTAATAACTAATGGTTGTTTTTCCTTTTCAAAGCATTTTGCCATGATTTTAATAAGTTTTATTATAGTGTATGATGAAAATGCTTTTGGAAAAGCTGTGGCTGTCTTTATTTTGTAGTACATTGCTAATTCTACCACATGCACTTTGAACAAAATGTTATTCAATCTTAATACTCTAAGGAAGTTAAAACTAGCAGGAAATATTGTTTTTACATAGCATTTAGAAGGACATATTTCATATCTTAGAATTCAGTTGTGACTAGTTTAATCTCTTCAAAATATTTGCTGCCAGGCATTATAGCAGGGGGTAATTATAGGGCTGTTTGTGGTGGGGTTTTTTTGGTTCGGTTTTCTGGTTTTGCCTGGGGTTTTTTTGATGGGTTTGGGGGGGGGGGAGGGTGTTGGGTTTTTTTTATCCAGAGGAAACTAAAACGTACTCCTGGTACCAAACTCACATTTTTGTTGGTGAGATTTATATGAATTTTTAATCTGCAGAAGGGAATAGATTTTCCATTTTCCATTCCCATTGTGCAGCTTAGATAGGACAGTTTAAGACACTGACCTGTCTTAAACAGCCTTCATCTGGCAGGTGGATGTTCCTTTTCCCATCACAACTGATTGCTTTAATGAATACATTTTTATATCATTTGCTGCTTCTTGTTCATTGTTTCTGCAACTGTATGTCAAGTTCCATATTTGTAAGGATCTGACTGCCTGTGTATGTATTGTGTTTTGCTGTTAGAAAACTTGCCATATAACATGGAAGTTCTGTGCTGTGAATTACTTCTGAAATTTTACAAAACCTTATAGGCTTTTGGGATTTATTATGGGCTTTAGAGTTTTTAAATAAATACCCTCTGAGCCTAAAAACTAGGAAGTTTCCTGTCTTTGCAATCTGGGTATATGAAAAAAAGAGGAAGGGAAGAATTTCCCTTCATAATCTTGACATAAATCACTTTCTCCTTATTATAACTCAGATTCTACACAATTTCTCTGCTATAGTATCCTGAATTTTCTCATTTAACCATATATTGTCTCATACCTGACTGAATTTTATTGGTCAAAGAAGCAATGTGTATATATGCCAAGGTCAGAGCTTCCTACTGTGTAGCACAACCTGTCAGACAGATTCTTTAAAATCCCAGTTCAAAGCTGTTTGAAGAGAGTGCGAATATTTTCATTGACTGAAATGGGCATTGGATCAAAATCAAAGATTATTTCAACGATGAGTTTTCCATCACACTTTATCTTGTTGGGTCCATACAGTGTATTTGCCTGATTTCTCTTCCTCATCAGGAAAATATAATGCAACCTCATGGGTGATTTGAAGCTTGGCAACTTATTTCCCTTCACTATTCATCATTCAGTGGCAAGCCTTCAAAATGACCCCTTGTACACAAAAAAATAAATTATGTCATCTTTCATGCAGTGGCTGTGGATTCAGTGTGCTTTCACATGCTGAATATAAGCACTGCTTCGTGTTTAATAAAAGAAATGTGAACTCATATACATATTAGATTTTACTGGAAAAAAAATCAAGTGAAGACAAGGTATATGTGTAACTCTCATATAACTTCTGGTTTGACTTACTCCATCCGAGTTCCCAGTTGAGATTTTGTGGTTTTCTCACTTTTGAGAACCTCTTCCTTATTGTAAACAAATGTAAAATATTTGCAATTTATTATTCAGTATGTTGTTTTCCTCATTAAACTTAGTCATATCTGTTTTGCTATTCATTTTAAGAAGGAAGATCAAGCATTATATGGGGAAAGAGAGTGTGCTCAATGTTTTTTGGGGAACAAATTTTTCCTTATCTAGACATGTTTGGTGTCACTAAATATGCACAACGGATAACAGCTAAATATTGATGTCTCTTACCAAATTGTTTGCCCCTATAGTTCATTTAGAAATTTGACAAACTCTATTTGCATGTTGTTTAATTACTCTTAAAAATCAGAGCTCTGATGACATGAATGCAAAGGTGACAATGTTAAATAACTAAAGATTCAATACTTTTGTGTTTCTGATAGTTTTACATGGATCAGAAAATAGTGTTAATAAAGCTAATTTACTGTGACAGGTGTAATTTCATGGATTAAGGAGGCACTTGTGCGAGTGACAAACTTAACCAGGATGCCTGAGCATTTCTTTATCAAAGTTTGAAATATATCAGTCATTTTATTTGGAGAGATTTTGGCACCGAAAGCTTATCGTAACAGGATTAACATATAAATATTATCACAGCCAGCAGGGTGTTTTAGAATGAATATTAACAGCAAATATTATGAGTCTGTATGAGAATAACTAATTAAGCCCATCTGTCAAATATGATTTGAAGTTCTCAGTGCCTTGCTTATTATGGGCTTGCGACAGTGTTCCAGATTAATTGTGAAGCAATTATAAAGTTCTCCCCAATTCTTCTGATTTCATTCTCAGGCAATAAGAATTTTGTAACAATCTGAATCCTGACCCATGAGATTATTAGATGGGCTTACTACTTGTAGCATCTGTACAGCACTTCTGTTCTTCTCTATGAAGCATCTATCTTCCATCCCTCTGTCATCTAGACAACCGAAAAAAAACAAAAAGAAAATGGTGTGATGGGAATTAACCAGTGGCTCAGAAATGTGACTTGGGAAACACTTAATCACTGATTGAATCGGGGAGATACATCCTAATATGCGCCATCCCTTACTTATTTCCTTTGCAAGTTGGCTGAACTTTCCTTTTCTTAATTCCTCATGTAATGAGGTGAATAGAAAGATGAGATTAAAGGAGTACTGCATTTTCGGAATGTTTTCTTGGGTTAGTGTTGTTTCTCATTGTACCTGAAATTGAGCATCTCTGTTGTGCTAGTGATGACTGAGAAGAAGAATAGCCAAAAGTTGGGTATTCCTGTCCTTCTACTGTGTTTCCTGTTGGACTGGAAGTATGCCAGGTGGGATGGGTTTGGAAAATTATTGAGGCAGCTAAAGATGCAGATTTATTGTATTTTCCTCATCTACAAAACATGATTGATAGCACTTTCCTGTATCTATAGCTGCTGCGGAGACATTAAGCAAGATGTTCTGATATGATACTAATGGGTGTCATGATCCTCTTAAAATATTTTATTCATGTTTAGATTTTTGGGTACAAATGTTTGTTATTCCATTGGAGAATACATTATTCTCTGTGCTTATGGCAGGAATGAGGCCATTGATCCAAGCAAGTGCAAAATAATTATAGACAAACCTTGACCATCTCTGAGTAGAACCTTAATGTCTGGATATGACCGTTTACTGCCTTATCTCCAAATGTATTTGAACTATGTCATAAGCTTTGCTCAGCAATTTCCTTTTCCTGTTGTTGGGAATGTTACAAAGATAGCATTTATTTTGATACTTTCCTGCTTGCACTTTTGGGTTCCACTTCCATAGCGTTGAAGGAGTTATTGGCTTACGCTGTTTGCAACCAGATGCTGGTCCTGCTATTAGTAGAGAAACTTATTTTCATTTTGAACTGAGTGACTGAATCAGTCTGTGATAATATTGACATAGTAAGAGATAATGACAGTATTTTCTGGGCTATATCCCTCATTCGTTTCTGTGTGTCTCATTTTTTCATTATACAGTATTTCAATGCTTAATTTTTTTAACGCTTTTATAGTACAAGAAATTAACTCGATATTAGATAATAACAGGGGACAGGAAAACGTATGGCAGCATTGCCTTTGATTTTCATACACAATACTTTCTTTTTATTACATTTATACCATTACCCTTAGTGCCCTATATTTCTCATTTTCAAATCTAGTTATTTAACATTTAGTTTTCATGTTGTAACAACAGTGAGCTATTGCCTCATTCTCTTACTTGTTGCATCTGCCAGTACGTTTGATAGACTCTCAAGAGTGCTATAATCCTAAAATGCTTTTGAAACAACAAAAGCAACAAATTTGACATAAATAACAGCCTAATAGCCACAATAATTACATTATATCTCTTGCTGGTGTTCATCAAAATGCTTCATAAAAATAGTTTTATGTTTTAGATCACCATTAATTTTTTTCCTTGCTATTCATGTGCTCACATGGCTTTATCAACTAGAGGTATATTATTGCTTGGAAAGAAAATTTTCTACTCAATGGAATTACAGAAAAGATACACGATGAAGGAAAAATAATTTCCAGTGTATTTTGTCCCATCACATCATGTGTGAATCACGTGAGCTTCAGTTTATCATGATGAAACAAAAGCAAGAAAAAGACTGTAGAAATCATATATGCTTTCAGACGGGATACATTCAAGTATGATATTAAAAAAGCTGGACAGGCAGAGTGGGAAAGGTTTGGGTTAGGCTGTATGTTTGGGTATTTTTATGGCAACCCAAGAGATCATTTGATTTGTTTTTTTTTTTTCCTTCAAAAGATAAAGCAATATGTGAATTCTGAGCAAAAAAGATTTCTCCTGTTC
The DNA here is from genome assembly GCF_018139145.2 of Gymnogyps californianus. Lineage (NCBI taxonomy): Eukaryota > Metazoa > Chordata > Aves > Accipitriformes > Cathartidae > Gymnogyps > Gymnogyps californianus. The sequence continues at coordinate 11,051,787 of NC_059486.1, forward strand.
CTTTTAATACTATTTTTATTACTGGGAGGGGGGAGGGAAGGGAGAAGGGGGATATCTTTTATGTGGTTCCAAAATTACTTTCTGAGAATAATGATTCAGCCCTAAAAAACTGGCTGTTAACTCAGCATCATTGATGCTGATGTAATAGGTTAAGATATGTATTATCGGGCAGATACAATATGTTAATTTGATTCTGAAATACCAGAGTTTAACTCCATTTATACTTCCTAGGCATATGGGTAATGATCAACTGTAAACTTATTTACCCTGGGTAGCTTTAGAGTTTCATACAGTGTAACATTTGGGTTTTTCTTTTCCCTTCCTGTGTTATTTGAAACCTCTAGGCTTATGAGAGTTTATATGCTGTGATGATGTGAAAGTACTAAACATCTCAGAAGTCATGTTTACATTCCACTGTTTGAAAGCAATTAGTAACAAACTTCTATTTCTCATTTTAAAACTTAAATGTGCCCTCTGAGAGAGAACCCTTTGAGATGTTGAGGCAAAATAAATTTGCACGAACCAAGCCTCAGTGCATCATTCTTTTACATGCTGACCCACTTTTTTCATTTTTTAAAAAGAAAACTATTTTATTTATCAAGAAACGCGGAATCTCTCTTGATATCATCCTACTCAATGCTAATATACTAGAAAAAATGTTTATCGGTGTCATCTTGAAGCAAATCAAAAGAAAAGAGATGAAATGCTAACCAACAGCTATTAGATAAAGGCATTATTAGCCAACTTTTTCACCTGTTTGTTTGAAAGAGACTCATTCATTTAAAAACAAAAAGATTGCGGGAAAGCACTTCAAAGGCATGTAGATAGTCTTCTGGCGTCTTAGAGGTGGACTCTGTTCCTATATCTCTGACGTTTACATGAAGGAGATACTGCAGGGCAATTCAGCTGTCATTACGAAGAAGAAGATTCCCTTTAATCTCAGCTGAATTTTAGGGTTCTCCGTAGAGAGGAAGGCTATTCCTGTGCTCTTTTGTTTGTGAGCATAATGTTATTGGAAATGGGAAAAGTGACAATTAGCATTGAATTGCTGACGCTGCCTTTTGAAGCAGTTAAAAAAAATAAAACTCCCTCATTCAGGGATTATCCTTTTGAAATACTAATGTACCTTTATATAGCATTTACCATCTCCTAATGGCTTGCAGTTGGTGATATTCAGAGTTACATCATTGCTACCTGCGTATCATCTTAAGGAAAGTGGTAAAGGTGAAGTACCCCTAAAATGTAACTTGACGTGACTTAACAGTTCACAACGGGACTGAATAGTGAGGAAAGCAAAGGAGATTATCAGTAGTGCCTGTACCTTTTTAGACCACTATGGTATCCCTCCATCACCTGTAGGATTTTTTGTGCTGAATGGGAGAAAGTCAGACACCACCTCTTTAGAAGGGTACATGATAAGTACAGAGATAGTATAAGGGCTTTTACTTTACTTTGTGGTCAAGTGCAAAGAATAAAAATATGCCAAAATTTTTAGGGCAGAGGCAGGATTTACTGCAGTGCAGCTGACTGTTGCTTTACATTGTTTTAGCAATGCAGGGTGAAGGATATCCTTTAAAATAGTGCTTCTTGTTTCCAGAATACGTTAATATTTTGACTGTTTTCTCCTGATCTTTACTGCTCCTGCCCTAGCTAAAAGTAACAGAAAAGAGTAATTGAAGCTTTAGTTACGTAGCCACTTCGATCCGGTGCATATTGTACCCTTAGCTTCTAGAGGCTGCAGTTGGATCAAAAGGGATCGGGGACAGAGGGCCACTTTTTTCAGTGGCAACCCAGAGTCTGCAGATTTTCTAGGACTTGAATTCTTGAAGCAGAGAGTTGGGATCGCTGTCACAGTTACGCCAGCTCACTACACACCCCAGGGGGAGCTGGGGTTATCAACTGTCAGCTCTCATTGCATGTGTAGGAATAATGATACAAATTATGAGACTGATCAAAGACATCATGTTAATTTAAGTGGGTTTTGCACTAGGTCCAATTCGTCTTAGAATCTGTGGTCATTTTCTAGCACGTTATTGTATTTGGCTCTGCTTTTGTGACAGTCTATCCCAGGTGGAAAATAAGTCCAATGAATAATTACAGACAGTAGTGACTGCACACTGGCCTCCTAACAGCCTAACTGGTCACAGGCCAGTGGCCATTCACTGACTGTCCGTCATCTTCAATATAGATGCCTCGTCCAACTCTTCCGTCCGCTCCAGGCTGTCCACCTCTGTGTATCCAGAAACCCTGGGAAGAAATTCTGTATCCTCTACAATGTCACAGCAGAAGACAACCTGAGAAAATGTTTCTTAATTTGAGTTGGACCAATTCCATGTTTCACATATGCTAGCATCAGGATAACCTCTCCCAACTCATTTCAGCTGTGACTCCAGGGTAGAGCTTTGAACAGAAGGAATTTTGGCTGCAGGAAGCATGCTTATAAGGAGGGATGAATTAAATTTCCTGTCCTAGCTCATCTGAAAGCAGGGGGGTTTTATCCCCTTTGTGTTTTTGGATTAAATTTTATTGATTTTTATTTTATATACAAAAGTAATCATGGAAAGCAAGGATCCAAAAAGTACTGCATATATGAAGTTCTCTAATGATACCAAAATTGAATATATAACAGGTACTCAGTATTCCCTTGTTCATGAGCTTAGCTAGGAATTTGAGAAAAGGTGTGCTCTCTTCATCAACAGTTATTGTGATAGCTCAAAAGGTGGAGGTTTGTTGAATGAACCTGAGAAGTCCTAGGAGAAATTCCGATGATTCCTGTGCTCACGTAACTAGAGACTATATTATAATGCTTACATGGGAGAAGGCAGAGTCACATTTTTGGCATTTCAAGAAGTTCTCAAGACACGAAGTTGTCTATGATGTGCTGGTAATTAGGCCTGTTTTCTTTGATATATAGTACCTTCTATAAACTTTGCTAAAATGCCAGGAGTTGTCTAGAGGGAGTCTTCTGAAGATACCGTAATTCTTCAGATTAAGTGATCTGCCTCTAAAATCTGCAAACAATAAATAATGTTAGGTGTTTAATCTCCTTTCATTGAGAATTCTTGGCGTGCACAACTGGGAATCAAATAATTGGAGGGAAACAGTCTAAGCCTAAGTAATTTGCTGACAAAAGTCAGTGACAGAAAGGGCAGATCACTCACAGATACGTTAGGTTTTTGTCCTCTCTTCTCTCTTTCTCCCTGGGTGATATGCAGGTGGTTTATGAGTATTTCTGCCACCTCCCTTGTAGAGGACATGCCCTTCTTTCTGTATGGTGTTGAAGAAGCTACAGGACATTTCCAACAGTCTGGATAACCTCATGCATATTTAGTGTCTATTTTTACCCTGGTGTTATCCAGTGTGATAAATATCATTTTAAACTTGAGGAGGAATGATTTCCCTTAAGAACCTTAAAGACTCATCATCATCATGCTTGCTCTGTGTTTGTGGTGCTTAGAACTGTAGTCCTTACCTTTAGTAGCCCCAAGGCTCAAAACAGCAATTCCAGTGGGACAAAAACAGTTTGCTACCTATTACAAAAGAGACAGCGAGTAATCTCCTGTCTATTAAAAATCTAATATTAAATGCAAAAGTGTGTCTTGTGAAAGTATCTCTAATGGTGCTGTTGATTTTCTTTTCCTTGGAGAAAATCTTGTAAGAAGTAATACTAATTACTGAGAGAGTGGATAACTTAAAGTATGAGCTGAGGCTGAAAATATGCCTGTTGCTGTTGACACATGGGGATTCCCATTTTTTGGATGAAAAAAGTCATTAAATCTAGCTGTCACATATAACTCAACATACAGCAAAGTGTGGATCAGAAGGTTGACAGAATTACATAATACATTCTAGCATCCATATAAATTGTAAAACTAATCCTAAGTAAATTCCAACTGCAAGTACAAGGCTGAAGTTGACTGGGCATTTGAGTTATTTTTTTGGCTTCAACTCTTAATGTATAGATTTATTGATGACATGAACAAGCTAGGATTGCAATATTAAAGATCTATGGGTGGTTTATATGAACTGATGATGCAGATGTAACTTCACCTTAGTCACCTCTTGGCCTTTTAACCACCTCTAATGGGGTAAGATAGGGCTGCTGCCCCAGCTTGATAGAGGTGCAGAAAGGACATGGGCTAAACTTTAAGGACAGTTCTGGCACTAATACACGACATCACCTGTTAGGGTTTATGTGCATGCAGTGAAGTGGGGTTACATAGCTAGGCTTAGGATGAGCTCCATATAAGTCGATACACTAGGCAGGGAGCTGCTCTGAGCTAATCACTAAGACAAAGCGAAAGTCAGTGGTGCGTTGTTTTATGACCCCCTGTCACTGCACAAACATTAATAACTTGCCCCGGGTCATGTGGGAGGTGTGACAGAGCAGGAGTTAAACGGAGATGATCTCCTCATGTGTCAGCTAGTCCCTTGAGAGTCAACTTGCACCAAAGGCCGCTTTCTTTTTTTCTGGTCAGGAAAAACCTTCCCTCCCAGGAGTTCATATAGAGTTCTCTGGAACTGGTAGCGTGTCTTAGACCTCTTTTTGAAGAGCTTCTATTGACTTCCATACCAACAGAAGAAATTGGGCTTTGTTAGGATAACAGGATGCCTCGTCTTCGTGGACATCATTGATTCCACCATACATACATGCACACACACGTAAAAATCAGCAACAGGACAGAAAATTGAGGTGTAAGATTCCATAGGCAGAGCTGTCTGTGTGATCACTGGATATTTTGGGTTACATGAAAGGAGTGTGTACTGTGATTCATTCCTCCCCCTGCATGGTAATCTGCAACAACAAGCAGTACTTTCACCTCTACCAACACCATCTTCTGCAAATGTTTTCCAGCCTAAGGTGTAATCTGGAGTATAAATTTTTAGTGTTACATAGAGCTGGTTTAATGTTCAATACACTTTCAATTTGCACCTCTGTTAAAGTCTGAATCTTTCAGTTTGATATCCATCCTCATTGTGTGAGTTTATGAATCATGTGTTTGATGTATGATAGTTTGACATAAAATTGAGCATAGGAATGCGTAGAAAAGATGTTACATAAGAAGTTAGACAAAACTACAGTTTAGAATGTGTAGGAGTGGGGAACCAGGCTATATCTTCTGTGGCAAATAAGGGAGCCAAGAAGACTGGCTTGTTGCATGATTCTTTGGAAAAGTACAGGAATCATTACAGGGTACGTTTCCATTTGTTACTCAGGAACCCCAAGAGCTTTTCCATGCAAGAAGTATAAATATGATTTCATATTACGTACACTTTAAAATTTGAATAACTGACAGCTCTGCTGTTTTGCCTTTGATACAAGACTAGCCTAGGCTGGTCATGATGCAAAGTCACAATCCACTAGCGAATGTAGCCATCTGATGAAGAGCCTGTCTACCACTTATTCTGCACTCATGTTGATGATACAAAGAAGACAAAGGGATCAGTTGGCTGGGATCTCTCTGTGGTTGAAATTCATTGTCAGGGTGGTAGTTGAGGGATTGCCTGCACTTATGTAAATGTGTTAATATTATTCTTAGTTTCAGGGATTACCTGAAGCTAATATTCAAATGTGCAGTTAGCTGAATGGATGACTACTATCTCCATCCTATCTTGACATAAATTTTTCTCTGGCATATTGGAAGAACACATGCCTGCCTTTTCTTTAGCTTTAGCTGAAATACTTGTAGAATACCTTCGATGTTGACAAGATATTAGCTTTTTTTAAAGTCTTTATTCACTGGAAGCTTTTCTAAATCCTAGTTTTGTGAACTTCAGCATGGGGACTGTGGAATAGGATAGCTATTCAATTTATACTGCCAAAAGTGAGACTATATTACTTTCATCTTGTATTTCTCACACTACCTTTCTAAATCAACTGTAAAATCAATTCCAAAGCATCTGTTTCTGATATTTATATAATTCCCATTTCAGCTATACCTTAATGCACCAGAGTCTCCATAGGTTTGTTTATAACAGCATTGGCAAGTGCAGATGTGCTCTTATCCCATATTAAAGATGAAGCCCGTCATACCAAGAGACCAAGAAGTATATGTCTATGTGGCACAGAGTAGTGCCATGTGGAGCTAAATAGGCCAGCTTGACTGCGACACAGTGCCACATGCTTATTCAGCAAGCCCTGGTCACAGAACGAGCAGCACCTTAGAAAATAAGACTGTATTGTATCATACGTGGCATATCCCTGAGCTCAGAAGAATGTAAAGCGCCGAGTGGAACTTCTTCGTTTTCTGTTTATTTAAATCTTATATTTAATATTATACTAGAAAGAAAATAATTAGGTTGAATAATTTTCAATCCAATTAATCTATTCCTAAGTGGCAAATATTGTACCTGGAAACAGATTGATTATGAAGTGTTTCCTCTGAGATGCATTTTCCTGTTAGTTGTTGAAGCAATTAATTTTCTTACAGACACATGCAGTTCTTTGTGTGAAGTAGTTAAGGCAAGGAAAGCAAAAGGCGTAGAAGAGAACAAAAGAAGACTATTAAGATTATCACAGAATTAATAAATATAATGTATGTACAATGTGTTATATATGTTGTACATATATTATGCATTTGTCAACACCCATAACAGAGAAGCTTTCAAAAGTTGCAGAAATTAGGACATCTTAGAATTAATCTTTCATGCATATTCATTAAAAACAGTCTTACTTACATGAACACATGGTACTTTTTCCATAGGATTATGGGCAGAGAAGAATTTGGCAGACAAACTCTGACAAGTCTCTGTATGATGTATTTCTCAAAGTAATGTCTCCACCCCCCTGAGACTTACAGTTTGGAAAAATATGGGCAGATTTTTATAAGGAAAACAAAGTGCAGTTTTGCATTTTGGATGCAAAATCCGGAGTTTATCCAAATATCCAAACGATACATCCCTTGCCAATTTTTTAGTCCTCACTTGAAAGCATAAGAAACATCATAATGGTTATTTCCAATTCTAAACATTTTTTAATATGAACAGACAATGCTGTTCTAAACTCTACTGCACGTGGCTAAATGGCTACCATTTTAACTTGGTTTTCCCCACAAGTTTAAATCTAGACACACCCCGATATGAAAATTTATACCCGAGTAGCTTAATTTTTGGCAAGGTTGTCAGCTACCGAATGGAGGACTGTGCAACAAATAATTTTGAAGGGTCTTAATTATTTTTGTAGCTATCAAAACCACAAATAATATAATCCCATACTCTCAGTGATACCTCTATTTTATGTTAGAGATACACATACATACTCAGTGCATACATACTGTCTATACTGCAATTTTTTTCAGTTCTAATAGATTGAATCAGGTTTGATTTTATGCACATTCAATACCAAGAAGTCTGTGGAAGAGAAGGGTTGTGGGTGTGTTCTACATTTGTTTTATGTATTTTAGTGATATAAACCCCTGACTTAGTCCTTAAGACTCTCAAAGACAATTACAATGTCTTGATGAAAAATTACTATTTATTTAAAAAATCAAGACTCTTTTCTCATAAATGACATGAAGATAAATCTTGTTTGCAGTGGCTCTAAGCAGCAAATGATCAAGGATTTAGCTGTCTCTAGTGCATGGGGTTAAATGCGCAGTTTCAGAAATGTAGCCTTCCAATCAAGACTTTGAGATGGTGGGAATCAGCAATTGTTTTGTAAAAGCAGTATTTTTGCTCTTAACTTTAGGTTTCTAGTTTTGGCACTCTCATTATGCTTATGTAACTCTCTAGTAAAATATCTCCTGTTCAGGGGTTTAAGGGATTAATCTTGTTTATGAAAACAAATGCTTCTTCTGTTTCTTGGATAAACCAGAAATAAAGATTTTACTCTATAATTGTAATCACAACTTGTAAACACAATGAGAAAGTCCTAATGAACTGCTAATGATAATCCAGATGCTTCTGTCATAAGCATAGAAATTATAGAAGAATTAAGTTATAAAGGAATGCACAATTTTCAGGTGAAAATAACCCTTAGGTAGGGGAATTACTTACTGGCCAACACAGTCCTGTGTATATAGATCTGCTGCTGGCCCACTGGGGTGAAAGATGATGCTCTCGTCCCCCTTTCACTTGAGAGACTGAGTATTTTTCCATAACAAAAAAATACAATAAATAGAACTTTTGAAGGTGAAGAAGGAAGAATTGTGCTGGGGCAGAGTAAAGAAAGCAAATATTTAGATGAAGACTAAGAGAAAAAGCAATATGTGTATTGTGAAGATCCTTACAATGCAAACACAGGAAGGGCTAAATTACATTTCTTGATTTGCAACCCTAACGTTCTTTTAATGTAGTTTTAATAAATGCATTTGTTTTTCTGTATTGCCAGTTAGATTAGTCTGTAAATCCTGCTAAAAATTCTGATAGTAACAGTTGAAACACTTTACCAATGGATGTTAATACTGTGTTGCTTGGTCAGGTTGCCTAGTTCTGTAGCATTGGAGCTATGGATGATCTGCCTTTCCCACTCTTTAGGAGTCTTCCTTTTAGCTGAGGTGCCAGAGGAGGATTCCTGGGAACTAAGGCAGAGATGTGGCCATTCACTCACCTGTGAGCAGAGGAAAATTGTGTGTGTTTTGAGCCTTTGTTTGGTTCTCTCTTCCTATATTTACCTTTTCTGCGGAGCTGAGTCACAGGTGGGATGTTATCAGGGCAAACGTGTACTGGGCGCTAACAAAGCATTGCCGGAACGCTGCCAAAGAGTGAAATCGGGCAGTAGGTCAGGGGGAAGGAAGGGAGCCCTGCTTTCCTGATAGCACAGAAGAGAGTTAATGATGATGCGGGCGGGTGTCAAGTTCAGTACCACAGCATACATGAACCTCATGGCCAAGCTGTGAGGCACTAATCTTCCAGTGGAAGTAGATAGGCTGTTAAGACCTGCCTGCTGTCTTCCTCTAAAATCAGGGCAATTACCAGCTACAGTGTGCCGTGCTGTGGGGAAGGTTAACCAGAGCTATTTTAAACAGTCATCTCCCGAGGAACATGCAATCTGAAGATTGTTGTTTAAACATCTGGCTGTGGGGCAACGTTCCTAAATACCATTTTTCATGGCAAGTTCTAAGTCACTTGGATGCTGTGGTTTTAAGAAGCAAAAATCTGTACTTAAATCCATCAGAACAGTAGCGTTTTTGGTCTGTGAGTGTGCAGAACTCTCCTGTTCTAAAATTAGAAAGTCAATTTGTCTGTTAGCCAGGGGAACAAGAAGCTCTACATGCCCTCTGAAATTAGCAATGAAACAAGCTGTATTGAACTCATCTATAGCTTTACACCTTCAGGGCAGTGGCTGGAGCCAAGATAGATAATATTTCTCCAGGCTGTCACAGTTATACAAGAGGAAAAGGAGGAAGGGGAGGAGAGAGTTGCTTTGGTCTGATCTCTAAATGAAATAACCAGCTGAACTTTTAAAATCATCCAGAAGATTAAAGGACACCTCGAACAGTCTACTATGTCAAGTTTTAATTTATGCTGCTGAATATCTCTTCCTTAATTGTCACAAAACTAAGACATTAAAGTTAACAGAGTCATGTGCTCTGTTAAAAGGTGCTGTTACTCTAAAGGAAGGTGTTACTGGAGAAAAGGAATGCAGAGGGAGGTCTTTCATGTAGTATAGACTTAGAAAAAAGAATTAAGATGATAATTTAATGCTTTTGATTTTCTATGGATAGTACTTGGGAAGGATTTAACATTATTGTAGGTATGCGAGAATCTGTATCTTTTTTGTTATAGTAGAAGCGATTGTCTTTGCAAAGGATTGCTGTGAGACATATTAAGTAGCTGTAAAGGCACTGACCATAAGCAGCTTGAATTCCCACAGTCTTCAACAAAACTTGAGCCTAGAGATGTGAGGATTTGGAAAACTCCAGAAACTTTCAAGGAAATAATGTGAAGTAGTTGCAAAGAAGTGTACACAACTTTTGCTGCTTTTTTCCCCCCAAAGGCCTGGGTAGAAATTTGAAAAGAAATTAGTACAGCTGCATATCAAGCCTTAAGAATTATTTCTACGACTCATAAATAATTCAAATTAAGTTACATATACGTATGCATTATTAGGTGATTGCAATTTCAATATATTGTAGATTAAATTCACCTGAAATTTGTGCTGTGCTAACCACATCTCAATAAATGTGCATAAAGATGTCAAGTTAATTTTTCAAGTTTTTTCTCCTAAAATACGAGATTTTTTTTCTGTAGCTACATTAGGTCTTAATTTACATGCTGTTTCTGCACTCTGTGGATATTACTTTCTTTTTTGTTTATACGTCAACAATATTCATGCTTTCTATTTTTAACATTATAATATTCCTCCTATTTTAGAAAAGTGTCATCAGGCAAATGTATATATTCAAATACCTTAGCATGCTGTGCAGATCCATTGCTAATAATAGATGTATGATGGTTTTTTTCAAAGTAAAGAGTTTATGTTTGTTTATGTCATAAATACAGCTAGCAGTACTATACATGTGCTAACTCAAGAATACATTTGTCATTTTTAATGAAGTAAATAAAGCAAGTAACTGTAGCTAGGTCAATTTTTCTTGAATTTCATTGTTTTTTCTTTGGGGAAAAAGGGGGATGTTAGCCAGGTTTTCCGAGGAGATGAGCCTTATGCTACCATGCTGCCTGTGCATGTGTGTTTTAAATTTGACAGCAGCATAGCTGACTCAAAGATGGTTATATTCTTACATGTTTCATGAAAATATGCAGGCAATAGAGGAAAAAGACATTAAAGTCCCCAGGCAGCTGAATTCTTATCAATAGCCAATTATGGAAAACTCTTCAATAAAAGCTTGTACTTTCTTGGACACAAGAGTCAACCAACCGTGAGACAGAGCTCTATAGGAAACTAGCTTTTACTTGCTCCATCCTCATGGAGCTGCTTCTTTTTCATGCTTATGTAATTTCCAGAAAAAAATCCTGCCTCTGTAGTGCAGACCTGACTTCAGTGCGTAACAATTGACAGTGTGTTGTAATGTTGAAAGGGTCCTTTGTCAAAAATAAGATAAGCTGGATTTGGAGTTCAGTAAAGGTTCCACTTTGATGTATCCTAAAAGGAGGAAGGGGGAATTATCAGCCTAAAATGCTGTACAAGCCTAATCAAAATGTTAAAGGTGTGAAGCTAGAAAACTAAAGCTGGGCTCTTGGGTAGAAACTACAGTATAGCTTTTGTATTTGTGTGAGTATAGCCTATGACCTAGAATAATAGTAATTACATTTGTGTCTTAGTTTAAGTGCTCCCAAATCTTCTAGGCTTTTTATAACCAGGATCCCTTCCTGAGCCAGGTAACCTGTGCTGGAATGCAAATAGTCCTAGGGAATCCTGCAGTCGTGTTATCTTTCCCAAGCACAGCTGGGAAGGCTGGAGACAAGGAACTGGGTAGATGAACAGTCACGGAAGCAACCACCAGAAAACCTGTGGGAGCTCAGGGAGACATGTGCCCTTGGAGCTGCTACAGTGTGTTGTACAGCGGGTCCAGAGATCCACCTTGTTATGGCAGGCTCCACACAGACGCAGCAAACTGTAACCCCTCTTCTGAGGAGCTGTGTCTTAGCTGAGACCTGTGACCACAGGCCTGTGATGCCAGGCAGTAAGATACCCTGTTCAGGATGTGGAACTGGGAAAAAGCTAAAAACCACGGCTCTGGAAGCCAAGTGTAAAAATTCCCTTTCACTGGAATGTAAGGGAGACGTTTCCATCGCTCTTGGCTCTCCTGTTCAGTGCCAGTACAGGTTGGTTTGGAGGGCTGTGCTCTCCATTAGAGCTGGGCTATATTCTCCGCTATATGAGAACATGAGTGCTATAGTCTAACACTCCCAGTTCCAAGGACTGAATCTACCTGGCTGCTTAACAAGGAGCTACAGCTGCATCCTGATCTGAATAACATCTTCACTACTCTGTGCAGCTGCCCTTTTTATCCTCTCTTAATTTTTCCGTGAATTAGACTTATTTATAAATACATGTCTCCTTGTAACATGCTCAAAGCTGAGAGCTGTTAAAACATGGTTTAATACAATCCTACTGTGAAAACATATAGGCCCAGCCAAAGCATGTTGCTTTAAGGACAGCCACTGGTCTTAGCTGAAATGGGCCAAAGCACATGAGCTGGCGTCACTCCTGGATGAAGAGGTTCAGGGCAGAGGAGTTGTACGGAGTTAGGACAAGCAGTGGTAATTACCAGCGCATTTTCCTCTGAGGTGAGGAAGTTTCTGGCTTACACCTCCAACCAGGACATTTGTTTGCTTCTCCCTCAGTTTCTCAGGAAGATGTAAAGTACAGCTGACTGGGAGCATGAAAGCAGGTGATACAGCTGGAGTTTGAGAAGCATGGGGTTGGTTAAATGCCTGCTGGGTATAACAGCTGTACTTGATTCTGCCTTACGGCAAGGGAAAGGACTACATAAGGCAGAATGAGCCCTTCAGAGGTTAATATTGTCTGAACCCCACAGTTTCGCCTGAACTGTGATGAACGCAACAGTGTTCACTTTGAAGAGCATACAAATATTAGCTGTGGCATGGAGGCACACCTTGCTACCTCTCTTTGACTCCAAAATCTAAAATATAAATTTTCTCAAGAGGAAAATATCTTAGTAGGGAAAATGGAAGTCAAATCTTCAAGGTTAAAAAGTTCTGTCTAACCTTTCACATTATTGCTCAGAAGAATTATTTTTGAAAGTTAATAAACCACATGCATTGACTTCATACAGCTATTTCCCTCCCTAAACAAATTGCTTTTATTGTCAAAACTACAAATTTAGGTATTGTGATCGATACCATCATTTTATGAGCTGTCAGTAAAGGAACTTGAAGATGCAGCTTTGCTTGATTGTCTAGGAATAAAGATTGATCAGCCCCATTGCTTCTTCTGTATAGATCCTCGGTTGATTCACATAAAATATACAAAGCAAAGCACTATCATCTCATCCCTCTTCAAAATCGCATAGTCAATAGCTTTTCCTCTGTGCATTTCTGCAAGCACTTTGAGAGTACAACCCCAATTAATATGTTAAGAAGGGCAGAGAGAAGGAACACGTTTTGGTGTTGGGGTCTTTCCCTGATAGAAAAATGTGATTTTAATTCCAAACTTTTCTTGGTTCATTTCACAAAAGGTATTGAGCCAAGACTGTTAGCTTTTACTCTTTCATGTTTTCTTTTATTGTTTTTTAAATGAAGACAAGAAAAAGAAGAGTGCGAGACGATAACAGAAGACTGCTGACCCGCAGCAACTGTTGAATCTTGTGAGGCATTTTGGGACAGCAGTCAGTGTCATATGCTGTTCCCATTGCACCAGTCAGAGAAGGCAGGTTGTTTTAAAGGAAAATGAAGTCCTTGTATATACTGTTGTCAGAGAGTTTGCTGAACATAATTATTTCCGATGGGGAAAAAAAGGATATTGGCTGAGATGAGTTATTTTCATTGTATATATTCAATTACCAAATATAAGTATTGCTGTATTTATAACACAGGTGACTTAACATGCTTGTGCATGATGCAGGTCACACAGTGTCCACAACTTATTTAGAGCTATAGAAATACTGTGTTAGTTCCCCAAAATAGTTATTGAAAATCCCATGTAAGCGCCAGAAGGAGGGGAGGAGCTGCAGTAAGTAGTGAGGGTACTGAGAACACAGCGAGTCAATGGGTACGGCCCTGCCAGCAGCAGCTGGAAGTCAGCAGCATCACACTCGGTGTGACCTTAGACAAGTGATGATACATTCTTGGCTTAGTTTTTTCACATATAAGAGTGGGGACAATAATACTGTCTAGATCCTAAGACTGAGGTGATAATATTAAGCATTACATGCTTAGTATATATAAAAGCTTTTGAAAACCTTGGATGGAAGGCTTATAAAAAACAGATGTAGAGATATAGTGGACATCGCTCTGTAGCAAGTCTAACAGTCCTGCACTTAACTATTGGTTTTCACCGAATCTTTTCCTTAGGCACGTTAACTTCGTTTTTATAGCCTATCAGGAGGCACCGTATTTAGCTCTCCCTGTTCAAGGTTCACTGACCTATAATCCTACTGAAATGGAGTGGAAAGCCCATGAAAATTTCACTGCATTTGCACTCAAGTGGCATATGGCCATGGTGTTAATTAAAAAAAAAAAAAAAAAAAGAGGAAAAAAGTGATAGTCCTCTAGTCTCCATGGAGACTAAGCATACTGAAAGGGGTAGGAGTATAAAATATTTTCGATCTTAGGTTGAAAGGCAGAGATCAAAAGTTGTTCTGGTTAAAATGCTGCGCAGATGTCAACATGCCAAGTTGCATGATAAGGCATTTCACACAAATACTTTGCAAAATGGTTTGGATATGAGATTAAGAGGAAATTTCCTGTACTATTTTTAATGGGTTACTGGAATAGATCTTGACGTATATTGTCTGTGCCTTTGTCAAATTTCTACCAGAATGCATAAGCCAGAAAGTATAATACCCATCCTGGCAATAAGGATTTCTTGTTTTACAAGGTAGCATTCAAATTCTTTTAGAGTATCATAAAAACTAAATAAAAGAAGATCCAGCAGAAATTGAGACATTCCATGTGATTAAGATGTCTGGCTGGCAAAGAAGCCTATAAAATAAGCTTTCCCAAACACTTGCCTTAGGAAGGGAAGAGTGAGAAAGAGAACCACATGAAAAATATTCCCCAAACTGGAATAGCAAACTTGTTTTTGTTGATAGCTAGGAAATTTGGTTCAGTGCTATTTTTCAGTCATTTGGAGAACAGAAAAGCACAGCTGATAAAGCGTTACGGGGGGGGGGGGGAAATCACATTACTGGTTAAATGCAAAATGGACAGCAGGAAAGAATGAACTTTGTAACTTTTTGTTCCCAGGTGAATATAGAACTAATATATTAGTAACATCCAAAAAGCATGTTTTGCATGATATTAGCAAAAATGTATGCTAATGTGGGTTCTGGAATTGAAAAATTACTAATTTGACTTTTTCCATCTCAGATAATCACATCCTGTAGAATGATTCACACATAATGTTTTAAGGTCAGAACTGTGACAGCATAGTGGCTTACTCTCCCTCTGAAAAGTAAACTGGTCCTTCTGTAAGCAGCAGAACTTCAGAAACTTGGTTTGTTATAGATTTGTGTCCTACAGTTTTTCATTCTCATGCCCTTCTGCAGTGCTGCTAGTATTATACATTCCCAACATCCTCCTCCTTCCAGAATTCCCAGCTCCTTCCCATCTTCCCTCATTACAAGCAAAACAAGTGGGCAACATCTCTTGTTGAATTGACACTGACACTGTCAGGATGGGACTGACAGAGAAATGGACAGATAATTTGCTTCTGTAAGATTATTTCCATGGGAACAACAGGTTAGAAAAGAACAGAACCGTCTGACTGTTCTTGTTGCTTATCATTAGGTGTCGTGGTTTAACCCCAGCAGCAACTAAGCACCACGCAGCCGCTTCCCCCTTCCCCCTCCCAGTGGGGTGAGGAGGAGGAAAGGAAAAAAAAAAAAGTAAAACTCGTGGGTTGAGATAAGAACAGTTTAATAACTAAAGTAAAATATAATACTAACAATAGTAATAATGAAATATAATAATAATAATAGTAATGAAAAGGAATATAACAAAAAAAGGGGGGGGGGGGGGAGAAAAAAAACCAGTGATGCACAATGCAATTGCTCACCACCCGCTGACCGATGCTCAGTTAGTTCCCGAGCCATGATCTGCGCCTCCCGGCCAACTCCCCCCAGTTTATATACTGGGCATGAGGTTCCATGGTATGGAATACCCCTTTGGCTAGTTCAGGTCAGCTGCCCCGGCTCTGCTCCCTCCCAGCTCCTTGCACACCTGCTTGCTGGCAGAGCATGGGAAACTGAAAAGTCCTTGGCTTAAGATAAGTGCTACTTAGCAACAACTAAAATATCAGAGTGTTATCAACATTATTCTCACACTAAATCCAAAACCCAGCACTGTACCAGCTACTAAGAAGAGAGTTAACTCTGTCACAGCCGAAACCAGGACATTAGGAAAGTTTATTGAGTCCCTCGTAGCTGATAGTGGACAATGCTGGTTTCTTTTAATTTTTACATATGTGGATCTGTTGCTGTATGTTCTATAAATATAGCCAAAGATGTCTATACATTTAGTAGACTAAGAGGGGAAAAAAAGAGAAGCAGAATTCAGAGAGAAAGATGGTTGAGAGGTTTGTGCAGACAAGTCCTCTGATTATTGATAGGGATGCTACTTTGCTGACTTTGGAGTCCTCATTTATTGAACAAACACAGGAGGCAGTTAAGTATAAAGTATGAAAGACTTTGTTGTGTTGTTCTCTTTGGGTCTGATTGTGAATTTGCTTGAACAACGATTGTGAGACTGAATCTTATTACTTTGTGATGGAGTTTTCCAAAGATATTACCACAACAAGATTTCTATATTAAAATATTTTTTGAGTATTATTCAAAACATCAAAAGAGACCCTGCCCTCTTGCTACCTTTAGACTATAGCTGAACAAATACATTATTTGGGGAAGACATGAAAGAAAAAAACCACACACAAAATACAATAATATATTCAGTTCAGTATTGCTGTCTGCCTTGAAATTGGTTTCCTCTGTCAGTAAACAACTGAACAGATGGAAAAGGTCTGAAACAAAGGGAAAATATTACCTAACAAAAATGGTTAGTGCTTATTATCTGGATAGAGTGTTTAAGTAAAGGCAATCTTAATTTAGGCAAATAAATGAAAGATTGATGTGCAACATAATGAAATACGAATTTAAAAAAAAAAAGACATTGTTGAATTTTGTTTTATGAAATGTAGCAAACTTGAAATGAGAGAGAGGACATTTTATGATATAGATGCTGGCACTATCAAAAATATAGATGGTTTTGATAATTGTTAATATGTCTCAGCAGGCCATGCAAAATTCTTGTCGTGTTCTGTGTGCAAAATCTAACTAATGGGCTGGTTTGCCTTGCCTGTTATTTTTGTTCCCTAGAGTCAAACCAACAGACAATTCCCTGAGTTTCTTCATTTACGTGGAATCATTTCGTAACAAGCATTTTTGTCTGTTATCGATCCTATTCTGTATTTCTTTGACCCTGTAATGGAGTAACATCAAGACATGTCTCAAGGGGCCAAGTTTTGCAAGCAACATTTTGGAAAGTAATCCTTTATTTCCCAGAGGCTGAAAAAGTACACCTACCTTTTTAATACCTTTTTATTTTTTAGGGTATTTATATTGAATCTGTTTATTCTTCCCTAACTCCCTTTAATAGCAACTAGATGGGTAATTAATTTAATAACAGCAGCTGGGTCAAAGGAATTATTTTGTGCCACCTCACAGTTAGTAGGAATTAAGACATTTAATTTTGAAGACTATTGTGTATGCAGGAATTTTCCATTTCAAAAAGAATAATTAGTGCTATTGTTAAATTAATTGGGTTTGTCTTTGGTCAGCTTTACATCCCAGAATGATTGAAGAAACAGAATAGTTAAAATGTTTTCTTTACTTAATCATCACTGTGACTATATTAATGGCTGTTCAGTTTTGGCACACATGAAGTCTTTGGATCAATGGTAGTCCAGTTGCTTTGATTTTTGTGAGTAGCCTAATTTGAAAATGGAAACTGCATCTAACGTGCACCTGAAAAAAAGTATATGCATTCAGCTCCTTGTGTGACTGTAATCGTACAGCCAATTTTTACTAAACTTAATTTAAATGTTAAATGTTGGTGCATGTGCGTCAGATTCAAATGGAATGTACTCTTAAAGACAAAAACCCCTGGAAAACCTCAGCTAGTCTAATTTTTTTTTTTATTGTGATTTTGGAATACGAAAAAGTTGCCTCCCTCCCCCCAAAACCCAACCAAAAACCCTTCTTCTGTGTAGATCAAGACACAGAGTTCTTAAAACAAACAAACAAACAAAAAAACCCCAACATTGCTGTGTTCACTTGTAACATTAATTCGTTTGCCAAAGCTCTGAATGGGTGTTTAGTTTTATTTAAAGGGCAGTGTGAATAGCCTCCAGTGCTTAATTTAGAAATTATACAATTTCCCACTTCTCTTAGATAAATCCTAGTGAAGGAAACATCTTTTATACGTAAGTAAAGTTGTGATTTCCACCCCATTTATAGTCATGTTTTATTTAGAACATTTTATTTCCTCTTCTATCGGGGCAGTATCTAAATTCCTCGTCAGGAAATTATATTAGATGCATTACATATTAACATATTTTGGTCAGAGAAAAAACATTTAATGAATTAGTTCAGTGTACATATTCTCACTGGGAGCTTTGTGCTCATTTTCTGCCTGTCCAAAATTGCAGGAGCTTTTGCAAGGTCTTAATGCAAATGTGCTGCTGATGTAGGTGCTTATGTTGTCATGTTCCTATATGTGTTGGAAGATCTTTAATGGTTCTGATGGTGTATTCTTCATGTTTTCTTCTGTTCCCTATCTGGTTTAGAGAGCTTAGTACTGAATGAGCCACAATAAAATGTCAATTTGTAATATGACATGAAAAGCATGTTGTGATTTAATGTGATGCTACCTATCCCTTGGGCAATAAGTTCACTCTCAGATCATCTCTTTTCTGGGGGCCGCCAATAGCAGTTCCTTTGCCTTAGGGCTAGCAGAGTTGCATAGAAGGAACTAAACTACTACTCTGCTGTGGAAAATTGCTAAATGGAGTCTCAAGCAGTGGAGACAAGCAGTGCTCTTGAATTTGAGGGTTTTGGAACACAGTTATCCAGCTGCATTGGAGTTTGGGGGTTCTTTGGGGAGAGAGTGAAAGAGGAGGAAACTGTGGAGGTAGGGAGACAATACTGCTTTGGTTGCTTCGAACAAAGAGAGTAAGATTTTATAAGAATTGAGATGCTTCTTTTTTATTCC
The DNA here is from genome assembly GCF_018139145.2 of Gymnogyps californianus. NCBI lineage: Eukaryota > Metazoa > Chordata > Aves > Accipitriformes > Cathartidae > Gymnogyps > Gymnogyps californianus. The sequence goes on from NC_059486.1 coordinate 11,070,639, forward strand.
TTCTTCCCCCACCCTGCCCTGTAACTGGCTGCCTGAAACAAGAAGTAGTTCTCTGTAAAACCTAAGTACAAAGAAATATGTAACCCAGTGCTCTGGCACTTGCCAGGGAACCAGGAATCAACACACCTGAGTTCCAGGAGATGCTTTAGCTGCTACCACTGCAGACAATAGAGAAAAGTCATTACACAAATTAAACAGCCACACAATGAAAATGTGGGAGAGAGGACTAACCAGCAGTGCATTGTCGACACAGAAAATGACAGTAGTGACCTCTTTCTTGGAAATGGGCATTGTTTCATTGCTCACACCTGAACAGAAATTTGAAACTTGCTTTGACTGGTCTGTTATATCCATATTGATTTTACAGTTTTCCTTACAATTAACAGATAAGGTGCTTTTCTACCTCCACTCAGCATGTTATTTATCCTTCCTAGAAAAGGGTTATTACATGCTGTCTCTTTCAGGCAAAATCCAATAAATTTTCTGATCTCTGCTGTAAAACTGGGCCAAACAGATAGTGCAGAGGAGTCATCTGTCATGATTCCTTCTTAGTGTCTTGCAGGAAATGAGTAGCTAGGAAGAATATACCAAGGCTGAAAGACGGCATTTCCTTCTTTTAGCTCGACCTCAAAGAACCCAGTCTCAAACAATAAAGTTTATATGGTGAAATTCACAACTTCTCTCTGCCCTTGTTGTTTTGTTTTAAAGAAATTGAAAGCCCCATAAGCTGTTGGGGCTTCTGTTCTTTTTTTGAAATATTTCATGGGGCTTTGGATAGAAAAATGTATTGCTTCAGTTAGCATTGGCACCATTTATTTAGTTGCATTTCATTAGTATGCACATACTTAGTCTCCTCTTGATTACTCTTGCTACAACACAAGAGGAGGTGGGAGATCTGTCACTGTAACTAATATTCATCTTGTAGGCAATAGATAAAACCATGGTAAAGCTAAAGAAAGAAGAGTGAATGCCCTTCACAGAGCATCACAGAATCGTATGGTTAGCCAAGAAGAGAGACCTCATTTTGCACTACAGGAAGTTTTGGAAGTGTGGATTTTGCATAATTACTATACTGTTATCTTCACATCTTGGCAGCCTACCTCTATAAGGCTGACCTACAACACACATTATATCCCTTCCCTAGCTCCTGATTCACTGAAGTATTGAAGTCTAGTCTTAAATCTTACTGGCATCAGTAGGACTTGAACACTTGCTTGAAATTCAGCAATGATACTTTCTTGAAATATTTATCTAAAATTAATCCATTGGAGGGGTGGATTTAAGAGCATGTTTCAAGTTAAGATGGGGACAAACTGAAAAAAGAACAAGTATGAAATGCAAGCTATGGAATCATGGCTACAAGGACTTTATATCAAGAGATACTGGTAAGGATCTTTAAGTAGAGTAAGTCATCGGACATCCATTGCTTAATAGGGTAACACTGATTTACAGAAAAGGCTGGATAAAATACCAGCTAAGTCAGTAGGCTCCCCTAGACTTACACATGCTTTGGATTGGACTGCTGCTGAGACTAGTGCCATTTGGACAGACAGCCTTGGAGCACTGTAATAACGTAGGGTCTTATAATAAACAAGACAAAGGTATTCTAAGGTGAGTAGTGATTTTGGTTGCATCAAATTTGAATTTTGCAAATTAGAAACCGAACTGAGATCTGATTTTGTGAAATGCTTGATACTATCTTCGGGGGGTTGGGGACAAAAAGTTCAGTCACAGTGTCCACAGTCAGGCACGTGTATCATTAGTTTCTTTAACAATCTTGACCAAATGGAATTGAAATCTTTCTCCCTTTTTTCCATGCTTTCTCCACTTTCTCCTTTCACTGCTGTTCAGCAGTGGTGATACAGAACAGACAAAGAGAAGAAAATTTTCTCCCTATTTCTTATTTGGTTCCAGAGCGACCAATAGGAGATAAATCTGTCAAGTCTTAGACCAGACTATTGTGGCAGGCTTCCTCACTGAGGAGTTAATACCTCTGGGATCACACTAAGAAAGCAGATCAGTCAACTTCAAAGTTGTGAAGTGACAGCTTTCTCAGCTGCTTGGCAGGTTACCTACAGCTGGTTTTGAATTAGTGGACATAGGAGCTTTAAATGTATAAACATAGAAGGGGGGAGGGGGAAATCTTGCCCACAATTATTTAAAATTTGAGCAACAAGAAAGTTTGAATTGTGAAGGTCACCAGCATTGGCTGAAATCTTTGACAGCAGTAGTTCTTCATCTCTGGGGATTAACATATTTTAGATTCAAACTGATAGTTAGATAATGCTGCATTCAACATATTGGGAGTATTTGCAGTATTTTAATAGTAAGCTCAATAAGGCAGGCATTTATTTCATAAAGAAAGTTTATGCCGGTCTGGTCTAACAGCCAAGCAAGCTGATTAAAGTTTGGCAGACCCTATTGACATTTCTAATAAAGAAATCACTACCACAGCATTTTTCCTGCTTAAAGAAACAAGAGCAAGAATGGTGAAGAAATAAAACCTTTAGAGAGAGAAAGAAACTGTTGACAGCAGCTTTTAATTTCCTACATTTAATCACTAGTGCTCAGCTTTTGCCACCACTGTAACGTATGAAACAATAATACTGGTAATATATTCATTACCCGCCATTTACTTGAGTGCCCGGAAATTAGGAACATGCAGAGGCTAACTTATGCATAATGTTGTAAGAAGAGGATGGAGAGTCTATGGAGAGTGCCATGCCACGGTCACAATAAAATAATTCTATGGCAAATTTATTCTAGACCTTCTAATCGGTTTATTGACTTAAATTTTCCAGTCATGTTGCAGATTCCCCAGTGGGAGCTTCATAATTTGGGTCCTTCATGTGTTACTTCCTGTGTAAACCACTGCTCAGTGTGTATTGCGCAAACCGTAATCCACAGTGGCTCTACAAAAATAGTCCCTAACCTCAAAGCTTGCCGCTGAGCTCTGAACGACCCCCGTATCAATCAAGGTGACTAAGTACGGGAATGGAAAGGCAAGATATGAATGCTGGAGTTGGCTTTCACAATCCAGAGATGAAAGGATACTTCATGTCCACACCTTTAGGTAAATTAGACATCAGGGGTCATTTAGTTAATCCTTATCATATTACAATAAAAACTAGATTATTAATTACACTCAAATATTAATTCTGAACCCATTTGTAGCATTTTCATCTGAGGTTTTCCAAGTGTTGTATTAATGTAAGAAAAAGAAATCGCAAACCTTTAACAATAAAACATGCTTGTCCAGCATATTTTGGTTTAATACTGTCATGATGTAAAGCCGATTGTTTGCTTTGATAGCGAAGAGAGCACATAATATAGCAGAGGACTCGAGTAACTCTCCAATGGATCAGGAAATGGTATGTCACCATGTGTTGCATCTGAAAGTGTTTCTGAATTGTGGGCAGAGGATCTGTCTTGCATCTAGTTGAAATTCTGAACAGGAAAAATGTTGATATCATAGGCTTATTTAAGTCTAACTGGCATAAATAAAGTGAAGAGAAAAAAACAGCTAGCAGATGCAGTATAGCTAAACAGATACTTTTTCTATTGTAATTCCATCTTCAGTAACCAGTTTTAAGCACTGGACATTATTCAGTGTGATGGTATTTAAAGGACCTAAAGTTTCAAATGGGCTCAGAACCCATTTAATTATAAGAGCTAAATCAGAGTTTTAAAAGATATTCCCACACCTGTTTTTACCCTTACCTACTTTGAGATAGCCATTGCTATGTTTACCTGGCTAATGAGGCCATCTCGTTGTGGCCACTTAGATTTTTAGAAGCTGTTTTCTCTTAGATTATTCTTCAGATTTTAAACAAATTCCTGGGAATGTTGCAAAGTCATATCCTTATCCTTCTTAAAACCTTACCCTAAAAACTCTCCAAGCTCACCAACAGCTTATGTAGCTTGCGGGTGTGTCTAGACCCACGCCTCTTGCCCTACCCTGTATCATCCCTGTGTTCCCTAAATGTCTGTGTACAGTCTTGCTCTGTTCTTTTACGATCACATTGCAGGCTCCTGGAGTCAGGAGCCATCTGTTGCACTGTGTTTGCTACCACACCTACTACGGTCTGGTGCCTGTATCATGTTCTGCATGACCTCTGCTGAAAAAATGAATAATTAAGTATGTGTATGTCCAGTCGCGCAGAACTGAGTTAACTGTGTCACTTGGGCATCCTCCTAGGAGCATGTGTTGATGAGAAAAATTTTATGAGCAACATTCATCAGATGCTTTGCCCTGCTTCTGATCTTGCTGTAGTGAATGACAGTATTGGGTGTTAAATTTAGCTTTGGTTTTATCATGATTATCCATCACTTATTAGGTCATTATTTGCCTTAAAAGAAATGACATGGAAATGAAGTGCTGCAAAGGACAGGCTAGGTTTGTAAACTATAGCAATATTTATTGTCCCTTCCATCCCATGCGTCTGTCTTCCCTTTACTCTGAAGCTGTATAGGGACCAAGGAAATACAGAAGATAGTGTATGAATTCTCCAAAAGTCTGTCTCCCACATGATACTTATTACTTTCCAAGTGAACCCTTGGCTGCCTCTGCTGCTGCTGTATATTTATGATCAAAGAGTACTTCAATCATTTCTAGATAACTTCATAATAAAGTTGTACTGTCCAAATACTCTATGTAATGCACAAAGATTTATGTACCTCAGATGTGTATGCAGCAGACAGAAGTAACCTTGAAAACCTGACCATTAAAATGTATACCTTTTGGCAAATACCTATGTCAATAAAGCTCAGAGAACTGGCAGATCTTATATTTGAAGTTATCTTTGCATCCACAGGTAGACCAGTTTTCTGTGCTAATGACCTCTTCCTTTGGATGAACTTTTGCACATGTGCTGTGACAGTTTACATGAAAAAGTGATTTTTAATGTGCATGGTTTAACACCTTGTAACACATCTCCAAGCCTGAAATTGAGTTGTGTACAAAAGATGCAAAAATCAAATCTAAAAATATATCCAAGTGTCAGACTAAATTAAAATTCATGCTTCATTAAGTGGGTACAGTACAAATAAAAGGTCTTGGTAGAAGCAGAGCTGCTTCTTCTGTTTAGCATTTTAGCAAACTGGGACTCTGGAGCCTCAAATCTCTTTAAAAATGCCCATGGTATTGAGTTAATGGTATTGAGCAGTATGGTTAGCTCTTGTAATATTTCAGTATAATTCCTAGTTTGCCAGAATACCTGATTTTGCTTTTACGACAGTCATCATAGCATATCTTCAAACTGAATTTAGGCTTTATACATTCCCTTTATATTGGATCATCCATCCTCTTCCTATGAGTTAAAATACACGCCAGATGCTGTAGCACTCCTGTGATTTGCAAACTGTTACTCTTATGTGATACATAAAGTATAACTTTGGTCAGCCGGTCTGTATAATGTGAACATACACAACATATGTAGCTTCTGTGGCTGGTTAGATTCAATGTAAATGTAGTGGCTTGCATGTGTAAGTCTGTGCTGCATTTTTCCTACCCTTTCATGTTTAGTACTCAGTCCTGCTTTAAAGAGGGATTTCAGAGAAACAGCTTTTCTGTATCAAATACTGAGAGTTGTTGCAGACTGGGAAGCTTTCCTGTGGTCCCAACAGGTTCCTGAGCCCCGGACCAGAAGTGCTGTAGCTGAACGTTCCACATTGTCGATTTTGTGCTGTTTCAGCAGTGGAGATATCGGGAGATCTGAGTACATATCTGAGCTGAGGGCCATAGCTTCTTTCAAAGTATAAAATCCAGTGGAGTGCTTTTTGATATGGGCAAGTTGACTTTTGACACAGAAGCATCGATTTCCTTCCTCTCCTTTGAGTTCATCTTTTTACATTCCCTTGACTTGTGACATTTTGCAGATTTTTGCAAATGAATGTGATGATACACAGGAATAAACTTAATTGTGAGAGTCAAAGATGAACCAGAGAGGAATGCAAAGTAGGTCAGGAAAGGAAAAGGTGATGGGAGCATTCTGGCAGTGATAGAAGGGACATCTCTACCAGGTAACACAGGAAGAGATTTCAATCCTACAAAGGAATCATAAGGTATGTCCATCCCTTTCTCTATTACTCGTTAACCTTCACAGCCCTGAGCAAAAGTCCACTGGTGTCTTTCCTTAAACCCAGAGGACTTTGGATCAAACCTGTAATGTACTTCAACTGGAAAACAAGTCCCAGCTCAGCACAGCCAATGGAATAGACATTCGACTTGGTGGTTGTAGCTCTCTGATTCCTCAGGACAGCTTTGAGCCATGGTGTGGGCTTGAATGCACTTCATACATACCTTTCTGCATCTGTTTGTGCCATTTGAGCTATGCCAGCTGTTGTGCTGTGGTATAGGAGTTCTCTGTGAGGGGACCTGCAAGGAATAATCATATAGTGATTCTCTGTAACAACTAATTAACTTGGAAGATTGACTGTAAAATGTGGGAAGTGTCACGTAAAGAGTCTCTTCAGTGGTGAAAGGATATTTTACCCCTCAGTGCATAGAGATGTCCACCGGTGAGCAGGCAGTCTGAGGGCTAGATAGCTTTCCCATTTGAGAGCAGCTGTAATACCTTATTTTATTGCCTTGGTGAATTCCAATATGCATTGTCACTGTGCTTTCTGAGATATTGCAACTATCTGAGGCCAGGGCAAGTTTTCCACTGAAAATGATAATGTTCTTCTTGCTTTATTTTAATTAGCATTTTAGTGGAAGTGAGAAATTTGCTGATTTATGTAACTCTTTAAACCAGGACAGGGCAGCAAACTTCAGAGTAATTTATTTCTTGACATATATATTGCAGTGATTTTGAACACTTTTTGCAGCAGTTTGCAATCCTTTTCTGCAGAGCAAAATATTCACCTCAGACAGTGGAATTTCACGAAGTCATCACTGGTTTATGCACTTCATGGTTTTTTGCTGTTTTTGCAGCCTCACCTGTGAATTTTTACTATATGGCATCATGCAGGCATGTTCATTTTTATCTGCTCTGCTGAGGTATTTATGTGGATTGTTTTAAGAATATGTTTTTAACCAGTTTAAGGAAAAAAGTCTTAATTTTAAATAATTATAATTATCTATGGATTTTTTTCTGTATGCGAATCTTCTATGAACAAAGAAAGATATAACTTGGCTTTTAGCAACTAGTAACAACCAAATATGAATCTCATCTATTTTAGACCATTTCTAGACCATTGTAGTATTTTTCCTTACAAGGCATAATTCTCATACATTAATCAATCTAAACAGAAAAGCAAACGCATGTACTTTGTTGAGAGATTGATCTAGAGCCTGAGAAAGCCAACAAACCTAAAGATGAATATATTCCACCCACCAATATAATTCGTAGTAATTCTGTGCTTAGAAGTTAACTGTGAAACTCCAGACATCTCCACCAAAGCCACCTGGAGAATAATCTACTACTCTCCTGCTTTACCGTCAAACTCTTAGGTACATAGTTGTTATCTTAAAAGGCTTAACTGTTGTCCCTGAGCACTGTTAATTCCTATCCTTGGTACATGTCAGTGGGAGTTAGGTGAGGAGTCTGCCTATCTACTTCTGTAAATACCACTAAACTCCTGTCTGCAACTTCAGCAGCTTGAATGACTGTGTCTGTGCTAATACATACTTTCCACCCCACCACTCGGACCTTGACCCTGATAAAGGAGGTATTAATATTTGAAATATGTTAAAAAAATTGTAAAACATGTCATTTGCCATGAACATAAATTCTCATTGTCTTAACTAGAAATTCAAATGCTTATGCTCAGCCATCTGCTTCGGCTCTCTCTCTCCTGATACTCCTTTAATGTTTCTTGCTGGGCTTTACTTAGTCTTGTGTTTCTGTGTGTGGATGGAAACAGTTTTTGTCATAAATCCTTTAAAAGATAAGGAGATCAAAAGTAATCTTTATTAATTCCAAAGAAGATTGAAACTAGACAGCAAGTAAAGAAGGGCATGAGGGCATTTTACACGTCATCACAGCCGTGGCAGAGTTGATGCTAAAGAACAGCTGACAAGGGTACATGGAAAATATTCCTTGTTCAGGTACAATATTGGATTTTAAACAGCCTTGAAATGTGAATATCAGAGGAGGGTCCAGCTTCCCCCATCGCTGTTGTTGTTTTCATTGCAATAAGGATTTGTGGGCCCAACTGGGGACTTAATTGTGAAGGACCCCTATGGAAAATAGAGACTACACTGGCTCAGACCCAGATGGCGTAATTGTCCCTTGAGATAAAAAGATATTTGAGTTAGTGCTGAATGAGTTAACGTGCGGACCAAAAGCAGTGTAGATGTGTCAGCGCAATGCTAATTAGTCTTCCTAGTTTCCCATCATGTATTTGCATTTCTGTTAAAACAGTGAGTTTCCCGTACTGGGTTTTTTCTTTTTCGCACACCCTGTCTATTCCTTATTATCAGACTATCGGAGCACCACATAACGTTTCATGTGTTTATCACGGTAACATCTTTGTCAGGTAGGGAAGTAGAAATGGGGAGATGAGGTCCAGAAAGACTCCATGATTTGTCCACTGTCACAGGAAATCTGGGATTTATTCATTTATTAGCAAAATGATGCAGTGACTTAAAGCAGACCCCAAGATTGCTGATCTACAGATTCCTAGATTTAATGCCCCTTTTAAAACACTTATGCTTTGAATACTGAGCCCCTAATATTAGCTTTTCAGGAATCTATATTTATTGTTCAGTTACTGGCTCCATTTTCAAGGACAAAAATTGTTTTTGAAGTGCAAGGCCGTGGCCCACAGTACAGATAGAACTGAGAGAGATCTAATGAATAATATAATAGATTAATTTAACCAATTTTATTTTACAATTGTGGACAAGAAATTAAGCATGTGATTTTAAAATGATTTTAAATGCAGCATTCTAGAAAAAATATGCTTGTAATGCTATCATTATGGTGATGGAGACAGCAGAGACTAGTTAAAGGAAAATCTTTGGGTATTATAGAGTTGTCTGTTCCACCAGAGTCTTCATCTTAGGTGCTCAATTTGTCTCATTCTTCCATGATCAAGCCCATAATGGGCTTCCACAAATGGGAAAATAGGAGGCATAGTTCCCTCTAGTGTACAGCTGCTGCAGGAGTTAAGAGCTGTAAACTATTTTGCAGACTTTCTACATATTGTTTGTGAAAAAGTGATTATATGGTACTCATTACCTTTTCTCATTGGCTTCAGCATCTTATCCTCTCAATACATCAGCTGGTAGGAGCCTTCTCTGATGATGTCCTGTTTCTCTCATGATGGTTTTTTGCTGCTTATGAGGATAAATTTTCTTCGGTCTACCTCTGTTGGCCCTTATGAGTTTGGAAGATATTTTTCAGTGCTTCCTTTCCCTCTCCCCTGTAATTGCAGTGTAATTTATGTGGGGCACTTTTTAATTTGCCTGTAGATTCTGGTAAAGACTGTATACATGACACACTTATTTCAGTACAGCTAAGATTGTAGTAATCCCTGGTAAAATTCTCACATTCTCACCTGGTAATGAGGATGCACCATTGGATCTGAATGCCTCCAAACCTGTAGCATGTTCCCCTGTGGCATTCATCTGCCCCAGGAAATGAGAAACATTATTGTCCTTGTTTTAGAAGAGAGACTTGGATGTGTAATTTTACGGTAGGAAGCCTTCAGCAGTGTTGTAGGCTTGAGGAATTCCCACTTCTTACCCAGCTGTTTGTACCCACACTGTGCTGGGACCAGCCTCTCTCCCCCCACTCTCATTTCATGGACATACTGTGCTGAGCATCCAGCCAGTGAACTGATCCATGTTAAAAATAACCCATTTTTGGCAACTTTTATTTTTATTACCCGAAGTAACAACTTGTATCATGAACCTATGCTTGGAGGCTCAGAGGAACAGAAAGATTTTAGCCACAAGGAGCCAGGGCACGTTAGGTTTAGCTGTGAGGTTGACCTAAATTTCCTCCCACCGATGCTTGTTCCCAGGCTGCAGTCGTAGCCCTGTCAGTGTGGCTGGCACAACTCTATGAGGCCACTCTGTGAAGAAAGTCACAGAAACTCTCAAGAAAAGGGGTACTGACAGTGATAATTTCAGTGATCTGAGTTGAAAGGCAGCCCCAACATTGTGTCTCTTGTAATGTCACCCTGAGATGAGGCAGGGAATTGCATTTAGGTTTTTCCAGTCCTAGTCTACAACACAATCAACAACCAGTACCTTATCTCTTCTTCTGGGATAGCATCAGACGTTGCCCTGTTTTGCACATAGAAATACTGCAGAAAGTTCACTAATTGCTGTATCTAATCATGTAAGTCTTTTTTGACTTCAGTAGGCTCAGCCTAGCTTCAGTGCAGTCACGCTCTTAGGCTTGTTACACACAACTCCAACGTGAAAATGTGCTTAACCATAGGCATGTGTTTTTCCAAGTGGAGATAGGTTTAAGCATGTAATTTTAAACTACTTTGTGCATTAATGTCATCTGAAGTTGAAACTATTTACATGGCTTAAATACTTGCTTAAAATCTTTGCTATCTTGGGGCTTTTCTGCATAGCAAGTGGGAGAGAATTTGGCATCAGGTAATTTGTTGAAGGTGACACAGAAGGTCCATGGCAGGGCCTGGAGCAGAACCCGCTTCTGCTCGTATTCCTCTACTTTGATATGATTTCTCCTTCCTTATGGAGGCGAAAGCAAACTTGGCACCTCGTCACTGCAGAGTGCTTACGCTTCCCCTTTACTGGCACATGAACAAGCCTAAATAGCGAACACTTGACCTCCTTCCAGAAAGTGTTAATAATAAAACTTTTTTGCTACAGCAACAACAACAATTGGCATAGACTTGTAGGCACTTACTCATTGCTTTGCTCTGACAGCGTTGAAGTCTTGCTGGGAAGCAGCAAATTCTCCTCCATTTGCTGCTTGCTTTCTTGTCTTTTCCTTTCGGTTCCTGACCTGAACTGATCCTGGACGGTAGCACCTGAGGCCCACTTTGCACTGCAATGGTTTGCTGCTGCCACTACGTGGTGAGGTAGATATAGGTTAAGCAGACAGACTGCTTTGTCCCACATGGCTTAAAACTGTTCCCACAATGAAATCACTGTATTGAAAAAACATTTTTCTGAAAGCTTAACTGTGCTTATGTAAAGGCTTTGCTTGTATAAAATGTCATAAAAATCAAGTCTCATACAGCATTACCGTGCTAAGAAAAGAGCGGTTTCTCATGGAGATTTGGCATTTCTTGGCTGTTGTTCCTGTGTAGAGTAAAACCAAAAACCAACAAAAAACCTCCATGAACAAAACCAAAACCCCAGTGTACTTTATTCAGGGAAATACTGTAAATTAAAAATACCTCTGCAACTTTAAGGCTCACGGCTGGCAACCAGTTAACCTTTTTTTGTGGTTCATGAGAAAGAAGGGACCTCAGGTTGCAATTATCTGTCTTAATATTCCATTTTGTAGTAGATATTAATGTGTAATTGCACTTTGGACACAAAAATGAGAATGTAATTTACAGGGCCGCGTCATTTACTAATTTCTTGCTTAATGATTGTAGTCTGTGCTACTTTAACAGAAGGTACACATGCCGCTGCGCGAGCTGCTCTTCTAACTGTGCCCTGATTACGTGTAAACTCTGCAAAAGCCCAGCTATGAAGAAGGATTCACTGAGGGTTTGTAAAAAGGTTGTGTGTTACCTACTACCATCCTGGATTTCTACGGTCCATTTCAGTCTCCTGGCAATTGTTTTATAAGTTTCATTCTGTGACTAACCAAGAGCAGTGTCTCTTTTGGGGATATTTTCCTCCACAGTTAAGCGCTGAGAATGTTGCCTCTGGGTAGTCTCAGCAGTCTGTTTGGGAGCATCACATTGCTTCCTTGCAGGGATATAGGAAAGAAAATAGTTGCACAGCAGGGAATGTGCCACATGTGGTGGTGTTATTTCAAAAGAGGCTTGAGGAAGATTGATATCGAGCTTCACCCACAAGGTGAAAGTAATTCCTCTTATAAAGTAAGGACAACTCCACAATAGGATTGCTTATAAAAGAATCTGCATTCCTTCTGTGTGCATGGGTGTGCTCATGCTGCTTAATTGTCATTCAAAATTGAACTTGCCCGGCTCATATGCTTTCACAGAAGGTGTTTATTAACTTAGTTCATTAAAGAGACAGGGCAGAAAAAAAGATATGTGCCCCATCCATTTACAAGCAAACCGTCAGCAGGCTGGCATACCTGCTATGGATCTCCCAGGAAGGAATCATGTCTTGAAGGAAGATCAACAGGACTAACAGAAGCTTCTAGTCTAGTACATGGCAAATATCGCGCTTATTTTTTCAGGCAAAAAGCATCCCGGTGTGGGGCATGTTATGGGACGTCTTACGTGCATCAATGTTACGTTGCTCTTTGCTTTTACATGAATTCTTCTCTTTCTTCAAACTATTAGACTATTTTTAAGACATCACACTTGGCAGTAAATCTGTGGTTTTTTCTTACACATATATAAATAAAATTACCTTACCATCAGGAACTTTTACCTTGATTTCAGTCCTCCTGAAAATGTTTGGAAAACAAAACCCCCACACATCTGCTATGCCTAGAATGATTAAGTTTAGAAGCCCAGTGATGTTGAAGGCCCTTGTATGTATCAGGACTGCCTCACAAAATGGTTGACAGCTCAACATAAGGACTTTGTCCTCTGTGGAGAGGTTTCTGGTTGCTCTCAGTGCTTGATAGGGAGAACTGGCAGGACACACTGCAGGTTTCGGAGGGGCAGACTTCTTCATCCAATGAACCAGAACTTCTGTGACCCATGCTGAGTATACACGGGTGTGACATGGAGCACTCTGTAGATATCCATGCCTCACTGAGGTTTAGCAGCTATGAATACCTGGGGCAAATCTTGCAAGAGCCTGTTGCAAACAACTGAACGGATTCCCAAACGTGCATAAACCAAGCAAAGGTAATGTCGCATAAATGTGTCAAGTCCTGATATTTTCCTAGTTGCCATTTAGTTCATATAATTTACAGTGATGTTTCATGTTGTGCTAGTAATAAAAAATCATGCATTTTATAAAAATAAGTGAATCTTAAGAGACTGCGACTTCAGTTCAGTATTTGTAGTTTGACATATGCTGAGAGGCCAAGACATCAGGCGCATTATGAGCTTTACACAGGGTACTGTTTAGCACAGTGCAGTTCAGCGATGTTTCGCTATCTGTTAATAAAATCTGAAGGTTACACATTGTTTTTGTGATGTCAGTGACAATTTACCACCACAAATTATTGAAAGTGATAATTCAGTGGAGTGATTCATCTACAGTGCGCTCTTGTGTTCAGGGAGGGAAAGCGTAGCTCTCATGTTGTTTAGCTGCTGGCACAAAATGACTAGCAATTGTCAGAAAGCATTTATTTTTCTCTCTTGACACTTCCTCCTAGCAACATGTAGTATATACATTTCCTATAAATTATAAGGCTTTTTTTTCCTTTCCTCCTCCAATTTTTGAGGCAACAGCAAAATGTTAAGTACAGGGAAAAGCACACACAAGCATGTATCAGGCGTATGACCCTCAAGGTCTGCAGCGGAATTCCTTGTGTGAACCCACAAGCAATGTTTTAAAGGCATTCAGATTTAACTCTCGTCTGTTCTTACCAGCAGCTCTGAAGGGGATTAAAGAGCCTCCAAGAGTTTTGCAATAGCTCTTGAGAAGCTAAGAGCACACAAAAATCAAGCCTTGAAACTGAAACAAATAACATTTCTTACACCTGAATGGTTTTAGAATTGGTGCAGTTTACAAGAGAAAAATAGAAAAGTGAAGGCAAGAATGTTAATAAATTCCACAGTATTTCTTAGCATGAAATTATATCAAAAAGTGAAGTCAAAGACATGTATGTGTTCATACATGTATGTATGTAAGCCATGCATTCTTTAAACTTGAGTGTGCAACTGGTGCTTTCAGGAGTTGGATAACTGGAGGATCAGGCTTCACCTTAAGGTCATAATTTAAAATCAATTCCAGATGTCATTATTCTTTGCTTTCTGAGGTACCAATAATATGTTAGGTGCTTTTAAAGTATTCTGAACTATAAGGATGTCACAGATTGAAATCTAGACAGATAACTGAATAGGGCTTAGAGGGAAAGGAGAGGATTGGTACAGCGTTTATATGTACAAGCTGAGTCACATTGTTTCACAGCATGGCAGAACAGTCTCTGAAAAAGACTTTGCTGAAGACAGGATAGATCAGTATACATTAGAGCTGTATGACGAGCATGCTTTGTGGTTTAGCTACACCAACCCCCACAGCGGAAATGACTTGGAGATGGACTCCATCTTGTCAAGATAAATATTTGAGGTGGGCACAGGACAAGAAGATTTTAACAAAGGTTGTACCTGCATCCCAAATATATCTACAAGTCCTTGCTATGAATGTCACTAAAAATCAGTGCTGTCTTTCAGCAGCTTTTCCATCATGAATACAGTTTATGCTGCTGCAGAGTGTGTCCTAGAGGCCAAAGAAACCACCTGAGTATACTCTCCAAATCACATTTACCTGTTTGTGGCTTCACATGCTGGGCAGCCTCCCACTACCCTGTCTGCTGTAGTAGAGATGACACTGAGTAGAAGAGATTGGCATCATCATTACAGAGGCCTTGGGTTGTTTTTTGATTTTGAAAGCGTGCTGCTACTGTCTTTCTCAAGAGCAAATGGACTCTGGTGAGTAGAGGTTACCTGCAAGGGCATCCTGTGTTGTGTCTTATGAGCAATCCAGAATTTAATATTCCTGTCTCCCACAGTCTTGCTACAGTCCAAAAATTTAGTTATACTGTAAGCTCTTTGGGCAGCAACTGGCACTTTACAACAGTATTGGATCTTGTAGCCTGTGATGAGTGTACAAAGAAGCAGTAAAGAAATTGCCACTGGACAGTATGCCTTGAGCATCTTCCAGGCTGTGGCCCTACAAAAGTAGGTCATATACATGAACTATATGTTTCCAGCTTACAGTCAGCCTTTCAGGCCCCAGTCTGGCTAGAACTACAGCAGAAAATTATTTCGGACACTATAGATCTTATTTGTCAGCAACCTGTATAATGTAGTGTTTTAGGATGTACCAACTGTATCCAGAAAAGTGGTAGCCTCAGAGAACAGTGGGTGTGTGCTGTCCCTGCGCGCCCTTGAACGCAGGAGGAAGAAATTCACTTTGCAAAGGCTTGGTCTAAGCTTGCCCCAAGGTGCAATACAACAAGGGTTAAAGACAAAAGCATTTTGGAGGATGGAAAGACTTACCAGATGGAATACTTACCCTCTAGAATTTCAGCTGAAATGTAGCCCTGGGTCCTAGATGAAACAGGATTGCTTAAGTCAGCTCCACTCCTCAGACATGAGAACTATCAAAGTTCTTATATATAATTTATCCTTCTTTTTAGATGACTTTCTTTTTCATCTACAGCTCTGAATATGTTGTTTCTTTTGACATCTTAGGCTAGGGCTAACATTTTACCATTCCAGAAGAATCCAGGGGTATTTTTAGGCTTTTGAACAATGGTTTACTACTTTACATGTTGTAAAAGGAACAAAGAAGAACAGAAAACTCAACAGTCATACTCTAGACTTATCTCTAAGGAAGGGCCACCCAGCTGGAGGTTTGGGGCAGGAACTGACCTCTGGTGGACAGGGTGATCCCAGCATAAAACAGGGTCTGAAGACATGTCCTACGTTCATGCTAGAAATTAAGAGACACAGATACAAGTTGAAAAAAACCTATAATGATTATGGTGACTCTTATGATGTTTCATTAAAATGTTTTAAAACAATATCTTGATCTAAATGTTCAGGTCTCCTAACGCTGTCTTATTTCCTTTTTTCACATATAAATAAGTGGTAGTCGCATAACACTTGTCTAAATTTCTCTCATCTCTCACTGCACTAGACTCAAAGCAAATTGCTCTTTAAAATTGAAAGTGTGAAAGGTTGTAAAATTGCCCTCTGAAGGTCCTAATGCTCAGCAAGCCAGTCAGCTCATGTACTGTATTTTGACCTCCTTCTTATGTATTTCTGATGCTGAATACAACAGCAGATGAACCCTGCTGGAGCTGGTATCTTCTCTGGCTGAAATCTGTGACCAAATATGAGCATTTTCTGCTGCGTTACGGACTTATCACCATATTTCTTTTTCCTTTTTCCTTCTTTTAATATTCCACTCTGTTAAAATATCAAAACAACATTTATTTAATTCATGTAGTTTACTTATATCCATTTAAAATCAAGTCTTCCCTAAGTATAACTTGGTGTGCCTTTGTCTGGGTTTATTTTTCTTTAAGATATGTGTGTGCTTTTTTGAGCGGAAGCTAGCAGAAAACAGTTGTTTAAGCCACAAAGGGATTTTCTTGTCTGTTTTCACTAACTTTTCTACACTATACACTTGTAACTTGTGGAAGTTCCCAAACACAGTTCCTGGTATCTTCAGCAGAGGGTGTAAAGAAAGTTGACTTCCCATCTGCCTGTCCTGTGCGGTGTCACGCATTCTCTCTGTGAAAGAGAATTTAATCCTTCCACGTAGCGATGCCACCTCAGCAGGTCAGTCTCATTCCTAATGTACTGTTCACTCAGTGCTGACTGTGGTATGTAGAATTGAGCTGAGTGGATATAGGAGATTTCCCAACTCTTATTTGGAGAAAAGATATTTGCTCATTTTATGAGCTGTTAGTAGATACATTATCAATTGCACCTTGAATGGGAGTGTAGATATTATACAGTAGCAGTATCCTGCATGTTGATCTGTTAAGCTATATATACAACTTATAGCCTGAAGTCTTTGATGCTAGTGTATTTATAGGACTACTTGCTTAAAATCTAAGCTTTTAAAAAAAAAAAATTATTTGTCTGCTGTGGTAAGTACACTTGAGTTGTAGATTTCAGTGGACATTAAGCGGCTTTGCATCTTGATAGATGAGAGATCCAGCCACAAGCACGGAAAAATCGGCAGGCTCTCTGGGCCACCTGAGTTCTTCATAGAAGTGGAGTGAAACTTTATTTTCTCCTGGTTTCAGTCCAGATCTGATGTCCACTATTGCAAACAGGAATGAAGAACAAGGAGGGTTTATGCATTTTACAGCAATTTTTGAAGCCAGAGACAATTCCCATTCTACATTCAGGTGGCATAAAGGGCCTTTTCTGAAACACTGTGAGGAATTGGGAAGAAACATCACTATGTCAGTACATGAACCAAGAGATCAGGAGACATTAGATAACAGCCGAGTACCTTAACAGCCAGCCTGCAGTATTAATTTCTGCCTCCCCCTCCCCCCCGGTCTTTCAAGCTGTATCTATTCTACTTTCAGTAGATAATTAGAGGTATTGTGTCAGAGATTGTCACATTAACCCAGTCATTGAGGTGCTTCGATCATCTAAGGCTCTAGAATGAAAAGTCTAGCTGATAGTTCTGCCCTTCACATTGTTTCCCAGCACCAGCAGTGAGCCCTGCAGCATTTGGAAGTGCTGACTGCACCTAGCACAAACCTGAGGGAGTTCAGGAGCTCCAAGGAGGTTTCTGATTATCCGTTCTTCCACTTGGACAAAACCTTACTGCATAATCTTAGAAAAGCCTTCCGGTAGAAAAGACAGCTGGAAAAGAGAGAAGAGTTAGTGGCAGGGGAAAGGATAATCTTAGGTATAAGTCACTACAGCTTTATTCAGCTTTACGCCAGAATATCTCCACTGATCTCCAGTGGGCCCCTTCCTCACTTAAAGCAGGCAAGCAAACTTGCAAAAATTTATTTGCTTGTTTGAAGTGATGCATGTATTTGCAAATTAATAGTTAATTAACATTGAGGTATAAGGAAAGAAGATGAAGGGAGGAGATATATAGAATAGTGATGATGTGTGTTTTATGTCTGGAAATGACCCAAGAATGTAGGGTCAGAATATAAAGAACTGGGATGGAATCACAGGGCATGAGACCTGCTTTTTTTTAGGGTGACAGTGAGTTCAAACTTGATCCTGAATGCCACTGCAGCGTGGTCTGATGGATATGACAATAGTCCAGGGAGTCAAGACTATTACAGTGGAAACTGCATCCTCATTGAAATGGTAAAATTCCCATTTATTTCAGCCAAGGACTGGGTTTTACCTCTTTTCCTACCTCTTCTAGTAATCTAACCTGGCACCTCTATTCCATTGAACGGATTGCTGTGCAAGACTGCCAGGCTAGCAGCGGTCAAGCTGATAGATCAGCACAGCACCATGTGGAGCTACTAACTTCGGTCTCCAAAGTAACACAGCAGTGCTAGTGAGGTGCCAGGCAGGGAGGCTCTCGCGTGCCTATGCTGCTTCTGCCCTTGGAGACAGACAGTCACCAGCAGCTCAGGGGTGTATGTGCCGCACCGTGCTCCACTGCAGGCTGCAGAGCTCCCAAAAATCATCTTGTTCAAGTCACTGCATTTCTGTGTTTTCTAGTTTTTGTAATGTGTGAAATGCCTGTTGCTTTACCTGCATCTTCATAAAATGCTTTAAGATCTCTGCATGAAAGAGATTAGAGAGACCTCAGTGTTATGGTTACAACTATCAAAACATATTCTCTAAAAAAAAATTTTCAAACTCATATGTCAAGGTCTCCGAACATACAGGTAGAATCTCAATTGCCTGCATTATGGCTAACTTGTTTTTTTTCCCCCTCTTTCTCTCTCTCCCTCCTTCAGTGTTTGAAATAACAATTGCGTCTGCAAAATTCAGGGATAAGGCTGCAGCTGGCATGTATGAAGATTTCTTTTGCTCCCACAGTGGGGTGTATAATTGACAGTAATGGCTGTAAAATCCAGAGCTCAGGGGCTAGGGGTTTTTTTCAAGCCATCACTCTTGGAAAATACAGTTTGATCAATGGCTGAGCATTTCAGACTCGTATTAATAAACGCAGAATGTTAAAGATCTGCTTTAAGAATAAATCATCTAATTCAGTTTATAATCCTAACTGTTGTTTAAAAAGAAATAAGAGTAATAATGAAAACAAATTACTCTTGATTTAAATATTAATTTTATATTGTAATTGTGCCTGAATAAATATTTCAGTTGCAGAGAGTGAATTGTATTGTCAAACATTGGACACTGTGCTGTGACTGAATTCAGTGTCCTGTATTTACATTTTGCAAAGAAGAGCTGAAATGCTTTGAAAGCTTTCTTCTGCTCTGTCTGTTCTGTGTGTGTCACTGTGTATTATGGCGTGCCTCCCTGAGTGATGTATGCTAACTGAAGGAAGGAAAGGACGTCAAATTGGCACAGACTCCTCGCTGGGGTTGCTTCAGCCAGATCAAAATGATATATATCTTCATAAAGCCAGCAGCATTCACAGCACTGGGGGCTTTATATTGTCTAGGAATGCGAAGCACAGCTAAAAATTCTCTCTGTTGTAGTTTTAGGGGGAGCTGGTGTAGCTGATACTGTAAGTTAGTGCTACTAACCTAATCTAGTTATAAAATTATGTGCCACTGAATTTCTCTTCTTTAAATAGACAACTTATATCTCTGGTCATTCAGAAAACTGCATCATCAGCTACTGCTTTTATTTTTCATCATTTCTCTTTCCCTGCTGAAGCTTGTGGAATTCTGCTGCATTGGGGAAGACCAGAATTACCACCTAAACAGTCGTCAGATTTGAAGGACTTCAAAACAAACTAATGGAGGACTTAATATCTTTATTTTAAAGACTGACAAGAAAGGCATTTTTCCAGTGACATATTACACATTTGAATGTAATGGAGTGGAATAATCTAGCTGGAAAAGAACTCAGTTTTTGAAATCTAACTTTTCTTTTATGGACAACCATGGGCTTTGCAGCTCGTGGGGACTAGGAAGGTGTGATATAGAAAAACTGACCATTCTTAAAGGTATTCCACTCTGATGGATGTACTGCAAACAAGTCTAGTCTATTAATGTAAAAGGATGAGGTTCTGCTTTTGTAGCATCTCAGTGATCAAGATTTGTTTTTTGAAAATCCTAATTTAGCCCTGAACTCTTCTTTCTGGCCTGTTATGAAGAATTTTCACTGAGAAATCTCAAAAGTCCCGATGCATATTCAGAATGTCAGAAAACTATAGCGAAGAGTGGTGAAGTAGCTTGCACAGGGTCACTCACCAGAGGAGTGACAGAGCCAGGCATCTCCTGTGTTCTCAGTTCAGTGCTTTATGTCAACAGCAATATTTCATGACTCTGTGGCTGCTCCTGTTGTATCCCTGCTTGGGAAGGGACTCACTGCCATGGGATCCACTTAATTCAGTCCAGTTCTGATAGTGAATTTCACCTGGAACTTCAGCAGTGGTATAGGATAAGTGGAAAATTCTCTTTCCATCAGTTATGAATTTGGCTGTATTTTATGACATAGATGAGAAGAGCAAAGGATCAGCATCTTTTCAACGTATGACTTTCTGAAAATAGGAGCACACTTTAATTTACACTCATCAATACTGATGGAGATGTCACTTTTTTCATACCTATGGGAGAAATATCTGCTATGGAACCGCTAACTGCTTCAATCCTCTTCATTTCCCTTTC
This sequence comes from Gymnogyps californianus, assembly GCF_018139145.2. Lineage (NCBI taxonomy): Eukaryota > Metazoa > Chordata > Aves > Accipitriformes > Cathartidae > Gymnogyps > Gymnogyps californianus. Next base: position 11,091,155 of record NC_059486.1, read on the forward strand.
TTACACAAATGGCTTCCAAGTTGTTTCTACTTCATCTTTTCTCCACACAATTCATCTGCCCACTTCTCACATTTATGTAAAAACTTTGGCGTCAATCCTTGACTGTTTCATATTTGAGAATATTTTGTTCGTTACCGTTGGAAAAGTGTGCACCAGAAATGTACATATGAATTTGATGCTTCTTGTTTTACATTGCCACAAAGTTTGCAGAACACGATGCTTCTTTTGTGAACAAACAATAAGAGTTCTAAATTATTAAATATGGAAATAAGAGGTAGAGATGTATTTGGTAGCCCTCTTTCTTTTGAAATTGTCAAAGAGAAATAGGATTCATTCATGTTACTGCATGGTTTTACCATGAAAAAGACTTGATTCTTTTCCCTTCCTTAAGTTTCAGAGTTACTGTTATTCATTGTGTGTCCTAGGATGCTGTGATATAGAAAATAATCATATTGCCTTTTAAATTTACAGTAGCTGTGCTAATGATCATAAGCAACCCATCACATACCAAGTGTACTCTACGCTGAGAAGCTTAGTAGTGAGAGGAAGACTCATTTGTTAATGATAACATTATGAGCTTTGGTTTTCTGCTTTCCTTATATAGTCGGGGTGTCTGGGAGCAAAAGTGTAGGTCATGCTCTTAATTATGTGGGAGACCTGTTTCAAGGGTTCTGTGTTCCTACAGGGGTCATTTTCATGCAGCATTGAAGAAGGGTCAGGAGTAATTCTCTCCACATATAATTTGGTGAATTTACTGAGTTGAACTGGTGATTTTGCTGATAAATGAGAGCCTGGCTCAGCAGAGTATTTAAATTCATTCCTATTTAGCAGAGTACTTACACATATGCTTAACTTATAAAATGAGATTGAGTCCCAGAAGACTGAAAGAGCTTGCTTCAGTGGTTTGCTGAGCAGGGGTCAACTTCTGAACTGGAACTTTAAAGAAAATCAGGGAGCCGTAAAAGTTAAGGCGTATTTCAGTGAGCAGCCAAAAGATAGAACCCTCATTTCTATGTGTTTGCCTTTTAGGAATGAGTGCGTACATGGATTCTTAGGGAGTGTACTGAATCTTTTCTGACAGAGGCGTTAATCACTTGGTCTCTTCTGCTGTCTGCCGGCTTCCAAAAAGCTTAATAATTCTTAACCTCTACCCTTCTGCCTAGTTTTGTTGAAATTGGTCTAATGTTACTGGAGGGAATGACAGACACACAGACACACTGATTGTATCATCCTTTATTAAGGAACTAAGCAAAAAACAAAAAAGGCTTGTTACAGCCATATCTGTCACTGCAAAAAAATATTTCTTTCTAAGCACTTTATCCTATCTAATTTTAAACCTTTCCAGTTACTGTGTCTGCCATTTCCTTTTGAGACTCTTCCACTGTCCTTTTGCTTTGAATTTGGTCCATATTTCCTGTTGTTTCTAACTATACTTTCCTGCCTACCTGCTCTAGCAATTTTCTCTCCTTGATGCTTAAATTCTTGAAATATTTGTGGAAAGTTAGCACTTTCTGTTTCTTCTGCCTTTTAAACCTCACCTACTGGTATTTTCAGAAAATCACCAACCTACCTTCTGCTCTTCTTGATGTTACTTCAAGTATTGCACATTCAGGCCCTCTGAAAATCTGGCGGATTATTTCTTCTACTGTTTTTAGAAAGACTTGTCCATTTCATTCAATCATTGTGGCTTTTATTTGTACCTTATCCTGCTGTGCAATGAAAGCATAACTAAAGTCAAGCAGCTTGCATAAGGCAAAAGGAAAACCATGCCTAAAAATCTGTTTATATTCATAGACTGTAGTGATAATTTTGGCAGTGCTATGTTTTAATTCTTCATGTCATTTGGTTGCTTTTATTACTCATAACAGCCTCCTGTTGGATTTCTCCACACATATTCCAAGAATCATGCTAGTTATGAGGCTTGAAGTATGTTGCCTGTCCGAATTTTCCATCTTGCTTTCTTGGAGGAGATATTTTAAGTCTACATTTTTTGGTGATTGTGTGTTCCAGCTAGTACACCCTTCAAAATTCTCCATTGCAGTGAAAGAAGAGTAGTGTGTATATTTGCAACGGTTTCATGTTAGCCTTGCAAAGAAAGACAGTTTACATTCAATTAAGTCATCATTAAAGACTCAAAGTTGGACTATGAAACTATAGTGCAATAGCAGTAAGAGTACAAAACAAAGAAGAGTCAATAATTCAAGCAATCTAATACTTAGGTGTCTGCCATGAAATGAAATCCTACTTCTGTTTTGATACACAACTTTTTCACCTCTAATCTCATTGTCATCTTCTCGTGAAGCTCTGCTATTCATGAAGGGAAACCTGATTCACAAATTTCGATAAGGGTGGCAAATTTTGTAATGCCTCTGAGTAGAAATTGATCTTCACTTACTGCTTTTCCCCGTTACGTGAATGATTTATGAACCTGTTGAACTATTAATGATTACTAGCATTACTGAATTCATAATTATAATAATTAGGGTCTCTCTTCCCTTGCCTCCAGTCCAATAAAATCAATATGGCTTTTTAAAGGGCTAGATGTACATCTTTCCACCAACAATTATAAAGATTTCTAAGTACGGTCCTGAGATTTTTACAAGTAGAAGCAATGCAATTTGTGCTGCTGCTCAGCGCCCAGAGTTGGTGGTTGTTTCCCACAGAATCTTTTAAGATCCAAGATTAGTATCTTCAAACGTATCAATAAAAGTGGCTTTAAAGCCCAAATTACATTAGATGGAAGTTTGCCACGTTGTAAGGAAGCTTATATGATGTGATATGTCCATCACGTAAGCTGATGGCATAAGATCCTCACTCTGGTTAGGTGATATTTCTTATTCGCACTGGCACATTTCCTTAGTATTTCATGAAACATTTCCCTAATTCATGCCATGTCTGTTTTTCTCTCTCCTCCAGTTTTCTTGCTATTATTTTGGTTGTATTATTATTTTTACTGAAAGAGTATTTTACTTTTGGAAATGGCAAACAACTGTAGTCACATTCTGACAAAGTGTATTGAGATAAGGTAGTGAGAACCTACCGTTTCTCAGCCTGCCTACTTAGATCAGTGAATACTTAAAGTCCACTCAAGTTTATCTGCAGAAATGTAATTCTTTTGTTTATAGCTACATTGGGGTAGGGAAGGAGTTGTTTGCCTGGAGGTGATTTGAGGACACAGAAACGTGGAAGGAATAATTTTGAATGAGGGAGTTATTATCAGCCATTACATGTTTCCAGAAGGTCTGCAGAGTTGTTTAATCTTTTGCTATGAGCACTTGTTGTAGGAAATGGAGCTGCGTTTGGCCATACTATCCATTTCAATGTCTGGAGTGTGCTATGGTCCGGTCACTCTGAGCAATGGTTCATAGAAGGCTTCAGTTCCAGCCAGGGTGGCTCCTCTGACTCCTTTAACCATTAGAATAATCAGGTTCTGGAAGAGCCTTTCAGGGGAATAGGGATTTAAAATCCCCAAGTGCTTTTAAAATAGAGATTGATAAGTTTATGAAAAGATTATATGATGTGGTGGTTGCAGTAGCAGGGAACTATCCATATGGACTAAGATCTCTTACTGTCCAGACCAGCACATAAATGCAGCTCTGTCTTCCTTCCTCTGATGAAATTTTTTCATCTAGAATGAATGATCATAGATTTCACATGGACAGTTGGTCTTTGTGTTTGCTTTAGCAGCTCCTGGACCATTTGCATAAATAAGATTAGGATTGCTTGATAAGCGAGCACTGATGGTCAGATAGAAAAGGTAGACCTCACCAGAGGATGGTGACTGAGTGTACTCACATGCATAAATCAGTGCAAACTGTTGCTGTTATCTGCACTGTTATCTACCCTGGGGATAGTTTGCTGGTCTCAGTACACCTCTATTAGATAATTCTCTGCAGCATAATAGTCACAATCATAACTTGCCCTTACTATTTTCTTCATTGTAATTCCTCAGAGAGTATCTGAGGATTGCCAGGACATATGTATCCCCTTATATTCAATCTTCTGAGCTCAGGTGCACCTCAGCCTCGGGCTCAAAGTGGTGAAAAGTCGGGGTGTCAACACTGAATGCAATGAGACCCAAAATGATGACACTGCTTGTCTTAATGGAACAGTTCGTGCTAATGAGAACATGAGTTCTGTGAGCTTTTGAACTCACACAATTTTTAATGTCACAAGTACATCAAAAACTATGATTTGATTTGACAGGACCTAGGACTCAGCTGCAGACCTGTATCATCATCTTGTCTGTATGATTTCATCATGGCTATCAGATTATCCCAAGGTCTACAGAGGGGAAATATCTGCTCAAATACTAAAACAGTACCATAGCTGGAGCAGGGAAGGGGTACAGTATCATGATCATTACAGCCAAAGTAATTTAATGAGTGTACCTATTAGGCTACCAGGTCAAGGTTGAAATATGTTGGTAAAGGAAAACAAATGTACATACTGCAGTGTACGCCCAGACATATCCGTTCCACACTGCCAACTTTAACATGTATAATATACAAAACAGAGATCAATATTTGCATATGCACTTGCAGTCACCTTCAATTGATAAAAGTTGGTAGAGAACAACATGGCTTTCTGTATGTCCATATAATTCCCAAAACAGTTATATTTTACTAAACTTTTAATATTTATGTTATCAATCAGGTCTTTAGGCCCTTTCCTGTATCGTATGCTTTTTTCACGAGGATATTGTTTCCCCTTATAGTACAGCAGATACTAATGACATTGATTAAATAGATGTTGCATTTTAAGCAGCTTGGTTGTGCTGAAGCTCACAAGTGCTGTGCAGCTAGCAAATGGGATTGTGAAGGTGATGGATGAAAAGCAGAGGTGGCAGTTTTCCATTTAGTATCCGATCACCAGTACTGTTTTGCTGTAGGACAGACAGTCTTGGAAATAGCCTGGCAGAGCATGGTGTTATTTAATTTTCAGGTTTTAGTAAATGTAGTCTCTTGATATCACCTTTCTTAGCATGTCTCCAGATCCATTTTTTTCACCGTAAGAATTTGTTTGTGAAAGGAGCTTTCTTATCATTGCATATTAACACTTTCAATTAAACTTGGACAGAATAGTTTGTAAAATCACTTGTAGTGGAAGAGAACAGAAGCCTAACAGACATCAAGATGACTTCTAGTTACTTGGTCATGGTCAAGTTTCAAATCTTTAAGAGCTGATGGAAGAGAAGACTCTGTTCTTATGCCTGCCTGTGTCCCTTAGACGTGGGTGTTACTGTATAAAGTGCAGGTCTAAGCACTCAGGCTATCCCAGCATTTCCATACAATCACAAAAAGGACTCTAAATAATATGCCCTTTGGAAAACCATGTGAGAAAATTTAAACCATTCAAACTTAATCCAACACTGAAATTGGCCCTGCTTTGAGAAAGGCATTAGACCAGATGGCTTTCAGAGGTCCCTTCCAACCAAGATTACCCTATAATTCTGTGATTTAAAAATATATTTCAGCCTAAAGCTCTTTCAAAAAGCTGGGGGGTCAGGGGTCGGGCAGGGAGAGGCAATGTATCTATTCTCTCTTCAGTTTATTGCTTAAAAATAAGAAAGAAAAGAGATTCTGGAAGCTTCTTTTATTTTAATATTAAGGAAGCTGGAAAGGATTTCTTTTTTAATTCTAGACTTGGCAGATACTGAACATTTGAGTAAAGAAAACATAATTTTTTTTTAGTTGAAAAGAACTTTGCACTTTTGCAAGATGTATGAGTTCAGCAGAAATACTTGCTGAATAGTTCACGGCAGAGGAAGTTCCTATAGTTGAGGATACTAATCTCATATATTGGATATGCCTTGGCAGATCTCTCCAAAGAAGCTACTAATTTTGAAATATATTCAGGCCTTGAGTCTTGTGAAATGTAATGCTGCTTTTATATATAATTGCATTTGTTGAACCAGTGCGGACACTAGTAAGCAGGGCATAAAAAAGGTATGTTACAGATCCCACCTTGGAGACACGAATGGAGCTACGTGCTAAGACACTGGATCTTCCACTCTGGATTTAAGACTACAATTAAATTTAAAAAAAGTGGGTAGGGGAGATAATTTTAAAATCATTTTGGATTCCAAAGTCAAATGACCAAGATGGGCATCAAGGAGAGCAGCTGATGTCTGAAGCATGGATCATAAAGCAGTAAAATGCTGCATCTTTGAAGTAAAGATGAAAATAGTAACTTAGCCTGGTAAAGTATCACTTCTCGGGGAGACTCACTCTAGAAGTCCCTTTTAGACCAGTTTCTCAACATTTCCAGGCTGGTGATTCCTTGCTTGAACCTTGTTAAATGTATTACATTTCCTAGAAAAATAAAAATAAGCACTCCATCAATGGCAGCCATGATAAGCTTATACAAGAGATTTATTAGCTGTGTATTTCAGAAGATGAACAAGAGCATGCAATCATGAAAGGAAATAACAGGTGGAGTTAGGGGAGTAAGATTTTTACTCTTCAGCACCTCATAGCCCCTTTGATTTCTTCTACTCGGGACTACGATTACTGCCTGGAAATCGTTGTTGTAGACTCTGCAATAGGCACTCTGTAGAAGACAGAATTAAGGCTGTTTATGCATATTCTGCGTGTGCCCTTTTGCAGAGGGGTGGATCTCTCAGGACCAGAGTCAATGGCTGGATTATCTCTTTGTTAACTCAGTTTTGCCTAACCGTAATTGGGCTAGTATTGAGAGTACTGAGTTAAGTCTCAGACTCAGCAAGTGCCTCCTGCATGGGCACATGCATCCATGTGAGCCAAGGACTTCCCTTGGGCTTGTGTGCGGTCATCATGGGAACAAAGCCCTGTTGCCTTTGTTAAACAAAATTCTTGAACTCAGGGGAACCTTTCTTGTATAGCACATATGCAGATAACTTCGTCTATATGGTTGCCTTTCAGGGGATAAATAATTACTAAAAAAGACTTAACCTGAATTCAGCACGTCTAATCCCACATGTATTTATGCACAAGTATAAATTTTCTGTTCACGTATATCAGGGTTTTTAGGTGGATAAATATTTGTAGGATGAGGAATGAATTTTGCTGCAGGGTGGTGTACTGAGCATAGTGCTTGATCTCATGATTTAGTACCTGGTATTACTCAATAGCAAATATTTGCAGCACTGGCCCTGTAAGTTTTTAGTATGAAAATACTGGGTCTCATTCCCTGCTGATCCAGTGTTATGTTTGTGCGACTCCTCCCGTTCAGCAAAAGGTTTCTTTCATTTTCAGGAGACAGTGATAGTGAAGTGATAGTGACATTATTAACAGTCTGGGAAACTGTAGTGTGAATGAAATATCTAAGGCTTTTTTTAGGAACACTCAAGACTGGTACTGATCTAAAGGCTTAGGTCTGGGGGTCATGATGTGTAAGAGTCAAATTCCTATAGCGCTGCCAGTCCTGGGCAAACCAAGGATATGGAGTCAACACATCACTTCGATGTGTACTGAAGTGTTATTTAATTGAGGCCTTTATACTTGGTTTTCCTACATGCAAAATGACTTCTGTTATCTTTCTCCTATTTCTTGCTTTTGTCCGTTAAGACAACAATCATCACTTTCTGCAGTTGTCTTGTACAGTGTGGTCTGAGCCTTAGACGGATCCTGTAGAAACTTTACCAATTAATAACAATCATTTGTGGCTGTATGCCTGGTTTCCTCTTGTGGAGTTTTATCACACTTATATGTGAGTTACGTTATATTTATTTTTATTTTTATGCTGAGGACAATAAAAACAGCAGGTAGAGAAACCCAGATTGACAGTGTATCTGCAGTGTTTTATTAGACTTCGTACTGTCAGTAAAACTGTTTTCTTAGCCCTGCAATTCAGTCCCACCCACATAGTAAATGCGGTTTTTCTGCTGTTGCCTCATGATTGGGCTTTCAAAAGTACTTGATGATTACTGACTACTGTGTTGAATAATTTATTGAATGATTATTAGACTGGATGTAATAAAGTCAATGTTGATTTACCATTCCCTTAGCATAATGTGGTAAATGATCACTGGATTTACTATGTCAAGAGATGCTCAGAATCATGGTTCTGAACTGAAATGCTGGCTTGGTGGGAAATTGTTTTAAATTTATATTATATTAAAAGGTTTGCTAATTTTTACCCACTTTTGAATGGTTTGAGTTATTTGGGAAAAGAGCTGTCAACAGCTGGAAAACTGTCTAGTGAATAATTTATTTGAAAATAGCAAAAAAAAAGTCAAATAAATAATTCAGCAAATATTTCTCGACCAGCACTGCTGATGTCATGCTCCAGAGAGATGGATCAATTTTTTTAAATAACTTTATTACATGATTAGCAGACTCATTTTTTTGTAATTTTTCTTGCTAGTTGGTTCACTTCATGCACTGATTCCTGAAGAAAAATGACTTTTCAGCCTACCCATCACTGAATTTTTAATAGTAAGATGACAATGAATAAAATTAATTTTTAATGTACTGCTGTATGTATCGCCTTATCTTGATATATCATTGGTGAATAATGATCTTTGCTGTAATGCAGTGGGCTAGATTCTACAGATATGGTTTTTTTAGAATACTCTCTCTGACCTTGGGAAGGTCCAAGCCGCATGCCTCACTTTCCTGTCTAAAACATTTCTTCCTTTTTGTTATTTGTTTAGACTGGGACCAGGGACTGATGCATAGAATCTGTATATACTAGTTCGCTGGCAACATATGGCACAGGTATTGCACCATATTGTTTGGTTTTGTTTTAATAAAACTCTAACTTTTTGGGTAAACTCAGGCATTTTCTTTTCAGCTGCAAAGGAGGGGTGGAAATCCTGCTAGCCTTGCCAGCTAGATTCATACCGACTGAATGGATTTGGGAGATCAAGCATTGGATATGTTGAGCTCACATTCTGGAGCCAAGCCAGCTCCTCAGCTGGTGAAAGGCAGTATCATGCTGTTAACTTGTTATGTTTAATGTCAAATCTTGCAATATTTGATTTTTACCTTAAATCCTACTTGTAGGAATAAAGTAGTTCACTGAAATTCTGCAATTTTTATCCTGTATAAAAGCTTTTCCAAAAAAGCTGGAAAATATTCATTGATTGCACTCTAGCTCAGAAACCAGAAGGAAAAGACAATCAGATTCATTAAAATAAAGAATGTCTCTTTGCCTGTAAGATTATTTTGAGGGCTTTTAGCTTATGGTTTTTGTACATGTGAGGCTGGTAAAAGAACCCCAACCCGGAGACATAAAGCTTCCAAAGACTGCGCATCCATAGTGGAATGCTTTTCTCAGCTTTGTCTTCCCATATTGTTTTGAAGAGTTCAAATCTTACCTGAAGCAGACATGTTTGTGTGCATTGTTTTAGGGTAGACTTGGACAGGAAACCTAAAGGTAGCATGTTTTTATTGCCAAAGTTAAAGATAAAATACACAAAAAACACATAAAAAAGAGATTAAATGTGGATGTGAAGTTTACACCCATCATCATCTCTTGCAGAGGGATTTTTAAATCACCACTGGCTGAATTGGAAGAAGTTATCAGCATTTCCAAAGCAATGGCTTATTGTGTGGTGATGAGCACCAAAGAAAAGCCCAAATAAATTAGCCTACCATAATATAGTGTTCCTTTCTCATTCTGTGCTTTTTATTCCTCAGATGTCAGTATTATGGTCTCCTTGTCAGTGATCCCACATTTTGTACTTACACATCCTATACACGTAATTTCTAGGATGCTATCGAACATGCCAAGCAGAAGTAGTTTGTTGAATTGCAAGTACCTGTTTATGCAGAAGAGATGTGATCTCTGTCTCTCTGCAAATATGGAGAGGAATGCAAATGTGTCCCCCTGCCACAACAGTTTGAATCTCATGTAAAGGCTTCTTAAACAAAAAAACCCTCACAAATAAAATTATGCTCTTTCCTGAAACCAGAGTTGTGGGTATTTGTTAAGAATTCAGTAAAGAGTAGACAGGCAATCTTTTCTTGGTGAAGATAAACTAAAAGATTATCAGGATCCTTTCCTGACTACGTTAAATATAGATGGAAAGTCTGACGCAACTGAGAAGGAAGTTTGAAATTGTGTTTTCTTTTTTTGGCTATTGTCTACACTAGCTCCGTTTCCCATTCATCTGGACTTTTTAGGTGTTTCTCACAAAGCACCTACGCACTCCAAGCCTCATTGTTTATTTTTCTATCGTTCTCCTTTTATCTACATTTCACAGAAGTTCATTTTCTACTTTTCTCTCTCTCACATCTTACCTGTTACATCCTTCTGTAACAGGTCATTTTTCTTTTTCTCTCTGTGATTTTTTTTTCCTTAATTTCTTCTAGCTTCCCTTCCTTTTTTTCCCCACCCAAAATCTATTTAGGTGGGAAGACAATATGTTACTGAGTTGCATGCTCTCAGTAGCATTGCAAAATGGATAAAGTCCACAGACTTCTGGCACTGCTGGGGATATGCTGCTATAGAGGAGCATAAGTGTAATGCTTGTGCGTGCTATAGGGTAGCTCTAGGGTTGGGGAGAGATTATTAAGCAGAGGGGAAGGAAGTACAAAAAAGCAAATATACCGAAGGAAAGGCTGATTCTCTAGTGGTCCTTTGAATTCCCTTTGACCTCCTCATGTTTGGTCAGGAAACAAGTACTCTTTAGTGATAATACCAGGAGTAATGGCTTGCAATTCCAAAAGGGATGGGCAAAAAAGGTTTGTAAAACTGCTTTTAGTGACATTGTTCAGATTCTGAAGAAAATACCATAGAAAAAGCTTTTAAAAATATATATGTATCAGAAATGAATTGTTTCAGAAAATCGTGGAGTTTTGTTACAAAATGGTAATGCTTTGTTTTCACTGCTCTTCGTTATGCCTTTATTCTATGTCTCATATGGTTTTATATTATTTCCTACCACACAAGGAAAAGTTACATTTAGCACATATTGCCACTGCCAGCTCTGTGCAGTGGCAGGACAGATGACAGCAAGCCTTAAAACCTTTCTGCAACCCAACAGATAGAGCTCGAAATAGCTAGCATGGTGGTTTTATCTGGTATGACAACATAGCATATTATCTTACTTTTACTCAAAGTTTGTACTTATTTTTAAATCATTTTCTTTCTGAAATGCCACCTTATTCCACTCTGTGTGTATGAATCTTTTTATACACTTTGTGGTGTATAAATCATCTTATCCCTCTTTTTTATATGGGAAAGTAATTTTCAGTTTAATTTTCTCTCTTGTGAAATGGGGATAACAGTTTTCACAAACTCCCTCAGGTCTCATGGGGTCAGCTGTGCCGCTGTCTCCCTTGTCTCATGCTAGAAAGTTTTTCCAGTTATCCCTGGAAACATTTCTTCCTTTTCTGAGCACTGCAGTTCCATCTCTTAGCCTGGCCTTTCAGGCCACAGACTCTTTTGATACCCTGCAAGAGATGTGCTGGAGACCTGGGTACATGTGTGGAGGTAGAAAAGAACAAAGATTACCTTATTTCTCTCTTGTCCCCAAGGCTCTTTCATTAACATTCCTATGATACATCTTATTTAGCATATTCATGGCTTTAGGCTTCTTGTGTCCGTTATAGCCTTCTAAAGACAGTGATAAAACTTTATATGTTGTATTATGAGAAACATTACATGCCCAGTCGTTTTAGTAGGTTGAGAACGAATCTTGTTTTGTGAGCATTATATAAAGATCAAAACCGATACCACAGCTAGTGAAATCAGGAATGGGATACTTGAATTGACTAACACTGCCAACATCCAGTAGCTATTCTTGGATTTACAGGGTCTCTTCTTGAAAACTGGGTCTTGCAGGGCATACCACCCCTAGAGACCCAGAAGAGTGGCTGGTTCTTTCTCTAAAGAAACTTGACGCAATGGCATAGGTGTTAGCAATTGGCCAAGGGCCTTGATACCAGCCGCTCAGATTCAAAAGGACTCCCAGGCCGAAAGGGCAGAAGAGAGATTTTTAAAAAAAGATTTTGCCTCAGTCAGGGATGTGTCAGAAGCAGCAGGTGCAGAATGGCTCTGCAGAGGGAGGAAATACTCCCCTAGAGACAGGGCAGAGCTTCCCATTGTTCTTAATTTGTCAGAGCTGCTTGATCTTTTGTTAGACAGGAAATAAAAGGCAAATTAAGAAATACAGTACGAAAGTGTGCTGACTTGGCTGACAGGAGGAAAGACCAGACTACTCCATTCCAATGAAGTTTTCTGTTTTTTCTGTCTTCCTTGTCTTCAGATTGGGCTGAGACCCTTTAAAAATGTGTCTACATGGCACACAGCTCAGCAGGGCTCTGTTCACGAGCAGAGTTTATTGGCACTATAGTGAGCTCCATTACAGTTTAACTCTCAACTATAAACAACAAAACCCTCTGTGAAGGATTTGACTTTAACACCAAGAACCGTTTCACTTTGACCACTCTTCAACTCAGCTTGGATTGCTGTTGTGAACCTTTGGGTTTGTCCCTTCCTAATCGTGTAGCCTCCCGTATTGTAACTAACGCTGTTGCTGTACTCTTGACAGCAATAACGGTTTTAGCGTTAGCAAAGACAAGCTGCCAACGTGCTATTGCATTATAGTGACCATAAAGTGTATGCCTACCTTGAGGAGGATTAGGCAGTGCATCATTTCAAGTAGCAGAGGCTGACTACCCAATAGAAATATTCCTATTGTACCAAGCAGCTCAAAGAAACGCTACAAATATTTTTATGTGACTGAACTCCAGTAATGAATACTATTTGTCCAAATTTCTCCATTTACATTTTTTAACGGTAGTTTCTGCAGGGTAACTTTTTGACTTACTTTTCTGTTGAAAGATTTCAATTGCTAAATACTGCTTAGGAAGGCTGTAAATTGGGGACACATGGATCCATGGGACTTGCACGTGGAAGGATCATCATAGTCAGTGATGAGTAAAGTAATTAAACAAAAGTTCCTGACCTGGTGCTGGCAGCCTGGGTCTGATCATAGGTCATGCAATACTTTCACTTTTTTTTTTTTTTTATACATCTTTAGTAGCAGTAATGAGATTTTATTGATTTTTGAGGTGCTTTGTAATCTTGTCATTTGGAGGTGTTTAGTATTTCTAAGAGGAACTAGTTCAAGTAATTTCTATCAAAATCACATTTGGTAGCAAAGTGGGGTTTTTTTTTTGCTATAAGAGCTGCTTCATTAAAATACCTGCTTTGAAGAAGAAATTAAAAGAAATATTTCCATTCTTTTGGGGTTACTGTAGTTATGCCATATGGGAGCTGTAGTTCCAGAATATAAGGACCATGCTCCACTTCTCTCTCCCCATCTTTTCCGCTGCCTTTCACTCCCTCCTTTGTTTTCCTGTGTCCTAATCACTTTACTCTTTTTCTCCTAATCTCCAACATACCTGGAAAAGATTAAGGTAATTGCCTTTTTTGACAGTCATTTGGTTTTTCTGTGATATTCTGCCCTGCAGTCCCCTCCTGTGCAGCAGTCCCTCACTGCTGTTACAGGACACATTTCTGGTGACAGCACCAGTTCTGCAAAGCCGGTGACTGGTAGTAGCAGACACCAATGCAATAATAAAGAAAGGCACCCTGAATAGAATCACAAAACCAAGGTTCATTGTATGAGGATTCAATTAGTTCTTTAAACACAGAAACTGTGATAGAACATACTATACAAAACAGGATCACTGCCAAGTATTTATAGGCAATGCATTACCCATTCCTGCTCATACAATTAAGGTAACTGAGTTTCAATAGTCACAGCTGCATAAAGCAGCTTTCTGATCCTACCTAGGTCAGCATGAAATAAGACTGCATTCAGTGCTAGTTTAGAAATTGTGCTTTTTTTTTTTTTTTTTTTTTTTGTCAGGAAGAAATGAGAAATTGAACACAATGTGTTCCATTTTGGAAACACAGAGGCTCCTTTTAAATTCCATCCAGGATAGTAAGAACTCAATGCATCCATTAAAATCCAAACCTTAAAGATGATCAGATTAAACTCTTCAAGCAGTACCTTTAGGTAAAGCATTGGATTTAGCCAGCATGATAAAAATCTCTGAGTATTTTGGGAAGAATCCCAAACTGGGGCTGTTGTCGTAACTGGTCTTCATAAAAAAATATGCCTAGTTTTAGCTCTTTTTCCCCATCATCTGGGAAAACCTGCTGGGTTTTGGGCACATTCTGGGATTCTCTAATCAGCTGCTGAAAAGTTTCTTCTTTCTTCTAGTTGCACTCTCCAACATAAATGGCTTGTGACACTTCAGTGCTGTGCCATTCTTTCTCTCCTTGAGTATTATCCCACTGAAAGAAATTCTGCTCTTTCCTTTCCCCTCCACACAAACACTGAAGAACTATTCAGCCTTCAGCGCTTCAGAAGTAAAAGCACTGTCATTCTCAGTGTCCCCTGGATTTCTGCACTGCTAAGAAATTCTGCATTCCTCAACGGCTTTACAGTAAATTGAGTGTTTTCTTGTCTCTATAAATGCCACTGGACTATGGAGCTCACCTTGCCAAGATACACAATGGAAACTTCACTGCATTGCTTTCTATGCAGTAGCTGATTTTATAACAGGCTTTGCAGGAATTGCACCAATGAGCCCCTTTCCAATTTTCCCTTTTTACATTTCTGCTTTATGGTATTCACTTATATGAACCATGTAACCTTAGGAAGGATAGTATGTAAAGACAAAGTAGCATTGATAAGGTATCAGTAATCCCAATGTTGCCAGAGTATGCTGGAGAATCACATCTAGTAACTCTTTGTTCTTTTCTAGTGTTTTTTACTCAAGGATCCTGGCAGGATTGGCCAATATTAAATAATCCAGTTTTGTAACTCTCCTCTCCTGCAAGAAGCTAAATTGTGTATAATTCCTAGTTTCGCAAAGGACAAAAGGAGCTTCAGACAGACATTCACAGCAAGGTAGCAGTATAGCCAAAATTAATTCCAAGTTTTCCAATCCTCTGCTCCCTGCTGCCCTGGTTCACTGACCCTGTCCTGAGCTTTGACCTCTCTTCCATGCCTCTCTTTTTAAAAAGCAGAAAATACTTTTGATGCAGTGGTTTCCCGTTTCAAGGAGTGATTCCCTTTAGATTTGCTCACGTGTTGCTTTAACAGGGAGGAAATACAATGTGCTCATTAAAGGGAGAGCCTCGGAGTCAGGATTTTTAGGCTGTAGCATTAGCCTTAGCTTTACCTTGATTTGTTTTTGTTTCTCCACCTGTAAAATGGAGCAGTGCTTAGTGATCCATGTCACAGAGTGTTACTAAGCTACTTGAATGTGTGGGAAATACCCTGAAATCTTAAGACAAGTGCAAAGGATTAATTCATTATTAAATCCATCATCCCACCAAAGCCTCTCTTTGGAAGAGCCTTAATCCAATGTTTATTAATATAAAAGCAATTATATTGCTGGCTTATCATTCATGTGAATGGAACATTTCTTTTTCTTTCTTTCTTGCAGTGCGGATGGTCCTTCCTCTGAAATCATGCAGATTGATTTTGAAATTGAAGACCTAACTGACCTACCTGGGACCCAGCTCATCACATGGCAGGTAGAATATCCTGGAGATACAACATCTGACCTAGGAATCTCCAAGATCTACGTAAGCCAGAAGGACCTGGTAGGAGTTCTCCCTTTGGCTATGGTAAGAAATTGTCTGGCATTCTGCAAGTTTTTAATATTGCTTTACAGCTCTAGTGTCTGACAGATGCAAATAACCTGCTGAAAGGGGAGAGAGGGACAGAAAGTTTCAGCACCTTGAGAAACACATACTAACTTCTGTAGTTTGCTTCATTCAGCGGTGAAACCGCATGAGAGGAGACCACAGCTTCCCATGGAAGGCCCAGTCGTGCTCACTTTGAGCAATACACAAACTTCTTGGAGGCAGAAGCTGAGTTCGTTGCATTTCCAGTGTTCAGAACTCACTCTTGTTGTTACATGAAGTGGTATACTTGGACACTCAGTTCAATGTGGTATATGTCTTACTTGAATCACAAGTACTCTTACATTTGGTCTAGTGTTTAAGGATTTCCTGAACCACAGTTTTTTCAGTTTTTGAATTCTGACTCCATATTCATTTGAGAGTGAGAAGAGAAATAAAAGTCATGGTGTGACTTCTGAGTAATTTTTAATTAGCTAGGGAACACAAAATACAGTACATAGCCAACTGTCTGTTCTACATAAATGCATTCAAATGCGTTGCCTCATCGTCACAATGCAAACTACAGGGCTTGAAAAATACCTCATCCTTTAACCTTGTTCTTACCTAAAAAAACTGTTAGACACCCAAATTACAAGTACAAACAGAAATTTTGTGCATTTACTCTTCTCTCCCCTTCACATTTCTTCATCGTTAAGGATGAAGTATACTTGTCTAAGGTCTGACTGTGCCCCATTTTTGTTCTTAGACAATCTATTAGAAAATATTGACATGTTATTATTTAGCACTGAAAGAAAAACAAAAATCAATCTCAGAGCATTTAAAAAAATGTAACCTGGATGTTTGCCTAGTGATAGCCAGTTAATTATGTCATTATTGAAAGCTAAAGGTGTTCTCTGCACTTCCAGACTCATAGAACTGGCTATTATTGTTATTTACCAGCTTCAGAACTACTCAGATGTCATGATTCTTTATTTCCCAAAAAATATTTATTTTCTTTTGTAATGGCTCATGCTTTCATTACTAAGGCGTATATCACAGTTGAAATAGCTCTCTCCAACTGGTATTTTGGCCATCTAGCACATCAGAGTTGTGTAACCAATCCCGTTGTTTTGCATGACTGTTTTCATGGGCTGGTTCCTGCAGTTGAACAGCGAGTGATCTCTGCTGGTTTGTTGATAAGAGAAGAGGCTTTCAGGTCTGCAGATGGGACCCTGATGTACAGTCACACGAGTTCTGCAGTATTGAGGGTTAAGGCCGTAGAGGTGATCTGATTTACATAATCTGAGATGTAGGGGGTTTTATTCGCTCCATCCCTTCACAAGAAGATAAATGATTTCTTTCCTAGTGGTTCCAATGGTTGCAAAAAACACTAGTTCTTCTCGTACACATGCCCACGACCCATGCTTTAGTATCAAGTGATATAGTGGCAAAAAATAGATCATAAGAAAAAGATAGATTCTCCTGGCAGTTGCTACAAATCAACTCATTCTCTTCATTTCCATTAAAAGATGAATAAAAAGCCCGTTTTCCAGAAGCACAAAATTCTGTGCTCAAAGGTCACGTGAAGTCTATAAAGTTATCAGTAGGTGGCATTTTACAAGGCAACAGGTGTTGGGATAATGGGTAAGAGAGAAAGCAAAGATAAATGGCAGAGGTCCGCTAATTACTGATGGACTGGGAATAGTTTTAACCTTCTTTGCATTAAGTGGAGTGTCAGGGAAGAAACTCTGGGGTATCATAAATCTCCAAATCATTGTTCTACTTCACTTTATGCTTAGGAAATGATGATTCAGGTGCAGACCTTTCAAGACATCTAACTTAGATTAGTTTGGTACTTCAGATTTCCCTGTGATCTTAGCCAAGCCAGTTTGTAATCTACAAATTTAAAATAAAAAAAAAAAATAAATTCTACTCTTCCATTTAGGAAGAACCACAATGAAAACAAAGTGTTATATTATTTCTCTGTTTTTGAAGACTGGGGTTAATTTGGGTTAGTTTTGCTGGGCTTCTTAGCAGAATGTGTAATTTCATGTTTAGAAGCGCCAAACAGAAATGCTGTTGAATATTTCAATTACAGGTTAATTTTTCAAAAGAACAATTTTACTGCTTTAACATTAGGCAGAGCTTTGTTTTTTTTAATAGACTAGCACATACCACCTCTGCACCATCTTTGTTTTTTGTAGTCTTTTCTGGTAGCTATTATGGATTTGTAAATTGCAAAGCAGAAGACCGGCCAATTTAGAGCTTCCTGTTTTCTTTTTTTGAGTTATAAAACACTGCGATGGAAAGACTTAAATGTATATATCAGCATCAGGACACACTGGAAATGCCTACCTTCTGCTGAAGTTATTAAGACACTTGCTGCACTCACCTTACCTTTCTCCAGTGCATTTTTTTTTTCCTATGGCATATTAGAATTCCAGCTTCTGAGACCCCTGCAGGACCCTACACCAATAATGGCAACACAAGTCACAGAAGAGCACTCAAGGATATTGATGAGAAAAGCTGCAGGGTGTATTTTATGGATGCGTGGGTACCATAAAGATCGATATTTCTGATACTTTAATAACACCTTTTCTAATTCTAAAGTGTAACAGAACCTGTCTTGGTAAACTGTGCATGGGACCCCAGCCGGCCCTTGTTAGCAGAACAGGAATAGCATGGGAGAAGACATTTAATTTGAGAACATTGTAAGAACCTGTGAGCACCTGTTTGGATATTCTCAATGCATGATCCTTTCCCTTAAGCCTGATGAAATACAGGCAAAGATGTTTATCCAGGGTTATAAAAAATTATTGGCCTTTTACCATGATTGCTTTGCAGTGGCTTTTATAGCCACATAGCAATGTCTTGTCTTGTTGACAGAAACTAAAACTCCACTAAACCCCGTGGAAGAGGCAGATATTTGTATGGTATAATGTTCTTCACCAGCAGTTTCCACTCCAATTTGTGCATTTCTTGCATGGGCACTATTCAAAACTCTCCCCATTTCCCTGCCAGCTTTCTCACCACAAGGTCTGTGTCTCCAGGTAGTGTGTGGCCAGGGAACTGGAGAAGAGGGGTCTTAAGAACATGTTGATCAGTACAGAATTGTAGAAACAGAGTGCTTTATTCTGGATGGAGAATTCTGGACATGGAATGCCAGAGGATTACTTAATGGTAATTATTGAAAATTTGGCACTTTGGGAAAAAAAAAAATCACAAGTAAATAGTGAAGAAGCAAAAACCTTCTATGTTGTTCTTTGTTATCAGCTAACATACATATTAATTCTCTTTAAATGTCATTCTCTTAACATTCCCCTATAACAGGGTATCCTCTGAGACAGAAACCCTAGCACCTCTTAAGACTTTTGAAATATGGTATTAAAAAGACATATGGTCCATTTGTTCATTAACTGTCCTGAACATGCTGAACTGCTGAGGTTTTTTGAGTTGAGGACCTGCAATGTCGTGTGACAGCCAGTGAGAATAATATGCCTGAATCTTCTAAAATATGACATTATTTTTTATTGGCATCCTAAAGAATCAGCTTCCAATTCCTATTTGACTTCTTTCTAGTGTTTCTTCCCTATTTTATTTCACTCTCATTTTGTTAGGTGATGAATGGCACAGGTTTAATCACTCAAATTGTACATTTGCTACTATTGATTATTGTTGCTTTTTAAACTTTGTCAGCTCTTTCATAATTGTGGTGTTCACCTTTTGTTGAACCTTAATGATTAGGGGAGGATGAGAGACAGACAAGCTCTGTAGCCGTCTGTGTACATACAAGATAATCCCTACTGAGAAAGGCAGAGGGCAGATACGACATGCTGGTAAATGGATAAGTTGAAATCTGTTCTGTAAATAATAATAATAAAAATGGTGAATAATAAAATACCTGGGCTGGTTCTTAACTGAACGAGCTCTGAATCTGTAAATCACCTGCCTTACCTGTGTATATGCCCTAAACCTATTCTATCTGTGCCCTCCCTTTATTTAATAATCTGATAAGGAATCAGGGCAAAACACCTGTTTCATAAATCTCATAGGGGGAGATGTTGGTCCCAGGGTTGATAAATCCATTATTGAGTAGTCATATGACTAGAAAATATAGTATTTCAACTTTACTTTCTCCTAGAATACTGAAAAAAATATATGCAGGATGCTCAGTGTCCCTTCAGAAATTTCTTGAAAAGGTTGCAGGTTCCTGACCTTCAATTTTTGATAAATTGTTGTCTGCATACGTGTGTTAAATTTCTAAATCAGCAAGTTAATATTAGAGTCAGCCTGGCTCACACAAATGTAGTTGCCCTGATGTTCAAGGCATTGTTAGGTTTAAAGATATGGATGTGGACCAGATGTTTCAGGTGGTGGTAGGACATATGAAGCTGGTGAAGAAGCCAGGCAGTGGATGATGAGCACCCTTGTGTATAAAAAGTCTGTGATTCTGGATTGCTTTCTTGAGAGACTCCCCAGCCCTTACAGATGAACTGATCTTAATGCCGGCTATAATAGACTGCTTTGTATGATCTGTGCAACTAGGAAACAGCCAAAAAGTTTTGCCTTCCAGAGCAAGAATCCTTGAGTACTGCAGAATCATGGTAACAGTGGCTGAGTAGCCCTGGATTGCCTCATACCAATCATGATATTGCTATTTTGAAGTGGATAATTCAGCTTTCTTGCTGCCCAGAGAATCTCAAACTTGCTGGCGGGCAGGACAGCTTGCCTGGCACTAGGGCTGAATTAGCAGGTTTCACCTTACCAGGGACTAGCAGGACAGGCTCCCTTCAGTCTTGATCAAACTCAGCTCTGGTCTGGGGCTTGGCGAGTTTTATGCCCATATGCCTGTGGAGTGCCTGTCTTTCCTTCTTACTGAACACATTGGGACAGCCCTTAGGTACGTTTATAATCTAGTCAGCATCAACCTAAAAAAATAACCTTATTATTAGAGAACTGAAATGGACAGGAAGAAAAGATGGGATTTGAAACTTGAGTGGTGAGGTTGCAGTCTGCTTGGCAGAGGCAAGAACTCCAAAAACAACCTTCCATCCCTCCCAGCCATATTTTAGCAGGCAAAGGTGGATGGTGAACAGTGAATTACAAACTTCTATCAGCAACTGAGCTTCCATTATCGCTCTGGTTTTGGCCCATTATTTATTATCCTCAAGCAGTGCAACATCGGCCTCCAAGACAGTCAAGTGAGGTGTGAGACGGAGAGAGATTTAACTCAAATGTAGAGAAACACTCTGAGAAGAGACTCCTGATTTATGACAGGCTTAAACAGAGTCAGTGACCAGAGTCCAGCTCATTACTTTGCAACAAACAGGTTGTAGTGAAGGCAAAGAATTATTCCTACTCATCTGACCCTATTGAGGAGTCCCAGCCTGGCGAGCTGTCCCTGCTCTCAGAGACACACACTCAGCTCTGTTCTTGCAGAGGAAAGCTGCTTTGGTGCAAATCGAACTGACCTATTTTTAAGCTGCAAATGAAGGTGGTTTAAACAAATTTGGGTGAGCTGTTAGGACGAAAGATCACATTATCCTTCATCTCAGGTGACTTATGAGATTAGTAACCTCCAGGAAAGGTTCACTGGTAGTGTTGGAGCAAAATAACCTTTTAAACCAGCACAACCATTTTTGCAGTGTTTGTGTCACCACAGCTGCTATTGTATGAAACACAAATGGACTATTTATTTTACAAGGTGAGGTTAATAAACTAGCTGTAAAAAGTAAATGTTGTCTTTATTTGTTTAACAGAAATATTTTATAATGCATAGCATGTAACAAACTTCATATTTAAGAAGATATTTTGTAAAAAGGTCTGTTTTGGTTCATCCTAGCACAGTTATCAAAGCAACATTGACTGTAAACCCGTTCTCCCATTGCAGATGAACATGCTTTTGTCCTCAGACCCATTAGAGCCATTTTGGCTTGTGAGAAGTTGTATTTATGGCAGTCATATTAAATAAATTGTATCCAAAACCTGAACACCAGTTTAACATTATACCTTTTAGATAATTTATTGTTTCAACTTGCTCCTGATGTTCTTTATAAAAATTTAACGAAAATGTTGACAGGAAGTAAACTGTTCTACATACCATCAGCATAAGAAGCTGGATAAATAGACCGAATAAATAAATAAAATCAATTGCTGCAGCAAAGAGCTATCTATTATATAGGAAGCTTTTCTGTATTAAAATTATTTCTAATAATTACAGGAATCAGCTGTCATGGTAGTGCCAGTCACTGCTGGATTTTAAAAATGCTTAGGGTATTAATGCCCTTATAAATATATGTATCTGAAACATTTAATTTTTAGCTAGTGCTGTTTATGTTCTGTTAGGGACTGGATAAGTAGCTCAGACTTAGCTACCAGAGTGCTCAGTGCTGCACAAACACATATTTAATTATAGCCTCACCCTGAAGAACTCAGAAGCCAAACAGAGAAGACTAATGATAAAAACGAAGAAAATATTGGTCCCTTCCTACAGAAGAGGGATGGGGATGGGCAGCGTGCTGAAGTTCCTCCTGAAGTCAGACTGCCTTCTCCTAGACCAGGGTTTCAGCTTGGCTCTTTTTTGTCATTACAGAAGATGTGATGGGTGGATCAGGGTCCCTGGAACACAGACCTAGTTGTGCAAGTGCCATCATTGTTGGGGCTTATGGTCCATATGTAGCTCTAAAGGTGGCCTGTCCCTGCCTCTTCCTTAGGCTCCCTCTTCTGCTCTGGTGCTTTGTCACTCCTCAGGTTAGCAGAGTGCTGCTGTTTTCTATCGGGAGCTGCTCAGGATACAATGGGGGTCCACGCTGGGGTAGTGGAATAGGAGATTGGAGGCTGTTACAGCCTTCGCTCTACTATCTACCATCTAAGCTGATGATTAGGATGCTTTTCTATGGAAGAGCTGAAATGTGAATCTCCATCCATGTGTATGATATCGATGAACAAATTGATTACAGGGAGGATCTGCTTTTGGCTGTGACTGGCCTGGGTTCTGCCTGGCAGCCGAGAAGCGCAGGATCGCATCAGCCAGAATCAGCTGCCCTACTCAACTTTAACAAGTGAATATTTCTAAATACTTCCACTGACAGTCAGCTTTATGAAAAAGAAAAAGATGTCTAGAGAGTAGTTAAAAGCTTTTACCTTCCTAATTCATAGCTTTTAAATTGCAATTACAATATTCGGCAAGTTTTCAAATATTTAATTAAAATGTTAGCCATTTCTGAAGGGGGACCTTTTAAATCAAAATGATTAGTGAATCACAGATGAAATCTACTCATGCGAAAGGGAGAAACCTTTGGATAATTGTGATATTGCAAGGAACCATTTTCTTTACATAAGTACATCCTATTGCTTCCTAAAATTAGGTAGGTCAAGGTCTTACAATTTCATATCATAAAACAGACTTTCCATTCTCCCAGTAACGTCTCTTGGCACCTACCAGTTCTGATTTTAATTCATCTTTCTTGAAAATAGATATCCAAGATGGCTATAGGATACCAGATAATGTCCCTTGCCGTTGTTGTCTAAGCGTTTATGCCCTGGAAATGTTTTTTTCTCCATCTCAAATGATACATGCATGGGTTTGGTTCTGGTTCTGGTTGTTGGGGTTTTTTGTTTGGTTGGTCAGGGATTGTTTTGTACAACGGCATACATTCATCCTGTGACTGAATATTATATCCAGGTCTTTGTTTTGCTCTGTTGTTCCAGGCTGAAGACTTCTTATTTGATGGCTAAAATTCTTGCTGTCAGTCCCCATGATTAAGCTTTGCGCTGTGTGTGACTGCGTTTCATTCCATTTCTTTTTCCTGAATCCTTGGTTTTATCTGGTGCTTCTTATTTAATGGTTCAAACTTCTGTATTGACAATGCCTCCCAAGCTGATACTGTTAGCAAATTTTAGTAGCAGTCTGTTTCGTCTTGTTCCAGGGTCATTATTAACAGCAATAAAAAAAAAATCTGTCCCTAGGCTAATTCTGGAATATTGTTGTATCAGTCTAATTCTAGAATATTGCTGTATCAGTTCAGAGGAACAAGTTGTCTTACTAACTGTCAATCTCTCAGCTTTGCCTGGATCCAAAAGCCCGCTCTTTGGACTGGTTCTCTGTGGTTCAGACAACTTCAACTGGAAGGACTTTGTATTCAAAAGCTCATTAATCAGCCTTTATGCAATGCATGAGTCAGATTAGATTCCGTTTCACATTCTAATAACTGTAATGAGCCTGTACAGCTAATAGAAGAAAATGTTTCATCCAGTAAACACATAATAATGTGTTATGCTTCAGAAACTAATTGAATCACAGGTATCTGAAGCTGCAAGACATTTTTCCCGTATGTAGAGGTCAATTATTTATGCTTTTTCAGAGCATGTGATATTGGCACCTATCCATATCCAAATGATGGACCAGGCAACTGGGTAGTGCAATTGGGTGTGACAGTTCTGATATTCCTACGTGACTGTGTTCAAGAAGTGCATATACTCAGTTGCAAGGGGGCTAATGTATAGCGTTCATTTTCCAATTAGAATTGCCTGTTAAAAATGGCTTGGTTTGGTCTTCAACTTACTATTACTGTTTGCTAAACGTTGGCCTTGCTCTGGCAGGCTTCTATTGTCTAACTACCAACAAACTGACAGATGCGTGAGTCACTAGCACATAGCGTTTTGTTTTGTATACAGAGAATGAAATGAGAAAACAATACAAGCACTTGGCAATCAAAGATGCCTTATCTCCAGAATCCAACAAATGCCATATTCTTTGGATTTTTCCTTCCAGCACTAATGATGACCCTGGGGTTCTTAACATTTGGAATAACAAGCAATACCTCTTTCCCTTTACAGTTATACATTTTGTTGATCTGTGGAGCATGCAGTGAAACAGTAACTGTGTTCATTGCAACATCAATGCAGACGTTTTGCTACTTTAATTCCCAAGCAGTGAAAACCATCAAGCAGGTCTTCCAGTTTAATCCAATTTTTTTTCTGCCAAAAGTTACTATAGGCTCATGGAAAAAGACCTTGATGATGATGATGTTGTTGAAGACAAGAGGTTAGAAATCTTGTTTTTGTATCTGGAGCCGCAGTTGCTAGCTGACTAATACTGTAATCACCTGTAATAATAGAAAGCAACAGTCAGTTTTTGTCTGAGTCGGGGAATGAGCAATGAGGGCTTGGACAGGCTGCTGGCAAAGCTGCTGACAGCCACACAATTTGGTGTGGAACATCAAAAATTGGGTTCCCTAGAGAAGCAGGAACAAACACAAGGATATTTTTCTTACGAATTAAAGCCTAAGAAAAATGGCTTTGCATAACAGCTGCTGTTCTTTCTTAAGTGCGAGTTACATATGTTTTTCTTGATTAGACGCATGCAGTTGAACTGGGTTGAAACAAGCCTAATCCTTCAACCCTGACAATCTTTCTGTGTTGCTCTGAAGCTGCATAATGCTATGAAATGTAGAAGGACCAGGAAAACATGGCAGATCTGAATTTAGAGCAAGTTTCACCCAGAACTTGTCCCTCCTTCAATAGACACAAGATTTAGAAGTCCTGGCCTGTTTTCACACTGCTGTAAAGCCATTGGTATCAAAAATGTCATGAGTTTAAAACAGCAACAATTTGGTGGTGAATCGAGTTTTCAGAATGAAGGTATCATAAATATTTGATAATTTGATAATTTTTGTGCAGCCCAGTTTCAGCCAGCTGAAAGGGACCTAGTTTTCAGTAGGCAAGTGCTTTGAATGATTTTAAAGTCAGGATGTCTTAAGATGTCTCACACTGAGTGCCCAGAGTCACCAGTAATCATTGAAAATATTGCACCACCTAATTTGGATTATTTTTCCAATACCTTTATATCTTTATGTTAATCAGGCTCAATGAATATTAAAGAAATTTCAAAAGTTTTTTGTTGGGAAAAAAACAGGGATGGTGTTTGCTTACTTTTATTGAAATACAGTCAGATTGGGTTTATAGAAAACAGGTTACTGCCCTCTGTTCCTCTTTTGTTTCATGTCAAGTTTCACTCACAGGGTTTTGTAACACAACCCTGCCATACAGCGTAGTAGTAAATATTGCAAAACAGTCTTTAATTCTGGCTGCTAAATTGTTTTCACTGAAATACAAAAGATCACAGAAACTTTTCTTCTATGCTCAGATTTGGCAAAACTGGTCACTTCAGGATCCAGATTTTACACTGATTTAAGAACATTCCTTCAAATATATATTCATTGAAGTGTCATGTGTCCCCTCCCTCTTTTTAATCAGAGAATCTTTCTAAAGAGTTGTTCGAATCACAGAGCAGCTGAGGTTGAAGAGGGCTCCAGCCGTTAGCTAGTCCAATGCCCTGCTCAGAGCGCTGGTTGCTCTGGGCTGTCCCCACTTCAGTCTTGAACACCTCCAAAGATGGAGATCCCACAACCTCTCTGAGAAAACTGTTTCACTATTTGATCACCTTCGTGGTGATTTGTTTTTTCATGTATCTAAATAGAATTTCCCATGTTCCAAGTTGTGTCCTGTGCCTCTCATCCTATTGCCGTACAAGCCTGAGAACAGTCTGGCTTCATCTCTGTATCCTCTGATCAGGTAGCTGTAGAAAGCAGTAAGGTCTCCCATTTGCCTTCTCTTCTTAAGGCTGAACAGGCCCAGCTCTCTGCCTCTCCATCTATATCGTGCTCCAGCCCTCGACCAGCTTTGTGGCCCTGCACTGGCCTTGTTCCAGTGCATCAACATCCTTGGCTTGAGCTACAGCCTCCGTTGGCTTCCCACCTCTTAATTGATGCGGTTATGAAAAGATTTTTCCCTTTTGGCATAATGAAAGGGATGCTGCCTTAATTGGTTCCCTTCAGATTAGTGATTTGAATAAAACATAGCTGAAAAAGAAGCAGCAAATTTCTCCCTACTGAAATAGATCCATCACCACTGTGGTGCTACTTGAGCAAAGCAGGCGGGTATCACTCTTCTCAGCTTCTTGACATTATTTTTAGATGTGTTTTGCGATTTTGAGGTACCATTTGGGTGTCGGGGGCTTCCCTTTTTTCTTTTTTTTTTCTTTTGAGGATTAAAGCTTTTGAAATTATTTATTTACGAGCCATGAAAATCTCCCCAAAATGGATTTTAACAAGTGTGTAATTGGATAATTTGACAGCTCGTAAGCTGAAGCCCCAGAGATCAGGAATTACACTTCACTACAGAATAGTCGTTCTTCATGTAGAATTAATTAGATTTCCTCTAGATTACAAGTAGTAAGAAGAGTAGTCAATTAAGAGAATTATTCTCAGACTTTTCCATCCTTCTTTTAATTGCCAGCCAGTGGTATTAAGAATTCCTTTTTCTATGTGAGATGTCCTCAGAGGCAGGATGTCAGAAAGAGGATGAGGGACAATGGATTAAACACTGGCCCAGGATTCAGAAGAAATGACTGTGGGCTTTGTGTGCGACTTTGACTCACCTTCTGAGGGACTGATTATCCATCGGGCCTGAAAGCTGCTGGGTTCACGGGAGGCAGACAGCAAAACGAGGACAGGTTCCTGATCAGTCGAGGGTAATGTTTTTCAGCGGCGGTGCTAAGTCAAGCAACATTTACTCCTCCCCCACCTCACTCCCAGCTGGGTTAGTGCAAATGCCTATGCAGCTGCTGCGGAGCTGGGCTGAGGACCTGAGCTTAGCTAAAAATAACCATTGGTTTTTTTGTTGGGTCATTCTGAACCCAGCTCGGTTCCCCAGTTTGCTTCATCACCTGCCCATACAAAAGGAACAGTGGCACAATCAAAAGAGCAGTTAAAAAAGTGGAGGCAGAAGCCACGTCAGGCAGCATGGCTCCTGAAATGACAGCTTCAGGAACAAATATTGGCAACAGCCTAAAAGATCTGGAAGGAAGCTTAAAGCTTTGTCATGCACGGACATGGACAGGGCATGGACAGCTGAACAGGATGGAAAAGCACTCTGCTCTGGCCAGTCCTCTCCAAGAGCAGGGCCTGGGGCACACAGCAATGGCGGTGTCACCTTTGTGGTGATTTTGCTAGTTTTGTTTTGCGTTGCTTTGGGGCTGTGCAAAACGAATTTGACAAACTGGATTTATGTGCAGCATGTTTCTCAACCTGAAAGCATACATGCAAGGAGATCTTTGGTCTTGTACCTCCTCTTTCTCCTTTCTTTCACGCTGGCTGTTGGAGTGGCTTTCTGTGTGGGATAGCAAACAGCAAAGGAGGGGCTCAGAGGGGGAAATAATTTTGTTTAGACAGGAAGGGATAAAGCAGAGCAGACAACTGTGATTCAGATGGATGTCTGAGTCATACATCGTACCTCCTGAGGCTCTTTCTGATATAAGGCACGTTACACTGTGCCTAGGGAGAAATTTAGTCTGTGAACTGTGCAGAGGTATATTTTCAGGTGCTACTAAGTGTTGTCAGGAGGAGCCATATGAACACATGGTCTCCAGAAGAGTGGTCCTATTCACCTTGGGAGAAGGACAGTAGAGACTTGCCTAAAGGTAGATGACATGGACCCAAATCACCCAGAATTAAGATCTCCGAATTTAATGTTTACTGAATGCAGAGAAAATAAATTTGAAAGAGGAAGTTTGTTTCATTTTATTGTGACCTTCAGAGAAGGAATGAGGAAAAAAAGTAAAATAGGAAATCTGTATAGCTGAGATTTCAGAGTGCCTAACGCTGTTTTATAATCACTGATGTCATTTCTAATTGTGAGGAGAATACAAAAAAACAACAACATCAAAATGTGAAAAGTGTTCATTTAAAAAAGCTTGACATTTAAAGAGACTAAATTGCAGGCATATAAGAAATGTAAATGTGAAATAAAAAAAAATCTGGTTCTTTTTCATACCACTTACTAGTAGCTCTATCATGAAATAACAGAATCACTACCCTGGAGTGGGATTGTGCAAAATTACTACCCTGGAGATACAGTAGTTACAGTTCAAAGTGACTTTTTTCTGCAATGCTAAACTTCTATTTCCTAAACCCATCAGCTCCAAACAGAGTGAAAGTAAGTATTTAAACCACTCTATACCTTGCATGAAAATCAGTCCTGACAATTTGAAAATAGATTGCAGGACTTTCAAATGTTCAAACCAGCAGTAAAAAACAATAATTGTTAAAATATATAGAAAAGTAGTGCAGTTTCATAAAGAACAGCAATACACAATAGTGATAAGTCTTTTCATTGTAATTCATACTAAAAATCCCAAATTCTGCTTGTAATATTTGTGAGGGAAATTACTTTTGAATTTAAAAATAATTCTCTCTGTTTCAGTGGAATAAAGGTGTGTTGTTTTCACATATGTATTTTCTCTTTGACCTTAAAAAGATGTCAGAAAGTGGAGTTAAGTTTCCTTGTCATAACTGGGTACAATCTAATATATGTATATAGCTCTTTGCTGATTCGGTGATAACAGGAACCACTAAAAAAAGTAAAAAGCTTAGACGTGAGGGGAAAAACAAACCATTTCAACATTTAAAACAGAGAGGGAAAAAAACTGAACATATGTAAAAATATGTAAAATATACATCTAATTTTGTCATAAACAAAGCCAGAAAAGATCTGTATTGCAGCTGGCATCCAAGAAAACCAAAGCTCTCCTACTTTGGGGACTTGGTTGAGCAGACGCAGTAAAAGCTAGTGTCAAATTTTGTAGTTTAGGGCATGTTTCGTTCTGTGGTCTGTTAAATGATTTATTAATTTCTTATTGTAAAAAACTTAAATTTTTTTAAACTTGGCTTTCTAAAGCAATACTCAGCTTTCTCTCTGTCCCAGCCCCAGTCTATGTTCCCCTGGCTTCTATAGAATGAGTGGAAGGTCTTTAGGAGAAAGAAAAAGCACAGTTCTAGTTATCTTTGTTTCTAATGTACCTTTTCCATATTAAACCAGGAAGATGTACATAAAGAATGAGAAAGTGTTTTGTTGGTATTTAGCCAGAATATAGATGGACTATTCTGTGAGTTTGAAGATGTTTCCTTTCCTTGCTTCTGTTTTCCTTTTCATGTGTCTCCACAGCCTTATTAAATAGCATGCTTTCTGAGGCAGAGACTGCTTTAAATATATTATTTATGTATAGTGTCCATAACGGCATGGCTCTGATTTCAGTTGGATATGCTGGGTTACAATATAATGTTAAGAATAATATATGAGCAAGCTCAAGTAATGGAGATTGTCTGCCTGCTCAGTTTTTGCAAGGGGACTTGAAGAAGTAATTTAGGACACTGTAATTACGAGACCTGGTGAACAGAACATGTTGCTAGGATTCTGAGCAATAAACTTATATGGGGGGCGGGGGGGGCAGGGAAAGAGCCAAAACCTTCAGTCCTTCAAAATAGGTTCAGCGTTTTCTCATTGTCTGACATGGAAATGTGACAATATCCAGTCTGACCATTTTTTTTTGTTTTGCTTTTGAAAAATCCATGTGCTCAGATCACTCTGGTTGCCCTTATCCTGGTCCAGCACAAGGCTGCTCTGTATTGTCTGCTGGTATCTGTGCTATGAAAGGAAAACATAACATGATTAGTCATCAGGCAGGATTTTAGCTTTTTCATTTTAGGAGGAAGATCTGCCAAGTTAGCCTGTTTTTGTGACATTTCTATTTAAAAGTGCAATAAGATACAAAAAGAGAAAGGGTTTCCAGCTGGAAGAAGTGATTCTTCTTCCAGGATAAACTCAGCCAAATTACTGGAGGCAGAGGAAAGCAGTGGTTCTGCAGTGCAGACTGAGATGCCAATTTCTGGCATCCCAGCAGCTCAGAATGAGGTTGAGCCTTATAGAAACTGAGGTTTTGTTAATGTTTGGGACTGTAAGTCATAAAGAACTGGGCTAACAACTGGAAAAGATTGGGAAACCCTGGCACAAAATCTTTTCCTTTCACTTCCGTACATCCCAATAATCCAGATTAACAAAATAGAAGGAAGCATCATCAGGGATCTGTTAGGAGATTGAGGAGGCAGACTTTACTGCCTTGTACATGTCTCTAATGGATTCTCATAGTCCACAAGACTTCAAAGATTAAGGTAAAAGAATATGCTTTTCTGTTTCTCTTGATAAAATTGCACAGGGACATCAATGAAGAATGTAATCTGCGGAGAAACTCAGAAAATACTAGAGTAAGGGAAGAACTGAAATTGTTTTGCATTTGCCATTTATCAGGGGCACTGAGGTTTCTATCTGGAGTTCTATCACCTTCCCCTGTCCTGTTACAAGCAGAGTCTGAATAAAAGAGAAGCCAGCACTCTTCCAGAGACCTTGAGAGCTGACCTGATTTCATCACTGTAGTAAATTCCCTCTGGGCATTCTGCAACCTGATAGCCAGGTTTTTTCTGCTTTTGTATTGCCAGCAAACCGCCCCTTCATACCATTGCTACACTGAATGGTCCTGCATGCCCACATGAACAGCTGGGCAGTTATCACCTCTGCAACATCTGGCTGGCCGAGAAGTGCCCTTGCTCCTTTGTGAGCTGGGTTTGATCCAGTACTGTCAAGAATAAGATTGCCCACCTTGCTATCTCCGGTGTACAGCAGGTGGTGGTGCTCTGATCACGTGCTCGTTTTCTGTTTATATCCTTTTCAGATTTACAGAATTTCTTGTTACTTTCTGGAGTGTCCAGCGTGGAGGCACTTTAAACTTCAATGCGTTTATAATAGTGTTTTAGTTCTCTTTCTGATAAGGACTTTATTGACCAGACCTTAATTGTAAGAATTCTTGCTGCTGATGTCTGAAAGCAGTTAGTAAACATGAATCTTCTAAAAAAAGACTTAACAACTAGCGAAACTATTAGTAAACCAGTAGCACGTTGTGGTAAGATGTTTGTAGATACATGGGCTATTTGTTTATGTCTATAGATGCTTGTAGATTAACAAAGTAAAGGTTCCTTTTGCTATTCCCCCAGGTGAGAAGGCAGCTATGTCATTAAAAAGCAGTTTGGCTGTACAAACACAGCCATGGTTTCTGCTGCTAGAGCTGTACTAGGATCTTCTTGATACTTTTCATACTGTTGAGCAGCATAGCTGGCAGAAGGGTGTTGTGCAGGTCTGTACTTTGTAATCCTAACGTTAGAGAAAGTAACAACAAATTTATCCTTAAAATAACCAGGATATTTATATACAGTCACAACAATGCTATAACATGTAAAACTCAAATAACAAGTGACATGGATTTAATAGTGTAAAAAAAGCAGTAGGCTATCTCTGAGAAACTACCTGAAACTTTTGATCGTCACAGGTTTTAGACAAGACCAATTAGACAATTTAAAAAAGGGAAGGGAAAAGCACTGATATGGAAGTACATCTTTACAACATTAGGTACAGTGTCAGAAGAAGGTAGTTTTAATTCCTCCTCTGACACTGGCTTTCTAAGTGCATGTGAGTAATTCTATCAAAATACAGTAATTTCTAAACCCAGCTGACCCGTCTGTGCATCCACTTCCTCACTTGTGTAACAAGGATACCGTGGGGGTTTTGTTCCTTTCTTCTGAAGCAGTACAAGTTTTAGTCAAATAACATTTGTCAAGCAGTTTGAATTCCTCCAGTAGAAATTTTGCAAATGCTGAAAACAGGGGAGAAGAATTTGGATGCTCTCATAAACTGAATACACTAATTGTTTTAACTTCATACCTGTCTTCCCACTGCCCTCTGCTGGGTGGCTTATCTAACCTTCCACTGGATGGAATTTCATCACGCTTCAGTGTTTGCAGTACACCTGTGAATATCTTCTTGGTCTCTTTCTCTTGTCCATTTTGCAGGAGTCCTGCTAGAGGAAAGGGTGCCCAGTCATGCCCTTTCAAAAGTCACTACATGCACTAGAAAATGTATATTTGCATAATTCCTTCAGTAGTGGTTATTAATGCACAGAAAGGACTTAGGGTGGTAGCAAGGAAAAGGAAAGGTGGGAATGCAACAGTAGCTGAACTATGCTCTGTTAACAAACTGATATGCAGAAATAGCTGACATTGGGTTCTTATCTCCTCTCTTCCCCTGCCCCCCGCCGTACACCCCCCCCCCCCCCTTAAGTGGATTAATCAAGAGTTGCTTCATGGACAAATAGCTCAATGAAAGCATTTAACTTATTTCCTGTTTTTAAAAATCTTAGTACTAAGAAACATTGAAGAATGCTTGCAGTAAGTGCTTAGAGGAACTTAACAGAATCTAACGTTACATTTACTTAATAACTATACAGCAGATAGCACTTCTGTAATCTTTGGTACATCTTACCAATTTTAATGGTGATTACACTAGCAGCATTTTAATTGTATCACAGGGTGGAATTCTTAGTATGAGAGACTCTCTAATGCCACGTACACACAGGTCCCCTCCACGGTAAACACTTTCTGACCCTTTCCTTTCTTTCCACTTGGATATTGGCAGAGCTCTGTAAAACGTGGCTACGCAGAAGTGAGCTGCCAGGGAAACACCAGCCCGTTTGGGAGACGGGATGAGAGAGCACCAGCCTGGCACCTCGAGAAGCAGCTGGTAGCACTGGTCATCCCCCTCCCCTCCAAATCCCCACCCAGGGTGGGCGGTCCTGCAAAGAGTTTCACATTCTTCTTTCCTATTTAAGACCAAAAAGCAGCACTTGAGAAATCTGTCCCCATTTTGTTGGATGGAGGTAGAAAAAGCTTTATGTGATTTTTGGGGTGTATCTGGATGGTGGTTAAATACAGGCTGATGCCGCCCAAAACCATGGAAGATTTTAGACCAGCAGCTTTAGTTTGGGCTGTAGTTTCATGTTTCACTTCAGGCATTTGACAAATAACTTCAAATGTCAACCTAAGAAAAACTGCTGTGGAAAACAAGTGTTAGTCCAGCTGCATCTAATGCAAGCACTTTACCTTGTCACTATATCTTTGAAGGCTGTGAAAGAAGAAAACTGCCTGCTAATGGGCTCCAGTTGGTTTTATTTAAAGAAAGATAGATCTCATTGTGGCCAAAGAAGAACTTTTGTTTTGTTGCTTCTTTTTATGTCTGTCTGATTCTCTTTCCACATACAATCTCTGCCTTTTGGTTGAAACTCAGGAGAGAAAGCCAAAGTGAACATTTCACACCTTGCTTGCATAAACGGTTCATATTGTTGGAAAAATCCCCACCACTGAGCAAATGTAATTATTTATGTAAGAAGAGATCCACAGGAGCTATACTACTATGTGACTACAATTCTTTATGGCTGCACAAATTACTTGCAGCTGCCCTCCTCTAAGCTGTTCACGAGGCATTAGAGAAAAGGATTGATTGTCAGAATTCACTGGAAAGAAATGAAAATGAGTTTATTAATAAAGGTATCAGTATAAGAGCTCTGAGCCACAGGCCTGTTGACTTCTTCCACCTGAACATCCCTATAGGCAGACTATCAGCTTGCTTTTTCTCGCTTATACTCGAGTCGGAATCATTCCCATTTCATGAGCGTTTATGTGAAGAAAATGATGCCCTACTTCTGTCCTGGATATCGGTGTAGAAGGGTACAAAAAGATCATCAGGTGATCTTCAAAATATATTAAAAATAATTTTCCATTTGTAAATTGTCTGCACTGAAGAAATGAATTGGAACAGACAGACAGCGTTTAGCACTTCTGAACTCCCTCTCGCGCCTTTTCAGAGTTGCGAGTGATTTGTTGCCTTTCTGCGCCAGCCAGACACAGAAAGGATGTGCCTGTTTGCATGTACAGCTACAGGTGTTTAATAAACAGTCTTCGAGGAACTTACCAAACCTGGGAAAGAGGGCTCACCTTATTTTGTGTTGCTTTATTTTTTTAATTTCTTGGTACTCTTGACTCCGCGGAAAAGCCAAATGGGACTGTCTGTTAGGACCCTGGGGGTAGTAATAGGTCTTAATGGTCCTCACTGGTGTTGTCTGGGGACTCCCCCCACAGTCATGGGCCCAGGAGCCCCATTTCAGCTCAGCCTAGGCCAATCAGCCCTCCCTCACAATCACTAAACCCTCACAGCTACCATAGCCTCAGCAGATCATTCGTCCTTCTGCCATTCCTTAATTTTTTCAAGTGTGAATTTTCTGCTTTTAGAAGATGTATGTATGACTCAATTCCCGTGTAGTGATCAAAGGCATCTGAGTCGTCTTGCTGGGAAAACAGGTTATGCTAAAGGGATGGCAAATTCCCTCCATCTTCAGTTGGCCCTCGCTATTGAAAAGTTACTTAGCTTGCTCACAACTACATTATGAAGCCACATTAAATATTTTGCAAAGCTTCTTTATAGCTCTCGATAAGGAATGTTTTATTTGGACTTAGATGATTGTTGTAGGTCCCTTCCAACTGAAATATTCTGTTCTACTCTATTTAAGGGGTATACATTTGTACAGTTGGATTTTGCAAGATTCAAATTTTCAAGGTAATAACCAGGACCAGAAAGAGAACTTAAGAATCATGGCATTTAGCATGGAACATGGAAGTTATAAATATATTTGGCTTTTTTTTTTCTATCTATAAGTGTTCTTTTCTTTAGCACTTTAAGAGGTTTGCATAGCTTGATTTTTTTATAACCATGGCTAACTTATCTGCAGTGAGCATTGCTGAATCTGATGAAAACTGCTGTTAAAGATATCTGAATGAGACATAATGACCACAGCTTTTCTATTGCCTTTATCTGTAAAATTTAGTAAATGGATAAAAATGTGGTTTCTAATGTGCAAGAAAATTGTAGCTATATATAATTAGTGCAGGCTAAATGTGTTAGATGGAAAAAGAAAATTATTTTAAAAGATTGAAGTTGGTTATTTTTCTTCTCCTGGGAGTGTCATTTATATTGTTTCTTGCCAGTGGCATTCCATATGAAAACATGAATTGAGCTTCAAAAGTGTCTGTGTATTTGTTGCAGTTTTATTTTCTAGGACAAAACCAGGAGAAATAGTAGTACTTAATATTTCTCTGAATATGTCTGAAAAGCACAAAAACTGTAATCCAACCTTGGCTTGAGAAAGGTTTGCTTCTGAGTCACAACTAAAGGAGAAAAGGTAACATGAGGAGGGGAAGGGGATGGCCAAGGAAAGAAATGCATTTGCCTGTAGTGACACCGAGAGACCTAGAGGGTATAGCAAAAGGAGAAGGCATATAGTCACCTATTAGTTCCATCCAGGTATATCCAGAGAGTGCTAGAGAGTAGAAAAGGGAATAAAAAGAAACTCATATATATATATATATGAGTTATATCTTGGTAGCTCTGGCTGTAATTGCTCACCAGAGGCAAAACTATTGCTGGTGCACTGTCCGTTAAAATGCTTATACACTATTCATGCACTAGTGAGGTATTTAATACAGTCTTCCTCTCATACGAGTTTGAGTTTTACTGCCCCGGTTCTTGCCTGCTAAATATCTCAACATGTAGATATTGTTATTGATTTGTAAAGTATTTCTTCTCATTTCCTTAAAAATTTGGATCGTTATATGTGTCTTCAGTTATAAAACAAATCCTACTGCATGCATTATTTTTATAATCAGCTTTAGTTATGTTTTCAGGTACTTGTAGTCAGCACTGGCAACAGATCTTCTGGGATCAGCATTTTGTAGATGAGGTTTCTATAACAATACTTGTGGGATGTCATTAAAGGGTTACAAATACAGTTTGGCTGCAAAGAATTTGATTAGTGAAGCAATGCAGAGTTTAGTACAGCCAGTCAGTGCTGTTTGGCATATACAGAAGTGAATCATAGAATAGTTTGGGTTGGAAGGGACCTTTAAAGGTCATCTAGTCCAACCCCCCTGCAATGAGCAGGGACATTTTCCGCTAGATCAGGTTGCTCAGAGCCCCGTCCAACCTGACCTTGAATGTTTCCAGGGATGGGGCATCTATCACCTCTCTGGGCAACCTGTTCCAGTGTTTCACCGCTCTCATTGTAAAAAATTTCTGCCTTATATCTGGTCTAAATCCTATGCTCTTTTAGTTTAAAACCATTATTGAAGACTCTTGGAGGGCATGAACTGTGACCTGAAAACATCCTTATTGTTTAAATATACTTCTTTGCATCTTTATTTCAAAAAGCAAAAATGAACATGTGGAATGTTTCTCTTGAGCATAGCTGGAGAATAGATTGGAGGATTCAGAGCATGTGAAAT
The DNA here is from genome assembly GCF_018139145.2 of Gymnogyps californianus. NCBI lineage: Eukaryota > Metazoa > Chordata > Aves > Accipitriformes > Cathartidae > Gymnogyps > Gymnogyps californianus. Next base: position 11,127,787 of record NC_059486.1, read on the forward strand.
CCATTGCTAGAGTATATCAATAAATACACTATTCTTTCTCAGTGTTCTTAAATGGACCATAGTGAAAGACTGCACCAACAAATTTCTACATTTATGCAGGCAGAATAGGTAATTACACACTGCAATGCCTGTTTAAGGCACAGGTACCCATTTCACAAATACTAATGAGCCTATGCAAATGCTGGGTGCAAGGAAAAAAAAAACCAGCATCCTTTGAAAATTTATCCCTTTAGACCAAATTTTGTCCTTGAATATGCACGCAGAATTTCCGTTGACTTTGATGGGCTGTGCATGAATACATTTGACAGAAGAATTTCATCCATAGACTTCCCTTTCTTTTCTGCAGCTTCCTGCTTGGCTCTTACATTTTTATTTTCTCTTGGTTTAGCTAATCAAAATATTCCTGCATTGCTGCATTAAAAGGAATTTTCTTGGGACCATTTACTGCTTAGTTTAAAATTATTATTCCTGAAAATCATTTAAATGAGGTGCCTACCATAATAAAATAAATCTTTTTATTTTATTCACTGTGTATTCAGCAGGTAGCTGATACAATAGCTTTAGAAACTGCGCCATGTATAGTTACAACTGAAAGGAACATTGTGTTTTTCAGAACACAGACATGGAGCATAGATAATCTGCCTAAAATCTCTAACAATAAGCAGGAGTTCCATATATTAATTTGGGCATGAACCTTTTATCTTTGTTGACCACTGGATCTGTATATTCGACTCTACTCAGCTAATGAGGAATAGCCTGATACTTGAGTGAAACAAATCAGCTGGAGCCAGGTGGTAGACTAAAAAGGATCGAATTTTTTAAACCACTGACTCCCACCAGTGTGATTTGATGCTACCCCACCTCCAGCAAGGCTTGAGATCTTGTTAGGCTTGTTCAGTTTGATGAACATTTCGATCAACAACAGCTGCCCTACCACTGCCAGTTCCAGTGCCTATCTCAAACCATCTTTCCTGTTTTGTAAGGGGCCTAGATAAGTGAGCTGGCCAGTTCTTCTCTTCTATTAAGGGTATAACGGGGTAAGCAGAGGCCTTCCCTATGACAGATTAGGCTGTGAAGGTATTGTCTTGCGTTGATTTTCATCTCACTGTGTGAGATAAGCTAATCTTATTTTGCAAAGATGACCATTTCTAATCACTAATCTTTAAGGTGCATCATTTAAACTCATAGAATTAGAGGACCTTTAATACAAAAAATATTTTGCCATCAGTCCTGCCTCCCATTTCAGTGTGAGGAGAGGAAAAAAGGAAAGGAGATGTTTCCCATCCGAGTTTCGGCTAATATTTTAATACTTCTGTTGAAGACTTAAATTTTTGCCCACCCAGGCTGACTCATAAAAACAGCCCTTGCTTTGCTTTTTGCTTCCCTGCTCACTGGTAAACTTTTCTTTTAACCTCACCTTTTACTGTTCCTCTTGTCTTTCCTTGCTAAAACTTACCTCTGCTCTCGACTGTAGGCAACAATGGAAATTTCAGATGACATTGCCAAGTCCTTGGCTTTTTCAGTACCTATTAGTAACATAAATTTTGCCTGTAGCCTATGAAAGGTGGCATGTCTGAAAGTGGTCTGCTTTTTCCCCTATATATGAAGCCAGATTTGAGTGCTCAAAATAGAACCCAGACGTCACTTGGTATGAAAGTCTAATGCAGGAGGGAAGTCCCATTCCATGGCATCTTCCTTCCCATTTAGGTAAATGGCAAATTTCCTATAGATGTTAGTGGTGCAGTGTTGGGTATTCTGCCTGTTTTCCATAATAATATCTTTAACATTGGAATGAATATTTATGTGTCTATATGCTTTTTAGAATGTTTACGTTGGAACAGCTTGTAAACTGTTCCTTTGATACAAGCCTGTTTCTGATCAGAGTATTAAGAAAGCAGATTGTTTAAATGCATCCATTATGATAAGTCAATCAAAAAAATTCCATGCTATACAGCAAATATGGAAATGCCTCATTCATTTGCTGATGTCAGATTTTTAGGGGATACCAACACTATATTGTTAATATTATTATGAAGCCTCAACTGGGAATAATCAGAGTGTCTCACCCTCTATAACAATTTTTGGAAAGCAGCTTGCGATTGACTATTTAATGAAGCAGAAAGTGGAGTTAGGGTTGCATTATAGGAGAATACTGAAATGAAATGAAATCTCATCCTCAAAAGGAAAAAACCCCTAACTTTCTAGCTCCTCTTCTTCAGATGTCTTCATTTAAATGCAAATAGCAGCTTCATCCACAATGAAATAAAAAAGGCCTCTTTTTTTCCCTGGGAAACAATAATGAGGGTAAATTTAAGTCATTTCATTTTTGTAATAAGATAATCCTTTTCAAAGCTCATGGTAATATTATGATAAAGGTTGATTTTAAAATTATTATTTTGGGGTAGAGGAGTGTATTTTTGGCTCTTGTAGAAGCAGGAATTCTGAATTCATTATAACTCTGCCCAGATGCTGCTCCTGGGGTCAGTAAGTTCAAGGATCTGATCTAGATTCTGTAGAGCCCAGTGGGCAGATACTCCATAATAATATCTGCAACCAAATCTTGTCCCACCTACACTTTTTCTGGTTTTATGAAAATGACAGTACGGTACTTGTGGGATTTCTTTGTAGTATTTGTACACAAGCAGATTTCATCAGCCCAAGACTGGTTGCACTTATCTAATTTATTGACTTTAGCAACAGTAGAGGAGATGACAATATGTCAAGATGACTATGAGGTTCTTGAACAAGTGTTCTGGCTTATCACATACTTTCACTCAACATCTCACTGATTCTGGCCCAGGCTGTACTAAGGATGTCCAATTGCTGCTGGTGTGGATAAAACAAAATTCATTTGTCCGCTGTATTTCTGACACTAAAATTCTGTATCTTGTAATATATGTTCTTTATAACACTGATAGGCAGTGTGCGTGTCTGTTTATATGCGTAGGTGCAGTGATTATAGATCTGATAAACTGCAGTAGCGTTTAGCTGTTAGCATGAGCATTTGATAACTTTATCTGTCAGTTCTCCTTGAAACATGTTACCCAAATCTTATTATATCTTTCCAAACTCTGAGCAGCTTCAAAGTACATCTTTCCTTTAAAAAAATTCAAGACAAAAACATTTCTCTTTCTCTAGTATCTCATTGGAATGAAGTCCAGGATAGATAATATGCAGTGTTGGAAAGAAGTTAGAGCTTGTTGATAGAGGAATATTAATTTTATACAACAGCTTAATATTCAGAACTCAAAATCTTTCTATATAGCCATGGAAGGTCCAAAGGCAATAGGATATCACAGCATACAGGTATACAGCAAGATCTTTCCAGCAGTCCAGCAATCAAAACATACTTTTATTAATGTATCCCTTGTTTATCAAAAATCAAATTATTAATGTAACTATTAATAGATATCAGAACACTTGTTGCTATAGCTACTGAAAAAGAATGGGCTCCCTATTTATTTCAAGTGATTGGCCAGACTTTACCCGTATGCCCTTGGTGGTTTGGGGGTATATTTCATCTGCGAATAAGCAAATACCAGTCTTTCAGCCACAAACCGATCTAATAGAAATTAGTGGGAAGATTTTAAAATTGGCAGAGACCACTTTCTGTAATTGGTATTATGAGTATCAGTAGTATTAGTTCTAATAGTACTATTACTATCAGCTATATGTATAGTGTTTACCTGGTTATATCAAGCCTTTGTTTCACTTTTAATACATGTCTATAAGGATATTTCATGTTCATGTCAGTAATCCTTGGCTGCTTCTTCAGATAGTTGTTTGAGTTCTATGTCATGCATTTTGAAGTTCCTCTCAGCACAGCAAGAGGGCAATAACATGTATTATGTCCAAGATCGTCATTGCAGTATACTATTGATATATATTACCTGCATTTTGCTTTTCTTTCTATTGCATATTTTTACATTGTTAGACTTTAATTAGCACATTAAATACATAGTTTCCCTTTATGAAGCCAGAAGGGTTTTCTTTGCAGGGAAAATGAGTGGTTAAATTACCCTCCTACTAATGGATAAAACGTAATTAACATTGTCTTGAGGCTAATTTTCATTTATGCTGCCATTCTCCGTAAGCTGAACATCATTCTCTGGGAAAAGTCAATGTGTCACTTTTATTAGCCCAGTTTGCACTTTAACACCAAGAAAATTAATTCAAGATACATTAACGTACTTAACTTCAAATACAATGAAATGATCTGATGACAGAAGATAAGTCTAACGTGTCCTTTATGAAGTCATGCAGTTTGGTTGTGTGTGTGCTTGCTAAATGGGATTGTATTTACGTGTGTGCACTTTGTGAAAAGGACAGAATGTAAAAAGCATTTCCAAGCCAGCTGCTGTTCATAAACTTGCCAAGGTTTTCATCCTTTCACATGTGAACGGTAGCCAGAAAACTTTTTTTAGGCAGACTTTCTTTCAATCAGCTATGTTATCTTCAAAGGCTACAGCTGTGCAATTGTATCTAAGTTTTTAGGCCTGAAAAATATCGATGATATCTGTTCCATCCTTGTAGCACAATTGCAGAATCATTTGCAATAGATTTTGGGGCATATTTTAGTGCCTTAGAAGCCTATAAGGAAAACCACTTCAGAAACACAGGCAGTGGACCAGAGCCTTAAATGACTTTTTCTACTCTGTATGTTTTAAAATATCTAGTCCATGCTGACACGTGTGAGACAACTGGGACTTCCCTGCTTTCACTGGGATTTTACAGTCAGGTGCTTGTTAGGAAATGTTTCCCCACATTTAGTTTCCATTTTCCATTGCCCACTCTAGTCCTAAAGCTCCTAGTTATAGTCCTCTCTGGGCCCCTAAACAATACCTCTTTCCCTCTCCTTTGTTTGGGTCTAGCGCTAAGAGACTAGCTCCCTGCTATGGAAAATGCTATAATGTAAGAAATACATATCTATTGAATTACTGTTACAGATTCTTTCCAGTAATTATTCTGACTGCTGCTGCTGCTGACAGTGGTTCACCCACATCCTGAGCTAGTTGTTGGACGTGTTTCACCATAAATGGTATTACGGTGAGATAATGAACCTCCCTTCACCTTCAATCAATCCACCCCAAGAACACACTCCCAAAACAGAGCATGACATAGCAGACCTCTGGAATCTTCATCTTTTCCAGAAGTGACTCCCTGATGCTTGATTTTTTGTTCTGATTGCAACAGTAACAATCTGACCCTGAAGCATGTATGTGGAAGTCAAGTGTTTTGCTATTGTTTTTCAGTTCTTATATATCCCCCATGGACAAACCTTTAGCACCTGCAAATCTGAAACAGTAATAACCATGGTGATGAAGAGAGACTGCGGTGTGATTATAGTTTTGCTTTGCCCTCTATTGGGAGCACCTTTTTATAGCAGTAACCTCTCTGTGTAACACTGTAAAAATAAGTGGGATAGGATGAAGGCATACCAGGTGTGCAGAGGGAGATAAACTCAAATAGTACTATATTATGACAGCAAAATCTACTGGTTCTTGTAGAAAAATATGCTTTTAGAAGAGACTGGATGTTTCCACAGTAAAAAGCTCAGCAATTTTACTTCAATTGCTACCAGAGACTGCAGAAGCAGGAGTGAGGAGTGTAAGGCAGGTGCCCCGAATGGTCACCTTCCCCAGTCCTCTGCTTCTGCAGAGCTGAGTGCCCCCCACTACAGAAATTATTCTAGCCCTACGGAAAGTGAGAGATTTGGGGGTTTGCAATTCTTTTAGGTACCCAAGAGCAGAGTTTGGCACTAGATTCTGTAGAATATGGATGAAACCAGTATTCAGAGTGAACTTACAATGTGTCTTTGGTTTTGGCATTTAGGAATAGTTCTGCATCCATCACCTGCCTCTAGGGCGAGAAAACCAAAAATAATCACAGAGCTATCATGAATGCAAAAATATCTTATTGATAAACTTTTCCTTCTCAACACATTTTCAAGTCCATTTTGCCTTGGATAATTATCACAGTGAAAAATGCTTGGAATCTCCAAGATAAGTTAACTTTAATTCAGGCCGAGAGATCAATCTCGGACCAGCTGATTGCCTGCTGTAATCAACCAAGGGTCTGATTTCAGGTTGCTTTATGTAACAGTGAGCTGCAGATGGGTCATCACAGGTTAATCGGTGCAACAATGATTAATAGTTGAATTAAATGTGAAAAGGCCAGGAAGGGTGTATCTAATGCAATGTTTTTCTTCAGTTGCCTCCTTCTCAGGCTGTGTAGGAGCATGAATGCCTAAGTGGTTTTGTCCTTTCAGTGTGGTCCCTACCACGGTTAAGGATAGCATCTTCAGTGGCTTGGCAGTGGTGGGTAGAGCTATGGGAGTCAGCCAGATTAATCCAGTCTTTTCGGTGATGTACGTATCAGTTTGGAAATCTGTCTTTCTCAGTATAGAGTGGACATGTTTGTCTCAAAGTCATGTTGCAGCGTGTAAACACTCAGCAATTGACCCAGAGAATGGAGAGCACTTCACTGTCCATCCCAGCTCACAGTTCCGCTCTAAAGTTTATTGAGTTCATTTTAGGATGAGTTGAAAACCTCTCTGAGGAGTGGGAGTGAGGTCTGGACTCTAATGCAGCTGAGAAAAAAGTATAGGGGAAAAAAAAAGGCAAATTAAGACCTACTTGGTTCAGAAGAGCTGTGGATTATGGTACTAGCCTATCACTAGCACGAACAGCTAAGGAGAAAGGTGTATGTGAAGAGAAGATCCTGTTTGGACTCAGGTGAAATCCATAGGTAAAACCCCAAGGAACCTGTAGGTGAGAAAAAGAAGAACACCTAGTAATGGACACTGTAATCTTTCCCAAGTACAAGACAGGTATCAAATCTTGTGCTCTGCAAGAGTAGCATAATGGAGGAGACGGAATTTCTCTGGCTGCTTTCACTGTGTGGAAGTAAAACTTCTTGTAGGTTCAGAAACAGGGAAACGTTACGGTTTCCTGTTCCCTGATCAGAAACAGGGACATATACAGTTGTGTCTCCATCTGGTTCCCAGCTTGAGCCTTTGAAATTAGTACCTGCACCATGTGGTGCCTTCCTAGGAGCAGTAGAAGAGTAACCCACAGACTTGCTGCCATCCAAACGAGCGAGCCACAAAGTGTAACTTCTTAATTAATGTTTGGCAAAAAGCATAATCGCCACGAGGTATGTGGCACAGAATAAAGCTTTAACACAGCTGCCTTTTTTCAGCAAATTTTCAGTGGATCTAGCTGTTTAGGCTGAGCATGTGTTTTACTGAATTAGGCCCAAATGCATGAAATATATGAAGAAAAAGAGCAAAAGCACCTAACTCCAGAGATAAGACACAGTTTGCACCAAAGCAACAGATTTCTTCATTTTTCTGATTTTGAATGTAGTTAGAAAAAGAAATACGTTCCAAAAAAATCCAACCATTATGGCATTAAATATATATATATATCTCTATCTTAGTAACAAGGTTGAGGGAGGCCTAGCTGATAAAGTTAACATGAAAAGACACTTTTTTCTGTAATGCACAGCCTGGTCCTGTGTACAGATTGTGTTTAAAAAACAGTTTCAATAGACACGTTTGCTGCTCAGGATCTAATCTCAGCAGGAATGCTCAGCCCACCTGCCCATTATTGCTCTCATTAAATCAGTGTGCCCAGTCTCAGCATATTTAAGGGTCTCTCAGCATTTCCATTTAATAACCATCACATGCAATACATTGGCCTCTTTCTTTGTATTGCACAGAGGTTATCAGTATGCTGTGGACACTATCGTATTCTGCAATATATTTAAGAAACAACAGGATCTAAACTTGATTGAACAGTTTTGACTGAGATGCTGGATTAGCATTTCAAATACTTTTTTGTGCTAACCTCTTGGGTAAGCCCTAATTATTTAAAAGTAAAATGCTTTCAGAAATAGATGACATTGCTAATTGAAACAGTCACAAATGAAAAAATAATGTACATGCTGCAAGTTAACCAAAACAATTTGGCTGTCTATAGGGACCATTACAGCAATCAGAGGTAGATTAACTATGGGGAGGAGCAGGGGGGAACAGGGAGTCTGTAGCAACATATACTAACTAGGAGCCAAAACACATTTGTTACAAAATGTGTATGGACTATTCAGTCTTTCTGTTACCTGATGTTGTGTATTATTATTGTACATTATAGTCACGCTACATAATTTCATAATTGTATTCCTAGAAAATTATATTCTATTTTCCTATTTAAAAAAAAAAGAAAAAAAAGAGGACAGTAAGAATCAAAAGAAATGTAATATCTTTGGACACCTAAATTCTGCTTGGTACTTTCAAGAAGATGAATTATTCTAAAACTGCCCTTCAAGCTGGAGTTTGAAAGTTATCCGTTAAGTGCGCAGAGTAGTGTCAGCTTCGGGACTGCTCTGTTCATCCCACTTTGCAGTGGGATGCATTACTGGTTAGATACGGATCACCATAATCACTGAGGCACCAATGAAGTGTCTGAAAATCTCACACTCGGTTTCTTCCTCCTTTCTTTTTTTTCAGTAAACATACAGGTCACAGTGGTTTTAGACATCTCATTTAAACTGCAGGTTGAATACAAAACATAGTTTTGTTCATAATTCCTGCATTACCTGGGAGCCAGAGCCTTGAGGTACCCATTCGAATGCAGTTTGAAGTCTACTTTCACGTGAGCTGGAAGGTTTCTTCTCTCTAACTGTGATCTCCTTAATAAAGGTTTTCTCTTGATTCAAGAGGAAAATGTGACCAGTACTGACAAGGGAAATCATAATGCTCATTCCATCCCAGGAGCACTCAGAAGTTTAACTAATTATGGTTTATAAGACTGGTGAATAAATGGTGCAGAACGAGCCCTATTTTGGTTCTGGGCTAAATAAGCTGCTACAAGGATCACAGCTAAAATGACAACGGATAGATTCAGTAGCTTACAGCAGCTACATCCAGGGCATTGTCTGAGAAGGACAGTACACCCCTTAGCAGAGAATTCAGCCAGCCCCAGCTCCTGCTGCTCTCAACGTACAAAGGAGAGGAGTGACGAAATCTTGGATCCAAAGGATCATTCTGGCCAAGCTCCAATTTATTAATTTCTTTCCCACTATATAGACACCGTCATCTCTTCACTACCTTTTTGCCCACTTCTTAACCTGTGCTTCTGCTTTGGCTCTGTAAGTGCACTATTTCAAGCATGAGCCGAAGGCTATGGGAATAAAAGTAGAGCCAGGAGCTTTAGTACCAGATTCCCGCTGGTTCAAAACACCTTTCCACCAAGTAGCAAGCCAACATTGACATCTCTGTATTTCAGAACTGAAGTGGTATTTTTCACAGTATTTTGGCTATTGGGAATTGTTCAGAGATAAGAGAAAAAAATGTTATGGGCTGTACTTATTGAATTCTATCCATCCTAATGCAGTTTCAGAGCAAATCCCTCCATGTCATGTAAGTAGGGCATTAAAGGAAACAGCACTCAAGATGATGCTGTAAAATGTGCTTTAATACCACAATCATTTATTATGTTCATGTTGTATCTTTCATAATAATAATGAATTTGAAAGCAAACGTTTATGCAACATAAACCTAGCTTAAGGCAGACTTTAGAGTTTAGAAAGCTCCAAATGCTGTTCAGAATCTCTCACAGGCACTTAGCTTAAATTCTCAGTGTAGAATTTTTTTCAACGAAATCTCTTCCTTTTCCTCCATTTCTTCTGCCTGGCTGACAATCATTCCCTGAGGTCGATGAGAGATGGATATTTTTATGACTTGAAACTTTGCTCTTTGACCTCTCTGAAAGCCTTAGGTTCTACCCATAAATCCCAGAGTACCCAGCAGCCTTCAGTCTGATGTCTCTCAGGAAGTCTGAGTGGAGTTTTGGTGGCTTTGCTTCTGTTGAAGGCATCTGTTGAAGGCTTTAATAGTGCTTTGTCTGCTCAGCAGTGCCTGCATTGCTACCAGATGGACGTTCCCAGGGCCTCAGATGGTGGGAGCCTTTTATAATACAGATCGCATTTGGCTAGAAGGAGAAAAATATATGAGGAGCCTCTTAATATCACTACAGGGATGTGTCTTTCTCATTTTGGTTTCCCCTTTCTCACGCATGATGGAGCCATTTCTGTTTCTTTGCTTCCATAGCTCCAAACTGAGCTCTAAAGTTGGTGCCTTGCTCACTATCCAAAGCCATCATCTGTCACCCCACTGAGGCGTCTCTTCTGTTGAATTTTGAGGGCGGACTATGGAAGAGCAGTTGGATATCAGAGGAAGACACTGCACTCAGCATTAGGGAAGCTTAGGTGCTGGTATAAAGTAGACTGCTTGAGACAGGATTCAAGCTCCTGTTGAATTTAAAGAGGTTTAATACTGGAGGTTCAGGAAAGGAGACCTTATTCTCCCTTGCTGTTGTTACAAGGTGAGCCAAGTCCTCCACCTAGTTGTGCAATCTACTGGTGAATGTGTAGTAGATGCCACCTTCTGAGCCTGACCTATAGATGATATAAATCTGTCAGTGCTGATGTTAGAGAACATGGCTGTAGTTTTTAGTGTAGGAGGTCTATAGTTTGGTAGCAATTTTATTGGTTATTATAGTGACCCTCACACACATTCCTCTGCCAGTTTAGGAAATAACTGAAAGCAAAGCTTATCCCAGAATACGTTGCAATTGGAGAGTATGAAAAAATTCTATGCCCAGTTGATCTATTTGTTGTATTCACAATACTCTGGTCCTTATTCTGGCGAGGCAGCCTACCTAGCAAGACATGACTGGTAGTTGTTCCTGAAAATGTCCTGTGAGATCACGACTACAACCTACAGAGCACTTTGGGTTAGAAAGGATATAAACTTAAATTAAATATAAATTGCATAAATTTAAGAATTCATGTGCTGTTTCCAACTCCCACTTGACTTCCTGGGGCTTCAGCAAGATTCTTCTGATGTCGGAGAGAAGTGAAGACAGAGAAGTTTCCCATGTCAAATATCTGAGCCCTGACGCTGAAGCAGTATGTCACCATAAAGTTATGTTGACAATTAGCAAACCCCCTGCCTCTCCCATATCAAGTCTTATTCAGCTGAATGGCAATGGATTATATTTTGTATAATGAGGCATGATCTATCCCAAGTATTTAGCATAATGGAAGAACAATAAATCATTCTGGAGTTGTCAGCATAAGACTTGGATGCTTTACGTTAGGTAAATAAACAGTGCCTCATTATACTCAGGAGTTTGTGTGAAATCAGGAGGCAGGAATCGTATTACTGTGTTTAGAATGGTTGATAATTATTTTAAACCATTGGAGTGAATAGGTTGTAATTCATTTGTACCTCCCTTTTGTCTGCTGTTGAAGAAGATTTGAGAAATAGCCGTGCTTGTAAGCACTGCTGTGTGCCTGGCACTGATAAATGTATCAAACTCTAGCATGACTTTATCTAAGAAACAGATTTTGATAGCTTGCTAGGATTTAGGTCATTGGATAATTCAGCGCAAACCACAAATCTTAATGCTATTGACAAAAGACAGAGCACAAATAGGCAGCCCTTTCGATAAATCCCAGACCTGTAAGTAGCTCTCTTTTCACAGATTTATAGTAAATGTCCTTGAAAGCTGTCCAAAAAAATGAACACCCTGGGTCTAGATTGACACATTGGCTTTTCAGATTTGTTGCATCCATGTTTGCCCTGTCAGACACATTGTAGAAGATCTGCTCTATAATGGAATGTGAATCTGTGCAGAATACGAACTTTCTAGGATGCAGATCTAACCTCCTCCAGTATGCAAGGAGAACTCTGAAATTACTAGGGTTGCATGGCTACCAGACTAGTTTATCTGGGACTTGAGTAAGTTCTTCCTACTCATCTTTTTGAATGTTAAAATCCTAAAGTGATAGACTGAGCTGCACCTCAGAAACCCAGGAGACTGGTTGGTTTGTGTGGGGAAAAGACAGGAGACAAACAAATTGGGAACATCAAAAGGAAGGGTAACATTAGGTGAAAGGATACATAATGTTCTGATACATTTTTTGTTTTTGTTTAGCTTTAATTTAAAAAAAAAAAAAAAAAAGGAAAAAACCTGTCCTTCAAACACCGATAAGCCAGCAGTGTCCATCTTCTGAACAGTGACTTCTTGAGCCTTTCTTTCAGAGGCTGGTCATCTTTTCCATGCTAGGAATAAATTTTAAATAATGTATATGATTTCAAAGTTTCTTTCCTTTTCTTTTTTAGAAATTCAGGTCTAGTCTAGCTTGAAACACTCTATGACAATAGAGAAGTACCATATGTCACACCTCAAAAGAGAGTGGAGACTGAGTGACAGACAGTGGTTGTGCTCAGATTAATCTAAATCCTGGTTTCTGGCATGCTTTAGTTAACGCTCATTTAATTCAACTGTGTAACATAGAGGAAAAAAAGTCTTTGTCAACCTCAGCAACCTACTCCACCAGCTGTAAAATTTCACAACACAGACATTATGTGTTTTGTCACTAAAACACATCCCTTGGGGTTTAGTGCCATTTTAATGAAAATCAAGAGATGAATACCTTTGTATGACTTCTGGAGATAGGATTTAAGACCTGTGGATTTGTAAAGCAAGCTCTACTCATTAATCTAAAGTCTTAGATCTCTTACCTTAGCAGAGGTAGAAGACAGTAGACATGAAGAAAAATACCCTTAGTGTGCGTTATCACTGGGGAAATTAGTTTCAGAATTGGGCCTGTGTTTCTTATGGAATTAATAAATTTGCAGGTGCATCAGGGAAAACTGTTCTTTACTGCTATCCTCCCCAAAATGAGGAACTCTGAAAATCCTACTCCACCAGTTCAGAAAGTCCATACTGGGAATCTTAACTTTAAAAGAGAACTCTGAATGTACAAAGGTGAGAAAGCATGTATGAGGGCTGTCACTTTTTTAGCACTTAGAGCAGCATCTGGGATAGAAACAGTGACCCAAGCACATCTTCAGGCACAGTCTGCTGGTTTGAGAGTCTGTAGGTTTTCTCCAACAGTAGCCATCAAACAAGACCAGCAAAGCATGAAGTAACTTTTTCTTCCCTTCTGCCTCTTGTTCCAACATTACTTAAAAAGCACTGCTTTCAGGCAAATGCACTGAAGACCTTTCTTTAAAACATGTTAAAATAATAACACGTTTAAAAAAAAAAGCCAAAATGCCAGGACTTTAAAATTATCGTCAAAGAGAGTAACAGTAGTTTATACTGTCAAATAGTAAGTCTATGCACAGAACTGCTCTCTTAAGTTTTCAGGTAACTTTTAGCAGTAACTTTGTGTTTAGTCCCAGTAGTTACACATCTGTGGTATTATAGGAATTGCTCTAATATTTTGACAGATGGGGAAATCTGGGGATGTAAGTACCAGTATTAATCATTCTGTCAGATTTAAAATCGATTCATGTATATTTTCTGCTTATTCTGTGATAGTGGAAAAGTCACCTGATTTGACATGCATATTTCAGAACTTTTCATTTCACAGGAAAAAATCAGAATAAGACTAGTAGGAGTGCAATGTATATATCATCTGTAATAGCTGTGTGCCTTGTGATCAAAGGCAGAACTTCTCAATACACAATTACATAGTATCATGATACTATGATCAAGAGCTGGCAAGAATCTTATCGGATCTGTGTAAGCAGGGTGATGACAAGTTGTTTATAGAAATTGATAGTGTGACCTTAAATTTTTAACTTTTTACCATGAGTGTGCTTGCCCTTTTCTTCTTTAAATGCTGTCATTTAATTTTCTGAGATTCTTCAACTCTTTGTCAGTCATCATTTACTTAGAGCTTGAAGGCAAAGTTCAGGTGTCGCCTCTTAGTCAGGTGTAACTATGGTAACAAGGCAAGAATTAAGATTTGTGGTCTTCCAGTGCACATTTTGCCTAGGGTTAATAATGACCCCAATGTTGGCAGCACTTAATATCCCCAAGCAATTACAGGAGGAATTGAAGGAAAATGAAGGAAGATGAATGAGGATATTGATATTGATAATTCTGTACGTCAGAGACCAGCTAGGAAGGAAATTAAGTCCTCCTGTGATACATGGGAAAGGTGGAAGTTCAAATTCCACGCTCTGTCTTCTTTTCTGAAGATCAAAGATGGACAGGACGTGGCCTGGCCCCATTTCCCTGCAAGGGTCCTATTTCAGGCTCCTTAGACCCCTCATCTAGCAAAGGGAAGGGCTGGGCAAATGAACCTAGTTTGGAGATGGAGATGTGCAGAGCTGGTGGTGAGCACTTCAGAGGACGTATCAGTGCTCAGGTATCTCTTCTTATTTCTCTGCAAGCTGTTCTTCTGAGGCAGCTTAAACTGACTTAATGGCTCAGTGCCTTCCTGGCCACCTTGGTCAGAAATCTCCATCCCATCCCATTCTGTCTGGTGGCTCAGCACTCATCAGACCCGAAGCTGAGCCATTTCAGCTAAGTCAGCAGAAAACTAACCCAATAAAATGCACTTAACTCTCTGCTGGCTTAGCAGGACCAAATGGTCAGCACAGGGGCTGAGAAGCAGGAGAGGGGGAGGGCTGTGGCAGCCAGCGTTTGCGTGCCTTGGGGAAGGTGTGTTGTGTTCCTATTTCACCATCTAGTAACATAAAACTCTGATCCTGCTAGCTTCTGCAGGAGAAAGTGCTTCCAGGCTTCAGCTCTGCCTGTTCATTGCCATCCATCCTTGGGTCATGTTTCTGCCTTTCCCAGCAGGGATATCAGATTTACGGCTTCTTGTCTAAATCACAACCATGAGGTTTTAATCCCCCTATCCTCTGAACTGCCATGGACCTGGTGAAATGGTCTTGTCAGCATGCTGGAGCTGGAGTCATGAACGAAATGCCCCATCTAACCTCTGGCATGATGCTGCTCTAACTACAACTGTCACTTTTGCCCATTGCAGCACATGGAAATATTTTGTGAGATTCATTCCACTTGCAAGGAAGCAAAGCTCAGCTCCAGCATTCATCATGGCCAGCTTTCAGAAACATCCATTTCCAATATGAACATCCCCTCCTCTTTGAACAGCACTCTCTGAGAGGATGTTAAATGTACTGCACGTAGATCTGATACGAAGTTCTGGTAGGATGTTACCAGTATTAGTAGACTTTAAATGCTCTGTCCCTCTGACTTAATTAGAAATAGATTATATCAGTTCATTGTAAATGAGCATCTGACACTGATCTTTGCTTTCACTTTGGTCTGGGTAGGTAGCTTATCAAACTACCTTTTGTCTAAAGTTGCTGCATGTCTACTTGTAGTCTTCTGCAATCATAAATATATCTGTTCCTACTTAGAGTCTCTGCACACCACCCACACATGGTCTGGAAAAGTCCAGGTGATGATGTGAATATAGATTAAATTGTATTTTAAGTATTACTTCTCTGATTGCAATTTCTGGTCCTCCTGATGAAGTGGTCTGTCTGTTTTGTTTGTGTTATCAATGGGAATGCTTTGAAAATTGCTCTGGTGCTAAGGAGAGCAGGAGGAAAACATTGCTTTACAGTAAGCATTTTGAAAGAGTGTTTGCATTTTGAAAGCATGTTTGAAAGAATGTTTGATGAAAGAGCATCAAATTAATTTCCCCAAAGAACAGGCTGAGCTGATCAAAACCAAAAATGATCATTGGTTTTGCACATATTTGAATACAAATAATTTCATTTCAAAAAGTCTGTTAAATGCAGCAGCTCATGGTTATTTCCATATTTCCTCAAGCACATCATAATCATTTTTTTAGGCTCCATTTTCTTGTTTTTGTTAACCATGGAATAAGTTGTAGCACCCTTTTCTCTGGGATGCAGGCAGGTGCAGAGGCAGCTCAGTGACTGGGCAGAATCAGGGCACAGCTTGAGACTTGATGTTCCCGATCTTAGTTCATTGAGGTGCCAACCAGTGGAGGTAGAGCAGTAGCACATCATTCTTGTGGGTTTGGTTTTTTTTTTTTTATGTTTTCCTGCAAAGCTTTTGATTCTCAGTTGAACTCCTTTGGGAATCCTAATGGAAAAATAGTTGAAAGCTTCAAAATCTCTAGAAATTCTGCCAGATCTTTATGCATTTTCAGAAATTCTTTAGCATTTGTGAGAATTGACTATCACTAGCACCCACATACTTAGTTTTTCACATATATATTTTTTTTAGATGTGCCTCATCACAGTAGTTAATGAATTGCATTACAGTTACCTAATACCCTACAAGGCCAGAGAAATACGATCCTTTTGCTAAACACAGGGGACTGAGAAGCTTAGTTAGACTTCTTAACTGTTCTTCAGGCCTTTCAGGGCATATGTGCCTGAAGTAAGAGTCAGTGTCTAGGTCACCTCTCCTTCCTTTGGTTACACGCTTGATAATTGCTGCCCTAGTCCTTAAATTTGTTCTGAACTTCGTCTGTAAGCAAGGTGGTCTCATAAACAGCAAAACAGACTGGAAAATCCCAGCACATGACATCAACTACAAAAATGTGAATTCATCCTCCCTAAAATCAAAATCTATACCATTTATTGTAATTCAGGCAAAAAACCCTTCAGTATAATCCCAGTCTTCTGAAAGGCCTAACGATTAGTATGGAAAACCTTCCAAATTAAGTAGAGCTGAATATAATGAACGCAAAAGATAAGGTGCCAATTGAGTGCTTTTGCTCTGTACAGTTGGCATTTAGCTAGCAGGTCAAACAGGAGACTGTCCAATACTCTAAGACTAACCTTTGTAAAAATGTTAGGTACTGAAAAATTTGATTATAGGCAGCTTTACCAACCTTTTCCACTAAGCCATACACTAATAGGAGATTTTCTATCTTTTGGAGTCAAAACAGGTATGTATACATGCTAAAAATAGAAAACCCTTGAAAGATAGCTTTTGGGATTCTGCAGGGACTGTTTCGCTTCTGGCTGGAAGAGATGGCAGCCTGTGACAGAGCAGCTGTGTTGGGTGTTATCAGGGCCATCTGTGTCGGAAAGAGTGACACGTGCCTCTCGTGAAGCCACTCTGGTCATGCTGCAGTAGTGAAACTAGTTGTCAAATGGTGGATGATCATTCAAGACTCAGTTCAGATCCTCGTTACCGGCCTGTTGTGGCTGGGAGCACTGTGGGGTGTGCTTGACCCCCAAGGTAAAAGGAGAGCTCTGGGTCACCCTGCAAGCTGTTCTAGAAATAAGAGTGATGTGTGGCAGAGCTGCTACAGTCAGGCTGACTGGTGGAAGGCAGAAAATGCACAAAATAAAGGAGACTTCAAGGGATCCCTAACACATAAAAAGGGCACGGGTTTTAAAAATGCAAAAATCCATCTATTTGTCACAATGTGATAGTTTGCAAAGTGATGCTGGCACTTTGCATTTTACATATTATGTCTCACTCTTTATCCAAACAATGATTTCAAGGGAGTTTGTAAGTACTGTCAATATCCTCTCTCCATAGGCAAATGTGAATCTAATTACAAGGAAGTTAAAGTAGAAAAACCTGACATTTTCAAAGCAAGGATCAAATTCTGATGTGAATGGTTCAAGTACGACACCTAAATTCATATCCAGACTCTGAATTATAAGGAGCCTGATCACTGAAAATGCTCAGCATGCAATTCCCAGGCAGCTCACTTGTATTGCATTTTAATGGAGTAAAGTCACTTAATTAGGTCTGTAAATATGGATTTAGGTGAGTAATGGCACACAAGTTTGAAAATGTCGTGCTTTGGCTTGTCCAATAGTCTTGCAACAAATGTGTGATGCTGCTACAGCCAGGATACAGCCTGGTCAAAAACTCATCTGCTCCCAAAGGGACATAGTCAATAGATTATTAGTATTTTTTGTCATAAAGCCTCTTGCAGGAAAAGCTGCTCTTTGGCCAGAGAGAACAAAAATAAAGTCATCAGACACATATCATTGTATCAGTATCATTCATTATCTCAGCATAATCATAAAGTATTGTAGAGATAGCTATTCCACATTTTCATTAGTCAAGAAGAGAGATGAAGTTCTTGCCCCCAGTAAAAGACGAAGCTCTGTGCATGTCCTCACTTAAACCATGTCAGTAGTTTCAGGGAAGTAGCTGAAAATCAGAAGACTAATTACTGAAATGACCAACCAAATTAGTATCAGAGGAGTCATGTGAGTTAGATGAGGTGATGTGAGAGCAGTAGTACTAAGAGAATGGGGTTACTTGGCAGACAGCAGTGTTCAGGACACCAAAGACAATATTTTTGTAGATGATTATGTAGAATAAATAAGCCTCATATGGAATCTGTTCACACAGTTGTGGAAAAGTAGACTTTAAGGCCTGAGCATCAGAGTTTAATGTGAACAGAATCTCTAAACAGAGAGTTGACAGTGTTAACAAAGGTAATATTAGATTTGAATGAGAAACTTTGTACGGTTAATTAAAAATCAAAGACACAGTTATAATAGAAGTAATTATCCAGGAGTATTAAATCAGTTGCAAGACCATGCCAATAAAAGAATTAATCAGGAATAATTTAATATTTGATATTGAGGGCTTATATTTTCCACTAATGCCAAAATCCATTTCATTAACCAATACAATTCTTCAAGTCTGTCTGTAAAATGAGTCCCTGAAAGCAGAACAATAGATGAACAATTCTATGGCAAGAAGTTTTAATTCTGCTTTTAAACTACACTTACAGTAAATAGAGTACTGTTCCTGTCTAGAGAATCACACTGGCTAAGGCCAAAGATTTTTCTGATCCTTTTCCCCATGTGCAACAGTGGCTGATAGCAGATGCCATGGGAATGACATAAGAGCAAAGTAAGCTGCTTTCAAGGGTGTGTAACTCAGCATGTTTGTGATCTAGAAGTGTGATCTGGTTCTTTCTTCCATTAATTTATTTAATTGCTCTTTAAATTGCAGTGGAGGTCAGTCCATGCAAACATTCCTTTTTTCTGTGGCAATGAATTTCATGATTCAGCTACATTATGTGGAAAAACATCATCTTCTGTTTGTTTTGAGCCCTGCCATCTGATAATTTTCCCCTTTTCTTTTGTGATGTGAGACTATGAATCTCCGGTCTTGGTTTCCTTTCACCAGACCACTGATATGGATCTTTCTTGTAGCCCCTCTCAGTTATCTTTTTTTCTTGCATCACCTTTTTAGCCCTTTTGGGGCCCTTCTCAGTTGTCCTTGACATGAACAGCAAATAATTAAAGGAGGTTAGAGAGGGAAAGCAAAAAGGATGATTTGCTTTTTATGAAGAGGGAGTTGAAATGCTGGGGACATTGGGGGAAATTCCTAATGTAGAAAGCAGAAAGGCAGAAAAGAAACATTGAATGATGGGGAGATTGTGGTTACCATGTAACCACTGATAAGTTACCAACTCAGCTCAAACCAGATCTCACTGAAGTCAGTGCAAGCCGTCACACTAACTCTGATTCTTGAAAACAGGCTTTTGTTGAGCAAAACTGTCATTTTATCCAGGCAGGTCAGGAGCTTTGTGCAGCTTTTGGCTGCAGGGCCCCTCGCTTCTGGTACATTTTGAGCAAATGGGAAAACCTAAGCAAATAAAAGCAAAAGTCAGATTATTTCAGTCCCATGTGTCTGGTGGCACCTTGAAGAAGAACCAAGCTTTTATTGCTGTCATCTAAAGATTTTCTTCTTTTTTAACCCAATAAATAAGCTTGTCACAAACCAGTACCGAGCCTACTGCAACCGTTTATCAACTTGGCTCCTGCAGGAGCAAATGTCTAGAGGCAGTCTGTATAGCTGGTAACAAGGTGATAAATGGTCACACCAGGCTCAATGTTGGCATCTGGAGGCAGTTATTTATCAGATCAAGCGCTTTATAAACTATCGATAGAAGGCTCTGTACCTTCCCCTTCCTTCCTAACTGTAAACTTACCTCTGAACAAGTTATCTGGAAAAAACTCATTCCTTAAGCATATCTTTCTTAATTTTCAATATTTACAAAAAAAGGCATTTGGTTAAGGTTATGAACTATCATATCACAGTTAGTCAGTCATCAGGTTTACACTCATTAAAATCAGTGAGAATTTTGCTGTCAAAGTCATCAGATACAGTATGAGTCTCAGTCCTTTCTAGTTGTCTGACCTTGGAAACAGCCTCCTATGTAGTCATCTAACACAACAAATAACAGCATTTGTTATCACTGTGAGTGTTGTAGCCTAGAACTGTTCAGGTTCACAACTTCATAATCATTATAGAGCGACTAGTTCTTAGTATAGTGCTTTATTCATGTGATTTTTTTCTCATATTTAAAACGAGAAAAAGCTGAAGGAAGAAAAGGAAGCTGTTACTCTTGCACTGACATCAGAAGAATTATTGGATACAGATCTCTGTATACATCAGATTAGGAAAATACTTCAGATGTCCTGGGTACAAAGTATGTAATTTGATGTTAAGTCCAGATTTATTTCCTTGAGGACATTGGACTGACACTAACATAAGTTCTCTACCAATCATTCCAGAAGGATTAGACATTAAACAATAGTTGCAGAACGTACAATAGAGTCTTAAAGGCATTGAATCTGCAGCGTGCATGTTCCTCAGGATATTATTACAAGACTCTTCATGTCTTTTTTCTAATGACTTTTTGGATTCCCTGCTTTCAGCCTGCCACAACCAGCTTTACAAGTGTCCAACCGCTCTTTTTCTCTGTTACTAATTTTTTTCTATTGTAAAGCATTTCTGATCATTCTTCTGTCTAACTGCTTCTTAAGTTTATTGCTTTTCTGTGGTGCTGTTAGGCATTTTATTTCCCAATTGGTATTACTTTTTAACTACTCATGTAAATCTGTATCAGTTCAGATTCATGCAGAAAAAACAATTTGTCACAAATCTGCAAAGGCTAAATGATCAAAGCAGAGCTTGCGGGCTGACTACTTTCTTTCTCTGCCTACTTCATCAGACCTAAAAATATTCTATCTTCATTCAGATTCTTATACTGCCCTGTACTATAGCCTTTATATATGGCAGGGGAAATAAATGTATGGGTCAGTTTCTTGGCATATCTGCAACATCAGCAAAGTTGCACCCATTTATAGCTGCAAAGGATCTGGCAGTAGTTGTCACAGGCTAATTGCACAGAAGAAGTTCTAAATCAGTAGTGCCACTGAAATCCAGGCACCAAAATACCTTTATGGGCATGGAACTTGTAACTAAGGAGGGTTTTGGAAATAAAATTTTGGTTGCTGTGTCATATGAAAAAAAGTCATCGAAATTTCCTTACCAAAACCAAATGCGAAGAGATGAAGGTTTGGGTTCCTCAGCTGTAGAGATGGCAGTGTTATAACCAAAGGTACACGCGGATAAATGGCACTTGCCTACTTTTGTTCCTAGAAATACAGTGTTAATGTCCTTCTCAACACATGGTGTGGCACAGCGAATGGATGAGTTTACCCACAGTGGCATGAGGGTACAACCTCTGCAGCCACTACAGGCAGGGACCAGTGTCCTTATCCAGTCTCTGTCATGGATTTTTTCTAAGGACATACTGTGACCCAAATTCTGCCCTGGGCATCATGGTGTCCTCATGAAGGTCATGGTCACATGTCTCAGAGCAGACTTTGGCCCCATTTGCCATATGGGAGCTGGAACATCGTATTTTTTCTGAATGTCCCTTTTGTTTATTTTTGTGTTTCTGCTTAAAGTTCAAATGAAGAGCTAATTACTAACCCAGCAGAGCTCACTGGCTGCAGGCTTCCCCGCTGCTCTGCCGTTAGTCTGCTCATGAATGAATTTTTGGTTTTGAGGCAGGTTTCCAGGGCCCCTGTGACGGTCCCAATTTAGCTCAGGCTGCTTATTGCTTGACATTCCTAAATACGAATGTGCTACGAAAACTACCAAGGCCAATCTGTAAGGAAACTTTGGAACAGGCAAACGAATCACTTCTCCTCTGCACAGTGACCAGGAGAACATAAGTTCTCTTGTTCCTTACAAACCTCTTTCTTCTCTTTAGAAATGTGAAAAATTAGTTTGGTCTCTGGATCTGCCATGGGAGCTTACATTAATTACCACATTGGGGCAGATTTCATCCTTGCAAATCTGCTTTTTTTCTCATTGTCTTTCCACCATGCTTGGTATGTCGTCTGTGTTGCTGTCAGGATTTTCCATGTGCAGCAGGGGAAATGGGATGGCAGAGCTCCAGGGATTGCTCCTGGCTTTGCCAATGGCTCTGTGTGGAGGCTTGGGCAGCTCTCCTACCCTTACTGCTTCTCAGCTTTCGCCTCTGGAAAACTGCAAGGGTGACAGCAGAACTTTTAAAATGATGTGAAAATCACATCCTCCAAGCTCAGGAGTGATTTTTTAAAAAGGGAAAAAAGGAAGACCCGGGGAACTACAGGCCAGTCAGTGTCACCTCTGTGCCCGGCAAGATCATGGAGCGGATCCTCCTGGAAGCTATGCGAAGGCACATGGAAAATAAGGAGGTGATTGGTGACAGCCAGCATGGCTTCACTAAGGGCAAATCATGCCTCACAAATTTGGTGGCCTTCTACGATGGGGTTACAGCATTGGTGGATAAGGGAAGAGCAACGGACATCATCTACCTGGACTTGTGCAAAGCATTTGACACTGTCCCGCATGACATCCTTGTCTCTAAACTGGAGAGACATGGATGTGATGGACGGACCACTCTGTGGATAAGGAATTGGCTGGATGGTTGCACTCAAAGAGTTGTGGTCAACGGCTGGATGTCCGAGTGGAGACCAGTGATGAGTAGCGTTCCTCAGGGGTCGGCATTGGGACCGGCGCTGTTTAACATCTTTGTCGGCGACATGGACAGCGGGATTGAGTGCACCCTCAGCAAGTTTGCTGATGACACCAAGCTGTGTGGTGCGGTTGACACGCTGGAGGGAAGGGACGCCATCCAGAGGGACCTTGACAGGCTTGAGAGGTGGGCCTGTGCGAACCTCATGAAGTTCAACAAGGCCAAGTGCAAGGTCCTGCACATGGGTCGGGGCAATCCCAAGCACAAATGCCCGCTGGGCAATGAGTGGATTCAGAGCAGCCCTGAGGAGAAGGACTTGGGGGTTTTGGTTGACAAGAAGTTTAACATGACTCGGCAATGTGCGTTTGCAGCCCAGAAAGCCAACCATATCCTGGGCTGCATAAAAGGAAGCGTGACCAGCAAGTTGAGGGAGGTGATTCTCCCCCTCTGCTCTGCTCTCATGAGAACCTCGCCTGGAGTACTGTGTTCAGCTCTGGGGTCCCCAGCATAAGAAGGACATGGACTTGCTGGAGTGAGTCTAGAGGAGGGCCACAAAGATGATCAGAGGGCTGGAGCACCTCTCCTATGAAGACAGGCTGAGAGACTTGGGGTTATTTAGCCTGGAGAAGAGAAGGCTCTGGGAAGACCTTACAGCAGCCTTCTAGTACCTGAAGGGGGCCTACAAGAAAGCTGGAAAGGGGCTTTTGAAAAGGGCATGTAGTGATAGGACAAGGGGTAATGGCTTTAAACTGAAAGAGGGTAGATGTAGGTTAGATATTAGAAAGAAATTCTTTACTGTGAGGGTGGTGAGGCACTGGAACAGGTTGCCCAGAGAAGCTGTGGATGCCCCCTCCCTGGAAGTGTTCAAGGCCAGGTTGGATGGGGCTTTGAGCAACCTGGTCTAGTGGAAGGTGTCCCTGCCCATGGCAGGAGGGTTGGAACTAGGTGATCTTTAAGGTTCCTTCCAACCCAAACCGTTCTACGATTCTATAAAAAAAAAAAATAATCAAGTCAGAGTTGATAAATGTGTTAGGATTGTTGTTATTGTAGACAATGCTAAATAGCTTTCCTCTCAGAAGTACTTTGTAGACATGGAGGGAACTGAATCTCTATATGTATTTATAAACACCATATGTGCACCTTGATTTACCTGTTTTGCTGGCAGGTCTTGCTTGACGTCACAGAGTTAAACCAAAGTTGTGAGAGATGGGAGGAGACGAACAAACATGTCTGTCTGAGACTTGCAACATCCTGTAGTTACTATGGCAGAGCTGAATTTTAAAGAGGGTTGCAAAGTAACTAGCTCTGCAGGTGTCATGTGAAAAAGCATGGATGTGCTGGTGAAGGAGCTGACTGGTAGATATTAAAAGCTGGGAAAATTGCAGGAGATAATAGAGCAGCTAGGTAGAATGGGGCAAAAATGTCATGGACTTTGAGGTGAAAATGAGGCATTTGCATTGTGTGCCTGGCTTATGGAGATCCTCAAGTCCAAAAGATTAAGTAGATGCTGTGTGTTTGGTGCTTGGCAAGCCAGCAGCAGAGGAGGGGAGTCTTCTGTGGATATGTGTAATAAGGAAGGCTGCATCTGCGCCCCTGCCCACATCAGTCAGGCTTCGGATAAGTCAGTGTAAACCTGTGGCCGACAAAGGAAAAACAAGTCACCAAGGCAGACTCATGGTGATAGTTTGGTATGTGAAAATAATTGAATGTTTCACAGCAGGGCTTCAAAGTACAAACAAAACTCTGCATAAAGCACTGGCAGACAGACCTCAGCAGATGTATCATCGCACATTACAAGATGATACTGAAGTTGTTTTCAGGTGTGAATTTGTTTGTTGGTAAAACAATAGAAAAATCTAAACTTATTCAGAAAATAAAACATTGAATCGCCTTTTGTTCCGTCTGTTTTGCATATCTCAGAGGACTCTGACAGGGCCTGATTCCCACACGGCCTGAGTCTGGGGAAGCCGTTTACAGAAAGCTTGTTCCCCAGTAACATAAAGACACATCATTTATACCTCTGTGATAAGTACTTAGAAATATTTTTCCAAGGAAGTTGATGTAGCTACTGTGATCATTGACTCATTTATGCGTTCCTAATCTATAGCATCAATAGTTCCGGTCAGTGCAGAAACAGGCTTCATCCCACATGTGATTATGTGGGAGGGAGAGAACAGATAATGGAGTATGAGAGCAGTGTATGTGAGCAGGGAGGTCTCTGCTAAAACAACAGCTTCAATTACCAGCTGTGCCCAGCATCCATTGCAACATTTGCTACATGTATCGTATTATACAGAAATTTGCAAAGTCCTGTATCATTTAACAAAGTAAAGTGGGACAGTACTTTTCCTGTATTTTCTTTAGTCAGCAGCTAACCTTCCCTGGAGAAACTGTGGGAGTCCCCCTCCTTCCCTGTCCCCTTCGCCCGTTCTCTGCCTCAGATTCCTTCCCACTCCCCGTCTCCCACCCTTCCCAGCCTCAGCTCTTTCAGCTTGTCACTTGCTGGCTGTGACAGTACAGAAATATAGTTGTGGCCAGAGCAGCCAGTGAGGACTGGGGCAGGAGGGAGCGCCCAGTGGCACAGAGCCCTGCCCCTGCCCGGTCACCCGCCCCGGGGGCAGCAGTGGCCGCAGGAGGGGGAGAGGAGCAGAGTGTGCAGGCAGGGAAGTATGCAGATTTTGTCACCGTCTGGCTCTGGAAAGCAGAGAAAGACAGAAAAAAAACTTGTCAAATTTCTCTGCTGGATATTTCTGCATCCCAAGGGTTGCTCTAATCTGCTCCTTGTTGGCCAGGCCCCAAGGAGCTGTATGGCAGATGGGGAAAGCGTTCCCCAGCCGTGTCCCTTAGTATTCCCTTTAGACCACTGAGCACACGGGGGTTAGCACAGTGTGGAAGACAGGAAGGATTCATGTGCAGCTCAGAATACAGCCTGAGAATGACAGCAGCAAGCTGTGGAAGAAAGAAAAGGAAAAAAACCCATATTAAACAAGGCCAGTGATTTGTTTTGGGATTTTTAATGCTTCCCTCCCTGAAACCGAAGCTGTTTCAGTCAGTTTGACCCCAGTCATTCTGGCTCTGCCTCACGTCGCACTAAATATTTACTCTGCTAAATTGCATTGCTAGAGTCTCGTTGGCATCTTTTCTTTGAAGTGATATCCTGGAGCTTTCATTTTGTTGCTGGAAATCCCTACATCACATCCCATAGTCCACCCCTTACAGAGCTCCAAAACCCCTGCAGGCACCAAACCTCTGCATTAGGCTTCCTAACTGCAGGTCTGAGAATCAAAAGAGCCTTCACGCTGGCACGTCAATCCGGGAGCTGAGATACTGACCCCATGTGTGAAATTTTGACTGGGTTTAGCTAATTTCGCATGACATGTCCCTACCAGTCTCCCCAGTCTCAGCAATTCAGCGGCATCAGACACAGTGTATTTGTGTACCTTAGGCCAGATCTCCCAGCTTGGCTTTTCTGAAAGGTCTTCCTTTGACAATCAGACATGCCTTTCCCTCCTGCAATGATGTCTAAAAGTGCTGGCAGCCTGCTTAGGAAAAGCAAAGAAGAAATCCTCCCCAAGTTTGTTTGTTTGTTTGCTTTTAAGAGCAAACCTT
The DNA here is from genome assembly GCF_018139145.2 of Gymnogyps californianus. Taxonomy (NCBI): domain Eukaryota; kingdom Metazoa; phylum Chordata; class Aves; order Accipitriformes; family Cathartidae; genus Gymnogyps; species Gymnogyps californianus. The sequence continues at coordinate 11,154,016 of NC_059486.1, forward strand.
GTTGATTATCAGCTAAAGCAGTCTGTCTAGAGACCAAAATCAAGTATGCACACACAGCTTCATGGAGTTACAGTTTGGAGCCTGTGAATTAATTAGCAATTTCTCTGAAGAACCGCAGCCTGACAATTCGCAGACTTCATAGCTCTCTGACTTTGATAAACCGACAATGTACGTGACAGCTTCCTGGGATCATGGTAGCCTACTTAGCACTGCAAACCACCAAAACACCAAAGGAGGACTTGCCAAAAGTATGCTAACACAATTCCTAAATGTTAGACATCAAAGCATTAAAGGGACGTTGTCATTTTAAACCTGAGACAAATTAAAATTTGCATTGACTCTACAGCTAGGAAAAAAGTGAACTCCCATGGAGGATTTGGCTCCTCAGCTATCTGAGTAAAAAGGAGATCCAGTACGGCTTGGATAGCTTACTGGTAACGTTACAAACTGTCCCGTTGCTAAATAGTTCACTATCCTCTCTAGATAGTTTGCCTGTGTGCTGCCTGCTCCCAGAAATCCTTAGCAGAAAATACAGGCTTAAAACGACACAATTCTGCTCTGTGAAGTCACTGTTAAAAACGTTAAACCCTTGTGTGCCTTTATCCCAGCAGCAGGGCTGTAAAGAACAGCACTGAAAACAGAGGCAATGTCCTAGCACCCCGACTCTGTTCTTGCATTTGTTGTGGGCTTGCCGTGTTTCACCTTAAAGAAAACTGTTACCTATTGTTAGCTAGTTCAGCAGCTTGACCTCAGATCCAAACTGTGGACTGGACACTGCACAAATACCAAAAAAAAAAAAAAAAAAAAAAAATCCCTGTTTTGAGCAATTCCAGTCTAGATACGCAAGATAGACAAAGGTAAGGACAAGGGACACAACCGGCAAAGGCATTTTTCTCTCCCTCGGAGTGAGGTGATTTATTTCCTGGCTTTTTCATCACTTTTTCATCCACAAGCCAGGATCGCCTAGTCGTAACAACATGCAAATGTGAAATAAGGGAATTTACCAGCCTGAATGGCAGCCTCACTTCACAAAGGCAGATACAGTAGCACCTGGATTTTGCTTCTAAGATGTGTTTCTTTCCTTCTTGAGCTTTTTACTGAACATCACAGGCTATGTAATGAGAGACCTCTCACTGCTGGTCACCTTATTAATGACCCCACTTTTCCTTTGTAACCCCTACGTGTTATTTTGCTCCTTCTCTCCCTATTTACTACACGCAGCACTATCTTATATATTTAGCTTTCCTCTTCCTCTCCCTCAAACTTAGCAGTGATAGATTCTATCTATACAGAGATGAAAGTTCGTTAGTAAGAATATCAAATAGTTAAAAGGCTTTGCAAAATTTAACTCAGATTAAATATAATTAGGTATTTTTCCTGAATGCCTTGTGTGTGACAGTAGGAGGAGCAGAGTCTCTGTGATTATCCCATGTTGCTTTTTCCCTACAGCACAGTCCAGCCATTGGCTGTTCTCTGTTTTCAACTAGAAAATTGTGATTGTCGTGCTTTATATGTATAGGTGGCTTTGTTTCACTGCTCATCCTTGCCAAATCTGCTCACTCCATAAGCATTGATTCTGCCCCCGTGGAGAACGAGTGAGAGCGTGGCTGGAGGTGAGTCACCCTCCCATTGCATGGCAGTCTAAACTTTTCAAGGAATCACAGACTGAAGAAGAAAGAATGAAAAATATATTCAGACATTGATTCTGCCACTCATTTCTTTCTAAATGATGGTTTTGCAATCACATTTTGCTATTAAAAAAACCAAAAACATTTTTCCCCCTAGCAGCTGTGTGGAAGACTAGGAGTCAGCAGGTAGATATATCCAGAGAAACATGCATTTGGGTTTCTGTTGATGTTCCTTTTTAACCCAGTGTCAGCACATCTGATTGCGGAGCTCTCTTGCCTGTACCAAGGAAAAAAGGAAACTGATTAAGTAGCAAGTGCTTAAATTAAATGTGATTAATTTGCTTTTCTATCCCCCTCCTCTCTCCCATTCCCAGTGACTTCAGATTTCACTTTGCACAGTGAAAGGTGCACACGTTAAACCAAACAGCTAACTTTGAAGTTCATGTCAGTCTTTTCACATTTCTGCATTCAGGTTTCACCATCATTTCTCATACTTGCAGTATTTCAACCTGTACTTGCAACTCTTCTATTTATATTAAAGGCCTCACAAATTATTTTGTGTTATTTCTGGCCACAGTTCCTTTATTCCTTTGGACACAGAAGAATTGCAGCTAATTTTTCAATTTTTTTTAGTGTATCCTAAGGGCTTGGAAACCACAGGGCAAATAAAGAAATAAGAATTATATTTTATTTATTTCAAGCTGTTTGCAAGCTCAGAGCTGACAATAATGTACTACAACCGAGGAAATTTGCTTTGGAGCATTTTCAGTTTCTCTGCACCACCGTGTATCTAGCCCCACCAGCTGCTTCTAAAACTTGTACTTCAGCTGCCATAATCTTATCATTAAAGGTGGATTTAAGTTTTAAGAACCAATGAACAAACCTTTGTACTTGCAACCAGAAGCTGGGAGATGACTCTGCATTTAAGGTGCAAGCTCAGCTTTACTCCAGCGTTGAGTACTAATCCAGTATAATCGAGTGTTAGATGGTACGAACTCACAGCAACTCCTTTAGAGAGATGCATCTCTTTGCTTTATTGTTCAGCTGCTGCTTTCTGGCTTTTCAGATCCCTTCTATGTTGCTTTTGTTTCCTATCCTTGCAGTGGTAACATGAGGAAAAAAAGCTGAATTTGACCACATCCATGAGGATGTCAAGCATTTAGACTTTATTGGTTTAGAAGCTTACTAAATTTAAACAGAAGCATTAACATGGCCTTAGGCTCTCTTGACAGTTATAAACTCTTCCTTGGGGGGATTTCTGTAATGCTTTCTAATCAGCTTAAGGAGTTAATTAAACAGCTGTCACTTAGCTTCTTAATTCTGAGACTTGATGCTAAATAAGATTTGAAATTAGTTATGCATGACTGAAGCATGGATTCTCTGATATAAATAAAATGGCTGCCAGCTGAAGAGGAGGAAAATCTAGGCCTTTTTTTAAATAAATAGTGAAAAGATTCAAGGTGGTACCCTGGATTAATGCTCTACAGGCTGATTAATAGAAAAGAAAAAAAAGGAAAATGGAGGATATTAATGAGTGCCAAATGGGACGGATTTTCAGGCAGCTATTCATTCTCATTTGGTGGCGTGCCCTGGACTTCAGGAGATTTCAATGATCATTTTATTCTCTTCCCTGTTGCAGTCTGTACATAGTAAACCCAAAAGCCAAGATGCCTATTGAAAACAAAAAGGAACATGCTTGATTTTAGAAGTTAGATATTTAGCCTGCAAAAATGTATTCCGCTACTATAATAAAAAATGTAACTGGAGATCTGCTGTGCTTATAGAACATGTATTATAGTGTTGTGGGGACTTTTTAATACTTTCTTTCCTTGTGTACTGTAGTAGGACAAGCACTTCTTCTCCTGAAGGGTATGAGCTGCAGATCAGCTCAAGTTATTTTGAGGAAACATGTCTGCAGGTCTTTTTTGAAAACAAGCTGGTGCCTTGCTCACTGCTGTTTGTAGTGTTGTGAGGTTTGTGAGGGCTAACAGGGATTCGGCATTAAAATGATGTGTTGAATCATGCTAAAATGCTTTTGGAAAAGAATGCTGACAGTTAGCACTAAACTTTTCTTTGTCACATAAATCTGATGTGGGGCCTCAAAGCTAAGCATGAGTTAGTCAGCTATTTATTTCTTTAAAAAGTCATTATTAATACAAACATTAGGAAATGTTGCGTATACAGAGAGAACTAGGGGAAGAAAAAAAAATTCCTTAAGATTTATAATGATATTGTTAAAGTCCTTTCTTTCACCCCAGGAATTACAAGGCAAAAGATGTCCAAAGGGAAATTAAATTGCAGGGAAGCTACCAATTAAAAATGAAAAAACTAATAGGTATTCACTTCTGCATTTCTACTTAAATAGATGCTTACTGTGTATATCTTCTGAATATGTTTCTGCTGGAGGGCTTAATATGCTCAGTTACTTAATATGAATCTCTTCAGTAGGCAAAGAACACTCACTTCAGAATCTTCTTTAAAAGTATTACTATTTTCTTAACGTGGTAGCAATTTCAGAACAAATATTACCTGGTCTTCCATTTCTATTACATGGAGAAAAATGTTTTTCTCTGATTATTATTTCATTTTATTATTTGAGGGGTTTGGTGAATGTGAATTATGGAGATATGCTACGTAATAGTTAGAGAAAGTTCAGCATCTTTTTAATAGCTGCTCAGGGAATCAACTTTTAGCCATTAGAGTATTTGGCTATAGCTTTGCAAAAGCAATAACTATTCCCATCTTGCAATGCCCTGACATCATATCTCCTATAATCTATGTTAGTTATGGATAAAGAACATAACATTTCTTCAGAAGATTCCTTTATTTCTTAAGCAGCAAAAAGCAACACTTTTAAATTAGTAACTATTTAGATTTATAGATTTTACATGCTGAGACTCTGAACTATAAATCTCTGTACAGCTAAATAAGTATCATGTTTGTTTCCTCAAAATGAAATAATTTTTATATGCTTTCACCAGGGCAACATTAAGCCCTTTCTAGCCGTGAAACAAATGACTGAAGAAGCATTTTACTCTGCCCCTGCTGTGTAAATTGGTGTAAATGGTTATTATGCCTCTATGTTCAAGGGTGAGATGCAAACCAGGTGCCTAAAGAAATCCTTCTCCAAGTCCATACATGTAGAGGTACTGAAAACTCTGCAAACAGAATATACAGCTCAGTTATTCTAGTGTAGATTAGCACAGCTTCGGACCATTGCCAGCTTGCTTTGCCCTTCTTTTACTTAGAGAGGTATTGGGGTGGATTTGTTTTCCTGGGATTGAACAAGTAATTGCTGATAGAAAGTCAGAAAATTGCCACAGACATTTGTATGAACTCCAGGCATTACTACTTGCCCCTCACCTCCCTCATTTCTTTTGGAGAGAGGGGGACAAAGATTGTTTTGGAGATTTTTATGACTGTCTAAGAATCAGCAATACTGTCACATGCTGCGCATTGTGCTGATACGGACTATGCACAGTTCTGGAAACATTTTGTTTCTGAACATAGATCTAGAACATGGATACAGACAAAAACTACAAAACTTTGGGATCTTTGATTTTGGATAGAGACAACATATGAATTTGCTTCCTTACCTTAGAATCAGGTATGAATACACTCACCTCCTTGCATTTAAGTACTCTCATGAAATTTATTGCGATTATTCACACAGTTGGGTTAAGTACAGATCTGTCAGACTGCAGCCTCAGACAGAAAGCTCTGGGGCAGGACCTGAGGCCGTGTTACTGAGCTTTGAAGCCAGCTGAGACGCTGGACATGCAGAAATTCCCTGCAGATCAGATGTGCTATGCACATGCTTTTAGAAGGTAGCTGAGAAGGAAAAGAGGGTAGTGACAGTGAAACAGCTGATGTCCTAAGTAGCCTGGTTTTGCACGTGTTTGCATAAAGTGGCAGATACCAGGTATATTAGGATGCAGTCTGTACTCTGAATATCCAAAGCCAGCACTTGAAAAATTCGGAAACTCGAAAGAAATTCATGAAGCTTGTGAGAATCATTCTCAGTTACTAGCTCTTACCAGGGGAAATTACATTTGCCTTTGGTAAGCAGACCTCATTAATCACACTGTTTCAAAGGCTTGGTTATTAAACTTCCCTTTGCTTTATAAAATAATTGCAAGGGTCATACTGCAATGTATCAACTGGAGAAAGGCGACCGTTCCTGCTTGGGGGAGCAGATCTTTTTCTGCTTGGTACAAGGTGCAAGTAGCTAGGCATGTGGTATGGCCTCAAATAGTCCCAATGAAATGAGATTCATGCCCAAGTGTTTGCAAAATCAGGACCTAATGCCTGGATTCTGTGATTATAGTGGATGCTTAATAGCACTTGTTCTGTCAAGCTGCCCCTATTTGCAGCTCTGTGGAGCCTATAGGAGAATGGCAAAAGTATCTAAATAACCTGCATGCAGTACCTTTGCTGCAAAGCCCAGATGTGAAAAAAAAAAAAAACCTGGAAACTTAATTGCAAATCTTTCTGAGATCTTAGTTGCCAGAATAATATATTCTCTACTGAGAACAAATGTGCACTCAAGACAGAAGGGCCTTACAGTACAGGCAGATATTCTCACCTTTGTATGAATTATAATTTCAAAATATCTGAAGGGCTTTTGTGCTGAGGGAGGGAGAGGATTTTCTTCTTAAGTTCTCTTTTTGTGAAATCCTATTTCACCCTCCCCTAAAGATCATGGTGAGGACGGGGCAACCTTAGCAGAGCAGCTATCAAAAGACCAGGAGGTTTTTTTCTTTCTTTCTTTAAATATTGCTTTGAGTCCGAATAAAGTGTCTCTGTTTCTTTAAGTAATAGGAAAAGCTCTTTTTGATCTGTATCCTTTAGATGAGAGAAATCTCAGCTTCTCCTCTTTAGCCCAAGAGGCAGTAGGGGGAGTCATCATCTTCTGGTAACTTGGTTTCAATCTCCCACTTTGTTGTCTTCCACAAGTAAAATCAGGTCAGTCTCAGAGCTCATAGCGTGAGCTATTTAGATAATGAGAAGTTAGCACTTGGGGGGCTTTGGAAGCCTTTATTTCACAAGAGCCAGCTGAAATCAAGAGCCTATTGTTCTACGGGATAGTCCGTGATTCGCAGGCACGGTTCTGAAAAGCTCAGACACCTGTCCGGGAATGAGCTGTACCTTGCAATTAGGAACAGAAGAACTCAGGCACCAATTTGTGCTTTCTGTGTGTCTTGGCACAAGTCAGTGATATCTGCTGTGCGAGACTGGTGTGACACCCAGGTAACTGAGAGCGCTGTTTGGTCTCATGCTCTTGATATAATCAGAGCCCAGCACTTTTAAATTAGAAGTGATAAATCAAACGGAAGGAATGCATTTTGCAATAATCATCACAACAATGACGTACCAGAGACACAGGTCACTGCAGAGCTCATTTTGTTGAAAGATCCCAGGCCCTTCTCAGCATCCTTCCTTTTTGGGAGAGGATGGTTTTGCACAAGCCTCATTAAGAGGTAAAGAAACAGTTGTGAACAAGTGCTTGCCTACCATTACCCAACAAGAGCCAGGATAAGCCCTAGAAAACCTGACAAGGGTCTGATTCCCCACAGTCCTGTGGTACATATAGTCGTTTATGCATGACTAGAATGGTGGCACTCTTGAACTAATTCCCTAGGAGACAGAGCAGGGGAGACCAGATCTTACCTGTCATGAGAGACAGTGCCACTAGCCCATTTTACAGGCTATGAATTGTTGAATCTGCCAACATCGCATCCCAAAGAGCAGGCTAAAGCCTGCCTCTGAGGCTAGAGTTGCTTCCATACACATGGCCAGCCTGAGTGTCCAACCAAACGTGCAGTTAGAAGCCATGCTAGAGCACACCCTGCATGCCAGATGGTTTAATGTGCTATCAGGTGGCTTTTGTAGCAGCTATTATCCCTGTGCAGGCTGTCCACAGGCTGGAAGTTAGAAAGTGTGCATAGTGCAGAAGACACTCCCCACTGCAGGGACTTGTAAAAGATCACCCAGGAGATTTGGGGCAAAGTGGATTTCTGACTGTCCTCAATCCATACTTGTTCCCTAACAATTATACAGTATTTCTTTGGTCTAAATGTTGACAGTATTTGTCCAATAGTGTCATAGAATTTCAGTATTTGTAAAAAAAACCTTTCAGAAAACAGTTTTGTGGGTAAAACAGCAAGACTTAAGACATTATTTTTATGTGATCAGCAAGATCATTAGCAAGCTCCTCAGGTTGGAGATGTTGCTATTGCTAGATGCAAGGTACATCTTGTTTATGTGGTGCAGGGTCATTCCTCAGGTGTTAGATTGCTCTGACACTTGATGAGCATTCATGAAATAGCAATTAGGGCATGACAAATGTCTCAATAGCCCTGAATCAGAACTGGGAGTTTAGTTCCAGGATTGAAGGAAGGAAATTTGTCTTTCCTGCCTGCTGCACTTGGAACAGTTCTTGGCATAGCCATTAGAAATTAAAGCTGAATCTAGGTGGTACTAATGAATTAATAGGAAAATATATTAATTAAAGGGGCTTTTTTTTGGTCTCTTAGGAAGCAGAGATCCTGAATACAGCTATTCTCACTGGGAAAACAGTGGCTGTCCCTGTCAAAGTGATCTCCGTGGAAGATGATGGGACTGTGACTGATCTTCTGGAATCTGTGGAGTGCAGATCATCAGACGAAGATGTCATTAAGGTAGGATCATACTGCTCCATTACACAAAGGCAGAGGCCCTGCAAAACCGTGGTGTTCACTAATGTGATAAGTTCTTTCATCTTCGTAACTGTTGTACTGCTGGAAGACAAAGGTTTATTGTCACTGTTATGTATAGATTGGTTCAGTGGAGCAATAAAACAAACACAAAATCGCACATTTTCCATCCTGCATGTCAAATACTTGGAACTGTCTGTCAATTCCCACTGTTGAAGTATTTTCAGAGTTCACTCTACCTTTGCCTTTTGCTTTTCAGCCATATGGGCTGTGTAGGTTCAGGAATGTTGTCAGCTAATGTTCTAGAGAAGGAGGTAATTCCTCTGAAGTTGGTTTGCCACATTGGAACAGGAGCTGTATGACTCAAAGTTTGGGTCTCTTCTTGGTACTGACCCAGTAGTGTATTGCAAACAACATCAGCTTTAAATTTGGAATTTTCTTTGGTCACTATTCCTACCAGGGTGTCTCACAGGAAAAATGTTGGCTGCCAATCATGGGCTGGGAACTACTGGATAAGACACTTGACCAGTGGATTTACTCTGTACAACAGCTCCATAGCCTAAACTTCCTTGAAAGATAAATGGCAGGCAATAATATACTGCTACTCTTAGTTTTGACTTACAGTGTGTACTTTCTCTGCCAGTAGTGAGGAGAGAGCTTGCAGGTATGCCTTTAAGTCCTTTTTTTAGTACTGAAATCTTAGGGTCAGACCGGACCGTCAAGAAAATTGCTGCCTCTTGAAGGCTTTCAGCTTGTACCAATATTACTACTAAAAGCTTGTAAGAAGTCCTGCATATTCCTACTCAGTTTGGTTAACGGTTAACACACGTTAATGGTAGTGGAAGGACACGGTCAGCAGTGGTGATTGTGGGAGATATGGTAGAAAGTATTCCAGCACGGTGACGGAAATGTTGGCTTGTCTACAGCAGCTTTTATCTTTTCACAAACTCATCTGCGGCTGTCACTTGAGAAGAGGAAATGAGAGACATGGCTACAAATAAAAGTTAAAATTGAATTTTTTTTAACATAACCAGCATGTCACAAAACAATTACAAATACTACAGGCCACCCCTCCAGCTGCTGAAAATCACTGTTATCCCATTAACTTTTGTGAACTGCACTATATTGAGGACTCGGCCTTTGTGAAATTTGCCTTAGCCTAAAGCTGACTGGAATGCTAAGCTTTCTCCCTGTTATGTTAGTTCATTTTAATTTGGATTCCAACAGCTGAGGGTAGTGTTTAGCTCCAAAGCAAGCCTCCATGGGCCCCATTAGCTGAAAAAGACTTTTCCTAGTGAGCATTTTTTGCCTTTATAGGCAAAGATGAGTGTAGGTACTTGGTTGTTACTGACATATGGGAAACAGTTGGGAGTTTGAGACATACCTACAAGTTTAGTAACTTCATGTCACAGAGGGAGTGACAACTTCGAGCAGGGTAATTGAAGAATAGAGCTGGGTATAGGTTTAAATGACCTTTCCTGATCTATCTCTAAACAGATTTTAATTTTTTTTTGTCAAAAAAATTGCAATTTTTGCGTTCATTGGACTTGTTTTAAGTAATTTCTTCATGATAATTTCGTATACACAAGATGAACCCAAGCAATTTTGAAGTCCAGCATTTTATGTTTCCCTTTTAGAATCTACTCAGGGTTTCTATTTATCTGAATAGCCACCATGTTGGTATTTTCTGATTAAATGTGTCTTTCTGGCTGTCTTAATAGAGACTTTTTTTTTGCTTCTATGAAGCCCTTTTGAATCTGGTAAATCTGCCAAATATAGCAAACTGTTGGACCGAATCTAGGTTTAAAACCAGAAAGAAATTATTTGGGGTCCTCGTCTTGTGTTGCGGAAGTTAATGGACTAAGTCTTCACTCACTACCTCATTAACTAACTTTTGAGTTTTTTCAGAGAACTGGAAAAAAGAATTTGAAAGCAAATATATTATTTTGGAATATATTTTTAAAATCAATTTTGTTTTCCAAAGTTTTACTTTATCAGAATGATTTTGCATGTTCATTGGGTATTTGTGTAATGGTTTTGTCTGATATAAATCTGCAACAGTTTGTAGTATACAATATGCTCAGCTCTAACCCTGGCAAAGAGGGTAAAGGGATAGTACTGCTTAAGTGTATATCTATCATTAATTGTAAGTACATGAATATACCAATAAAGGCTAGTGTGCTTAACATTATTCATATACATACCACTGCACAATGATGCTAATGATAGCCTTATGTCAAAACAGGAAATCACTAGTCAGAGATCAAGACGTTCTGAGCTGCTGCAAACATCCCCCTAGAGTTCACTCCTCCGCAGTAGGAAGGCAGGTTTCAGCAGCGTTAAAATGAGTTGCCAGTTTAAAGTGAGCTCTTAACTGAAAATGTGTCTCCGAGTTTCCAGGTTACCTGCTCGGTTTCAGACCAAGCCTTATTCACAGACATCTTATCTAATGAAGATAAAGATATATAATTACTGGCCAGCCTTCAGCATGCAACAGTAATTAGAGTTTCTGTTCTCTGGGCATTAGAGTAGTGAATATAAAATGGAAGAAAAAGTCTGCTTAAAATGCCCATTGAAATATAAAGATTAAGATTACATTTCTTTGTGTCCTTACTGTTGCTGTTTTTCAATGCGTCTGTCATGTAGCATCTAACAGATTGATTACATCTTCATGGCTTAGCTTTTATTCCTATTTTTTTGGTGTTGATTAATGATGAGTTTAAGCTCATTTTCCTTGCCGAATGAGGATACCTCATTCTTCTTTTAGTTTCAGGGGCCACATTTATTACTCACTTCTTTCATTTGAGACTTTAAAGAGCTGGACCAAATTCTGCACTGACTTGTTTTCTGCCAAACTGCATCTACTTGAACTTGGTTGAATAAGTCAGGACAGAATTTAGTCCATTGAAACAATATTTTTATTGACAAATGATTATCTGAAATGATTTAGTCCACCATGACAGAGTAACCACGCCAAAAAATGGAGGCATGTTATAGGGTCTGTTTCACAAATGAGGAATCCGAGACACAGAAAAGTTAAGGTGAGAATTTCGAAGTGCTATAAAGAAGCTCTGACCATTGAAGTAGATGGTAAAACTCCTACTGACCTCATGGGAAAGACAGAGATTGGTGAGCAGACTTCTTTGCTGAGCTGTTAATATGGATCAAATTCTGAAGGTTATTTAAATCAAGAATGAGGAGAGAGGAAAAATCAACATCTTTTAATCTTTCATTTTGAAAAGACGTTTCCATTTCAAAATGGCCATTTTTTCAAGGCTCAGCAAAGTCTAAAAGTCTCCAAAGAAACACTTTCCAATGCTCTGGGTTTTCAATTTGATGAGTTAATTGAAAATCTGCATTTTGGTTGCCCTGAAATGAAAACACCTTTGGGTTCATTTTGTTTGATCATCTAACTAAAAATTCCAATATATTCTCAGCTCTGTCCAGAAGCCACTTGCCAGAAGCCACACAGTGAATGGTGCCAACACTGGGAACAGGATACAGTTTCTCTGGCCCTTTTTTATATTACACTGTGTATTTTGTAGAGGACTCCATTCAAAATCTGTGTGTTATCCAAAATTGCTTGCTTTTCTAACAAAATACCTTTAGCTTATTTCCTTCTCGAGCATCTTGTACTTTTCTTAGGTCTCAGATAAGGATGCAAACAGGAGGCAGGCATACTAACTTTTGTCTGTATTACAAGCAAACTCCTGGGGCAGAAGGAGTGAAAGGAGGGTTGTTATTTCTGGTATCCTTTGCACAACCTAGGACTTACCATAGAGCCATGGGGCTGTGTCCCACGTGCAGAGGCCGTGCAGGATGTTACAGTATGGCCTTTCACACTGAATTCCCATTTCCCAAAGCTCTACAACCAGTTCTGGCTGTGGGATGATTGCCTGGCATTTGTGCTTGTCCTCTGCAGAGTCTCGTCTTTCTGGCTTTGCGTGAGGAGTGAAGCAGTAATGTTTCATCCCTGCGTGCTCTTTATCAAGCAGCTGTAGAATTGCAAAGCCAGACTGCTCCAGCCACAGCTACGTGATAGGAAGTTATTGCTGAGCGAGCGAAGGGTTGGTAGCTGCTTTGTTCTCTTCACTTTGGACTGTATTAGAGGGGATAACAATGCACTTGACAATTTGTAAAATATTACTGCAGACTAATAAATCTTTCAATAGCACTTAGTGTGGTTTTATCAGTGGCAAAATAACTTTTTTTAATCAAGTGACAGACTTCACAAAAACTGAAGTGTCAGAGCATTTAAAATAGCCTGAAGCAGACAGTGTTTTAAAACATCAAACTTTTAACAGCTGTTTCTTTTCTTCCTTACACTGGTGCACTTCAGGGAAAAGTTGAATTCTTCTAAAGTCAGTGGAATGACAGAGTAAAAAATCAAAGGGAGAAGATAATCGAGTCCAGGATTTTATCTGCTCCTTAGTTTAGCATTGGCAGTTCCAGTGCTGCAGATTTCACAACCGTATTGCTAGTGGCAGTCCATTTGATATTCTTTTTACAACACATTCTTGCATGCATGTGATTACACAAGTTTTCAGTTCCAGCTTTCAACTGGAAAAGAAAACCCTCATGGCTGCAGGTCAAAGGCATGGGCCCCCCAAATGGAGGTACTGCAAAGATACACAAAAATTTAAAAACAAGAGAGTATGAAGAAGCCCAGTTTCCCTGTCGTCTCTCGAGTTTAAGCCAAGCTAAGAGTGATTGGAGATGCATGTTATGGCTTGATTGAGTCTAACAGCTCACCTAGCCAAAAGGGGGAAGCCAAATATTCACCCTTTCCTGATGCTTGCTCCAGTGACTTAGTGGAGGGAGAAGGACAGAAGGAGGAGAAAGCATCCTGCAGTAGGGGCAAAGAAAAGTGGGAGAGGAAAAGAGTGAGGAAGAGCAAGCCCTTGTTTCAGAAGCAGTGATCTATTAAACTAGCTAACCAGAATGTGCAATACCACATTCAGGTGAGGTTGTCGCACGGGTTTTGGTCGTTCAGGATTCAGAGGACCCAAATAGAAGGAAAAAGCAGATATAATTAGCATAGTTTGTTGAATGATATCAAAGAAAATACTTTCCCATCAGCAAATGGGATTTTGTCTAGATTGAACACTTGCATAGAATATGGTTGTGTAGGCATGAATTTTATAATGGGAAAATAAATCTCTGCCTTGAGGGTTCGTTGAAGATCAAGTTCATGCCATGGTTTTCCACAATATAATGTGCTTTCTTTCACCAGCTGAACTGCCTTATTCCATCCCAAATAATTTTGATCTGTCTTGAAACAAACATTTGATTTAAGTCAGCAAATGGATGTTTTTATTTTCTGCGATGTCTAAACATTTCATTTTGATAGAAAATGATGAAATCATGTCCTGTCATTTCAACTCAATTTCAGTATTCCTGACATCAGAATCTTTCTGAACTTTTGACCTTAGGATGAAGCAACTGTGAAAAAGAAAATACTTTTTCTGATCTGCTCTAGTAATCAGGAGACAGGACAAACTCAGAAAAATGCACTATCAAAAATAAAAGTTGTAATAATAACTTTTAAGTCCCGTCCATGTGCTGTTGATACTGGTTATAAAGGGAGCAGGAACAATTTTAATCTCTCTCTGGTGTGAAGAGCAGACAGGGCAAAGATGAGTTCTGAATATAGAACTGATATAACAGTCCCACATCTCCCAGGAATCAACTGAAACTCACCTAAAGCTCTTGAAGTTACTGGATTTGTCTCTTTCATATTCTGCCAATTCATCATACTGATGTGAATCTTGAGAAGTAACAAGGTTTTTGTGGAGTTGTTTGCCTTTTTGTAATCATCCATACTGAAAATCCCAGTGTGACTGCTACAGTTGCCGTTGACCACAGTTTCTTTATATTTATGAAAGGCTATAAGATACAAAACTTCTCTGTAACAGAAAAATCCAAATAATTCCTGAATTGAGACTTCCTCAAAATTCGACAGAAGATACACAGAAATCTGTCTCTTTGTGCTTAATGGGAAAGAATATGTGTTCTTGTAGAGCCAGGGTTGATAATTTCTTTCCTTCTCTGGGTATTTCTGTTCCTTTATTGGGAGGAATATGTCTATATCCATAAAAAGAATGAGGCAAAATCTAAAGAATATCCAAACAGTGATGCCAAAGGGGATCTGAGTGAGCAGATTTAATCGTTTGCTGAACCCAAAAGGGGCTGACGAATATCCCTAAAGTGTTAAACAATTGCTAAGGTGCAATTCTGTGACTGTTTAAAACTAACATGGAGCTGCCATCCCTGTCTTTCTGCTGGCCATGAGTGCAGCTGAGTGAAAATGAATCTTTTTTTTTTTTTTTTTTTTTTGTGGTGAATGAGCTGTCTGCCTGCTCAGCTCCCTGCTCCCTGACTGAGTTCATTTCAGATGCTCATGATGCTTGTGCTAGCACTGGGAAGAAGTGACATTGAAGTGGGAATCAGTAGCTGAGGGTGAGAGGTGGCCAGGAGTGCTTCTTTCTATTGTGTATTCGCTTAAATGACATGTGAAATTATGGCTTTTCACAGGTACTCCCATGTTGTCACATCATTAGTCTGATACCATCCACGTAAAAAACTTATCCTGTCCCTGTGCTTGTGAATCCCCCCAGTGAAGATGCTCAGGAACTATCATGAAGAACATCTTCCAAGTGGCTCACCTATGTCTGAGTGTCAGATTTGTACAGTGAAAGATACCCGTGTAGGAATGTCAAAATCACCTTGCCTTTCGAAGAAGATTAGGGGTCTTTCTGGTTTTAGCGGCTTTCAAAACCCAACTCGTATACTGAATCCCTGTATTGAGAAGTGCTCCATCATCTCAATGAAAAGAGATTGGTGGATCCTCTAGAAAAAATGTGCTGAGGAAGTAAGGAACAGACAAGCTGAATACAAAAGGAAATTAGTTCTCTTCTTTCTTCCACTGGGCTAAGCCAGCATTGCATTACTGAAGCACAAGATGTTACACTGATATAAATGAAAGCTAAATTGGGCTCAGATCATCCAGTAGCACCTGGCTCCAAAACAGGAACTTGCATTAATCATTATAAATTGTGATTCTTTCTCTTAAAAAGTTCCCTTTAGCTTTAAAACTCTTTGTGTTCTTCAGTTCCAGTGACAGTCTGCCACTTCCTTTTAGAAGATGTGATATTTATAGCTCTTCATGCCTGCTCTAAACCATCCTCCAGATCATGACACAAAACTCTGTGTTGCTTTGTTACCATGCAGTAAAAAGTTACAATATGCCATATAAATTACTGTCTTCTCAGCCCCATTTAGGATTTTTCTGGACATATCAGATACAGCATAGCCGCTAAATGACTTTGCTTTTGCTTATCGTTTGCAGGACTGTCCAGATATTGTATTAGCTATGGAAGGGATTGGTCTTATTAGAATAAAAATATATGTGACAAGATATTTTCAGCTGATTTAAATATGCTTAGATTCCATGACTGTATCACTACTATATTGATTAATAGTAGCTGAAGATGGGGCTGGTGATCTGGAGTTAGTAGAGAAACTGCTGGTCAGATCTGAAATATCCTGAATATTAGCTACAGGATACTTTGAGGACTCCTAGAGTTCTCAGAGGCAACTGGAAGAACAAGGGGCTTATTTAGGACATACATATATGGAGGGGAAAAAAGAGCCTACAAGTGTTAGGAAGGCTAAGAGGTCGAAAGGGCATAATGAGCCTGGACTTGTAATCATGTCCAGTTCTCTCTTCTTCATTGGTAATGAAGAAAGGAAGTAAGCTCTAGTGGTTAAACCTGGGCTGCGGTTTTCGGCATTACAGATTCTAATAAGGGCTCAGTCTGCATACAGCGTGTGACACCTGATTTTCATTTCTTTTGCCTCTGCCTTAATAAGTTTGGATAACAATTGGATAACCCATTGGATGGGTTTCAGATGCTGCATTGAAATGCGCTGGTTATAGTGTGGGCTCTGGCATATGCTTTCAGCTGTGACATCGGTGTGCTATTGTGATCTTTGGCATGTCATTTATTTGATCTGTCTCAGCATAGACACGTACAAAAGACGTATAATGGTTCTGAATTACCTTGACAGATAAAGAGCATTAATACCAAATCCTTGAAAAATGCTTTGAGATCTTTACATAAAATGTACTATCTAAGCATCATCATTATGATTGTTAATAGTATACATAACCCTAACTAGGACAGGGCACAGACTCTTTAGGGAGCACTCTTGTTAAATTTAACTTTATCACAGCACATGAAAATTACTGTCATGATAAAATATTAGTGGCTAAGTAAGGATTTAGAAATATTTCCAGATTTCTTAGGTAACAGAGTCTGTGCAGGTTTGCTGACTGAAGCTTTCTTCTCTTTTATCCACCATCTGGACTATTTTGCATTACTTTCTAGGACCTTGTTGAGGCAAGCGTGTAACCCTCTTTGCCTGAAGCTTAAAAGGCAAGGACTTTGTACATCAGGCCACAGGCTACCTGAATTGACTTAGGCAAGGTAAATTTCAGGCCTTTGTGTCTGATCCACTGAAATAGGGTACTTTTCAAGTTATTTTTCTATTCTGTTTTAGGCAGATAATCATGCTCACTGTTTACCAGACCAAGGATTAATTAATAAGGAGAGAAGAAATGTAGACACAGATCTAGAGGGCGAAGCGTTCCCTTTGGTACCATGGAGAGCAATACTTGAATTTCTGGGTGCAGTCCAGAGCACTTCTAAATTCAGGAAGGAATCTTGCAGATCCATGTCCTGCTACAGCTGTAATGGTGAAACATCTATATCCACAGAGCAGGTTTTCATGTCTCTCTTCCCTTCCATATATGTGCAGGAAAACGAATGTAAAGACAATGTATGCGAGGTGATGTGTCCACCTTTGGACAGACTTCTCTCTCCAGTGCTTGCCTCTGTTAGCTGCTGTTGTCACTAACATTCAGCTAGTGATATCCAGCCCACCCATGGTCTTAACTCAGCCTCATCTCTCACTCCTGTGGTTCTTCTGTAGTGGCTATCCAGCTGCTGCATACTGTCTGTTGCTGCTGTTTTTGCTATTTTTCTGTGCTTGCTGTGTCTTAAATATTTTTCTCTCTGTTTCTGCCCTTACTTACCCTTTGGGTTGCCAGTTTTTAGCCTTCTTACATCAGTCCCATTGCTAACCTTTTCTGAAAACTTTGAGACAATAAAATACCTAGTGAAATCCTAAAGTCTCATAAGCACCATTGGCTGCATGTCTAGATCCTGCAGTTCCTCATTTAGGATTTGCAGAAGTGCTCAGCTTCCACTTAGGGAGCTAGATAAGCTTGGGCAGAGCAAAGTTATCCTATGAAAGACCAATTCATCCTTTTCCAGAGATGTTTTTGGTGTGGCATAATCAAATTTAAGAAATTGCTCTCCTTAAATAGCTCAGAATGAGTATGTTTTGAGGCACATGTTTTTGCATTGTTTCATTCTGTCAAGTGCAATGTAGTCCTGGCTTGTGCTCTCAGCTCTTTCCTGGTTTTCCTTGATGACTTTTGGCTACCCATTTACTTGTTCTCTTTGCAGTTATTTATAAAATTGATGTAGTACTTCTGAAGGATTTCCGAGAGCATAAGAAGGTAAACAAGTAAAACACATCTGAAAAGTGCTTTGAGATGTCAGAATAGAAGGAGTTGTCTGAGTCCAGTTTATTATAAAAAATAATTATCTGTAATAGTTCTCATGCTTTACACATGTGACAGGATCTGGTCTATTGCCTTTTCTAAGACTGTGGCATGGGTGTTTTATTTGTTTGTTAGGAGACACTAATGCTATTATTTTTCCCATATCAGCTACCCATAGAAATGCTGAACAACTTTTCTCTTTCAGCCTTATTTTGCAGCATCGCCTTGTTTAACTGGTTATTGGATGATAAACCTGATTTCTGAAGCTATTTAGGCATTCAAATCCAATTAATTTAATTGGGAATTAGACACCTAAGCACCTACAAAAACTGGCCTTAATGGCTCTTTAATTTTAGTTAAAAGTGTAACTGTGTATTTAGAGCAGGTGGGTATTATAGAAAGCTGATACTTTCTCCCATCTTATATAATCTCTTCCACATAATAACTATTAAAAATAACCTGCTTATTTGCAAGCAGGTAATTATTTTGCAACTGTAGAGGGTTTTTGTCTGAGTAAATTTAGGGCATCCTCTTTAGACTTCAGGATTTGAGTGCCTTCAGCAATTTCTTTTAGCATTTGTGAGCATGTGAAAAGCTGTTGTAGTGTTTGAGGTTTTGTGCAGACCTGGAGCTGATACCAAAATGAAACCTATGAACATGACGTTCCATTACATGCTCCATTTCATTCTACTAAAAGCCAGAGAGGGAGAAGTGAAACTTCAGTAATGAAGGAAAGTATCATTTGCCCTGGTGACTAGGCATCTAAAGACACAATGGATGTGTACTAAACTACATTTTATGCATTGTCTGTAAGCATTGGATTAATTGCACTCGACTGTCACTAAAAGAAAAAATCAGGGCCAGTATCACATGCACACATACAATTTCTGCTAATGATTGGACCTCATTTCTGCTACTGAAAATCCAGATTTAACCCACTGTAGTTAATGGGATTGCTCCGCACTTTATTTGATGAAGAGAAGAGAAAGTCTGTTCCTTATTGGGAATTTTTTTGTGTCTAAGCACAGCTCTCGCTATCACTGGATGGTTTAGTTTGGCATCAGCCTAATGCTGAAAGCAAAGATCAGCCAGAACCAATTTTAGCTGTTTCAGTGCCATAGCCATAAGTCAGCCCATGTTTCCTTGAAAGTTCTTCACACATTTTGATGATGCTGAGCTGAGTTTCAAGCTTGTAACAAATCTTGAAAGCAACTGTTTCCCTAGGGCTGAGAATTTCATCACAAGGATTTCACACAGGCCTGCAGATGGGATAAGAAACAGCCCCTCTGGCAATACAGTTGTATGTACTATACTAATTTTTGAAGACACCTTGACAAGTAGTTTTCCAAATTCTGCCCTTTGTTCCCAGGTTAAACAATGTGTGTGTCTAATCTCATCTCCCGCTCTCTCTCCTCTAAGTAGATTCAACTGGGCTGCATTCATTGATATTTATTTCTTTGGAGCTCAGGCTGCTAGGAAAGCTGTACATAGGTATGAGTAACGTCATCCTGTACTTTTTAGTATCCAGATCTGACAGTTATCGTCTGGTCTCCAGCAGGGCTAATTACTGATAAGAGTTTTCTTCATGGGCTGGTTGGTTGTTTTGCTGCTGTTGAGGCTCTGAGAAAACTGAGCACATACAATGAGACGGTAAATGTCATAAAGTGTGCCCAACACAGAAAAACTGTAGAAAAGATAGATCAGAAATTACTAGGGGACATGAATGAAGATGATCCCAGAAGCACATTAGCTGGCAGAGGACTTCCTTCGCTCAACAGCACAGGAAACAAATAACAAAAAAATCTGTTATTGTGCTGGTGGAAGGGGGATCCACAGTGGAAGGGTCTTGGTCTCTTCCCCACCCAGTCATCAACAAAAGATGAGTTATCTGCTTTACACACTGTCAAGGGTGAAATGATCAGCTGTTTACAAACTTCTAGTTTAAACAATTGTGTTTAATCATATCCTTTTGCCAGAGGTTGGTATAATATGTCAAGACGATGTCGATCCTTTAGGGCCATAAGCTGCTTCTTATTTTACAATGGATATCTCCAGATTTGGTAATAATTAGCTTTGTCTGGTCTGTCATTTACTCTATTTTTTGTTTAGTGAAAGGATCTAATGAAGGATTAGAAAAACAACTCGATTATAAGGCTGACATTTTCAATGTGATTTAAGGTCACTGAGCTTGTGTAGTCTAATGGGAGTTGAGCACTCAACTTCAGGTTTCATTGGAAAATATAATTCAAGAGATCAGTGTAAATGCATGATCAGGATGAGATCTGAACTACCCCTGGCACGGTCTGGCAGTAAGCAGGTGATGTCCACCAACCCAAAAGTAGAAAAACTTTCATCCACCAGTGATCTGCAGTAAGTACGTATAGAAAATTCTGCTGAATCTTCAGACTTGTTACTCAGCTATCATTACATTTTCCTTTTGAAAAGGCTTTAGATGCAAAGCCCTCTGTTCAGACCCAACTGGTACCTGCAGCGCACAGGTTGGAATTGAGAGAGATACATTTATGTCTTCTGGAACCTATTTCCTGTGCAGATCAGTTTGCTGCTAGCAGATTTCATGGGTGCTTCGGGGCTGCCTTAAGTTTTAATGAGCTAAATCATGAGACCATCACTCAGGCAGGCTTTTCTGGAGTTTGGTATGTTTTCTTTTCCTGGGAACACCCCTAACTTAGCTTTTTTGTCAGAAGCTGACACTGCAGTGACCAGTCCAGTTATCTGTAAGCGGAAAAGCCTCATATGTTTTCTTTCCTCTTCATAGCATGACAGGAGTGCAGGTGGGCCAGAGCCAGGGGACCAAGACTGACCTGAGTATATCTCTGAGGATACTCAGAGATACTCCCTGCTCATCAAAGAAGGAAAATAAGGAAAAAACCTGCTGAAAATAATCCGATTCTGCCTGCACCGATATCATTGTAAAATAGAGACAACCTGTGAGAGTGGTTTTGTTACGAAGATATAAACCTGTATAAAATGAATGCCATCTTCCAAGGGAATGCAGCACCACCATGATCTCCCACTGTCTAATTGTCTGTTCCACTAAACACTTATCTAGCCAGCCTGGGGCTTTTGGGGGGTTACATCAAGTCTCTCATTTGTTAGAGTCATATTTTTCCCTTTCACGTGAAATGTAGCCTGAAATATAGAAAAAAGCAGTTTCTAATTAAACTCCCACCTAAATCCATTATAGCTTCTGAAGTCATTGGAATAGGGAGATAAAAGAACTGTAATGATCCCAATATGTAAATATAGATGTAAAAGTTTGTTTGGAGGGATGGAGGTTAGAGGCCAGATATCATGAAACCAAACATAAAGTTTCTTGGTAGAAATTGAATCAGTGCATTGGTTATCATGGATTTTCATAAAAATAAAGTAATAATGCACATTCATGTTTCAGTTCATAAATGTGAAGTGACAGCCTATGAGTTAGCCACTGAAATGATTTTATAGACCCAAAAAAGAATAATAGAGGAAATTGAGAAAGCAGAAGAGAGAGTTGTAATAGAATTGGGCATAGGCATAAATATAAATCATGAAAGGGAGATTGATTTAATGAAAGATATGAAAGTCAGAAAGTCCAGGTGTTAAAAAGATCATCTGCTCATCTGATAAAGAATCCCTAAGGCTACACAACTTTTAGCTGAAACAGCCAAATTTACTTAAAGTAGATGAACTTTAAAATTGTATGAGGAATAACATATTACAAGGGAACATACTTCTGCAGTACACACAGTCTGTTAAGAAGTTGTGCAAAAGAGGAAGAAGCTTACGTTGATCCATTGGAAAATTATCTTTGCTCATAAAGTTTGTCAGAAGATTTACAAGTAGATATGGGAATGAGAAATTGTTGTAATCCAAAGAGCTTAAAGAGCAAGATTTACATGCTAGCCAGCTATGAGGATTTGGAAGAAAGCACTCTTGGTGAAATGAGTTGGCCAGGCTACTTCTGTGGATGGTGTTTTGTACATAAAAAGCAGGTAGGACAGACACAGATGCCATGTGAGTGATGTCTCCATCTAAGTGGCTGCTAATGTGGAAAGATTTATTTTAGCTTGTGAAAGCCTTTCAGGATTCACACATATCCATCTATAAGTGAAAAGAAACTAAAATCTCCCTTGCCTGCACATGTCTGAGGGAAGAAGGCTTAAAGATCCAGATGAAACTGTGCTAAGATCTCCTCTCAATATCTGAGGGTGATAGAACAACTCTTTTTTAGTACCTCTTTATGAAAAAAGCCATGGAAGCCAACAAGTTTGAAGTGCAGCTTCGTCCCCAGCAGTCCTATAGGTGTGAATAACTACACACTGAGATTTTGCAGCAATCGTAGTTCTGTTGTAAGTATTACATCTTTCATTTTCCTTCTCCCTCCGTTATATGGAGTTCTGCTTTTCAAACAAATAAAAAGAAAAGGATTACAGAGCCTCTTCTTAACCGCTGTATCTCAGCCCACTGAAATATGCACACACATACACAGAGATTGGGTGAGACACAGCAGAGAAGAGCCCAGGGAGGAACTGTACATATCCTGTCATCACCCTGTCTCTTTCTATAACCTGATTTTGCATGGTGAGGATCACCTCTGCTTCTGAAAAAAATTCTCAATAATCTTAGTGAGTCCCCCATACCATCTTCCTGAGGCAGACAACCCTTATTCACCTGAGGGGGAAATAAGGAGTTTAATAGCTCACCTAAAAATCTCGCAGCAAATAATTCTTGGAGAAGTTCAGAGGGCTTTGTGGAGCCTACTGAATGCCATACCACTCAAAGAAGTGCTCCCTCTTTCTCAGTCTTACTCTCCCTGGGAACGGATGAGTATCATCAGATACATGCAACTTTTTTCATAGTAGGTCTTGAAGTTGAACACAACTGAGTGATGGCATAGGCGGGCTTCCAGCAGGAAAAGGGAGGAGAGTGACGGGATGCCAGCGAACCTTGCAATCTGCCGCTTTGAAGCCACAATGACAAGTGCATGATTAGCGAGCACAGGGATACCAAATGAGCCCAGTCTCTGCTCTGGTTTAAATAAAAAAGGTAAGTTTATGAGCAGCTGGAATTGCAGTACCAGATTGAGCTCAATACAATTGCAGTAATATTTAGCCCTTGTCGTCAGTTGTCTACTCAGCCCACTGGTGAGTGTGAAGGATAAAACCAGAGTGAGCTCCTGCCAGCTTGCTGCGCCAAGAGCTTGGCATCAATATGTACATTTTTCCAGAGAACTTTGCATATAGTTGAGCTGTCCAGTTTGTTCATGTTGTCTGGAAATCAAGAGAAGAGGGTGCAGCTGCCCAGCTGCTCCAGGTGCCTGCAAGGTAGGCCAGGGTATGCTTATGCAGGGGACTTGTGGATTAGCATAAGTGAAGCACTAAAGACTGAGTATGTCTGGCACAACATTGACACTAAATACGTGAGTGTTGCTGGGTTTTGGCCATGAGGTCTTTATAAAAGAGCAAGTGTATCTGTGAAATGCCAGCGAAGATCTGACAGGCTGCACTGTCGTATCACTTGTGTGCCCTGTAAAGAAGTGAAACACTATGTGCCTAACTCTTCAACTAGCAATTCCTGAAGAGCCTTGCTGTAAAAAAGGCTCCACTCATCTTCCTGGGAATTTCTTAAGCTTAAGGAAAAAAGTCATCTTAGCATCCTGCTAAAAAGTAAGCAAAATGGCTCTGCTCTTTCAGGTAGGTGTATGTGAGGGACTCGGACTTCTAACGTAGTTCACAAATGTGGGCACTCATTGCCAAACTAAAAAGCACCAGCCCCATGAAATGCACTTTCTTTGCCAGCATTATTCCTCCTTTCTGAGCTGTACCTGCAAAGGTCAGTGCTGAAGAGTAGCTGGTGCTGTGGTAGTACTGGAAGCACTGCTTTTGAGAAAACAGTCTGCATCCCCTGGGCTGATATGTCTGGTCTGATTCTGAGCTTACTTAGACATGAGTGAGTCAAGAAAGAGGAGTCAATGCCTCAGGTTTGTTGTAAAAATTGATTGGTCTTAGGCTTGTGGCTGTGTATCTGTGTGATTTGTAGCAGAATGAGAGACGGTCCAGGACTAAGGCTCCATCACCTGCCTCGTTCAAATGAATAACAATAACTGAATGTAAAACTCTGCTAATTCCCCTTTCCACTCCCCTATACCATGTGTGCTATTTTCGAGAGATCTTTTATTTTAGAAGGTTCATTTCTGCCAGCTCATATGTGAGTAACAGCAGCTACTCTTTCAGGGAGTAGTGAAGATGTAACACGTCTCTAAGCACTGCAAGAGCGAGTGAAGCTGCTGCTTGACAATTCTGTTACATGTTTTCATAAATGTTTCTTTGGAGTTGGGTATATCCGTCTTTTGAAAGGAGATGCAGGTCTCTCCAGGGTACTGCAGAACTTGGTGCAAATCCTGGTGTTCAAAAGTCCCTTTCTTATGCCTCTGAGTTTAAAACCTGTAATGAATTAGATACACACAAGAGTAGTCCCCCATCCTTCGTCTGGGGTGTAATCCTGATTTCCACAGGGGGATTTTCAGAATGAACTAGCAGAATTCGATGTCCACATCTGATCATTTGAGACCTTAGCACCCAAGTCCTTCTAGTGTCCTTGAGAATCCCAGCACTGCTATGTGAATCTGGAGGATTTTGCTAACTAGACCATTGTTGAATTACAAGGCCAAATCCAGATTAAAAGACTTCCTCATGGCTTCATCTGTTTTTGTCTCCTTGTTGCCTGCATCCAGAATGCATGCATGGAGCTGCTCTGCTTCTTCCAGCCTGTGCTAGAAGAGACAAGCTGCTGACTGGTACAGTTCTTCCATTAAATGTCCAGAGTTCATCATAGGCTTTAAATAGGAGTTTGCTGGAAGAAATCCAGCTACTGAGTACACAGACCCATGCCTGCTCATTCCTGTCACTTCCGTACCCTGGTGTCTTCACATGAAATACAGCTTCACGGGGCTTCTTGATCAGTTATGCAACTTTGTTACTAACATCATCAATTCCTAAACACTGAGAACATGCAAGATGTGTCAATACAACAGGCTAGTACACTTTGAGATGGACTCTCTTTCATAATCTGGCTATTCTTTCCTCTTGGTTGTTTGAAGATAGTTCAGATATCAAAGTTTAGGACTCACCTCGATTTAACAGTAATTAGATACATGGTACGAGTGCTTGTCAGGATGGAAAGAGTGTGAAAGCATTTGGAAGATCAAAGCAGCATGACTCCCATCAGAGTCAACGGGGAACAAGCAGCTAAAATCTTACAAAATACTTTCAAATCATCCTCCACCTTCGATTCCCCATCATCACTGAAACCAACTCCTGAAATGTTTTATTGAATGTGTTCCTCTTGTCATTTCTTTGAAAGTGAAAGGAAGCTCAGAGGAACTGTAGGCTCAGGTTAGCATCAAGATCAACTGTTTTTCACTTGAAGGCCAAATGGCACCTAGACTGCACTGCCATGTAACCCCATTAGCTGCAATAGGGCTGACAGGTTGAGAGCTAGACCACAATTTGTCTTTCTCTTTCGTTACGGTGAGAAAAGCTGATGTTTTTCTAATCTTATACTGACCCTGAGCATGTTTGAAGAACTTTCTTTGCTTTGCTGACTATTAGCCCCAAGCACATCATAGCCTAAATCCTATATATCTGGTCTGTTGTCTTCTGCATTGTAAGAGCTATAGACACGAGACGTGTTTGCTCTTACCATGTTTATTACTGTCTCTTTTAGTACATTTATATTACGATAGCACCTACATCTCCCAACAGCACTGAGTCTCAATGACCAGGAACTACAGTTCCCTATCAGAGACTGTCCTGTGACAATCTAAACAGCTGTGAATAAAACATTAACGAATTAATGACATGAGCAGAAAACAAACCTTTTATGAGGTCAAATGGCAGAAATGAAATAGAAATTGCGTGTCCTCAGTCCTCACCTGGACTTCTATCCGTTCCATGAGTGTGTTTTCTGTTTCGTAATTTCTTCTAGAACATGTCTGTGAGAGGAAATAGTTTCTGGCCTGGCTTTCCTATTTATGACAAGTATAGCTGTTTTCATGGTTTGGTTGATTATTCTCCAACCTTAGAGTAATGAGACTTCATTTCTAGCCCCAGATAGCATTTGCAGGTAACATTCCCCCGCACTATGTGACCATGGGAAAGCTTCGTAAACATTTCATTCCTTCATGTGCACAATGAGAATAATATCTATACTATATAAATACGTATTTATATGAAAAAATGCACACACAGACACACGTTTATGTCATAAACACTGAGACTTCACTATGATGTGCTTTACAAAGTGTTGTTGGGAGATATTTTTTGCAAAATGCTGAGACACTTAGATAATAGAAATAGTTTGAATATAAAATGTTCATCATCATCACTGTTGTTATTATTTTGTTAGACTGTGCAAAGAAAGAGACACGGAAATGAAACAGTATTGATCCATAGTAATTTAACTGGTCCTAAATCAGGCCTTTGTTTAGCTGTATGAGGAAAACAGGATGCCTTTGCTCCCATCTTTTTAATACGTTTTTTTCCTTGAATTTTCTTGATTTAATGAAATGCAATCAATTTTCAGGCGATGGCTTGTCTTGTGCATCAGAATACTTCACAAAGTGATGTAAATTATCACCATTATTGCTATAAATACAGGTGAGAATAATATATTTAGCATTTTATCACATCTTGTAAGGAAAGACGAAAGTATGAAATAACATTTACTTTGTGCACTGCAAACTTATTTAATTGCATTCTAGCAACATAAATTATGTTGCTACAAAGACTTTACTTCACTCCAGGTCATCAGAAAGGGTGCTGAACACTGCAATCTGCTTTTGTCTCCTGTCTAGAAGTTCAGAAGAGCTTTAAGTGGTGGCTTTCACATGGGTTGCATTGTTCTGTTAGTGTGCAAAATGTATTTTCCCATACAACAGGACATACTTTTGCTTTTGTGATCAATATTGAATCTGAGGAACAAAGAAGAAATACTTTCTTCCCTTTTTACCCCAAAACCCCACATTTCTTGTGCATGGACTACAGACAGGAGAAGTTGTACATTACATATCTGAATATATGGCTTAAAAATCACTGAAATCTTTAAACTGAGCTGAAAGGAATGATATGTCCACCTATGGAAAACATTCCTGAGTCTTTTGTCTAAGCAGATCTTAAAAATTACTGCAGATGGTAATTCTGCCATCTTCCAGTCCTCAATGATCCCTAGAGTTGGAGAGTTTCTGATCCTCTTTCGTTCAGATCCTTTTCTTCACTGCTGCCACCAAGCCAATCTTTCCCCATCCTGTACCTAATTGTTTTTATCCAACTTTCTACTTTGCTTTTACCTTTCTTGAATTACATCTATTTATTTCAGACAATTTTCTACACTATCAAGATCATTTTGAATTCTAATCCTGTTCTCCAAAGTACTTGCAACTCCTCCCAGCTTGGTATCATCTGCAAATTTAATGAAATTAATTAAATGAAAATTAAATGAAAGACTCCCATTGACTTCAAGGGGCATTGGAGTGAGCCCAAACTGTCTTACATCTTTAAGAAGTGGTTCAAGTGAAATACACTTATTGCTTTACAGGCCGTTTTTGTAAGGGAAAAAGACAGATGCATGCTGAATAATTCAGGGTCATTGTTGTTGACTGAGAGAGGTTTAACTAATTTGTCAAAATAATGACCTTTGTTCACGGTGGGAAGCAAGTGGTTTTGGATTATTTCTGTCCCCAGAGAGGTGGTGGAGGAGCCTGAGTTTAGCTCAGCACCACTGCGAGGGGCTTGTTTAGAGATGTAAAATGAAAGGTAAGCATTAGTAGCAGTAGTGTTTGCAGATGGTGGGAGGCATGTTAGAATGATGATGATGTTTTCCTTTAAGCCTGATGGAAACAGTGCTGCTACCCAGTCTGTGGAATACTTTGGATTGCCAGGATCAGTCCTGTCCTTTTCCCAGCTTTGGCCTTGTGTACATGTGCATGCGCACGTGTGTACGCACACATGCATGCACCCCTTGATTCATTGCTGTTTCCCCATTAAAAGGAAACCAATAGGCATTGAGAGCTTGACATCTTCCTTAAAAGAGTGCAAAGAGAGCATGTACCTAGCAGAGGGGGCAAGGACAGACACCCCTGCCTGGAGCTTGGTTGATAACAAGAGGAGTTTGTTAAAAACAAGTGTATTGGGCAGTGAGCCCCCCAGCCATGCCAATCTACTGCAGCTCATGCAAGCGTGGTCACAGTCTGACCTCCATGTGTCACAACTTACCAACGTGAGGGGTGACGAGCTCATGTGCCATTTTGCAATCCAGCGTGAAAACTCATTTATCGTCAGTTGTCCAGAAATAGGTAACTGGAGAAAGAGAAAGTTGTGTTAGTGGGTCAAGTGAGGACAGGAATCCCCTCGTTGCTCAGCATCCTAGCCCACAAGTCCAGTGGGGAAGGATACTCTACCGTTCCAATACAAATTTTGCAGTCACTTTTACAGCAAGTGTAGTTTGGAAAACATCCTCTGGTATTTCAGCCGGTCTGTGTTGGCTGATGCCAGCTTTCATCTGGCACTTGTGTATTATGGCTGTTGCTCTGCTGTTGGAGCACAATCCTGCTTATATATGCTTCTCTGTGAGTGATTTTTGGCTTAAAAAGGCATAGGTCTCTTTGAGAAATTTTTCATGCTTTGCTGTTGCATTATTTTTCTCCAGTCACTGCAAGGTGTTGGCCAACTTTCCAGAGCCTGGCATGCATGCATGACTATTGCAACAGACTTTTCCTTTTTCTTCTAAGTGGTAGTGTTGGATATCTGAATACTTGCCAGAGGAGTAGAACTAGGCTTTGCCTGTGCAAACTCAGTATCAGAAAGAGGACTGAATCTTTAAGACTCTTTGAAGTCATCCTATTACCAAGATGGAAAACTCTTTGTCCTTGTAGCTCTAACTTCTAAAGCCTGCCATTGCTAAATATATTTCATCTCCTTTTCCCTGTGTTGGAGTGACTGAAATGCAATGCCCTTGCTCAGGATGGTGTCTAAGTTACACAAGTAATTTCAGCAGCATTTGGTCGTTGTTCTATTAAGCTGAGATATGGCTTAACTCAAGGAGTTGCCTGCAGATCTGTGTTTGTGGGACACGGAATTCTGAGAGCACTGAAGAGTTCAAACTCCTTTCCTTTCATCTTGGCATTCTTTTCTCACTGCAGGGTCTTTTCATTCACTTCTCCTGTGTGGCTCTCACCTCCTTTAAGTCTGTGGAGGTCTGGTCTCATACTTGGCTTAGGTCAGATCAGTTCTCAGTGGTGTCCCTAATTAATATTTATGTATAACCCGTTACCCTTTGGAAAGAAATTAGAAGAGCAGGACAATTCTTGTTTGAGGGCAGAAGTGCTGGCCTTTTAGTGTAGAATCAAAGCTTACCAGAGTCAAAGAAAAGTCTGAAGTTTGGATGAAATCCTTGGGCAGAAATACTGCATCCTTGATGCATTAAGGTTGTCCTATGAAGTAGAAAGTGCTATTGTCTCCACTTAATGGATGAAAAATGGCTCTACTAAAGACTGGATCCTTGAGCATCCAATCCAAATTGTTGCTGGAGGCCTACAGACGTGACATGCCTGTGATGTCTGTGGCATGCCGTGGCCTATGGCACAGAGATGCCCAAGCTAGTGAGCCTACCTGATGCTGTACTCTATGGAGGAAGGTATGGAGCTAAATTATATGGGCACAGCACCACTCATACATAGCTCCATTGCTTTTACTGCTCAACTGGTTAGATATGTTGTAAGTCTCGAGAGATCTCCCAGCTTGAGGATTGGTGTGCCCATAGTCAGCCCAGGTGCACCTTGCACGCATGCGTTTGGGAAGACTTGGCAGAGGAGCCAACATAACCAGGTCTTCCTGGTTCCATGTGACTGCCTTCACCACTCTCCTGTCTTCCCTCCTTTATGGCTGTTTTTGTCAAGAACACGGGCCAAACTTTATAATCCATTTGCAAATGTCAAAGTGTCATTTCTGAGTCTTTGGTAACCACCTGTCACTGCAGCACGAGCTGCATAATTAGAACTGACAATCCCTGTCTAGAGATTTCTTGGAAGCTGGAAAAATGAGAATGTTGTCAAAAAAATAGCAATGCTTCCAGTCCGCAATGCAGTGATGGAGATGAAAGATGAGTGATTCCAAGGAGGCAGAGAATATATCAGCCCAGTGCCTTTTTCTAACTCGTTTAGAAGTCCAAAATGGCCTATAAGGATTTACATTTCTCTTATAGCCTTAAAGAAAATGTATTTTAAGCTGGCTTCTCTATTTCTCTCTCTTTATTGGACCAAACCAACAGCAAGTTTCATAGCAGTCATGCTTAAAGCCACAATAAGGGTGGTAATTCCTTTTGCATCAGTTGATGCAAAAGAACTTTTATATTTTGTTCCTTTTTTAGCTTTTTAGTAATTTTCCATAAAATTACGAAAACCCTTTAAAAGAAGATCTTATTTTTTCTAACAGAGAAAAAATAAATTTAATTGGAGGCAGTGTTGAATCATACTGTGTTCTCAATTCTGAGTAACAGATACAAATCTCAGGATATGACAGAAATTTTTTGTAGGTGGACAGTGACTTTCAGTGGCCTTTAGTGCTCACATTTCAGGGCAGAAACTAGTCAGCTGGAGAGGTAGGGATTTCTCTTCAGGGGTTGTTTAAAAGATCTATTTGTAACAACTGTCATCTTGGCTGACACTTTGGGAATTGAGCTAGGGACCTCCTGAGTTAGGAGCTCAATCTGAAATAGGGGAGCTAAATCATATAATTTGCCTAGCTGTGGGATCTTACAGTGTCTGTGTAGCAGGGCGTGCGGAGGAGCTGTGATACGCACTACTCAGCACATCATGCATGCTTCACTTCCATCCCACCTACACCCTCAAAAGCAGCATATATGTAATAGTCATTTGAATTTGCTCCTGAAGTAGAGCTCTCCTTTGCGCTTGTACAATACATCAAAAGCGACCTGGTAAGGACAGATGAGAAATGACTGGAAGTGTGTCTCAGGGTAATGAAGAGAAAAACAGGAGTTCTTTAGAAAGACAGGCTTTTTAACGTAATTGTAATATATGTGATGGCAGCGCCAAAAAAGAAAACTCAATATAGCCAATGGAAATACCGTACTATGCAAATATTGCAGAGATTCAGATGGTCCAATCCTTACATCTGCCTATGCGATCATACTGCAAGGGTATCGCCCAAAAAGATAAAAGGTGCCACGGCTACTGAAGGCACAAGAAGCCATGAGGGTGGCAGCAGCATGTGTGCCAATAGCAAAGGCGTGGTGCTCCCACAGGTATGGGGTCAAGGGAACTCCTGGCTGCAAGACCAGGGCCTGCCCTGGTTTTGAGTAACAGGGCACTGTGGTAGGAGAGCCCTGTGATTTTGGGATTCACTTCTTGGCTGGGTCACAAATGTTCTGTGAAGCCTTAGGCATGTGATTTGATCTCTGTGTGATTCAGCTCTTTGTCTCAAACGGTGAATAAAAGTCTGTTTCTGTGCCTTGGTTAGGTGTCATAAGAGCTTTATGAAGGGAACATCACTGGGTATCGGGGGTCTCGTCTCCTCTGTGACTATGAAGTGTTGTTGTAATATGTTAATGAAACATTTTTAGGAGGAAGAGGTGTTTGGATTTGGTGATTATCAAAGAGGAATGATCTCCACATTGCAGAAACCATGCCTCACTGAGGACTAACCTGTTGGAAGGCCACAGCAAAGCAAGATGTGGGATCCTCAGTGATGGATCCCTGGTACACTCACCCCAAACAGGGAGGGAAAGTTCAGAGAGGTGTTCATTTGGGACTAACCAAGGACTCAAGCATGTATGAAAGAGAAGTTTCCCCAATTAGGAAAGACTTGGTAAACAGTCGGTGTTATAGTCCAGCTGTGCTACCAGCACATCTCCAGCTTACGAGAGAAGGACAAGCCTTGGTCTCTGTGGGAGGACAAGCCCACAGCTTGCTGCAGTAAGAAGGGACGTTTTGGGAGGCTGCACTCTCCCTGGGTGGCACAGATGAGAAATCCCTTTTTCATGCAAGGAAATCTTTTCTTAAAAGGACCTTTTGCTTTTGTATAGAACAACCAGCATTCGAGTAAAACATTTCTTTTAGCATTGATCTTCCAGCTATATGTTTGTTGTTCTAGCAGGCAACAGAATGACACGCATACTTTCTGTGGTCAGCATATGAGGGCGTAAAGGACATACCTGGTAAATTCATCTGAATATAGATTTGTTGCTTAATATACTACAAAGCAGTGTAAGATCAGTAAGTATTATGGTTGCCAATAGAAATATTTTTGGCCATTTGTGAATGAAAGAAATACAGTGAAAAAAATTTGATGCCTTCAGTTGAATTGCATGCTGGATCACCTGTGGAACAGAATGACAATTAGATGCTTTGCACACCTCGTTTTATTGTCATGATAATTATAGACAAAATCAAAGTTACTGACTGCAGCTTAATGCTACTGGTTGTTTAGTTTCACAGTCTGGGTCTGAAATCAATGTGTTAGTGTGTTGTCAGGAGCGCTCCAGCCCCAGCGTGCTGGGAGAGCCGGGCACCAGTGGGACTGCTCCGCGCTGGCACTGCCAGTGCTCCTTTGCCAGCCCTTTTTGCATTTGGGGAGATTCAGCATCTCCTAAGGTCCTTCAGCTGCCCTGGGAGAATACAGGAGTTATTTGAAATACTTTGCCTTCCTGTATATTCAGTCAGATTCATATTGCACGCAGTTCTGGCCATTTTCCTCTCAGCTGCCTCCAAAGGCCAGGGGTCTTGCATTACAGTATAAGCAGCCCTTAGAACAGGCTATTTCAGGCTGTGTGCATCTCGATTACCTTCCTCTCCCGAGCATTGCTTCACTGACTGGATCTGACAAATCTAGAAGACTGACCGTCCCCTTTACAGCGCAGTTTTAGTGTTCAGTCTGTCCAATTTGTCACATTCTTCATCGGCTCTGCTTCACTTGGAAGTCAGGTCTTTATTACCCAGAGACAAACAAGCAGCCTGTGTGTCTCCTTTCTTTTCACGAGTGTAAAGCAAAGTTGTTCTATTGTCATTATTCCTCTTTAAGTTTTACTGGAAGGAGGGGAGAAGTGCCATTCTCAGTTTAGTAATAAAAAGCTTGGGGAACTGGATGTGTTTATCATTCTTCTTCTACTTTGCTTGGATGACGGCAGTGAGTGATACAGAGTGCATGTGGTTTTCAGATCAAGAGAGAAATAGGAAGACGTAACTTAATTAACATAGGCAAGAAAGTGTTGTCACATTCATTACAAACAATTGTGGCTTCTAAAATCTAAAGTATGAGGTGGTGGCTTGAGTCCAGCAGTTCTCTGGCTAGTCGTCAGACAGTACTTGCCTGTCTAAAGCTCTCCTACGTGACAGTGCTGACATTCCCGTGTCCCGCTGATTTAGAAGAGCAGACACCGAAGCCGTCTCGTTCTTTTGCTTATCCTGTGCTGGCAGGATCTCCGCTCGCTGAATACCAAGAGCAGCAGGTGGGCAGGAAGTCGCCACCTTCCTTTTCCAGCTGGAAAGCAGGAATTGCAGCCTAGCCAACAGCAAATGAGGGATGGCCATAGCAGCAAAAGCAGTGGAGAACAGCAGGAGTGAATGAAGCCATTTGATTTCTCTTTGCATTGCCTCCTTGCCAGGGACACAGTTTTGCCCTACGCCACATCCCACAGAACTGTATCGTGCCCTCGGTGTGGCTGTGATCGACTGCTGGTGCAGGTGAAAAAAGTGAAGGACTGTCCTCTAACCAGAGATAAATTTTAAGCAACAGAAAGATGTACTTGTGTAACCCTCAGACCTGAGCTCTTTCTTGTTTCTTATAGATTAAGGTTTGCAAAATCCCTGTAAAACAACGGGATAGTATCCTCATTTTACAAATACATCAAAGGGAGATTAAAGCCCAGATTCTTAAAGAGATTTAAACACCAAACTCCCCTTGAGTTCAGTGGGAGTTAACACTTCAATATCCTTGAGAGTATGGATCTCAATAAATTGCATACAGTCATCTAATAAGTGTGTGATGGAGTTGGGAATTAATCCCAGACTTTTGGAAAGGTTGCTCTGTGCCTTTACTTTCCTTCCTGCAAATGAGAATAGCACTATTCATTGTGCTGAAGGTACTCCAGATTTCATGTGATTGGATTTTAATTGAGCAGAGTTTCATTGTGATGGTTTTGTTTTGATTTGTGGCCCCAGTTGATTACGGCTTATTGGAGAAAATTTGGCAGAATATATTCAGTCAGAATTTGTAGTTCTGTAAAACAGCTTCATGAAATTATGCTAATTTCCCTGGAATTTCATCTCTGACAGAAAAAGGAAGAAAAAGATGCTAGCAGGTTCTTGTTGTGTCAAAGAAACCTCTTGTTTTGACATTTCCAAAATGATATGTTTTGATTTTTCATTTTAAAATAACTTTTTCCTTGATGTTATGGTATTTTTACATAATTTTAATCATTTGAAATTGAAATGAAACCAAATTTCATGACTCAAAAATGAAACCAAATGTAGGTGTCTTGAAAGCCCTCCTGAAATGAAGCATTCATCCTCCAGGCAGCTCTACTGCCAGTCCCATGGGAGAGGGGCCACTCAACACCAGGAACACGTCATCCCCAGGTGGCTCCTGGCTGTCCTGAGCACAGTGGCTGAGTGGGGACAAGGAAGAAGCTCTTTACAGACTGCAGGTAGCCCTTAGGCAGGTACTAACTAATGGGTGAGGACGGTGTGTACAGGGGGCTTAGTAATGTGTCCACAAATGACTGCGTGGCAGCTGCTCTTCTCTCACTACGTCCTTGAAAAATGTATAGACTCTGTGCAAATCCATTGCATAGAGAAAAATTTGACTGTTCTTAGTAGTGGAAACTGGTGCAAAAGCAACAGGGAAAGGAAAAATCCACCAAGATCTTATATGCCAAATCTTGATTTAAAAAAAACAAAAGGTGATTCCTGAGGAGAGACTTTTAATGAGGGGATTTTTCAGTTAGTAACACCAACACACTGCAAACATTGTGTCAGATCCATAACATTCACAAAGGAAGTATTAAACTTGCAGCTAGAATTGGATGTTTGCCCAGAATTGTAAGTCCTTTTAAAATGTGCCATTGCATATTTCACTCAGGTATATTTTGCTGAGGATAATATATTGATGTTTGCCACAAAGCTACAGAATGAACTGAAAAATTTCTTAGAAATTAATTGGTATCAGAGTTCTCTTAATCAATATGCTCTGTGATGTGCTTCAGGTGGATTAGTGCAGTAAAAAACATTTTTCTTTTGCACAGGTCTCTGCTAATATCTATTTATTGCTGAACTTCCTCTGGAGCAGTGCTAGGTGTGCTTCCATCATGACACTATGGAGATGCCTGGCAGGAAACAAGCTCTTAAGACCCTTAGAAACCAAGGGAGATGTTTGTCTCTGGGTAAAAAAGCAGATAGAGTTGTGGATCGCAGTATTTTTTGGTGTTATGCCGCAATAGGAAAACCACTGCAGAAAAGTGTGGATGCTTTGAAGGTGTGGACCTTCAAAGTTCAGACCACCCTCTGGTTTT
The DNA here is from genome assembly GCF_018139145.2 of Gymnogyps californianus. Taxonomy (NCBI): domain Eukaryota; kingdom Metazoa; phylum Chordata; class Aves; order Accipitriformes; family Cathartidae; genus Gymnogyps; species Gymnogyps californianus. The sequence goes on from NC_059486.1 coordinate 11,189,550, forward strand.
TCTGAGTCTGCAGAGTTCAAATGCGTCACTTGACACCTCCTCTAAAAAAGGCACAACCTTTCTGCACAGAGTGGAGAACCAGGTATAAAGGAATGATGGAGGTATGAAGCCTTGTGAACACAGCTCATCATTTACACCTTTGAAAGGGTATTTGCAGATTTTGGCAGATATTTCAATACTCACAGTCAAAATTCAAAATATTTAAAATTAAGAAGAGCTTATGCAGTGTAAATGACCCCAAATGGGGAAAGCTGTTATGGTGATACTAGATTTAAAGTCTGTCTGGAATCCAGTTGCTAGGGTTCACGCCAAGTCATTCTTCTTTCAGCAGTTGTGGAGCAGCCTGGCTTGGGATGTTTACCCTGCCGAACGTGCAAGTCACTGAGTAACTGAGGGACAGGAAGAGCATCCCTAAACTTGATGCAATACTCATTTGCCTTTACTGGTTCTTTCTGGGGAAAAAAAAAATTTTAAAAAAAATCTTTTCTCTGCAGCACAGGAGGTGCTTTAATTATTCCTCAAGAGCAGCTGTTCAGTGGTTGTTCCTAATTCCAGCAGCATTCAGGGTGGTTAACAGATCTGCTGCTGCCATCAGATCTGAGGATGGTGATTTCTTAACCTCAGGGTCCTCACAGAATCCCAGACTAGGACAGGTCCCTTCTCAAGACATATAGTGGGCTTAGGGCTGATCTACCTTCTGTGCTGCTTCTTCATTATAGTCATTTATCATAACGCATAATTTCAGGCTGGATTCAGTTATCCCAGTAACGAATCTCACTCCAACACCTCAGGTTAAGCGCGGGTGATTAAAGGTGACTCCACCTCCCCTGAGTCATTTATAAGTGACTTATAGAGCTAATAATGGCCTCATCCTTTTGTACCTTGGTACACAGCTTGTGTTCTGGAGTCTTTTATAGCTCAAATGAGCTGCTTTTGCTTATTTATTTCCCTCCTCATTCATTTTTAATGGTTATAAGAGACTCCTCCATTCTTCTTCTGACAGCAATGCTTTAGGCAGGACTCATTAACATAACTTACGTTACTAAATATCGCCATTTATGCTGGTAGACCAAGAAAAATGCGTGCAGTGCTAAATCAGAAGAGATCCCGTGAGCTTGCCAAGGTGGCAGGGCTGTGTTTGAAGTGTATATTATAAACGGAGAGTGCTTGTATGGGGGAAGGATCACTTACAGAAGCATGGATTGGGGACAGAGTCCCAGAGTGTTTCTGAAATACAGATTTTATGTGGAAATATCAGAGACTTACTTTCCTAATTGGCCACCCTTGAAATGTCTAAACTAGAACTGCTCTAGGTACATCTTATTTTCAAAGACTTATTAGCTGTGACTTTGTAAGAGTTCCAACAGAATTACTGTAGCAGAAAAGCAGTTCCCTGTGAGGGTTTTACCGTTATCCTGTGGGAATTTAATAATGATAATGAGGTGGGGAAAGACTGTTACAGCCATTTCTGAGAGCTAACAGTGAAATGCTGGGTACCTCTTCTGGGAGTTATGATGTACATTCCCCTTTCCCTCCCTTCCATTAGATCTATGGATTCTATTCAGCCCAAAGCTAACACGGAGTTTATGGGACCAAAGGAACAGTCAGCCACACAAATTCATACCTACCATAGACAGCCTCTGCAAAAAGGTAATGGGAAAAGCAGTAAAATCCTTTTAGGAAAGGGGTGGGAACAACGTTCACTGGAGAACTGGATGCAGGAGGCCACGTGATAGGGATCACATGTGATCTGTGAGGGGCCTTATTGCTTCTTTCCATGTTTTTCCCAGGCTGGCTGAAGTCCTGCTACTACAAGGCTTCAAAGAGTTTAGTGTTTTCTTCCACAGACAGTCTAGCAAACTGTGAAATAAAATAAGTGAAATTAATAAAAATTAATTTCTCTTGCTTGTGATCACACCTGAAGAGCATACAGAATGTTGGGTGTTTTAAAGGACACCGCTGACTTTGTTTCAAATAACACAAACAGGCTTTTTAAGTAAACATAAAAAAGAAATGCCTTGGACCAGCAATGCCCCCCTCCTTTTCTGGTTAATATTTGTTTGCCAAGGAAACAGTCTTGCGTTAAAGTGACACAGCAGCATCACTTTCACAGTTGCAAGGCTACCAGCTGAGTTTTGGGCTCAGTTTTGGGGTACCCAATGTACAGAGCTGCACGTGGGGCTGAGGAATGCCTATCTACAGTGAGGATTTTGTGGTAGGAAGCAGCAGTGACTTAACTCTATTCCCGTTTCTGACAATAGGACTGGGGGTTTGAATTAAATGCAATGCTGAGCACATTTGAAATATTCCGCTCTGCACATTTTGTAGCACTGATGATTGAACTCGACAACCAGCTTGCCAGAAGCCACATGTTTGGTATGTACACGGCGCACTTAGAAATCTAATTCTTAATTCTGTGCTGTGCTGGCAATAAGGGACCTCTGACCTCTGCTGCCCTGGCGCACGGAGATTAGATATGTGTGACTCAGAGGAAGCTGTCTTAGTTGTTCACCGATGTAAGAAAAAGAGGTGGAGCTGCAGGAGCCAAACGAAACCCAAAGCACTTTTATAACCTACCAAGTTCATGCCCAAAAAAGCCATTCAAACCCCAGTTCCCTCAAGAGATAAAAGTCCCCTGTATTGAGAGAATTTCTGGAGCATCTTGTGAGCACTAAGTACAGCCTCCCTTAATTAATGGAAGTCAGCTCAGCATAGTTGTGTGAAAAGCTCCAGTGACACAAAGCCCAGAAAGCCTTTAGCAAGGGAGCACAGCACCAGAAGGGTTTAATGGCATTATAATGTCCTTGAATTACAGTGGCCACAGCAGAGAGAGACATATTCCAGCAGTACATTAGCAGTAAAATAAAATCTACTCTTTCTCTCTTGAGCCCTTGTCACCTTTACTGAAAACTGGAGTTGCCATCCCTGAGATATCAAAACTCAAAGGCAGGAGGAAAGGAAAAGGAGATATGGGTGGGAGTCCCTGGATTTTGGAAAGAAAACAAATTGTTTTTCCCCACAAATCACCTACCTTGCTCCAGCTCCTTTGTAGTTCGTATTGCATTTTATAATGTGTTTAATAGTTTTCTGAAATCTGTCTGTTTGGGGACCAAGCTTTTGCAACCTCATAATTCCCATAATAACTAACTGTCAGTGAGCTGTTTGTTGATTTAGTACAGACCCTCTCTTTCGTTCGCGCGCTCTCGCACACATATCCGAGGGTATGTGCAGTCGCTCCATCCATGCGTTTAATAAACTTGAGCCACAGCCATTTCTGTTCTGTGTGGCGAGGCGTGTAAAGCAAGCACTGTAGTACAGGAAGGACGGTTGGTAGTTAAAGGCTGTTTATATGAATCAACGCTAAAGAAAAGGAGCTGCTTGACAGACTGAGGAGTTGAAATCCATTACAGATTGAAAAGGAGACATGCGGGCTCAGAAAAGGCAGCGGCAGCAGAAGCTTCTCTGTGCTGCCCCCATCAACATTAACATGGAGAAGCCATGCGAGGGGGGACCCGGTCGCTCCCTCCGCCTGTGTCCGCTGCAGGGACTGCCCGGAGGCTGCCAGCTGCGGAGCTGCATTTGACGGGCCTTTGCTCGTGCACGTATTTGTCCTGCAGAGGCTCAGCTGAGTCCCATCAAACTCATTTCACAAAACATTCACCCATTTCCAACAAACAGCTTAGAAAACTCAATCTCAAAAGAGACAGAGAAGCTCAATTTTTCTTCTTTCTCTACATCTTTTTAGACTTTCTCTTGTGCTGGAAGATGAATGGTTCGGATGTGTCTGCCGTAACACGGGCATGGCTAATCTGCCTTCCTATTGATGACCTGTTTCTGAATGTCCTGGCCTGATTTATGAAAATGTACTGTACTTTGCACCATGTTTTGATGTTGCTCTGTTAGGACTGCAAGCAAACTGCAGCAGAACAGTGATGCTTATTCATTCAAACAGTGAAGGGCTGGCTGGGAACTGAATGAGCTCATAGTTATTGCCATCTTCGCTTACAGAAAGGGAAACAGGAGAAAGCGGGTATCCCAAGCCTAGTCATTCTTTTCCTGACCATCAGTTTGTTTTATAAATCATAATCTTGAAAGCACAAGGTCACGGTATTTATTTAATCATTCATATAGTAGGTTTTTAGGGATGGATTCTTTTTTTAACTCTCTCTTTCTGTAGCAGATCCTGATAAATTTGGAACTGAGGTCTGTTTGCCTGCCAAATTTTCTTTCTCTTGCTGTTGCTTGAGCATTAATGAATTGAAAATCTGAGAGTCTGATTCCCATCTCTTACTAGCATAATTCAGCAGTTACCTCTATTGCCTGGGAGAGTCTCAGCCTTGTTCCAGCCCCTATGTGCTGAACTGCTCTTCACACACACACAGACTAATAAAAACAACAGCAAAATCCCACCTGTGCTATCTATGTGTGCTTCAAAAGCCACTGCTCAGACAGCGAAGCCTTACCGCAGTGGGAGGATGTTTGGCAGGTCCCCTGCTAGAAGCCCTGTTGCAAGTGCAGAGCAGAGGACATGCAGGGGAGGCAGGAGAGGGCTGCTGGGGAGCAGGGCTCCAGGGGCTCAGCGCTCTGCTCTGCAGAGGACACTGCGGTGGTTTGGAAACATCCCTCAACTATGATTTCTGTGCTGCAAGGCATGGAAGTTTACCTGTTACCTTAAATCACTAGGAAATGGTTTCAGTCCTAGGCTGATCACCCATGGGGACATTTAATTGCCTAATGTGTTAATTAGCTAAGATTCACGAATATGAGGTGTTGCTAGCTGGAAGCAGAGGTGGTGAAGAAGTCACACTGAAAGCTGTTACCTGGCCCCATGCACTACTAAAGAAAATCGTTGTCTTCAGGCCGTTCGCTTGTGCGTGTGGTCCAGCCTGCAGAGCACAAAGACAAGTGAAGGACCTCAGGGCAATTAGCTCCCAGGCTGAATGTTTTCCTTGGGGCCACTTTGTCTTCAGCTTTGATCTGTTGCCTCTCAGGTGGAAATCAGCACTTTGAGACTCTGCCCAGTTCTTCTGCTCACTGGCATCCCAGGGAAAAGAGGAAAGGTAGAAAGCAGCAGACAGAGCTTATTAGCGCATAGGAGAGTTGTCTGGTTTGAGAACAGCACTTAAAATATAAAAAGGCAACAGGGATAAGTGCAGTGCCAGCAATGAATAGACGATTTCCACTTATGGAAGCAAGGTACCCCATGGGGTGGGAGAAGGAGCAGATGTACCAGGCACTGCCTGAAGGTCTTCCGACTTCCCACCTGTCGGACAGGCTATTAGACATTGCAGGTAGGAAGTTTGATGTAGCTCTTGCCCTGAAAATATTACACTCACCTTCTGCAAGGATGCAAGAATAACGTCTGCTCTCTTGCTGCTGCCCAGACATGCTGCTCCCAGAAGGGGAATGTGCTTATGCCTCCAGCCTTCCCTATAGCCATTTCTGCAGGCTCACGTGAAGCTTCTCCTGGAGCTTTGCAGAGTCTCATCTTCCTCAGCTCAGGCCGGTTTGGATCAGCATTATGATGAAGTGGATATTACATTAGTGCCACAGGCCCCAGCCGGAGCCGGGACTTTGCTGTGCTCAGCCGCCTGCTGTGAGGTCCTTTCCTGGCGTTGCATACCCCCATGCTTTGAGGCCTTTTTGACAGCAACTAGGTTTTCTTGCTGTGCAGCACAATGAGATTGGATCCTGACAGGAGCCGTTAAAAGCTAGTGTAAAACATACTAACATGAGAATATCCTGAAAAACATAATTCTGCCTGTAAATAAACTTACTTTCCTGCTGAAACCAATGACAATGATAAGATTTTGACCTTAAAACAGACGTTGCTTGCAAGAGGGACATTGTAAGAGTCATGATAACCTTTTTTGGTACGTTACCTAGGCTCAGACAAGCAAGGATGGAAATGGATTTGCTATAGATCTGTCTGTAAGGGGGGTTGTTGTTGTTTAAAGATAATAATATTAGGAATGCAAATTATCCTACAAAAGCTGGTGATATTTAAGTACAATTTAAATTCATTTAGCATTTAAACAGAGAAGTAGAAAATGGCATTAAATTCAGATGGGGATGAGACTATGCATTCTGGAGTCAGAAATATTAAATACATCTACAGAATGGAATAGAAGGTCTGGCTGGTAATGGATTGTGAAAGGAGTGCAGGCTTTTAATAGATCATTCCTTCATATCATCAGCACCGTAAAGTGGTAGTTAATAAATTATTTGACATGTACATTTACTCATATATTTTAACTAGCTGTAATGAACAGGTCCTGTCAGCTCACCTAGATCCTTGCAATAGCTGCTAAATCGCTTGAGTGAGATTTAGTAACTCTCAGTAATATTGACGTCCAGAGCTGCAGGTAATAAATAAAGTGACATCAGGACTAGCTTGAGCAGAACATTGTGTAAGACCTTTGTCAGGCTTGCAGCAGAGATGAAGCTGTTTGGCCCCAATGAACACCACTGGGCATCAGTGAGCTCTTCCCTGTGATTAGTTTTTGGTTGGTGTGACCACCCCATGCCCTGGCACCTGTAACGGGGCTCCTGAAGAACCCTTTGTCCCAATTTGGGGTTGACTAGAGAAATTTGTCCCCTACTCAGTTCTGTATACAGGCAGTTACCTGTTCCTCCCTGCAGGTATGCGGTATTCCTCGGGCTGTGCACAAAGTAGAGGAGGAGGATAGCAGAGTCTGACTGAGCTTTGTGGAGAGGAGAAGAATCGTCTCTTGGTGCCATTATACTAGGACTATCCTAGTGTTGGAGTGGGAATTAAGGACAGAAAGAAGCTATTCTTTTATCTTAGATTATACTGGAAATGTTTATAGCAGAAAAAGCCTACATGTTAAAATGATGCCAAATTATACAGGCTATTAAGGGCACACCAGGCACCTTTCTTGTTATTCCTAGTTGTCCTCTGAACTTGGAGCTAGCTTTAAACCTATATCCTTTCTCTTCCTCCCACTTGCTTTCCCAGCATGTGGCGTACTTTATAATTTGTGAATAGACTCATTAATTTTTTTTTTCTCCTTTTTTCAGGTTTCTGACAGATGTGACTATGTCTTTGTCAATGGGAAGGAAATGAAAGGCAAAGTGAATGTCATAGTTAATTTTACTTACCAGCATCTGAGTGCCCCTTTAGAAATGACAGTCTGGGTTCCTCGTCTCCCGCTGCAGATAGAGGTCTCTGACACAGAACTAAATCAGATCAAGGGGTGGAGAGTCCCCATCATCTCTAATAAGAGGTAGGTTACATTAGAGGATGTTCATTCTGGGCTGTGCACTTGCCAAAGACCTGTCAGGGCCAGTGGATCTGAACGTGCTCATTTGGCCTTAATGCAATTCCGGTGTAAATTTGAAGGTCACCAGACATTTATTCAATAGGCTCCTGCACTGGACTTATGAGGGAAATGGAAACTGCAGGTTGCATGATCCTACATTGGAAATCAATTTCCTTTTATAGCGCTAGTGACTGGGATGGAAAGAGCCAATTGGTCAAGTTAGGCAGGATCAGCCATGAGGCAGCAGGAAGACATCAACAAGGACCAGCTCTGGCAAGGTGGGTCGGTGTCCAGCCTGGTTCACAGGTCCTGCCAGTTAATTTATTCGTTGTTAACGGTCACAATTAGTACATACTTGTTTCGTATGACTGTAGGGTCCAGTGGTACTGATCAGTGTCCCAAAGTCAGGACACTGATACACTAGGGCTTTAAAGATACCATCCATGCCCACAGGTCAGTGGCATGTGAGTGACAGGACAGAGGATGGATGTAGGCAGATCTAGACTGTTTGTGTCTGTTGTCAGTGTTATTAAGAACAAGCAGAACAAATTGATAAAGTAGGTCCTTGCTATTCCCACCTACCTAAGAAGACATCATTTATTACCAGGTTTCTGTTAGTATCACAGCAAAGAGATGGAGATGTGATTTCAACCTGAATGCCATACAGAAAGGGATGTATGTGTAGGTACAGACAGAGGAGATTTCCATGGCAACACAAAGATGTTTATGGGAAGATCCAGAAAGAAAAAAGCGTGAAGGTCCTGAAAGTAAGGACCTAACATGGAAAATAATGAGAGATATTTGGAGAGGACAACGCGGTAGCGAAGCTAGCAGGACAGCTGGTGATTTCAGCAGCTGTTTCGGAGATCTAGGCAGCCTGGAGGTCTCAGTTACGAACAAGGGAAACAGGATAAAAGTGGGGGAGCCTGACTGACTTCAGAAATGCACTGAAGGAAGCAGCTTCAGCAGAGCAACGGAAGGGGGCAAAGGCCCTTTGTTCCAGCAACTAGGCTGCAGACTTATGTCAGCAATAGCTCTCCTGTTGCAAGCTCTCCCAGCACCAATTTAAATTAATTTTTTATTCTTGGTGTCCTACCAGACCAGCCAGGGACAGTGATGATGAAGAAGAGGATGAACGTAAGGGAAGAGGCTGTGCCCTTCAATACCAACATGCGATGGTGCGAGTCCTCACGCAGTTTGTAGCTGAAGCCTCAGACCCCGGCGGGCAGCTGAGCTATTTACTGGGTTCTGACTGGCAGATTGACATTACCGACCTGGTGAGTGACTTCATGCAGGTGGAGGAGCCAAGAATCGCTAAGCTGCAGGACGGACAGGTTTTGATTGGGCAGGAGCTTGGAATGACGACAATTCAGGTAGGGAAAATTAATTACTTATTCTTTTTCCTCCATTAACCCACCACCTTGGGAACTGAGGTACTGATGAGGTGTACAGCAGCTTCTTGCATTAGCAACAGAAATTGGAGCCATAAATTTTTGAATGGAGCAGAACTGCAGCAAGGACTGGAAGACACAGAAGAGATGGTTTTCTCTTCTTATCTTGTGCCCCCAAGTAATGTAGATTGCAGTTTTAGTAAATTTAGTCCAGCCTGTATACTTGGAGGCTGTTTCTGACTATTTTTGTCTAAGGCTTTTTTTGAACCTAGAGCTAGTATATGGGCTATCACAAGGCATGCAGCTGGTGAAACAACTCAGTCTTCTCAAAGCCTACACTGACAGAGCAAAGGGTAAAGCAAAAATTAACTAGTGCTGATTGAGGAACTGAGACTGGAATATAAGTCCCATGGGATCAAATCCCTGCACACCTTGCAAGCTCAAGCAGTGTTACAAAACATAAATGTTAGGGTACATTTTAGAATAAGCACAAAGCAACAATAACAACTGGTACTTCTAGAATGATGTTAAAAGACTGACCGATTAGTCACAGCTAAGCTATGTTCTCCAGGGATGCAGATTTAGTTTCATCAGTTTCAGTCAATATGGCCAAGAATGTGGCCTATAAATACCACTGTATATGTGGCTGTGCCTTAGTGTTCCAACTCTGAAGTAACTCACCTAAACCTATGCATCATGTCATTGGCAGCTTTTCACATATAGTTCTTCCTGCCATGCAGAGAAATACTGGCCTAGAAAATGGAGTCCCAGAAGAAAAGAGAAAAAAAAAGAGATGAATCCAGTGATACTACAAAGTAGAAAACATGTTAACAAGCACTTCAACAGGAAAAAAAATCCAGGTCTCCAAACATGCTCATCATCCCAAACTGTCAAACCAGAAAACAACAACCACACCTATCGATAACACAGGTTGTCAGGGCTGGAGAAATGGGATTTGAGATTTTGACTTTCTGCAAAATCTTTAAAGATTTTCTGAATGACTTTCCAAAGCTCTGGGACTTATAATGCTCCTACAAATGCACGTAAAACTGTGGAAAGAAAAATCCAAGGGAAAAAAGCTGAGAGCAAGTTATATTTAAAGAATATCTCTTATAAACTGCTTCCAAAATACTCTGTACCCTATACGGATCATTAAATTCAACTTGCTTGCTAATGAGCATCTTTGGATATCATGTATCAGTGCACTGACCTCCATGCACATTTTTTTAACCAAAACAAGTTTTCTCTGTCAATTTTGTACACAGTACCATGAGTGTTTATTGTAGCAATACATTACCTTTCTTTCTATAGGATAGAAATAAATGCCACTTATTCTATGGATTTTATATACATCTACAGATTGCATTATATATATGCTACCTAAAAACACGATCATTAATGAAATAATTGCATTTCACATAAAGATTACATTTACAAAGAGTTAATACATCTGAAACAGATGCGGGTAGCATAGCACAGAGGTGAATGGCATAGCTGATTAGAATTATGTTGGTAGAAGATGTTATGAGCACCCTATTGTTGTGGAAGAGTTATAAAATGTGACTAGCCATTTTTTAATCATATTTTAACAGTGTCTGCATGCTAAGAGTAATTCTGCCCATTAACATAAATGTCACTTATCTGTATTACAGTAGCTCCGTGTAGCTATTTTGCTTGGTGCTATGCAAAATGGCTGTTGCTAACTTCGATTTTTCTTTTCAGATATTGTCCCCCCTTTCAGATGCTATCTTGGCTGAGAAGACAGTGACAGTTTTGGATGAGAAGGTGACAATAACTGACCTGGGAGTGCAGCTGGTGACTGGATTGTCGCTTTCTCTGCAGCTCAGTCCAGGAAGCAATAAGGCCATCTTTGCTACAGCAGTAGCACAAGAGCTGCTCCAATCTCCAAAGCAGGTACTATTGCCCACATGTACTGCGTTGTGGAAGGACACTACTCTGATTCACTACACCAAACCTTATAAGCTGATGGGATCAAGCAGATTTTTATTAATAATATGCTAATAAAACATTTTCCTTACAGGCACTTTTTTCTGAAGGCCACCAGGTGCCCTAACAGAAAAACCAAAATGGCACTATGGCTAAACAACCCCAGTCAACAAACAGGCGTAACCCCTCTGTCGTGGCTGCATCCCATAAATAACACACGCAACTCAATGATATGTCGTAACTGAGCAACAGCAGTCCCCTGACACACACATCCCCTTTCTGTCCCATCCAGCACCTACTAAATCACAGGAAATATTGCCGACTAGATTGCCAAGTTCAGCCTCCCACCATAGGCAACCAAATCAACCCTTTATGCACATCTTTAAATGAGAAAGTGTTTTGCATAGTGCCAAGCTCTTCTTCCTTTAGTTACTTTCTGTGAGCATTTTAAGAAGTTGGGGAACATCCCTTTCATTCTGATTCATTACTAGAATATGAATCAGCATCGACTCATTTCCTGATTCATGATTTCATGAACCAATTTTTGTTTCCCTGTTATTCTTATTCCCTATATTAGGGAACCAACAGTTACCAAGGGCTTTTGGACTTTGCCATGTCCCCGTCAGTCCCTGCTTGGTATTCGTCCTTGTGCTTCTGTTTACATTTGAAATTTAAACTTTTTTTTCAATCTAAATCCATCAGTCTGGGACTTACATCAAGGATTCACTCGGCTCTTAACGCTTAAACACGTTCTGAGCTTTAAAGGTAAATGATCATGGCATACACGTTTGAAATCTGACCAACTGTTGAGATGCTTTAATTCATCATAGGGTCTTATCCTTGGGATGCAGGATGAGAAATAAGGCAGAACTGCTGTCTTTACAGGGTGATAAAAATCAGGCTCCCATAGTATTCCAGGAGTTAAGGAATCAATGCCAGGCAGCTAGAAATAAGGCCAGTGAGCTAATCCATTGCTGACATGGAGAGTTAAACAAACTACCTTGAAATCAGCCCAAAAGCTGGGGTTGATGGCATTTAGTCCCACTATGCTGCCAGCACTGACATTTCAGTTCCCAGAAATGGAGGCTAGATGAGTGAGTCCCGCTCTGGATGCAGGGGTACAGCCAGAACAACATTGGATCGGTATTAAACCAGCAAGGAAGATGTGCACCTTCCACCCTTCAAGGACTGACTCCATTTTCGAAAGGCATCTCATTCCTTCCATTGCTTAGTACATGGCATTCAGAGCACAATCCCTATAAGCAAAGCAACGCAAAATTATTAAATGATTATGCAGGTTTAAGCAACACAGTGGGAGGATAAGAGTTGATGACATAAATTCTATGCGGCCTTCAAGAAATATCCAAAGATTAATAAACACAAAGCCGGGATTTATGACAGTGTCAGCAAAGTCTTAGGGCTCTGTCCTGAAATAGAGGCAGAAGCAAATCTCCCACTGAAGCACGGGGAGCTTTATGGCTGTAAGGATTTCAGAATCAGGCCAGTAGATTATGGATGATACAATCCCAAAAGACTGGAGGCTTATTCTCCTGATCTGAACAGGTGAATGACTATGTGCTAGAAACAGTTTAAAAGATAATGATAAATACTTATTCTCTGTATATATGTTGAGTTAGAATGTAAATACTATCTGTTTAAAGGAACAGGACTTTTATAATCACACTTTCCGCAAGTACGGTTATTAATCTGTTGGTTGGGTGTTTGTCTGTCTGTCAAGCTCTCTCTCAGAGCAGGGTGATCCAAACTCTTACCAGGCAAGAACTCTCCTCCTTTTAGACACCAGAGAATCCACTCATCAAGCCAGGAGTCTTTCTGGTGTGGATTCTCCAGTGTCTAATAAGGTGCAAATGTCTCAGCCAAAATAGAGCAAGTGAAACCATCAGAAGCAGGAATTAGATTCCAGGAGAGCGATCTGAATTTTGTCTGTAAATGATTGATGTGTGCATGGCAAGATATTTTCAGGTAGCACGACAATTTTTGATAGCCATTTGAGAGTCCTTAGAGGACCTGATTTTCAGAAATGGGTGAGCACATGTTTTCTGAAATCTAAGAATACTTTAAAATGTTTCAAGTTAGAAACCAAAAGTCAAGGTTCCCAAGAATGCTGCACCATTACACATGTGCAAGTACAGAATTAGTACTCAGGTCTGACCCATTTACATTTGGTAAACCTCCACGCACTCTGAAGTATACAATTTGCGTTGCTGTGACACGAGATTAAACTTCATTATTGTCTTGCTTTTAATTGCTAACAAGTATGAAAATTACTCTGGTCATTTCCTAACAAAGCAGCTGATTGGTTTCCTCTGCTTGTACAAAATATTTAATTTGAGAGACAAAAATCAAGGACTGAAGGTATGGAGCCATGTATGGACCTGCTTGCTATATTAGGTATTTTTTAACATGTGTTGTGTGTAACAAGAGGAGACTTTGTATTTTAAGCAGTTTAGAAATAATGTAATATTTGTTTTTCATTTAAATATACAACAGTAAATGATCTCAGCCACTGGTAATGCTTTCTGACATGCAATTTATTACGGTGCAGAAGGAGATTCTGCAGAGCCAGGGGATACAGCTCCTTTAACCACCTTTGGGCAAACAGATCTTATTATCAATGAGTGTTTTAAACTAGTATTTCTCTTTACATCTTGGCAAGATATTAATTTTATTGCTCTCCCTTTTTATTTCTTTTCTGGTTATAAATGGTATATGGATCTTGTGAGGAGGAGGGAACAGATGAGGACAGAATATATTTCCCTTGATGTTTATTCTGAGTGTGCATATATTTGTTTTATATATTATAGGAGGCAGCCATCAGCTGCTGGATCCAGTTCAGTGATGGATCTGTCATGCCCTGGATATTTATGACTCCAAAGACTTCTCCTTGTCAGCTACATCTCTGGATGAGAAGGTGGTCTCCATTCACCATGACCCCAAATTCAAGTGGCCTGTGATTGCTGCTGAGACAGAAGGCCAGGGGACCCTGGTGAGGGTAGAGATGGTGATCAGTGAATCATGCCAGAAATCCAAAAGAAAGAGCATCCTAGCTGTTGGAAGTGGTAGCATTAAAGTCAAGTTTGGGCAGAGTGATGCCAACCCTAACATCAGTGACAGTAAACATAGGGGTGCTGGTGTCCACCTGGAAAATCATGCCAGTGACCGGCGTCAGAAAACCACTTTGCAGGAAAGAGCTGGGCTAGATGGCCAGTATTACAGCTCCTCAATGGGCCATGAACAAGGCAAAGGGACCACCACTCAAAGGTCTATTTTAAGTAAAAAAGAAGATAGAGAAAGCCTCCTGGATGATGACAGTCATCTGCAGAACATCCCAATAGACTTCACGAGCTTCCCTGCACAGGTGGATCTGCCAAGAAACAACGGAGACTTGGATGAGAATGACCTAGTCCAGACCCCTAGGGGACTCAGCGATCTGGAGATAGGAATGTATGCTCTTCTGGGAGTCTTTTGCCTGGCAATTCTGGTCTTCCTTATCAATTGTGTCACTTTTGCTTTGAAGTACAGAAACAAACAAGTTCCCTTTGAAGAGCAGGAAGGTATGAGCCACTCTCATGACTGGGTTGGGCTGAGCAACAGGACAGAACTTCTGGAGAATCACATAAATTTCTCATCGCAACAAGATGAACGTATCACAGCCATTGACAGAGAAGTGGACTATGAAGAGAGCAAATATCTCCTCAACACAAATGCCACCAAAAATATTAATGGACAATCTTTCAGGTCTACTGAGTCCACATTCACTGAAGGGAAAGAACAGAAAAGTGAACCAACTACTTCTCCTACCTCTAAGAGGAAACGGGTTAAATTCACCACCTTTACCACCATCTCCTCTGATGATGGGTGTCCAACTGTCAACTCAATCTTGATGAGTAGTGAGGATGACATTAAATGGGTCTGCCAGGATATGGACCTGGGGGAGTGCAAAGAACTTAAAAACTATATGGAGAGATTACATGAAAATGTGTAATGAGACACAAAAGACTTTTTTGTTTGGTTTGTTCGTTCGTTTGTTTTTCACTCACCTTCTGCCTTTAATTTTGGGTAGTGGGGCAAAAAGTTGTATTGATAACAAGAATCAGCTGGTGGATAATAACTCAATGGAGCCCCAAGAAGCGACCCAAAAGCAGCTGGGAGAGCAGAGATCCTGGACAGCTCTTAAAATTCAAGTCTTCTCTGTGCTCAGAGATGGAAGTGAGAGATGTGTGTGGTTTTTTGATGCATGGTAACATGAAAAAAAAAAACTTAGCAAAATAATATGGTCTCATTCTCTGAGCTTTCCCAGGAAATCAATAAATATAACAAACTCCAGTGCAGTTTGGATATTACGAAGTTCGCACAGCTCTATTGTTCAATATTGCAAGCTTTGGTTAAAAGCAAAAAATTGGTCTCAGAATAAATAGATCCATGAAGAGAGCATGTCATTCAAGCCACATGCAGAGAATATCCATCCAAGAACATTAATTTAAAGCTGACAAAAACCAACAGTGTGAGCAAAGTAGCTCCCAAAGCTGAAAAGTCATGAGTTTCCAAAGAGTCTGGAGGTGAAAAAGGAGTAACTGGGCTGTTTACAAACCAGCATGTTTGCCTCCCAAGCACTGAGAATGGATACACATATACAGTTAAAACTGAAACTCTTTTTAAGTAGATGCCAAGGTAATAAACTTTGCCAGCCAATTTTCAGTATTTCTTAATTTGTAAAATAGGAGAAGGTATAATCTATACTCAGAATATCATTCATATAAAGGAAGGTCTGTTTTGGAAAGTTTGAGAGAACAAGCTATTTTTAAAAGCCCACTTTGTTTGATTGTCCTGTTTCAAATTTGTATTCCCAGCCATTTCCCTGGAGCGCTCCCCATCTGGTATCCTGAGGGCACTTACTAGCATCAGTCAACTTTGGAAGCGTGTCGTTTCTTCCTTCCCTTTCATGCACACTCGCTTCTCCACAGTGTGCTCTTGCCAAGCACAGACACTGTTGGTACCACGCTGGTACTTGCTTTACATGCTGTCATTTACCAAAGCTGGCCACTCTCTCTTGGGTAAGTGTAACTTGTGCTGAACTCAGACACCAACAGCAACTGTCTCTTTGTCTGTCCCCTTCCCTGGGAGAGGTCTCGTTGTTCAGTTCCTTCCGCTCATGCTTCTTTAGGCCCCTGCTCAGCACGTTTAGAGGGCACTTGAAGGTCACAAAGGAGTGCTGCACATTCAACATTGAAACCTGAACAGCTAAACTCAGTAGATAACATTTTGTTCTCCCAGAGGTGATGATTATCTTTTGTTTTCCTCTGATAAGGATGTACATATGGTAGGATTTCAGTGATTACCCTTTGAATCCGATATGCCCTCCAGCCCTAAAACCATGACATTTTTTGTGAGGTCCAAAAGCAGTCTCCAATGACCAGTGGTAAAGTGCCAAACCACTAACTAAAATCCAGCTTATATTTCAAGTTTTCCTTTATTTTCCAGAGTGAGTCCTTGCCCTCCTTTTATTATTAAGTCTCTTTCTGTCATTGAATCTAGGTTGCTCAGTTTAATACATACCCGCCTTCCCACAAACACTTAGATTGAATCCCTCTATATTTAGAATGTACTGTAGATTGTAAGAATGTAATATATATATTTATAAACATGCCAACTGTGAATAAAATTTGCATTTTAGTGGCTTCATCTTTTTTCCTATTCTGAACGCCTCTTTCCTTTCACTGTCAGAATGTTTACCCTAAAAGAGACTGGCAGCAATATGGAGACTTGTCCTTTGATGAAATGGTGAATTAAGGCTCTTGGCACAATCTAGTCACAAAGTTTTACATTGTGCAATGTTGGGGGGAGAAGATATAACATCAACAACATGTTGTGCTACAAATGTATTTGCACCAAGTCACCTTTCCAAGATTTGAAACTATTTGCAAATAAATCCACGTGCGTATTTCTAGCCTGAAAGCCTGATATGTGAGTTTCTGATTTTGGTGCTATTGGGAAGATCCACATTTGGCTAAATGCCTTTGAAGGCAATTTTAAAAGAGTAAGTTGGTTTAAATAGGGCAAACGTGCCCACAACTTTGGAGATCAATACTTGTGCATCAGATGGTCTTTGCTTTCTTTCAGCACCTCTCATCAAGGCCTGGATTACTCAGTCCTACGCAAGCTCAAGGACAAAATGCAACCGCGAGGACAGCACAGTGCAGGGCCCAGACTAGCTCTGTATGAGCACTCAGGTGAGAGAAGCAGCCTTGGTGCCATAGCAAAGCACCGCGGCCTCCCAGCAGGTTCAGCAGTGTTCTAGCCCACAGTCTTGCCTCCAATTCTGGAACTATTTTGGGTGCTTTTTACACATCACTACCTTGTGTCCACAGAGACTTACCCTTAGCAATGGGGGGAGGTCAGGGTAAAAGTGGCCAAATCTCAGCTGGCAGTCTGTGCAGATCAGGTGCGTGCATGCGTGCAAGGTTGCCTTGCAAAAGTGTCACTGCACGGCCAATCTTTCTCCTTTGGAAAGAGCAGGTACAAGCCACGCTGGGAGCAGGCTGTCAGAATTGCTTTACCAATGAGCTACTATGGTAAATCCAGATTTCTGTGTTAGCTACCTCTGGGGAACATGAAGAACTAACAGCAAGTTCATCTGGTAGCGCAAACCACTGAAATGTTCTCCTAGGACAAAACCGCCAGCTACAATGCTAAGGATACTGACATTCAGATTTATGCCTTTCTGCTTGCTCAGAGGTCCCTGCTGTCGCTAACAGCTGTAGCTTGCTATTATCCATAGGGCAATACTATAAATAATACCTAGTATTTAGAGTGCTCTTTGTCCACAGATCTCAAAGTGCTCTGAGCAAGGTGGATTCCTTATTGACATGGAGAACACCAAGGTTAAGTGATTTGCCCAAAGTAACAGGAAATCTATGGCAAAACCAGAAAGAGACATCACTCCCACACACACCCTTTAATGTATCACAGTCACTGGGCAGGATCCTCAGCTCTGCTCAGGGAGAAACCAGAGTGGATTGTGGCCATCTCTATGCAAGAAAACACTCTTAATTAATCTGCTAATAGCAGAATAAATCAACTTCCTGTAGAGATTTTTGTATCAATTGATTGATCGATCGATCTATCTATCTGGTTTTGTGTGTGTGTTTGTGTACATTCACTTTTCTCGCAGCACAGGGCCCAGACTTTTAAGTGAGAGCTCCTGCACCATGGAGCATCTCAAGGGGGAAAGCTTGTGTTTCAGGCAATCGGATGAGAATCCCATTTGGCAAATGACGGGGGCTAAATTCTGTTCCCCATCATAAAAGCAGTGGTGGTGTTTAGATGCTGCATACACATAATGTTTTGCAGCTGTGGCTCCCATTGGCAATCTCTTAAGCCTGATGATAAAGAGCCCAGCTGATAGCAAGCAGTCTCCTGTGAGTGCTATTAATTAGGTTTTTTTTTCCCCAGTTGCCTTCTTATTTTCACGTTTGAGTCTCTGTTCATGTGAGTGGCTAGACTGATAGACTGATACAGGCATGTTAACAAAAGAAAATGCGTCTGATGCAGTTTGGCTTTTTTTAGACACTTCACGCATAAATCCAATGAGTAGAAACTTGATGGTCCTATAAAACAGGTAAGCTGGTTCTTTACTGTCTTCCTTCATTTTAAAGGCTTCCTCTTCAGCAGTCTTAAATATGTAGAGGTTTAGACCAAGCTGTATTAATACACCAGTGAATTCAAAGTCTGAGCAATGCAGCTAAATAATTGGTTTGGAACAAGAGTTCTATGGAGGTAAGTGACTTGAAAAACCAGAATAGGTATTAAATTGATGTGCAGTCTGCACTAAGCAGCTCTAGAAACTACTTTCACACCTCGTTTCCATAATGAATGAGATGTAAATGAAATGAGCACACTGGAGAGACTTTAGCTCGGCTCTGTGTATGTTCAGCTTCTCCAAGACTGCCTGCTCTCATTCCCCTGTGGTCTGTGGGGCTGCTGCTTTGTGGAAGATCCTTAGTGAGAGCTAAAGGACTCATGTACTACAACTTAGAAGAGTCTTTCATGTGTCACTTAGGAGAGAGTGTTGGTTGGACTCACGTATGTATTGACGAAGCAAAGTCCAGTAAGCATCACTGAGGAATTAACTCAGGCAAGGAGGTATCACTGCCAAATGTTGCAATTGAAAAATGCATCAAGTATTTTAAAGAAACTCTCAGAGATTAATTTGTTAGTCCTTGAAAGCCCAGGAACTATGTCACGTATTTCTATATGTTTATTGTAGTTCCATATCTTATTCATGCACAGCGTTAGAGCACTGCAGTGACACATCTTATTGCCTATAGTACAATGTCTACCATATAAAATAAGTTCTATATTACTATCAGCCAATACTATCAGGAGTACACAAGATCGTGTGCCTGTTTGAAGTAGGAGAGGCTTGTGTCCTGCAGGAGAGTTACATGGTGCCAGCGGGAGCTTCCCCACAAGGGGGTAGCAGGACTAACCATTCTTCATTGCCATGTCTGGCCCCAGAATGAGCTGCCTCCTGGGGACAGGCAGGAGACCAAGAGAGCTCTAAAACAAGTTAGGATATCACTTGCAAAGTGCTGGGGAGATAGGATTTGTGTTCTGCTTCCAGTTCACTTCTCACTGTTTGAAAATGCACGGGGGGGGCTGCTTATGCACTTAACACCAGGCATATGTTTAAGCACCTTTCTGAATGGGTGTTTGGTCTCCAACAGCCATCATCTTCCTCATGCATAAAGAATGCCTCTTTCCGGTGAAATTAGTGAGTATTATCGTGCTGTTTGGCTTCTTGGTGAAAGCTTTTATAGATAAAGTTCAAAAGTGGCAGCAATAAGGGCCTGAGAAGAGCAGAGTGCCTGGTACATCATGCCCATAATCAGGAGTGTTAGAAGGGCCAAGGTTACATGAGTCAAGCAAGAATGCTTGAAACTGGATCATTTTCTACCTTTTTGCTGATTTGATATGAAGACCTCTGTCAACAAATCCTTCATTATGCAGGCTTCCTGCTCTGGCTTTGTGAGGAACAGCAAATTAAGCAGCCCACGTATGTAATATTAATGGCTGGAGAAGCAGCACTGCTACTCTGTTTGTATGTACTGCCAATGCTCATTAAGAAATTCCTGTCGCATTGTAAAGATGGCTGGTAGATTACATATGACAAGTTCCTGCATCTGTCTCCTTAAAACAGCCCCCGGAGCCTGGAGGGACACGTTCAGTACTGAACCACGTTTGTTTGCACCATCTACCAGGACTCGCTTCCTCCTTGTTTCAGTGGGTGCAAATGAGGCCTCCTGTTGCATTTTCCCCTTCTGCAGTCACAGACGCTTCTCTAACTCTGACTGATGCTGTGCCGGCACGCTGGCGGTGGCTGGATGTTAGCTGTTTGGTACCTGAATTCTGTGGTACCTGACAGAACTCAAACTGATATTACCAGCACCAGAAAGCTGTGGCCTTGAAGTGTAAGAGGGACTTTGCTTATTCATGTTCAGACCTTTGTTCCTAATAATTAAATTAGAGCTTCCTACAGTCAGTTAACATATTAATGACCTAAAGACCAATTCAAAGAGCTTCACTGCTCAGCCCTGATGATAGGAGACTGCAAAGGTGACTAAGCGTCCCATTTTCAACATTTTACTGTGCTCACTAAGCATAGATGAACAGACTGGAGGAGAAATAAGGATAGGAGTAAGGGGGCTATACTCTCCATTAGCACTGTTTAGCTTGGCACACACTGGATGTGTCCAGTCACCTTCAGCAGAAGCATGGGTCCAGCAGTAGCTACAGATTTTCACTGCAGCTTATCCCCCATCTGCATGTTTGTATCTCAGCCTGCTTATACAGAGGCCAGTGCCTGGAGCCGGTCCTGGGAGCCCCAGCTGCATCCCTGCACAGCGATGCTCAGCAGCCAAGCACAGGGCAATGTCCTTTCAGTGAGCCATCAAAATCAAGAGTTCCTCTGAGCAGATCACCCCTTCTTCCACCCTTGTACTATGCCATGAGGCCCCACTGCAGAACTAACAGGTATCACCACCTACTTCTGCCTGTGCGAGCATTCAGGGCTGTCCAAACTCCCAGGTATCTCACTGCGTATTAATAGAGAAATGTGGGCTTAACATCAGGTGCTAGACTGGTCCCCAGGAGCTTTAGTTATTCTCCCATCACTGACAATCTATGTGCCTCTGCTTTCTCTATTGCCACTTCTGGATTGTTTGCTTAGACTAAAGTCTGCACGACTGTGCCCTGCCTGCACTGCTGCACAGCGGGGCCATGGTCTTTGGTGGAAGGTGATGTTGCTGCTGCCCTGGATGCTCCTGGGATTCTCCCTGACAGGACAATCTGTATCCACGTGCTCTGCTCCTGGTGAGATTCTCCCACCAGTACAGATGCATCTCATGCCTCCCTGTTTCTCCAGCAAATCCTTTATCTGATTGACTGCAGACACCTATTTTCCATCTTGTTGTCATCAAGCCAAAAACCCAAATCACTGTGCTCCTCTCTGCCATTAATAACATTTTACAGCTTTCTTTCATCATCAGTCCTCCCTTTCAGGCCTAATCAATAGCTTTGCTCTTAGCGTTTGGCATTCTCTTCTGTTCTGTCAGTCAGGATACCAAGGTCAAATCAGTCCCTTTTGCATTTCTTCCTCAAATAAGTAGTATTAGGCTGCCATGTCCTAACGCAAAATATTTTGTAATATTGAAGAATCCCAAGTATTGATCAGATCTAGCTCTGTATGTAGCTCTCTACACAGCCTTAACTGTAGCTTTAATACAGCACTCAATAATGTGTGTTTTGCAAGACCAGTTCATACAGCTGAAGAGGCATTTTTGGCAGGCTGTGAGTGCAGCCTAGAAAGATTTTTTTCATCGCACCGCATAGCCCTCACACAATCACACCAGCCCCTGAAGAGCAATAGGCTTTTAATCAGCTTGTCTAATTGCTTTGTCTCCTGGTCTAGTACAGAGCTGGTGTCCCACACTCCTAAAGCACCAGTGATGAGGGACTGTAATTGAAAAGGACGCTCTTCTAACCCAATTTTAATATGATTTGTGAGGCTACTGGGGATGATTGCTGCAAAGCAGCAGCAGAGAGGGAGGACAGACAGACAAGCTGAGCACACTTACTCAAATCAGGCCTTAAACTAGGGGGAATTTCAAAGTTCTGGAGCAAGAGCCATGCCAGAGCGCAGAAAAATTTGCTAACAGCTAAATCGTGCTGCTTTGCTGCTCCTAAAAAACTAACATCACCCTCACCTCCTTCAGAGTCACACCCTTACATCTTGAGAGCCTGGTTCAGCTTCTCACTCCCCCCAGCAATGGCCCGGGCTATAAACAGCCTCTCCTCCGTTTGTGGTGTAGGCTTGGAAGCTCTGTAGGGAATGGAAAAACAGAAAGCAGAAGAGAGAGGGAGAAAGGAGCAAAAGGGGACATAGCTAAGCTGGGACATGGGGGGGGCATTTTGTAGCCTGACCTGCTGGGAAGGGGAGCAGTAATAAACACTGCCATTTCTGGGCTTCAAGAGCTGTAAACAGCCTGTCTGTGTACTGCAGAGTGCCCAGCCTACCCCTGAAAGCAGACCTGAGCTGTGAGGAGCAGTGCAGTCTCTGGTACGAGAGCCCGGTGTCCCCAGCTCAGCCTGGGAAGGGCCCGGGCTGTGCCTCGCCTGCCTCCTGCCTGCCTCTGCTGAGCCTGGGCTGGAGTCAGGCTCCCACCAGCAGAGTAAATGTCCTTGGTGAAAAGTTGCTGGTTTAACCACGAGCTCCCAATCTGCTGCCCGAGAGGGTTGGTGCTTGGGCGTGTTTAATGCGGTTGCAAAGCACAAGTCTCTGAGGGAAGTGCCCCGCTCATTAGTGTTATCTGCTGCTTTGGCTTTGGATGGAAGCAAAGGGTGGGAGATTATAATTTTCTATTATAAGGCAGCAGGAAACCTTAAACAATACATTTTCATGTATTTCTCTCTGTGTATATACATATATGTATGCCTTATGTATATGTGAAGTAGACTTATGCTGTCCTCGTTTCTAGCCTTAATTCATCATTTGCTTACTACAACTTCCCCATCCCCCATTTTAATATTTTCACTTACCGTACTTTGAAGAGCTAGAAATAGCTTGTCAGATTGAGACAGCTCTTGAGAAGTTTAATTTTCCTAATGCTTGTTGGAAATCCCCTTTCTGAATCTGCAGGAATATTAAGGTTCTTAGCGTGAGCTGTGCAGAGAGGGAATTTGCAAGTAAAGCTGTCAGTGAATTGCAATTGGGTTAGGAGAGGCTTGATGGACAGCACTGATGGGTGCAGGATCTGTCTCCCGAGGAGGGAAGGACGCTTGCTGAGCCTGCTGTGGGTGGCAGAGCTTGGAGGGGGAGGTTAGGTGCCAACCACTTATTTTCTCTCTGCCAGCCCTCCAGGGAACATAGGGAGTCAGACAAAATTAGAGCAGAGGCAGACAGGGTGTTTACAAGCAAAGGTAACAGTTGTAATGGCTTTTGCTGCTGATTCCCCACCTGGATTTCTAACGTCACTGTTTCTGGCTCTCACAGCTGGTAGGAGCTTGTTGCGCCCTGACTCCTGGTCACTGGCAGCGCGGTGCTCCTGCAACGGTGGCCTCTGCGGAAGGGTGCTGCCGCATTACTGGCTGTGCCCCTGCGCCCAAACGGGGACAGCTGGGAAGCCTCTTACCGTGCCAACGCTGAAAGGTGCAGGGACAGGGCTAAAAGAATCTTGAACGGAAGCTTTGCCAGCACTGTGCGTTACCTGTGTGTTCAATGCCATTCCCAGAACAGTAGTACTAGGGTGAAGGATTATTCATATAGAGAGGAGAAATAAAAAGGTATTTTGCAAAGAGCTAGAGAATAGCAAGTGTCCCCTAGCTATTGACAGTGACAGGAAAGTGCAGTAAGTTGAGAATAGGTAACCTGTCAATGTCTGAATCCTTGTGCTTGGTTCTGTGTCCAAATAAAGGTCCCTATCTCACAGCTGCACAGACCAAGGGGGATCGTTCCCCCTGTGTCACCAAGAGGATATGAATAAGCAGCCACATTTGCAAAAGCAGGGCGCTAGCATGGACCCTAGCAGGGCCCTTCCCTGCCAAGCTCTGAGGTCTCTGCTGAGTGCAGCTGTGAGTGCTGGCAAACCCAGAAAGCCCACTGAACTGAACCCACTGCAGGTTCAGGGCTGAAGATAAGGCCAGTTGTATCTGTTGCTGGAGCTGGGCCCGGACCAGACTACAGATCGGAGCTTTGCAGCAGCAGGCCCAAGTGCTCTGGCTCTGGGCCATTTCTATTGCGTGCTATTGCATATATTTTTAATAAAAGGCAGATAATTTGTGAGTGGAAGTGCCAAGCGGGTGTCTTCCTCCTAGCAGGAGGCCAGCAGCTCTGCTTGCTGATGGCTGTCACCAAGCTACTCAAAACACACGATGGGCTCGCACAGGAGTTCAAAGATGCAGGCGTGCCATCAGCCCATTTCCTCCATCCTAAGCAGAAGCAAAATAGTTAAGGGAGATCAGAAAGGCTGATAATTCCTCCTCCTTCTCTCTTACCACCTGCTATTTTCTTCCTGAGTATCTGGACTCAAAGAATTACTGAAATTAAATATAGCAATTCAGGCTGCCCATTGTTCCCTGCTCTGTAATGTGCCAGAGTGGCACCTTTGTATTCATCCATCCATCCATCCCCATTTCCTCAGATGTGCTGCTCACACAATAGTTATTGTTGTAGAAGGGACCTGGAATGAGCTCTTGTATTATTCACTTCATTTATTTTGATACAATATTTGGAGCCACTTCATTAAATTCTCTTACAATGTCCTGTCATTTTTTTTTTCCATCTCCTTGCCAATGCCTGGCTCATACAGATAATATGACAACAACAATATGGAGTGTGGGGAGGTGGGGGAATAGACTTGTTTTCTATAAAAGGGGATAGCTATGAATTATTTAACTTGACTGATTGATCTCAGGATTCCCTCCCCTCCTCCGAAAAAAAAAAAAAAAGAGTACTACTAGCTAGAAACACGTCAAGTAGTAGGTATGAGCAATAAATGCTCAGGACAATTAAGTCTTGAACAAAGAAAAAAACATACGGCTTTACAGGCAGTGTGTGGATATGTACAAGAAGACAGGATATATAAACACCTATTTACTAGCACTGAAGAATGAACTACAGTCTCTCACTTTTCAGTGTTTTCATAGATGCAACAGATCAGTCTCATGAATTTCTTTTTTTTCTTTTTAATGTTCCAAGTGCTTGTGATCCGAGGAGGACTGATGTAACACAGCCTCTCCATTTACTCAGGGCCTGCTGTTTTCCTGGCATCACAGAATTTGTCAGAGCTGCCAGGGAGCTTTCCTCCCAGGTGTGGCTTGCAAATTGCTCCAAGGGAAGGGGTAGACTTTGGCTCAGCAGTTCAAACTCTCCAGTGAGCAGGATGGATGTTGAAGAAATGAGTTTTGTACAACGGAGCTCAGAAAATGAACCCACTGCAATTCTTCCCAGGTTATTTTTTTCCCAGCATTTCTATCCTGCCTCCCTATAACTATAGTCCACACAATATTTAAGATGCAAAGGCTTAAGGGCTCCCCTGCACTTGCTGTTTGGCTACATTTTAAGCAGGTTCACAAGGTGACCTGTGTCCTTCCCTTTCCTCCAAGCTCTCCCCATACACCTTCTCATTAAACCGCAGCAAAGGCAGCAGCCTCCAGCTGCCCCAGCACTTACTTCTGAAAGGGGAAACTGTTGCTAACTTCTGGAGGGGCTTCATAGATGTAGATTGAACACATTGGGGAGCAGCAAAGCATCAACCGACGTGATCTTGCAGAGACTGGGGGGTCTGACAGTGATATGGGGGAACCTGATAATGTCAAGCCTAATCAGCAGCATTTTACTCAGCCATGGGGTGGTCTCCACACTGTTTTAGCTTTGTGCAATGTGTTTGCAGCTCTTCAGTCTCTGTTATGAACAGATATAATGTTATAAGGCCTTACACCACTAAATTATTTCCTTTCCCATATGAGAATAACCCTGTATGGGTATGAAGTGCCTGTGTTCCAGTCTGTCTGTGTTTGCACCGGGCAGATGGCACAGCCGTATCAGCCACAAGCGGCATCACTTCTGGTGTGGGCAAGACCCAAGTGATCAGATCTCACGGGTTTTTGGAGCTCCTGTTACACTGTGAGGAGTCTAGCCTGCAGTTTGGGGATGCTGCTAGAAACCTTGCAATTGTGGGCAGCATATTACAACGTAAAACAGCAGCAGCTAGGAGAAGTGAGGAAATAAAAGCAAAATAATTCCAAAAAGATTAGGTCAGAGCAGTCAACAAAGCCAAAACTTTTGAGAGCTAAGAAGTATCCAGTCCATGTAAGTGGACGGGTGATGGGCAGGAACCTCCATGAAGCCCAACTGTGCTGCAGAGAAGCCCATCCTCCTCCTCGAAGTATGCCACAGGAAATGCTTTCTGGCAATTTAACGTTAAAATGTCACAACGTTGTGGCTCTGGGGACATCCACAGCTGATGGAGTGTGTGTCACCCATTTGGGAACTGGAGTCTAGACTTCTGTGGGTGGTCTGAATAAAAAGCAATAAGTAAAAAAACTGCCACCAACAAATAAATATATTGTATCCATGGGGCTGTGGTGGTGCCTTGAGCGTTGTCTTGGCCAGGACACTTGGGAGTCAACTTTGTCTCTAGCTTAGGCTCTGGTTCTGCAACCACACATGCTTTTCATTTTAAGCACATAATTAAGCTTATTGGAGTAATAGAGCTAGTCCTATGTTTACCCAACATATGTAAACAGATATTAGGTTTCACCTATTCGTCCTTATATTTATCTTTGCTGTTCATCATCCAAGCCAAAATACCCAAGAAAAGGTATGTACTTGTTTGGACTGAAAAATAAATAGTAATCTGGAGGTAACTCTAGATCTCAATGAATTAGAAACAACTAGCTATAATTTTACTGCTGGAAAACATGCTTTCTTGGACTGTCCCTGGAAGTAAAGAGCTGCAGTGGAGGAGTCAGACTCTGAACTCCGTAGTAATTAAGCCAGTAGGTCTCAAGCAGGAGCCACAGAGGTGAGGAAACCTTAGGACAGACCAAAAGGAACTGCTTAATGCAATACACTTACAAACCTTTGGGACAACTACTGTAAATACGAGACTGAAAGAACTAATTGTGGTGATGGGAGAGGTAAAGACTTGATTATTTATTATTTTCTGTGATAGCAGCACTAATAAAAGCTTGTCATTTCCATATGTATATTTTTGGCACTGCAGAGAGACTCCTGGCCACTGCAACACCCAAGAGCTGGGGGTGCGTGCTTTCCTCCCAGCCTTTTAATGCGGGCTTTCTGCAGCAGCATAAATTTCCTTCTGTGACAGTTGAGAGCCGCTGAGCCAAAGGCAGCCAAAACTCTTTTTCATCCTAATTGCTCTGTGGCCCGTTCCTCCTTCAAAAAGTGCCTTTGCTGAAATATTGCAGTGACCATAAATTTTGTATGTATTGAGAGAGTAGCATGATTATTTGGCTGTTTAGACTATATTTGCCCCTAAATGCAGAGCATAGTTGATATCTGAACCTTGTGTGTTGATTCATTGATTGTGTTTAGTCAAGAGGCTGAGACAGCTTTTTGGAATCAAGTTACTAACAGCAACTTCCTTTTAAAAGTTATTGTTAATTATTTGCCTTCTTGGTGGGGCTAGGTTTTTACGAGCTAGCAGGAAGGGCTTGGGGCTTGCCATTTTCCTAAAGTCCCCTGGAAGTTGTGCCTGGCTGGATGGCACCGGTGATTCAGTGGTGGCCGGCAGCTCTATTTGGGGACAGCTCAGGCTGGCCAGCATTGACAATAAAATAGAGAGGCTCCCCTTGCAAGGGCTGGAGAGAGGGGCCCTGATCACCTTTGGACCTCTAACTAGTATGTGATACATACAGTATAGGAAACCATCTTAGGGTTTCTCTTCCATTTTCTTGGAGGCTGCTGTTGCATTTCACTTCTCTTAATTGAGATGTTTCAGCATCTCGTGCTGTGTGTTTGGGGGAATCTGACATGATCACAGTTGCTTTTACATGTGGTGCCAAGACAGAGCAAGGCAGTAATAATTTCCACTTGTTTTTTGCTCCTTTCTTTAACCATATCTGTTGCTATCAGATCTGAGCTCTTGAGCTGCATGTGGCACCAAAATGCGAGAGGCAGGCTGGCCCAGGTGTTGTTACAGCTATGCAAAGCAGGGGAAGTTTCAGCTCATAAAGTCTTGATTTGCTGTGTGGTTGGGGTTTGGGGTTTTGTTTTTTTTTTTTTTTTTCCCCTTATGGAAATGAGTATTCAATATAAAATAAAATGCTTTGTTTTGGGAATGTCTTATAAGAATTTTTCTGTAACATTTTGCAGGGTTGTGGGGTTTTTTGCCTTTTAAATAACCTTAATTAGGTAAAGCTAGACTCAAAAGGCTTCATTTGCAACTGTTCAAATTAGCTTTTTCTGGTGGAAATAATAGAGGTGGGTGATTTAAACTACTATTTTATGCTTTTTTGTAAGTGAATTAATCATCCACATGTTAGTTTACTTCAGTTTAAATTACCATGGAGGGACTAGGAAAGGGCTAATAAGGAACACAGCCTGCACTCCCAGCCTCCAAAGGCAGCCCTATTTCCAATGAGCAATTTGTTATGTTAATAGATGATTGACATTTAAATATTTGGCGTGGAAGAGAAAAAAGAACACTTCACTGGTTGCAGCATAAACCAGTTTTTGAGTCATTCATAATCTTTATGTAGAAGTCAATTAAAGATCTTCCTGGAAAGCAGAGGTTCATGGGACAAAAGTCCGCTCCTGATTTATCAGTCGTAGAAACATTGTTTCCCATCAAAGTCAATACAGAGTAATATTCCACAGAGCTTTTTCCTGTGGTGAAAACTCTTTTAATTACTCTAGTGACAGATGAATTCTTTTCTAATTTTTAGTATATACAATATTACTATACAGTAACTACTTGGTTTTTTAAAGCCTTGTGAGCTGTATCATGGCTGGCATCATTTTGCAGCTAAGCCTTCCCGCAGGCTGCCTGGCACCGGCTGTACTTAACCTGCACACCCATTTCTAAGCAAGACCTACAGATGCCTCATGGACCAAAGGGAGGGAAACAATAATATCATGGGCATATACCCTTCTCCCCAACAGTACTTATCACTGCAGGAAACAAACAACCAAACCCCGCAGGTAAACACAGCCCCGATCTGAGGCCATCAGAGCCGGGCGCAGGGTGAGTGCCGGCACAGCGAGGAAGGTGTCAGCTCCCCAGTGATGAACCTGTTTTCTTACATGTTTCGCTTGGGGTCTCTGGCCCTCCCAAGCCGGTGCAGCTGCAGACGCTGTTTTCATCCTCACCGAGCTGTGATGGTGCTGATTTGTGCCCGGAGCATCTTTCATCCGTGTGCTGATTTGTGCCCGGAGCATCTTTCATCCATGTGCTCCAAGCCGCCGCTGCAGCAAACAGCTGTTCCCGCCGCCCCCACACCCCTGCGACGTGCTGCGCCCCGCTGACAAACTTGCCTGTTGAGGCAGAGAGAGGAAAGCGGGTTTGATTTTTCTCCACGTCAGGCTGTGAGGGACGGACAGGCTAGCCCACGGGCTGGGCCAGGCCAGGGGCAGTGTGGGGGGCCCAGCCAAACCCCGTCCCAGGGCAGGGCCCTCCGGTGAGGTTGTGAGGGTGGGCAGATTAATGGTGGGCGGAAAGCAGCCATGCAGCACTGGCAATAGCTTTTCCTGCTAGTTTTTCTTTTAATTACAAATGCCTGTTTCAGTGGCAAAGCAGTTTGATTTGGGGAATATTCTCTTTCAATAATTATAGCAAAAAGTGCAACACTTTCAACTGGTCTCTTGCCCAGCAAATGCTATCTTAAGTCTTTTTTTTTTTTTAATGACTACCAAGACAGTTGCTGATTTAGTCTTTTTACCTCTGAAGGCACAGCTATCATTGCTGTTATTAGTACCCTCTAACTCTGTGCTGATGTCCATGATCAAAATTAACTTTTATTACCATATCCTTTTAATAAGTTTGGTTTTATTCTAGTTGGCGTCAGATGTTTTCTAGCAAAGAGTTCAGGTTGTTAAACAGACTCAAAAGGCCTCTGACAACACCCCTGTGCGCTACCTCTGCTGCGGATCCAGTTTCCAAAGGCGCAGAACAGGGCTGTGGGTCTCCGTCACAGACAGACAGGTTTTGTGTTCTTAAAACCTGTCGGGGAGCTAATTCCCCTTTTGGTTTTGGAGCTGCAACGTTCAGGTTAGCGGTGATGCACCAATGAACTGGAGAGAGAACTTGGTCCCAAGCAGCTGCCTGGAAAGTGCGGCTCATGAACGTGCCTGGAGTTACGAGCTGGCTAACAGCCCAGTCTGCTGCTGCTGGAGCTCAAACCACAGCTCAGGAAGCAGAGGCGGAGTGGGTGTCCGATCCTCGGCTTTGAATAGCTGCTAAAGCCAGTGTCCTCAACACACCAGTCTACTCTGCATGGCTGTGCTGAATTTTCAGCCTCTAGCAGGTACTGGGCAGGAAAAAAAGAGTTAGAAGTGAAATGTTTTCAGAAGTGTAGGACGTTATCTTCCTCTTTGCTCCAGCCATTGCCTCCAAATCACGCTGGCTCAGAAACTGTAGAGGATTCGGAGAGGGAAATGATTAAAAGATTGGAAAACATCTCATAGAGAGAGTCAAAGAGCGCAATTCATGCCGTGTATCAAAGGCAGCTTATGTGGTGCTTTGATCACAACCCGTAAGTACTTATGTGGTGAACATAAATTTGAACAGACTCTTTAATCCATAGGCAAAGACATGACCATCAGGGTATGTAGCTGTAGCTGTACAACTGCAGAACCCGAAACAAGTTTCTTATAGTGAGGGAACAAGTCACCAAGGATTGCAACAGGTTTATCGGTCGTGTTTTTAGATGTTTTTCTGGAAGCAATGTTCTGGTTCAGGTGCTGCCACCGGGCTGGACGTAGGAAGTCAGAAGGTCTCTGTTCTGCATGCGTTTGAATTAGATGACTGTGGTGCTTTCATTTGGTTTCAAAAAAATAACCTGGCCGTCTCTGGGTAAGGCTCTCTGTAGAAAAAAAGGCAAAAAGTAATGTTCTCAGCTCTAATTCCTTTGAATAGGAACTATGTTATATCTAAGGCACGCTAAGGATTGGTTTTAATCCGATGCAAGCGCACAGACTGCAGTCACGTTATTTCTCATTTCACTGAAGTTAGCTAAGAATATGTTTCAAACTATATACTGCTCATTGCCCACAAAAAGGCCTGACACAGAGTTCACTGAAGTACGATTCCCACAGACTTCAGTGAGTGCTAGATCCTTCAGCGCTAAATTCTAATTTTAGCTACAGCAGAGCACATGCGAATGGTGCTACCTGCAGCGTTCACTTTGGTTTTCAACAGCACTGTATTTGAGCAGCCCAGACTTTCCAGTTACACTTGCCTCGCAGTATTCCCGTGAAATAGGGGCAGTCATCTGCTGTGCGAGCTCGGCCACACCAGGTAGTCCGTGCTGCAGCCGAGAACTGAACTCACATCTTACAAGCACTAGTCCAGAGTCTTAAATGTGGGCTTATTCCTCAATTTGGAGTAAACCAAAATAAAAAAACAAAAAATTCTTTATTTTGGAGTAAACCACTCCACTCTGGCCATAGTTATTTTTATATAGCATTGCACTTTCTTGTTAAATGGCTTGTCTTTCAGAATATTCCATTAACCTTTGTTTTGTTGGTGGCTTCAACTGGGTAGTAGGGATAGAAACTCAGACTGCCATCTTCTGCTTTTAATCTGAGTCAAGCAGTGGGGATGAAATTGTGTGTTTTGAATAATTCTGTATGTTTTCTCACTAGAATACTGAGCCCCAGCCTTAACCTTCCCAGTAGTTCATGGTGGTTACAGCTGAGTTATTTGATTAAAATATTATTTTTACCAGCTACTTGAAAGTACTGCAGCAATCTGATTTATTCTCATTGTTAGTGCTTGTTTGTTTAGTCTTTCAGATGAAATGAACTTACCATTCATTTAGTACTAATGCCAAGGGAACTATTGTATTCAAAAATAATGGAGCGTAATACGCAGCAAAACATGGGTATTTTGCTGACGCAGTTGCGTGTACAGACAATGGAAATTATTTGGTGGCTTAGGGTGTTAATCTGCTTCCTCTGTGAATGGGTACTTGCAGCTTTTGTATCAGCCCACAGTTATCCCCCCACTCCACGGAGGCAGGCAGAGATGGAGCCTTTCGCTCTGGGGTTGCGTGCCAAGTGTTGCCACAAACAAACGACAATGCGCTTGTCACAACAGCTCTTTTCTGCAAAATCTGGACTTCTCTGAATTTTCTGTTGGCCTGAAAAATACAGGGAAACTAAAGAGATGGAACATTTAAAATCCTCAGTTTTAAAGCAGCAGTTAGTACTGAGTGCCCAGTTTATGACACAAAGGTTTGATTTCAGAGGTGTACTGCGCAGCCAATATTCTTAATAAAATCAGTGGGAGATGGGAATTCCACTGAAAATCAGGCCCTGGTGCCTCGGAGCAAAGACACACACAAAAGCTGCTTGTAGCCTGGCATCTATTTGGTACTGTGCATTCCCCAAATCTGAACTCGAGGTCTAAGCCCCTAGTGTCCTTCCAAAATGTCTTTGCAAGGCTTATCCTCTTTAATAATGTTTTTTTTACATTCCTTAACAAGATACTGCCAGTTGACATATGTTGTTGAAAATGTAGTTTTCACTTCTTGTGTATATGGATACTCAGTCACACATAAAACTTAATGTAATTGAATTTTAACACATCCATAACAAAATTTTACTTTTCTCATTAAAAGGAAAACCTCACTTATTTCAGACCACTAGGCAGAGAGGTTCTAACCCTGGAATGTGTTGCAGGGAAAACTGGCAATAAACAAAGGGATAAGCAGGGAAAGCATCACCAGCATATCCTCATTATTGCATTTACATTAAGGGGCTCATCTATTCTTGTCCATTCCAACAGACGAAGCAACAAGGTTTTATTTAAAATAAATTTATCTTGCTCAATCCTTAATGGCTCGACGTTAAAGCCCAGAGGGATAATATAACTTATTTTCTCTTATTTTCTAAAGCAGAGATGCTACACAAATCTCCCCGACTAGTACAGCCAGATTCCCAAATCTTCCCCTGAAAACTGTGTGCAGCAACTTGATTTTAATACCTCCCCGACACAGATGAGGGTGTACCTGATTTTCCTGTTCTGGGCAGACACCTGCTTCAGCTGTAAACTCTTCTGACATTTCTGACGGGGATAATTATAGTGCTCTGGGGGACTTTTGGCCTTACCAAAAATAGATGGGAACAGGGAAACATGCATTTACAGGCAAAACTAAGAAGATGCTGGGGAGAATAGCGTCTATATAATGTGACAGCTTCTGAAAGAGCATCACAAAAGTGCCTGCTTCATCTCCAGGCTTTCATTTTTTTTGCTTCCCACAATTAAATTTCTGTCTTCCTGGAAATCTTCCAATATCAAGACACATTAATGGAAGTCCTTGCATGCACATGTTATTTGTTTGTGTGACAACTGTAGTGGAGCAGGAACACGTTGTACGTCAGGTGATCCAGTGTGACACCTTAGGAAGGTCCCAATAAATATGTTCTGACTCTTAGATACCTGCACTGTGCAAAGCTAAGGATGGATACAGGTTTCTGTGGGATTTGCGATCAAGCCATCATGTTGTCTTTGCTTAAAGTAGAAACCTCGTTTGCTGTGATTCAGGAAACAAACTTTTCAATTAAAGGAAAGTTATCTGTTGATAATTTTTATAAAATAATCAGATTACATTTCCTTCTCCAAATGTTTTGGCAAAAATGATGCATTTATTAAGAGTTTTAAATGTATTTAAATACAGAAAAATTAGTAACAAAGAAACAAAGTACAGTTGAGGGGAAAAATGCAAGTTGGACTATGGCTAAAGCCTGGGGAGCACTTCTACTGCTCGTGATCTGTAGCTGTGTCCAACACAGCATTGCCTGCTCTTTCTGTTAGATCTGCCATCAGACTGGCTGTACCCCTGTATTACACGGCTGCCCGGTCTAGATCAAGAGAAGCTCAGAGATATTTGTAGCTAGTTTCACTGCTATCCTAATGGCGTGCACATGACAATAACCCTGCACACACCACACGTGCTGGCTGTTGCTTTCGCCTGCAGAGTCCACAAGGACCAAACTCCTTGTCAGAAAGTCAGTACCGGAATTTGGGGTGGAATTTATCTTACTGAGATGTGGGTGTCGGCAAGGTCTCACCCAATAGAGACAAATACCTTCAGTGGGTGAATCATCTTTGCCTAAGGCTGTGCTGATGAACTATTGTTTTGACGAGGCCTGGACTCTCCACTGACCATAAATGAAATGTGGACAAATAGTTTTATATTTATGAGATCCTCACATGAAGGTGAGATTAGTCTTGCTAACCATAAAGTAGTTTAGAGGAAATCAGTTCCTGACTATTTGTCTTCATGCAGAAATTCCCCTGCTGAGGATTCTTTTCTCTTCCATGGATCCAAGATTGCCTCCGCTTGTTTCTTTGCAGGCAGGATAAGCACTTGTTCTCTCTTTCTCTCTCCAGCTGAGCTGCTGTGTGCATCCATCACTGGCACCAGCTGCAATCTACCAGTGCCCCTTCTTGCCAGACTGGCTCAGGCACATCACCCTCATCCGTCTCCTTGCCTTCGAAGTTCATATTCAGGAATCTGGACTCTTCTGAGATAGGTCAGTGTTGCACGAAACCTTCCCATTTTCTCCTGAGCTGCCCATCGACTCTACAGATGCCAGCTGAACCTCGGCACATCTCCGTTGCATGGCTTTTAATGTACTGGTTCAATTAACTGCGTGGGGCTGGGACTGGAGATGTTAAACAAGACACATAAATAGGAGCCATCCATGAGAATTAATGACTGCTGCTCAAAAGCTACAGACCTGAGGATCAATTTTTCCTGGTTAAAAATGGGATTTAACTTTACAGGTGTTAGCAGCATGAGGTAGGAGTGTAGTGACAATAGAGACTGAATCTCTTAGACTGGTCCTTCCATCTAAAGCCTGATGAAGCTGGGATCTTACAGTGCAATCAGCTGTATGACGAAGCTTTGTTTCAATGGGACGAAAGCAGCTGGGCTCAGCAGTCTCAACCTGCTCCTTATGAACAAGCATTTGCATTCAGCCCCAACAAAAATCCCACCACTGTGGTTCACTGGGCTGCAGAGACGTCACAGTCCAGGACCAGAAGATTTATTCTAGTCCAGTGAATGACTTGCTGTGTGATATGTTCCTTTCCACGCAACAGTTCAGCCCCCAGTCTGCTCTGTTGTCTCCTGACACGACATTTAGAATGACATGGCATTGCGCTGGCAAAACTCAAGCGAGTGCTACCACAGTATTAGCAGGCTGGAGCTCCTGCAGTGACCTGTAGACACATGTGCAGCCATCAGTCATCAGGAGATCCCAGCCTCACAGAACAAAGAGTCTAAAAGGCACTTCTAAGGTAAAAAAAAAAAAGTCCTTGGTTTGCAGTCTAACCTGCTGGAGAAAGGAATTATAGTTCTACGAGTTGCTCTTCTCCTTATCCTCGAAACAAATGCAAACTTCTTGAAAGACACCAGTAATAATCCTTCAAAGCTTCCCCTGCTTAGCAGAGAGAAGGGTTTAGGATACACCTCTTCTTTTATTTCTGCTGTGGCTGACTTTCCCATTTCATTTATGGTTTTTCCTGTATGTCCACGGACATGTCTGTGTCTACAGCTCCCACTTCTCAGCAGTACAAAGTGCCCTGTGCTCTGGGCTACTGCTGCGAAAGGCATCCCATATCTCAGCTGGGTTAGGTGACTCGATCCTGCTGCAGAGCTGCCTGTTGGCAAAACCTGAGCTTGGCAAGCAGTAGGATAAAAGGACAGAAGTAGCTTCAGTGTGGAACAATGTTACCTTAACAATGATGGCTGGGAGGCTTCCCCCTGTGCAAGCTTAAATACGTCCTGATGTTTTATTCAAACAAATGACATGCAGGGACAAATGTTTTAAGAGTGGAGGGGATAGAAAAATGATCTCATTAAGCTACAGAAAAGTAACTAAAAAGGATGGAAGATGCACTAGGTAACTAGATGCTTAATACTCCAGGGGGACCTTGGAGCATTTCCCCAGGCTACAAAAATAAGAGATGTGTCAGTGAGAAACAGTAAATACAAAACCAAAGATGAGCTACAGCTTTGTGAAAGACTTTAAACCTGTTCAGAACAGAATCATTACTAGGGTCATACTGAGATCAAAAAGAGAGTGAAATGGTATTAAAAGATGATGAATACTCAGAACATGTAATACTATGTTCTCCTATTCCAGAAAATGGTTATTAAATTTCCCCATTGCCTCTTACTTTGCTATACTTTCATACAGAAAAAGATGCAACTTTTTTGCCTGACTTGCAGTGCAGTCCGTAAATAGCTATATTGTCACTAATACTTGGCCAAGACAAACTTATTTTAAACCACATTACAAAGTGTGAGCCAGCCTTTATTCACGTCAGCTAGCACCTTGTAATCCAACAGTTGTTGATGCTGTTTGAGGAGCGAGAGGTAATGCCACGATGGTGTCACAGTCTGACACTCTGAATTCAGCGGTCGACTTCTAAATAGGGACTGAAGTGCTAATATTTTGTACCAATATTTGAGAGCACTACTACTTCATTAGAGTGTGTTACCTTTACAGCCTAACCTTGCTCTTCAGATAACTGTTGTCGTTGCTGGATTACACCAGGTACGTAAACAGCTATTGTAGAGCCAATAGTTACTGCCAATAGTGTTTATTATTTCTGCTGAAGACCAGAACACCGTTGTGCTAAAAGCCAGACAGATAGCCTGCTGCCTCCTCCCTCCTCAAAAGCACGGAGCCCTAGTGCTAAAGAGTATGAGCGAGCACTGCCTCTGGAAAGCATGGCAATTATTTAGGTGACTCAGGTATGCACCACAGTGGGTGACGCAAGGTGTGAACACTTGTACAAATTAAGCAGGAATGCATATATTTTTTTCATGTGGTTTCAGGTGACTTCTTACTTAAACATATTTTTAAAAGGAAAATAAGTTAGGAAAGAAGCTAGGAGGCTGTAAGGGATGGCAAAGGCCATGCTCCAAGCATATAAGCTTTTGACATATTACTCAAGTTAAATTAAAGATTACGTAACTCATTTCACTTCATTAAAGCCACTAAAATAACAGCGCAACTTTTCAACGGTGGGGATTAATTTTTGAAGCAGTACAGGGGCATTTAGTTTCAATGCCTGATGTAACTTGATTGAATCAGACAAATGAAGTGAGTGACCTCTATCTAGCAAGGTTATAGTTATAGCTGGACTTATGTCTTAAGAAGATTTGTGCTGAAGTACACAAGAATGGAAATTGCAATGTAAGAAGCATACTAAAATATCATAAAAGAGGTGATATGACTTGCTTCTGGAGTAGGAAGGGTTAAAGGGTGCTGTAGAGGCGTTTCAAATGCTGTTTCAGGTCAGGTGTCCACAACTATGATCTCTCAGTAACCAGATGTTCTCTGCTGTTCTTATTAAAATGTATTGTTTAATTTTAAACAATTGTTTTAAATTAGCTTAATAGTAATGCTCTAGGGGAAATGAATTTCTAGAATCATTTTTCAGGCACTGGACAAAACAAATGCTGGCCTACATTTTTGGAAAGGATGAGAGATTTCAAGTGCCCTCAATATTTAATACCTAAAACTAGATGTCATAGGAATGACATGGAATAGTTACCTGATGAAAATATGGTTCATTTAAAGAGGATTAAATTGCACATAAAAATTATCCACTCCTTTAGAAAATTCAGATTGTTTTTAAAAAATTAGAAGTCCTGTTTTTGTCTTACAGTTTGCTCTTATATTGGTGACCATAAGTCTTTTTTTTTAATAGTAGATCCTTTACTCTAACATTCTAAATGCAAGTAAGACTTTGGAAGATCAAGACTTTCCTTTGGCTATGTTAGGCAGAATTAAAGGTACCCGTGCATCTAGGAATACTGGGACACGTGCAAGGAGACACCAGGCAATTGCAGCTCAGGCTGTAGAGACCTGCTCTTATATGGGGTTTCAGTTTCAAACATTAAAGCAACTGGGCTTGGACAAACCAGACAGAGGAGGGTGGAAGTGAAATAAATTCTGGAGTGATGAAATTACTTTGGACAACTCAATGAAAAAAAATGCTTAGATCCCACTGAGCCATTAAATGACTGATTTCCACATGGAAGCACCCATCTCCTCTGACAAGCCTTTGACAAAACTGTTTCTTTATTTTCATGTGGAATGGTTCTTGACCAAAAGATTAAAAAGACTGAGGGGAGAAAGGGACAGAACAGGTTATGAGCCCAACAGACAGGAGAAAATATGTTGAAACAGAAGACTGAAGTACTTGTGCATTCATTAAACATAAAGGTACCACTTGCAGATGTTTGGATTGCTTAATGCTCAGGTTAAGTTGATGGTAAATGATTTGCAGAAGGAGCACAAATACTTTTAAATCTTCCAATATATAATTTAACATTTTCTTTTGACAGTTGTCTTTAAGTCCTGATATGTCAAGAAGGTTAACAGCAAAACATCAAAACTAATTTCCCCGAGATCACCAAGCAACCACCTTTTGCTAATTTGGCGCTCTGAGGTTCTGTTAGAACTTGAAATCACGATGGTCAGCATCAGATTGCAAGTGGCAGCCCAAAGGGCTCTGAATTAAGCTGTTGACTCAGCAAAGCTACCAAAGCGATCATGGCTGAACATGTAGGAGTCCTGCAAACCTTGCCATCCCTGATAACTCTTGTAACAGTCAACTTTTGTCGTGTGCAAAAGCTGAATTCAAAATGTTAATGCTCTAAATGCCATGTCATCTTAATTATTTGTGGGGCTAAGTCTCCTCAGTCTTTTCTAAAATATTGAAAGAATGTGCTAATATCCTTACAGCCATAGTCATAGCCTGGTTCCTTCCTCCACTGCTTTTTGTTTCATTCATGACTTCTGAAGTCTGAAATACTCTAAATATTTCTAAAATGAGCTGTAATGAGTCCAAAGAGAAAAGTTTGACTTTTTCTTTAAATCCTTAGAGAAATATATCTAAATCCTTTCCCCAATTCTATCAGACTACATTATTTCCTTCCAGACACATTGTGTAGTCCACCTCTAAGACGCTCTGGTTATTGCTACGATAAGCTAGTTCAGATCAGTTCAACCTGTCTTCCAAAGGCCGGTGTTCAGAGCCAGCTGTTGACTGCGCTGTTGGCAAAGGACAAGGGTCTGACAAATTTTGTGTTCGCTCTAGGAAGCGAAGATCCCCTTGCTTCCTACCAAGGCCCTTTGTAAGCAGTAAGACCAGTTGCCTGTTAATGCTCTCCCCGGCAGGGCAGAAGCAGCGGAGGGGAGTGCAGCGTTGGCTCCACTTGCTGGGAGCTAGTAAATCCTTGCTGGTTTAAGCCAACAGTAACTTTTTGCCTGGGAGCAGACAAAAACGGGAAGACTTAAACTCGGTATCAGTGTTCTTAGGGCATAACACTGGTTAAGTCTGTAAAGGGAATGTAGAAACTAACTCTAAAAATTGGAATATGTATGCTTTAGGGCTAATTAAAATGAAACCCTAATTCAGGAAGCTCTCATTCCACACACCACAGGCTCTAGCTGGGTTTTGCCACACACTACCAAATTGTCTCCACTTCTGAAGTAACCGTGCCAAGAAAGGAAACGGCATAGTAGTACCCATTGTACAGGTCCACTGCTTTCATTCAGTTCCTGTGGATTCAATGGCAGAATTAATTGCAAAATAAAATGCATGTAATTGGATTAATTAACAGTACATTTCAAGGTCCTGAAATACAGAATTAGCCGCGGGGCAAATGCACAATGCAGGCTTTTCCTGCAAGCAGAACAAGTGCTATTTTTGGAGCTGTATCTGTATATCATAGAGGTGTGCCTTGCTTAAAAAGCTGCTAGGGTAAGAAATGGGGCTTTGAAGGGGAAGATAAATACTATAATTAGGGCTACAGGACAACAGAAGGATTATTCTTAAATATAAAATCATTTGAGTGAAGCTGCTTGAAAGGTAATTATACCTAAAATTGCTTGCATGGGTCTAATATTTTCTTTACAAGGACTTACAAGACTCATTGAATATTTATGGACCTACAACAAAGACTGGTTGAAATTTAAAACATAAATTCAATAGCAATTTATTATGATGAAATTCCCTAGCAGTTGTTGCCCCAACCTTTTAGCCTTAATAGACAGGCTTCATGTTGCAGAACACAAGCCCGTGCGATAAATTATATCAAAGCTGAATGCCCTTGATTGATGAACGCTGCCTCATTTGATGACTGTAAAACAGTCCTGAGGGCTGATCTCACCACTATTTTGGTTGTTTTCTGTTTTTTTTTTTCTTAATGCATATGTTGCAGAAGGGTTATTTGTGCTTCTGGTATGGTTATCACATGCAAATGAGCATGCTGTTTCCCAGATGCAGATTTCATATTTATAGACTAAATACAGCCTGAAAAATCATATGTTAATTACATTCTGAGGGCGTAGCAGAATTTCTCACTTGAACATGTTTTGTTTTGCTGGAAATAGCGCAAATTCCAGATCAATGTATTTAGTTGCTTGAAGCTTGGTAATAAATATATCATGCTTTAGAAAAAGCTTTCTAATCATTACTATTACTAATCATTTACCATTAGCTCAATGCTTAGACTTCTATCCCACATTATGTATGTTTATTTGTTTTTAATAATCTGTATTTCTCAGAAGACAACCAATACGATAGGAAGGGGGCTGGGGGAATGGCTAAGGATCAAAGCCAAACAAGCAGATTATCAGAGAGACACTGGCAGAGGAGATCTGTGAGAAGATGTTTTGAGAGGAACAGGACTCCCTGCAGTCGGCTCAGTTAGCTATAAATGGTCTTTTTTTTTTCTATTGCCTATAAAGGTCCCACACCACATACGTCATGCTGAAAATCCATGTTGTAGGGGCTCCTCCTTTAGTATATAGTTTGCTGTGGCCAAAAGAGACACTGCAATCCCACGAGAGGCCTCACTGCTCACTGGTAACGGAGATGTCCAAAGAAATATGGCTCCTCCTGAGACAGCAGAGAAAACCCAACAGGCTGATTCAGTCACAGATTTAGAAACTGTTCGGTGGTAGATGTTGGCTGGTGGCTTTTAAACTGAGAACTAGCGCAGATGTACTTGCATCCCAGCGTGTTAAAGGACACGCCAGAAACATTTAGGAAAAATGCACTCAAAAGTGAGCATAGCAATTTTTGGATTTCAAATCAGGCCAGTTTTGCCCTTGAGGATTGCGTTACCGAAGGCAATGCTGAGCAGAAGCTCATTACAAGGAAAGGGGGGAAAATTTTGGAGAAGTCAATATACAACATTAAAATTACTTTCCTGTTTACTGTCCCAACAGTTGCAAAACATCAAAAATAAAGAGGAAAGCTTAAAATACACAGTGAACTTCATTATTACAAAGAACAGTCTGACACAACAGCCATTCAAATCAATGGAAAACATCTCACTGGTTCTCACTGGGGGCAGGATCAAGTCTATATAAAGCAAATAGAGCTTCCTAATAACAAGTAGTTAAAAATATGACCCTCTTTTTTTTTCTATAAATGTAAGTCCTTTGATGACCAATTATGGATTCAAGGATATGTCCATAATCACTGGGCTGGCAGGAATGATTAGTATGGACTTCAAGCCCAGATAAGTCTCACTTTAGCCTGCTGCAGTATATTACAATATATCCTGAAAGCCACAAACGAGAACAAACAGTACCAAAATACTTAGTAAACTGAAAATACCTTTTTCCCCCTGCTTCATCCCTTTTTACGGCTCTCATAAATAAGTAAATCACAGAGGTACCAAAGAAACTGGCAAACTAAGAGGTAGTTTACATAACAAAGCATCTCTGTCTGCAAGCATGTCTTGCTGCTGCGGGCAGCACTGTGCAGTTCTGGAATCTGAAGCCATGTCTGGCTGTCAGGTGCTGTGCCAACCTTCCTGCTCTAGTCCCAGGACCCAAGAGAAAATGCAGGCATAGCACTGTCCGGCCATATCAGCTCATCTGAAAGCAATTCAAGTATTTAGAGGGCAGTACAAGCCATGCCCTATACTCCTCACTTTCCCCAAGCATCAACACTCCATTTGCTTTTTGGCCCCCTGATCATTATACAGTCAATAGATATGTTGATCTTTCAGTCTTAAGAAAGCTTTCATCTTAATAACTTTATACTCTGTTTATATAACTAATCTTGGCTTTATGAACGTATATGTGCATGTCACATGTACCTGAATACATTCAGATTGGTGTAATTGGAAAGAAAACTGCTACTGCAATTTGGTTAGGATGCAACGTGATCAGAACATTTGATGTAAGCTCTATGTGGTGGAGTGCTCCACTGTGTACAAGAAATCATCCTCCCTTACAACAACAAAAATTTTGTGTCTGCTTAAAGAGTGTATTTCTCCTATGTGATCTTACAAAATGGTAACGGTCTGTGATGAATTGGTACACTAGAGACAGTGTGCTGAATTAGATAAATTTGATAGTTTGAAGTAGCAGGCAACTCCTGTGATGTTGGTATGTTTGAATAGAATAATAATGCATGTCTTACTATCTGTTCTAAAAAGAAACGAAGAGAAACCCAAATCTAATTACATATCCATCATTAAAGTGCTCTCAATAGACTGCTGGGTATCAGCTGTAGTCTTGCAATTCACTGGAGCCTTAGGAGAAGATTTTGATAGGCTTTTCTTTCACCTTCCCATGAATGATGCTTCTTCACGTAGTCTTTGGCCCTTGTTACAATTTCTCTTTCCATAATGGGGTCATTCATCAAACTCTTGGATAGCACAACAAACTCCTAAAAAAGATAAAGAAAATAATAAATTAGAAGTTCCTTGAAGTTCTAATGATCCTAAAATAGCTTGTAGCATATCTTGATTTTGGTAAAGCACTTCAACTGTAAGCCAATATATGAAGCTGTTCAAAGTCATTTTTCAAGGTCAAGTACCATAGTTTATTTATAAACAATGATCAATAAATAATTATTTTATATATTATTTTACACAGCCCACTAAGACATTTAAAATCAAAGACAATCCCAAAAGCATTAAGAAAAATATGAGCAACAAATTTAATGACACAAAAATTGTTTGCCTGTGCAAGTGTTAGAAAACCAGGCTGGTTATAAATTAAATAATTCACCTGGTCTCCTGCATGGAGGACAACTGGCATCAGATGTTTGATCTCAGCTCAGCTAAACTTATACCTCAGTGCTACTGTGACATCTTTAGTTAATTCTATGGTAAGACGAAAAAACTCACTACATAAATATAGTTACAGTATAAAGATAAGAGCAGGCATACAGCAACAAGCTCTTCTGGAGTAGTTGCATCTGGGCAGTTACAGATACAGCAGTGTTAGCTCAACAAGCTCTGCAAAAAGGCCATACATGAATTTCCTTTAACTTTACTGGGCAAAATACTAGACCTCACAGATTACAACTATTCCTTTGCCTGCTCCTCTGCCACTCTAATTTAGTTCTAGGGAAGAGAAATTGTGAACTTCAAACATGTGAAAGGAGATTTGATGTCTGAACTAATCTATTCTGAGCAGCTGGTGTAATTTTCTATCAAGAGACAACTTCCAATACTTCAGCTTGATTACAAATGTGCTCAGATCTTTGCAAAATAGTGTCTTGGTTCAGCTCAGAAAAGCAGATAGCTATTGTGTCAATGGAAAATTAAGATAATGCATTACTACACAATTGGTAGTGAAGATCGGTGCATAGGGACGTGGGGGACAAAAAGGATGGGAGAAGGAGATATATTATTTACACAATCTTTCAGCTATGAAAGGAAGTATCACAAACAAGACCAGAGTTCATATCAACACTAGGTTAACCAGCAAAATATACTTGAAAACCTAAGTACACAGTGTGTATAAATACATACACAGATATAAAATCTTTGGTTACCACAGAATCAATGTTGCTGTTGTTATGCAAGTGATGGCTATACATAATACATAACTATAACGTGACACCTGGGAAACACTGATAATGTGAAATCACATTGAACATGTTATAATCACTGCTTTGACTCTCACTGGCAAGACAAACTATCAATATATGCATCACTGCCATGAAATTTAAATAGTCAGAG
The DNA here is from genome assembly GCF_018139145.2 of Gymnogyps californianus. Lineage (NCBI taxonomy): Eukaryota > Metazoa > Chordata > Aves > Accipitriformes > Cathartidae > Gymnogyps > Gymnogyps californianus. The sequence continues at coordinate 11,233,456 of NC_059486.1, forward strand.
ATGCACATCAGTTCTGTTGGAAAGGTTTGTAACTAGGCAATAGAATAAGATCATTTTCAAACATGCATATTAACAATAACCTCTTATTTTACATAAAATCTGTACTGCTTGTAATCTTTGCTCTGTCCACACAGCACTGAAAGAGCGGCCTCTGGAATAGCCATGAGGGCTGCACACTTTGTATCCAGTTTGCTTTCCATCCACAACTACCTTGCATTCAGGTATGTGCTAATTTAACTAGCGTATTCAGTTCCTTACTTGGAACCCATGTGGTCCCAAGAGGGTGTTTTCTGCCTGCTTGTGAGACTGTCCCTACAGAAGATAGGTGAGGCTGGTCTAGAGAGTACCCCGAGGCTGCACCTATCAGACACTGCAGATACAGCCAATGACTCCAACTTTAGAGACACGTTCTCTTCCTTCCTCCATACCTGCCAAGAATACGGAACAGGGAAGGTGAGAAAGTCTTACATGACTTATGCTGGCTTCATCCAATTGCCTGTATAATCACAGTAATAAATACTGTTCACACTGAACTACATTCCAACTTCAATTTTATGCTCCTGTGGAGGATTTTATTTAAAGTAATGTTTAAAAATAATTTATGTAAATTACCTAAGAACAGAAGCAGCAATGTAACATTTCTTGACAGGTAGTCCTATTAGCATTCTTTTAAAATGTGGAAGTAGAGGACAAAAACTTGGAAACATGTAAATGATAGAAGAAATGAGATCCTTATTCACAGTTACAATACTTAATGCTGGGGATAATTTCAGGAAAATGCCAAACTGAGTCCAAAGCATAAAAGTTGAGAAACTACAGGAAAGAGAAAAAGCAAATGGAAAAATACCAGGAGATGGAGAATAAGGACTTCTCAGCTTTATCCCTACTTCTCCTACTAATCAAATGTGACCACCTACAAGGCACTTGCAATCTGACTGGAAGCCAATGGGAAGATTCACCATGACTTATCTGGGTTTTGCCTCACACTCTTCAAGCAGCTGGCTTAGCTTGTTTACAGTTCTGGATGCTCAGCTTTAGATAGCAATAACTTCATTTTTCAGGTGTCTCCCTTAACTACAACTGACTTGCATTTCAGTTGTAGTTTTGTGGTAAGTCTGAGGCATGGGCTCCCACTTGCAGAATGCAGACATTCAGAACTCAGAGCTCTTTCAGACAATGGAGCATTTAAATCTTCTTTTCTAGAAGCCTATGATATACAAACTACTTACAGTGTGGTAACGTGTCTCTTTATCAGCTGTTACGCTGTAAGTATTTGTGCAAGTGATATTTGCATAAATATTTGTGCACTCATATTTTGTTGTAAATGTGAAGTAAGCTTCACTTTTGGTGAAAGAGGGGCAAAATTCACAAATTACTTTTCAATTATCAAACGTAACAGTATGCACTTCAGCAGCCAAAATGAAGGAGGTGATATGCATGCTAACTTACTACTTGGGGGACATCCATATTTCTAATAAGCCTTTTATTCACATACAGAAATGGGTATAATTACTATACATGTGACAGAAAAGCACAGTGTAAAAGTTGAACCTCAGTAGTTAGCCACAACCCAGAAAAAACAGGGGAGAAGATCATCTTTCGTACGTCCAGAACTGGTATTACACGTGCCCTTTTTATGGGTAGTACTTCATTTCAAACACAGGCATTTTTCAACAGCAACATCCATAATACATTTTTCTCCTGGTAAATTGACCAATCATCTTTAAAGAAAATGTCAGCTTCTCTATATAGTAGCTAAAAGAAATTCTGTATAATATTTTGCAGAGACCCAGAAATACAGGTATCTGGGAGATAAAGCTAGAAAATGAGCGCACTGAGTAAAAAGAATGAATATTCCTTCAATTACCACGAGAACTACACCGGTGCCGCAGCTCACACATAATGAAAATAAGATGTATGGTTAATATATTATTTATATAATGAAAGTAAGTCTGCAATTAAACCATTTCATATCAGCTTCAGCAGATAAAAGAACATGATTCTTAAACAACAGAGAATCACCCCAGGGAAGGCAAACGCCAGATGTAAATTCAGAATAGCGACAGATCTACCTAGTGGCAGGCAGAGCTCAGAAGTTAGCTGGCACATCTGGGTACTTCATAGGGGGATGGGCCAGTATTTCTAGGGGAGTATGAACAGTGATTGCTGGCACTGCCAAAAACTGCAAATTAGTCTATTCAGTGTGAAGGTTCAAAGGTCTAAAAACTTCGGCTATATTCTGGCTTGAAGCCCTGGTAGAAATGGCGTTGACCCATGTTTGGCAGGGACCAACGTACCTTCAATGTACTGCTGCCTGTACTCAGCTGAGCTGCATTTCCCTCTTACCACTTCAAAAGCTGTCTCTGCTAACAGTAGTCTTTCCAGGTCCCGCTCTCTCTCAAACTCTGTTTATGCTTGGCCCCTCTCTTACTGGCTTTGAAGTTTATTTACCTCCTCCTGTTTATTTCACTCCCCCTGTGAGCTTTTACAGATGCTGAACATATAATTTTGAAACTTAGGATGCTGAATAACTCTTTGTGTCTTCCCTTTTAACATGGTTTTGCGTTATTTATTGCCCAAATAGCCGCTGGCTGGTTTTATCTCTCACATTTTTTTTATTTCAGGTCCCATTAACTCAGTGTCAAATATTCCATAAACTTGCAAATTCAAGTAGTGGCAGGATCAAACCATGATTTGAAAGTAATGTGCACAGATGATGTAGTATGAAGGACAAAACGTTTCATTGCTTTCACTTTTACGTTAACTGTTTCCACCCGAGTATTGTCTTCAGTGATTGGCAAGGCTTTCTCTACTTCTCGTCATGAAGCCTCAGCCTATGTGCAAATGGTTAATGATGACTACAATTACACACAAAATTTCCTACGTTCCTGTAAGCCACAAAAGCTCACTTTCAGCAAGAATAAAAGAAGAAAACCAACAGCATTCACAATTCAAGCTAATTCTCATTGTGTAATGGTCAATTTACATCCCTCTAATTTAGCTTTCAAAAGATGAGATAGTCCACAGACCAGACACAATTGCTCCTATCTAAGCTAACTGTATTGTAAAGCTTTCCCTCCCTAGATCAGTAACAACTTGAAAATAAGCAATGTTTTCTACTCTTGACCTATGATACAGTCTGTATCATCACAACCAGACAGGATCCACTAAACTTAGCAATGAAAATTTCTTTGACATTTTCTAACCTTTGGTGGTCCAGATTCTTCAAGACAGAGACAGACTTTCCGAAGCACCTGAACACAGGACTAATCTCTCTGTATGATTAAAAGTATTTTCCCTAACTAACCTGACGCAATTGAGGTTACAGCAGAAAATAGTTTACCAGATACTTAAGATGTCAAAGTAATCAGAGTAACAAAACCCAGAAAACTTCTTACCAGAACATATGTTTTCCGATCCCTATTGTCAGACTGAATCTTCTAAGGCAGTATTCAAAGTGCCACGGGCAGACTGTTCCTTCTTCCAACAATAAAAATATGAGGCATACCTTGAAACTGTAAGTGTTCTAACTTAATCGCATTTCTTTGATCTAATATAACTCTCAACCTCTGACAGACTGTGTACAGTGGTTTAAAAACTGTATTTGATATGGTTTGGGGAGATAAGGAACAGGAGTAAATGGTTACTTTATCTTTAAAACCATGAGTGATGATGATTGGCATTCTGAGCTCATCTCTGCAAGAAGAAAGTTTTTCAACACCTCTGCAGTGGGATTAAAGTATTATCCTGTAAACAAGTGTTTTCCTGACCCGTTTGCAAACTTTGATAGTTTCTACATTATTTGACACCAATGAAAGTATAAAAGGGCTTTTATTAAATGAGATGCAATTGCTGTTTTACAGGGAAAGCAGGGATATTACTTTCCTCTCTAAGAAAGGGTAACTGCACAAACATTAGTGATTCCAGTACAAATATTACCTAGGAGTATGATAGCTAATATGGTAATGCAAGTTACCATCTTCACCTAAACGAGATCCTGTGGACTTCTGAGATAGAGTAACAGCAGAAAGGGGGTCAACAAGCAGCGGTAGAATAGTGGAGTTTCTGTCCTTTGGCATAGCATGTTGCAGAGAAGGGAGCTCAGACAGAAGGGGTTTATATAAACTAAGATTATAGTGTTCTAGACATATTTACAGCCTGTGACTCTAGTTCTGATATAAAAGAAAGTCCTTAGCCATTTGTACAGAGTCACTGATGTCACTGGGACTACTTCTGTGCTTAAAATTGCACTTTCCTCTAAGTGAGGAAATATATAGTATATTTTTAATTGATCTTGAATTCCAAATAAACATTTGGAATGTAGGATGCTTGGAGCTCACAGAAGAGGCTTCTTACAAGGATGTATGATGAAGCTAATTGGGTCTGGTATGAATAATGTGTTTGAATTCCAAGCCAAATGTAACCAGCATGTTGAGGGAAACAACAGAATGTATCAGAATTAATATCAGGAGAGCCATCAGTCTGTGTGTTCAACATGATCATATATCCTTGGAAGTTCTGAAGAAGCATATGGAAGTTAATGGGCTTTTTGCAGGGAATACATGTACAAATAATTTTATAAATAGCTTTACATCTCAGCTCCCACTAGCCTGGAAGTACCCCATTTCCAGAGGATATTGCAAGAAGAGGGAATGCTTCTGCAACAAAATAAATTCCAGAAGTTAACAAAGAAATTTTTTTGTAGAAACCATTGGAAATGTTGAATATTCCAGGGAAAAAAAAAAACAACAAACCATGAGCTGCAAGAATTTTTCTATTAAAAAACCCTCCAAAACTAACCGAGAGAATTCACCTTCCTGAAACACAACTTAATAGGATGCATTAATCATACACCCCACAAAGTAAATAAATGATACATTTTCTACTTTGCAAAATTATCAAATAGACTATTCTAGTACGGTTTTTTTAATCTTGAGTTGGATAAAAACACTGAGGGAATCTGTGTCTGAAAGTCATCTCCCACAACATATACGGATATGTAACAGCAAAGCCATAATGCAGGAAAATACACTGAAATGAAAATTTCCAGCATTTAAATATGGGTAGTGTTCCCTCTCTCCCCACTCTTACTTATCTTCACAGAAACTCTATTCTAACACTTTACTGAATTTTAGTCATTAATTATTTTCTGACAGAGCAGTATCTTGGACCTAATAATGCTTTATATTAACACTTACTGCTAGAAATTATAGATAATGTATTATCTAAAACTTCAGGCTCATAGTTCTCTTTTGGTTAGCTACTGCTTGTCTAATATGAGTTCGTATTTCAGTTAGTACTTGAAGGGAAATATAACATATGCATTGCATCTCTTCCAGGGTTTGCCTATGGAACCTTCAAAACTGAAGTGCAACAAGTTGATGAGAACCGAGCCCCATTCAGATGGCAGGCTCTAAAGCAGCACCCGCTAGACAAACATTCAGCAAGGCTGACCCCTAGTAAAAGTTTAGTGAACTGCAAAGTGAGTATGAGACAACAGCAGAGCTTTAAGCAAGGCAGTCTAACACCCAGGTTTTTAGGAGAATCTGAGAAAAACTGCTGAGAGGAAAAGCCAAGTTTCCAGACAGACACAAGCATGTAATGGAAAATGAACCTAACCTTTGGAAGGGAAAAGTCTAAGGATTTGTTGTTTTCTTACCTGGGGATTTGAAAATAGCAGTCCTGTTTCCTTATGTTTTACTATTGCTGCATTCCCAGGAATGTTCCTTGCCAGCACTGGAACATCTAAATCCATTGCCTAGAGGAATACAGAAAAAGGAAACAACAGTTTATTAGGATTCAGGGATTTTGAGATGTTAACGATGACGATTTTAGAATGAAAAGCAGAAACAACAAACCAAACTTCTTTCCCATCTCTCCAATTTTTAAGTTGAAAAATACCATGTCTAAGGTGAACTCCTATATGGAACTTCTCTGAAATATTTTGTTTATATTTTTGTTATCTTGTAACTTTGAACATATTATCAGAAGCAATCAATCCAGAAAGTCAATGGATAGCTGCTTCATCCTTTATTCTTTTCCACCTCAAAGTATGCAGTTTGTTTCTCACTGGAAGCTCCTGACGTATGGCAGGCTCGAAGAGGATAAAATTAAAATTCAGACCAAAGGTTGTCACTGTAACTCCTACCATTATTGTGCATAGATGAGAAGATTAGTTCACAGCACAAAAAGTCAGTTCTCCCGAACAAAGTATCTGTTCTCTTGTTCCATTAAAACACATTTTTCACAGACTTTCTATAACGTGCAGAACTGGACAGTTGTGGGCAGTTCAATGACAGTGAAGGTGACCGTGGAAATCACTTGGCTCTTTCTCCTCAGTTCTGATTCCTATGGGTCATATAGGACTCTGGAAGGAGTTTTTCTTTCAACAGCATCTGTTACTATAGCCTGTCTTAGACTTTGAGCGTTCAGGGACTGCAGGGAAGTATGCAGTGATGCAGCTTCTGACTGAACTATACCAAGGAGAGGAGAGAAAAGGTTATGCTTTCAGAACACATTACGCTTTCAAAACTTATTATCTACAAAGCTATTGGTATGGGACTCCTCAGAGACCAAGGAATACATCTGAATAAGTAGGATTTGATTCCACAGAAATTATGGGCTGGTTACTTGATGTATTTATTCATTTATTTGTATGTATATGTATGTGTGCGTGTACGTATATACATAAAAAAAGGAAAGGAAGTGCGGGGTCGCAACATGGTAGCATTTCAGGTTGCCTGCAGAATCAGGAGCAGAGACACAGCACAGCATCTGTTCAAAGCTAGTAAACCATTTCCAAGAGACCTAATGCCTGGCAGCTTTAAAAAATACGGCTTAGATTTTGAAGTAACTAGTGTGCAGACCCTGGCCACTCAACTCTGTTACTCACGCATATCCTGATCTGAAACTTTAATTACTATTGAGGAATTTGGAAGTCTCGAGATGCACTGACTGTAAAACCAGAAAAACTCATATTGTACAGTTATCACAGTGTCAAACGAGAAAGCAATTCACTCCCCCAAATCTTCAATCTGTTTCAGACTGATTCCCTGTCACTTCAGAGTGAATGCATTTTTAATTACTGTCATTACGCTCCTGGATGGGGAGCAATTTTGCTTCAGTCTACATAGCAAGAAAACAAAACTCCAAGGAGAAAACCATGCTTTTTTATAGTTCGGACAAAACTGAAGACAAAAATACCCTGGCTGACAACGTACAGAACCAATTATGTTTTGAACAGTGAGGGACTGCTGTGACTTAGCAACGTGTCTTAATAGCTTAAAATATCCAAGAGAAACACTGTTTAAGTCACCACTGCAGATGAATTTACTCTGGACATAGGAATTCTATAGTCCTTCTGGCACGAACATCTGCTTTGCAGCAGTTAGCTCTAAAAATAGTAATAACCCTTAATGAAATAATCTGTTCTACACTTTGTATCAGAAACTACTGGATCAGCTGGAGGTAATTCAGACAAACAGATTAATGAAGCGAACACAAACCAGAATAAATAAATGAGAAACAGAAAAACTACAGACCAGATTTCTGAATTTATTTAAGTGTCTAAAGTTGTTGAGAAACAGCTTTTTTTAAAATAAAAAAAAGTCATTTTGGTGAGAGGAAATACAGTTTTTGGTCATCCAGAAATTATTTTGTCATTTGCTCTGACTTCACTGTTAAACAAAACAAGCCTGTTTTCCAAAGGTAGATTTACAAAAACATACGATGACAGTATCTACTTATCAGTACAGGAAAGTTCATAGAACTTCAAAGTTCACCCAGGAAATGAGAGATATCGGTGCCCCACTCTGCCCGCCAGGTTCTGAATCTGCAGGTCGAGGAAGTTGCTTTTGGCTCTAATTACCCAACTATAGACTTAACACGGGGTTCCCACAGAAGCATCAACATCTCCAAGAGAGACAGAATTTCTGATTCAGCTCTTTTTCAGCCCTTCCTATTGACAGGCTTAAATGCCCTTGTGTTCAGTTTGCAGGCTGTTGACCTCATTCAAACACGTTCAATGAACAGGGAAAGAAGACATTTTACTTGAACTTCTGAACTGAAAATCAAGAGCTTCATAGTGGCAGTGAAGTGTGTCAGCATTCATTGTCACCTGCCTAAGGCCCTTGCCTCACCTCTCTGTACTTCTCCTTTTAAAAAACAAAACTGTAAGAGTATTTCAGGTCTGGCTACTTTCCAAACAAGCGATTGTCCATTCAAGGGAAAGAACACCATTAAAAAAAAAGACAGAAAGAAAGAATGAAAGAAGAAAACATACAAAACACAGCACAACCACCCCAGGACTGACAGTCGGAAGTGCCACTATCCCCACAAATAGTTACCTGCAAGACAGAGAGGAGTTTGGATTCGAGCATGTCAGATGCAATGAATAGTGGACACTGTGCCGCTGGGCCGTACATCGATAGTGAACATCAAATACGTGTGTGAGTGGCCTGTGGCAGTTCTGTGTCGGACTGTACCTGATGGTGTGGTTGCACAGGCTGGCACGGTATTGCTGTACTGCAGTTTAGATTGGACTGTAGCACACATTTTAAAAAAACAACTTGTCTCAAGATATGTTCATTCACTTCTATTTCTGCATGCTACATAGTTGATGATTCATTGAAGTTGATCACTAAGTTTATATTTCATATTCCGTAATTTCTGAACTCTAAAGGGAAAGACATTTGTTCTGTCTCATAGAGTTGGAGGGCAGTAATTGCTACATAAGAGAACTTCCAGGTCCCAAAACACATAGGTACCAATGAATTACAGCTACTGAAAGACAGAACAGATGGCCAAACACATAAGATGAGGGGCTGCCTTTATACCAGCTAGCCTTAAACAAATGGATTGGGCTGTAAATAATTACTGCATGAAGTGGCTTAGAATTTAATTTAGTACTTAGTCTATTTTTAAGCAGTAAAAAGAATCATTTGCATTGTTGAAAATATGTATAATTTACTGACCTAGGTTCCACAAATAATAGCATAAAATAACATTTTAGTCCATTGGCCATCTGTTTTGTTACATTATTCTGACTGCAAATGTGTTTTAATGCTTTCAGAAGGATGCAGGGTGTAAATTTCAGCTTTGGAAGCATGGTACACAATAAGCATTTCTAACCCACAGTATAAGGCTTATAAATACAGGTTTTATTTACTATTTTGTCTTCTGGATTGTCCCTCATTTTCTTCCTCCTAGCCTATGCATCTTTCTGTTGGTTCCTCTTCAGTTTTACTGCTCTACAACATCCCTTCATTTTTATGTTTTTATTTTTATAGTTTGCTATGGCTTATATTCCAAACTACTAGGTCTATACTTCACATGTTGTCTAGGACTGGATTTTGCTCTACAGCAGAATAGAGTCTGGCCATCTTCCTTTTCTATGATGATTTTTTTTAAATTGGCTCTTTTTTGGTAAAAGCATAACAACATCTAATGATTTTTACAACAGCTGGAATACTCTTGAGAGCACAGAAAAAGTACTCTGATGAAATGATGCTGGAGTCAAAACCTTTTTCTTACCAACTATATAGAGAACATCATATAAAATTTTCCAGTAGTAGTGCCTTTTTCACCATCCCATGCCCAGAAACATGCAGAACTCCTGAGCTTTCTGAGGAAGAGCTATATTTTAAACACTTGCTATAATGCTTGTTTTCTCTTCTTCAAATGCCAAACAGAAAATAGATCAGTTATGGCATCTCTGAGATATCAGTACTAGATGACAAAGTAATTAGTTATGGCTTCTAGTTCTTTCATACCTTAAGGCAGGTTGAAATAGATATGATTATATATTTATCTCATTTATCTATTATATATTTATCTCATACTAAAATACTGTTTACAGATTCATGACCTTGTTAAATTTTGAACTTTCAAGAGAATGAAAGTTGCATTTCCAAATTCAAGCAAGATGTTATCTCCAGCCTAGGACCAAAAGATTTTTATACATATTTTTCTGCCTTATTAATTTAACAAGAACTTAACAGATGGCCCTTCCTACTGCTGGCCATCTCAAGCAGAGACTTGACTTTAGTAGACTGACAATTCCTCTGAGAAAGAGATTTTTACAGTAGGATATTTCATAAACATGTCATCAAATCCCACTGTACAACTGTCTAGTAAACAGACGTACAATACCAAAACCCTTGTAACTTCAGAAGAAGAATTCAAACAGGTCTGAGGTACTAAAAAGGGCAAGCTTCAGGTAGTTCCTCAAGAGGTAACTAAAGACCTAATACTGCTTGAAGAAAATCCTGACTCCTTGTTATCAGATTCAAAACTTGTCAGAATTGCAGCTTCAAAAGAGGAGAGCAAAACTCAATAATTCCTGAAGCAGGCTCAACATTACCTCTGAAGTAAACTGGCATTATCTTTTTGCTTTGAGTTACCACATATTTGTTAAGACACTGAACTTACAAGATTGCTCCCTCTCCTGATAAAAGCTAAGGAAAGTCCCTTTTAACTGCTCAGATCTGATGGGAAAATTTTGGGGAAAACTATACCAATTGTCCCGTCAGTCCTGAGTTTGCATAACAATTTGTATCAGGCCAAGCACACTTGCACTTCTGTTGCAGATGCTGTGTCTCTTAACAGTCTTTCTGGTTTGCTTTTTTCGCCCCTTTCCCTCTCCCTCCGCCCCCAACTCACTGACACTCTCAGGAAATAAATCAGACTGATTTTTGGTCAACTGCTACGTGAGTAGTCCTGAAGGGAACATGTAACTGGTGAAGAGGAGGTGACAGTTACTTAACTTTTACTTCTCTGGGTCACTGACTTAGTTGTGGCTGCGTACTGTGTGGTACACTCCATTTCGTCTCAACTACCGAACACACAAAATTTGTTTAGCCTGCCACACTGATAAGTTTGGAAATGTCACAGTCTGTAGTTATTGTTGTTTATAGAGTATTGTTGCTGTGAAACAGCATCTGCTTCCACCTCTGAGCACTGGCATTTTAGAAAGGAAATACACATTTGCTATCTTACCATTATCTAACTTTCATAATTCTTACAATGCTCACTTAGTTCTTACTTATGAGGACTTTTAGATGTGTGGAAGAAAAGCACGCTGGAAATGCAACACGTGATTACTCATTAGAAACAGAAATAGGAGATTCATTAATACAAATCATGTAATAGTTTCTGTGATCTTCTGAGATCATCACGAACCAACATTCAGCAGTCACCAAAAAAAAATGGAATAGTAAAAGGCGTCTCCCCAAAGAACTTCCACTTTAAGTACATTTTTTTTTTTCCTAGAAAGTATTTGATACTAAGCAGTGCCCTACTTTGACAGGTACGAAATAAACCTGGTTATTAATTTTCAGTACTGATGGCAAAAAAATTAACTGAGCGTGTCATTCATTCATTAATCATTTCAGAATTAAATAACCAAATACAGCTCTTAGATTGCTTTTTGAAAGGATGTAAAAATAAATGAAAGTCTATTCTAGCAACATTATAAGGAAGTGGATGTTGAATCAAGAATAGTGACAACCCCAGTAAATCAGAATGATTCTTATATCTCAAGTCTGTATTGTTAATTTAACAGGATTGATGAAATTACATTCTGTGCTTTAAAAAATAAATAGACAAAGCATAAAAAACTGTCAGTTCAAGGGAAGAAAACCTTAATTACTAACACTTGCAAAAAGAAATATTTTAGTTTTGTCTTTGCTAGCTTTGAAACATGGACATAAAATGTTGACACACATTTCCAGTGATAAAAGGCGATTTCAGATTCAGTGTAACCTCACTGAAAAACCTTACCGCTAAGATGCAATTACCTCCAGAATTGCAGCAGACATCCCCTCTGAAATGGAGCTGTTCACCACAGCAAAGCACCTTTTCATAGCAGCATGAAGATCATCTTGTGGCATCTCCTGTAATAAATGTACTCCAGGTGCCCTAGAAATAAAATGCACACAAATAGGACACCTCCTAAGAACGTGCTCTAACAATTCTTCCTAAAAGTTAGGGCAATGATAGAAGGTGGTCAGAGCAATTCAGGCATGGTTCTGATGTTAACAATCACTTGCCCATGGGCAAGCCACTTTACCATGTTTTGGTTAGCTTTCTGTCTATAAATGTGGTTATAAACTCAATACAGTATACACTGGTATCTGCCACTTCATCGTCTGTTATTCTGGAGTCTTATAGTTGATCACTTAACACCATGCTCTGTTAACCACAATCAGTCTTATAAATGAAGGAGCTGAGTTCAATGGATAGGGGTGCAATTTTCCCTTAAAGAATTTGTGTAATATAGGGAGGATGCATGCAGGCATTTATGAAAAACACACTGTTTAAACACTTAGAGAAATGGAGTGCGATCATCAGAATGGTCAACTGCAGGAGATACTGACTTTTGAGATGCTGGCTTTTGGGAATGGAATGTGGTTCTGAAAGATCTCTTCTGCTTCCTCTTTTATTATAAGCACTCCTCTGTTCTGCATGGTTACATTTCTACTGTCCTTATCTTCCTCAGATTAATCAAGGTCAATTGAATCAAGGGTGAAGGGTGGAAAAATAGGGTAATTAGTTCAGTCTCACAAGAAGTGAATGAGATCTTTAAGACTGGTGATCATTTTTGAAAAGCCAGCATCTCCTCCGCTTGATGAGCCTGCTCCTGCCTCTTTAACCTCAACATGAGATCACTAAGCCAGATGGAAACACAAGTGCATTTGACATTAAGACCAGCTCCCTGTCAACTAGACCTTGTTAAACATTGCTTTTCTGATTGTGCAGTAACATCCAGCTTCTATAGAGATAAATAACTACGTCAACCAGAGTATAAATACATGATTACAGGAGTCATGTTTCCCATGAATAACGTGATAGAAAACAAAAACCGTTATCTTTTGCTCCAAAAATGGAATTGCAAAACATATTTTATGCAGATTTTATTATCAGATATTATCAATCAGTGATAACATGGTTGTTCTGTTCAAGTCAGACAATTCTAGATTCTGCAGACACACAAAAAAATCTTGTTTCTCTAACATTTATATCCTTCAATCAGGAAGCATATAAACTAGGGACAGAAAAAAGCTACCCAGGGTTATCTTGTCCATCTACTCATTTACCCACCAACAGCAAGCATGCAAAATCTTGCAGAAGCTAGGATGAAAGACAGAATGAAAAGACTCAAAAGAATAATAAATATAAATCACACTAAATCAGATGTACATAACACAAAACATGAATCTACTGGTTATTCTAAAACCAGATCTACTGGTTATTCTAAAATTTAAAATGCGTAGAATACCTAGTCTGAGAATGTTACATGCCAAATAATCAGAACACATTTGTTAGCCATATAGAGAGTTGTGCATGTATGTTCATTTGTATATACAAAAGAGCATTTATGCACATGATTTAAAAGCTAGTCAGCCAATTGCTTTCATTTCAAGCAGATAAAAGGCTTAACATTAACTTCTTACCTTTTAACTTTTTCCTTAACTTCACTTGTAAAAAGTGGATCAACCTAGAAAGGAATATACACACAGGTATATGGCGTTACTTTAGCACTATAGCCTATGTTTGAAATACCCAGAAAAGAAAAATAAATTTTAGCACATTTTTCACTAAAATATTTAAATGCATGAATGTGCTGAGCTTTAAAATCATACCACAGATCTGTAACTGGGTGGTTACATTTGACTCTTCAGACAAACGCTCTCATGAGTGACTGACACTTAGAATACCCAGCTAGGGGGGTGAGTGCACAGTATAGCAGAGTGTGAATTGACTACTCCACTCTAAACCTTTAAGTGACTCCTCTAATGCAGCGTAGCTTTGGGCTTCTGTCAGAAGGGGAGGTTCCATTTCTTCTCCCCTGACATCCCTCTGGCTGCAGGTTCTAATTAGAGCTAGATCTATTTAACATGAATGACTGTTTTCAGATGACTCTGCTAAGGCTAACACGATTCAAATGACCGATTTGACAACTTACTGTCTAAGTGAGGAACAATGCACTGATGTGCCAAGCAATTGTCTGTCCCTTTATGTATGGAGTAAGCAATGTGAGGAAGGAAAGGAATTTTTCAGGCTTTAGTTAACACAGGAAGCAATCCGTATGTAAACTGAGACACTCAGATGTTATGCACTGACAGAAATATTTGTTTGAAAACTAATATATACAAAATTCTAAAATATAGTCTAACATGAAGGCATGCTAGAGTTATTAAAAAGTTGTCTAAGCCGGACAATTAACTCCAGCAGGTTTATTTACAAAGCTTAACTATGTCTGCTATTTTCATTTAACATGATTAAAAGAAATAAACAGATCTTGGAAATCCTTAACTAGACATTAACAACAGAACTAGTCTTTTTTTATTAAGGCTGACTGACTATATTAGATTAATTTATGATAGCTTGCACAGCATGCAGCAGTTGTAAGTACTGGGAACAACATGGCTTATTTTTTTTAATGCACGCTAATATTTTGGTTTGTGGGGGTTTTTTTCACATTATGAGATGTAGAACACTCACAAAGCATTTTAGAAAACTCTTCTGGAAAAAAGTCAGAATTTATTGTATAACTATAATTGTGTACTTTGGACACAAGATTAATTACTTCATGAAAATAGGGCTTCATAAATTGAAAGACTCAAGCGAATCACTGTTGCACTAAGGAATTAATTCCTACTGAACGCAAGAAATAAAAGGCTTGCATAACTGCTTAAGAAAGTATTTTTGGTAACAGCAGGGGGGAAAATCAAGTGCCCTTTCCTGAAGCACTACCTGATCCTGGCGACAGAGTACGATACAGATCCATACACTAAACCAGTATGTCAATTCACAGGTTCCTTGGATATTTCATACTGAACTTCATAATTGCTATTTCTATATAAATATATTTTCAGCTTTTTCCCCAAAGTACTATTTTGATGCTGAGTTCCTCTCATAAGGAACCATACTCTGTTTCCATTAAAATCAATGGAGTACTTGCAAGGGATTTAATGAGCAGTGGGATATGGTCTTTTGCTCTTCTACCTTTAGAAGGATGATAAAAACTACAGCCGGTGACTCATAAAATTTGTAAGATACTAATTTCTATCCCATCTACTTCTGTGGAAGCCAAGAAATTGCCATCTGCCTCATAAATAGAATAATCCTTTAAACTGTATTCTTCTATTGGTAGATATTCCAAGAAGCCTGGCCTGAATATGAGAATTCAGTTAAAATACTACTTTCAGGATGGGTGTAGCAATGACTTAGAGAAGTGATCCCCCTGAGCTACATTTAGGAACTTGAGGGGGCACAGTTATCTAACCACAGGCTCAATATAACAGAAATTAGATACAACATAAGCTGTTCAGTAAGTTGGAAATGCACTTAAAAGATGTGAATGCTTCCAAAGCCAACTGACTATGGCAGGATGCCTAGGAACTTAGCACAGTCTCAGAAAAAGCTACTGAAAAGAAAAGAATATTACTTCCATCTAAAATGTCTCCGTGATCCAGTTCTTCTACAGGTAGAGTGTTTGTTGCCACATTTTGTTACCTATCAATGTAGCAGGCAAATATTATCATCAGTTACCTACCATCTTTTGTTAAAAAAATCATCCATCCAGAGGAAGAGCCTTCAGAGAGATGCAAATTTCATCAATTTAGCAGAGATCAGAGGAAAGCAGCTTGCGCTGTACAAATAGTTTCTATCAGAACAGATGAGATAAGATGACGCATGGAAACGGGAGTGGGCACATAGCAAGAAACCACACCTAACAGGACCAGATATGCTATTAAGGAAGTTCTACTCTGCTGACAGGCAAAGAAACATCTGAGACATGTTTGACAGTGCAGAAAGTCACAGATCAAACGCTGCACAAAGATGAAGGTGCCTGTTAAGCAGAGGGCCTACCATGATCAAAATCTAGGAAATCTTCTATAAGCACACTATATTAACTTGCTGTCATATAAAAATTAACTCAGACAGAAGCAATGGTCCAGAAACATCTTCATTATAATGCTAGGACTACTGTGGCCCTCTAGACTCTGTAGGGAAAAACAGGTCTTAGTACATTTAAAGTTCTGTCAGAATATCACCCAGAGTACTAAAGAGTGAAAAGCTGTATCTGCAAGCACATTCAATACGGATAGGAAGAATTTGCTCAATTGCTCATGTTTGTGAGGTTTTGACAGCATCACTGTAAAAGGAATCAGCTTTATTCACAGCAGCAGGTGACCCCACATTACAATCTTTATCTGATTGATTGCTGAATAGGCTCAGCAAGACCAAGCTTCCCCTACAACTGAAAACACAACTGTTGTCTGCAATGCAACACAATCTGCCTGCAGCAAATGCACCAGAAATAGAAGATCCTTGCGAACATACTAAACTCAGCCATTCTACATCATCTTTTCCATATACTAAATGCTTAAGGAAATTCAATGTGTTGTGGCTTCATGTGTAGCTCTACTACTGCAATTTGGGACAATTAACAACTTGCAAAAAATACAGTTTTAATTTAGCTGAAACAATTTGGCAACTAGGATCTAAATTAACAAAACTTCAGGTCTAAAAGAAAAACATATAATCTTTTTAAGAAATATTGGAACAGCTCATTTCCCCATTTCTAACAAAAGTTTCATTTTCAGGGAGTTTTTCTTGAAGAACAAGCAAACAAGGGGTTAGAAGAGTTGTCAGCTTAATGGCAGCAGTAGCTCTCACCTTTTAAAAAATATCTCAGTGAGTAGGACACTTATTCAGGATGTAGCTGGCAGAATTTCATATTCCTCAGCAGGTTAAAGAATTTGAAATTGTATCTTTGTCTCCTATCTGATTTTCCTAATTATTGTGCCCTAGAATATTCTGGAGCAGGTTATTAGACTTCCTCTAGTTGCTTAGTTTAGTTGTGTCAACAGCTGTTTCATTTTAGAACTAGCCCAGAAAACATACAGTAGGTAACAGCCATCCATTATAAAGAGATGGGCTACATGACCCAATAGGTTCCTCATCTGTGGAGGCAGTTATTCAACTAAAACTATCTCAATAGGCAGGGAAAGAAGTTGGACAGAGGAAAAATAGCTGTCAATGGAAAACAGTATCATTACAAACAGCAATATTCTGAACTGTCTACAAGAATGGCTAAGAATTACGCAGAGAGTACAAAGTGGGCTTCAAGAGGTTACGCAACAGCTGAACACAAGTTTTGTGGCCTTAACTTTTTTAAAGTTTCATAAGCTTCTATTCTTGGAATACAGAGCTGCTGAAAATCAGCTATTGTTTCAAATTTCATTATAGAAATGAATAAAAGGAAACCTGGAAGAAGAGATAAATGCTAAAAATTTTACATTATACAGGACCCAATCCTGCAACATTACGTAGATTGCACCATTTAAGACAATCATGCATAGCAAATGCAGGGAAAAGGTTATAATCTTATGGAAGCAAAGCAGAAAATAGTGTGTGGGCCTTTGTTCTTTATATTCTTAATTAATATAATCTTAATGTGTGGTTTTTTAATATTCACAATAAACATGACTTGCTTCAGAGATAATGGCACTGATTTTCTTAAGATTTTGTGGCTTGAGAAGTAACACTAATAAGAAAAGTACAGCTAAATACCAACAGAGCTGAGATTTATTTTCATCCTTTAGCAATATTTTAGCACTATGGGAGAAATATGTTTTTAAATGTTTTAAGGAGGTTCAGTCCTTGATCCCGCCTATGCACTGCCACAGGGTTATTTCTGGTAGCTTACTGTAAAGATGTTAGCTTATGAAAAAGTGAAGCAAATTTAAAAAGACGACTAAAATGTTTAAAATCCTCACTGGAGGCAGCAAGTGCATCTTTTGATTCTAAAGCACAGCTTCATTACACCTGCTCTAGATTTGCCTTCCACACCAGTTCACTTCCAAATCATTTTCTGTATTAGCATGGAAAAAAATGCAGATAAAATAAAAACGTAAAAACAGCTTTTAAAAATAAAATCCTATGTCCCAAAATTTACAAAGAACAAAACTGAATGAGAAAATAGAAAAATAATTCTTATTTGCCCATTCAGATTCTATTTATTTTCTTATAAAACAGACTGCCTGCAAGTTTTCAGGCTCATGTGAAGATGAATCAGAGATGAGACTTATAGAGGGACATGAACACATTACCCAGATGAAACAGTGAAGCTTTTAGTACCCTTTTAGCATCAGTAAGAGTTTGTTTCATATGACACAGCTGCCTACTCATACCTCTTCCACTGGTTAGATTAAGGCTACAGGCTGCCTTTTCAAGACTTCTGCTGCTATGGATATACATGTAGCACAACTGATTTCTTCCTCAAAAGTCCTGCAATTAGTTTTCTTAGTTTAGCGTAAAGTATCTTCCCTTGACATAGGCAACATACTAGAAGCAGAAGAAGCAGGACAGTCTCCCTGCAGCTCCACCTGGTCCCTGTGCAGGGCTGTGGGAAGCTGTGGGAATGAACCTCATTTTGCACAGAATTAGGAGAAGCACGTCAGTGGCTCAGAGGCATCTTTCCCCCTCTCCCTCACCAATTTACAGTGCAGTTGCTACTGTTGAGGATCTGGCCCACAGCAAATACTGTGCTAGCAAATATTTAGGTAGGGTATTGGTTAGGCTGAGATTTGGGAAATATTAATCTTTCTCTCGTGGTTCTGAAAACAACCATGCATTTTGTAGTTTTGCACTTTTCAGTGTTGTACTTCTTAACAGAAATCATACGAACATTTACATGTTCATGGATGGTTCCTTTCTAAAGGCCTCAGTTTCTGCAGGTGAAATCAGACAGATCTCAAAGTGGAAATAACTGGAAACAATGGTGGATACTCAAACACCAAGAGACCATTAGAAAAGAAAGGACTGGCAGAAAATTTATGCAACCCTTTACTCCCTTTTAAGCATTCAGAACAGACTCAGACTTGGCTAAAGTGGTGCACGCTTCCCTCTTCAGAGAAATTCAGTCTTGTTACTTCCTCAAAAATCACGCTACTTGATTTAAAAATGCTGGGGTGGAGTTGGGAGGGTTCAATAGTTTCTCTTGTTTGTCTTCATGCTTCATAAGCCCACATTTTCAAACCTTTCTCCCCAACTAGAAGGTTACTTCATAATAATGACTGTGATAGTTTCGATTTCAAACTCTTTCAGGAGCTGGTGCTTTATGTAAAGCAAACCATTGCTGAGAAACTCATGACAACATTTTGAGACGGAAACCCAACTGTACGTTTTATGTAAAGAGAGTTAGCAATCACAGAAGAGCTGCCATTTAACTGATTGACCCTGTTGTGAAAAGAGAGAATTAGAAGTTGTAACTTCCAAATTTGTTAAACAGGATCTTTATGACTTAAAGGGAAAAAATGAAATCTCACATTAATATTGGCCAGCACTTTTACTAAAATACATATAATTCATTTGGAAGGAATGATACCAACTCTAAGCTTAATCTGAGGTGTGGACATGTAAGTCTGGTTTTATTCATTTTAGTCAACCCCACCTTCCCTCTCAGATATCTGTATCCCAGGCTTTAGTGCACTCAGATTCTAAATGTGAAAGAGATGTCACCGATTTTGTCACCTGAAGCTCTGTCCTTGCTGTCTGGTGTCAGACAGAAACCTAACATCATTTTGCACCTGCTGACAACTGTTAATTGTGTACGAATTGAGACTACCAGAAATGGCATCAAAATCTAAATGGAATGGAACAAAGACGCAATCCTCCACGCGAACAAAAGATGTAAGAACAGGGATAATGAGCATCTGATATCACCCTCACAGTATTAACAATCCTCATTAACAATACCTGCTAAAAAAATTCTTCTAGATGGCAACTGTTGCCCTTCAAAATACTTGATAAGTTCATTTATAAATTATTCATATTGAAATAGGCATTTCTAATATTTTATTTGCAAGAGTTCACATTTTTAGTACTGATTCTTTAAAAAATTTTGTACTAACCCACAGGTATAAAAACAGAAGCCAATATTAGAATCCAAATATTTCGATACTTTTTATCTTCAAAAGTTCTTTCTGTAGTCAAATGAAACACTAAATGTTTTGTTCTAAGAGACCATAATAGATAAATAGCATTATCAAGTCATGTGCTTGAGCTAGCCATAAAATTATTAGTAATCCAGCTGCAAATGCCCTTTATAAAACTAGCCCAAGCCTTCTAAACAAAAAAAATCAGTACATATAAAACAAACCTACAGCTGCTGTAAACTATTTTAGTGCTATTGATAACAGTTTGCATTAATAAAAACCTAACTGAATAGAGTTGGGCTACCCAGTGCATATTCTCTTAGAAAAAACCTCTTAGCTGCCTTCCCTTTTGCAGTGCAAAAGCTGAGCACATGCCGAGTGAGGAGGCCTTTTAGCTGACAGCAGAACTCTGAACTTTGGAAGTCCGAGCACTGGAATCGCTTCCACTTCCACAGTTTAGACCTGTTGTGAACAGCCTTTACAACTGCTAGGTTTGTATCTTCTTATCTCTGTAACAGTTAGAAGTCCTCTGACTTAGGTTCAGCTTGGAAAGAATTATTGTGATATCTCAGATGCAAGTAAACAGAAGTATTTAGGAATAAACATACAAATAAAATAAAAATTACAACAACTTACTGCAGGTCCGATTATGCCCAGATGGACACTGGGATCCTTTCTGTGCCAATCTAAAACAGAAGAGGAACATCTTTTTTTATTAATAAAAATTATTTTTTTTAATTTATTTTAATTTTTCTCTGAAATCAATGTAAATAGCTGCATGAATAAAGCAGAATTAGGCAAATATTGTATTACTACTTAAAAGACTGAATGTGTACCAGATTTCACGCTCAGCCCTCACATTACTTCTCAGAATTCAAATGATTAGCATATCTGAAAGTTAGTATTTAGCATTTCTGCTTCATGCAATCTCTTATGATTCAAGGGTTATTTAACTAAGCCCAGATATTAATTTTGAATCATCTCAAGAGAACAATGTTCTATATAATGCAGTGACTCTGGCCACCAAGACAGAATTATTTGAATTTTTTCCTATGTAAAGGAACATGCAGAAGCAACTGCAACTATTACAGTTAATACTCAGTTATATGCACAAGAGAAATCTGTTGCTCTTTGAATACCAGAATAGAACAAAACCAGTTACTTGACTTTAATAAACTACATTTGTTACTAAGCGTCACAAGGTGGTAAAGGCTTATAAAAGTAAGCTGAATAGTGGAGGCTCAATTTCCAACCTGGAATACCTGTACCTTTTACAGACACAAAGAGAACTTGGCAAAACATTCACCTACATGTCTATGAGAAAAATTCAGCCTAGTTCACAGTCTTGAGCCATAACGATGGGTGGTAAAATTTGCTTGTAACTTCAATGATATTAATTAGCACACATGCAAATCAGTGTAACAGCCACAGGACAGTAAGATAAAAAAGTTATTTTGAAGTAGGTGAACTCTTCTTTTGTCTTCCATTAATATTGTATGTAACAGCAAAACAGTTTTCCCAGCAAGTAAAATCATCAAATACTGCTTTGATTTTAATGCTCTGTTACTCCCAGCAGGCTGGAAAAGACGCAGTACAGAAATAATGTGTTGAACAGATCAACGGTTACATGAACATTTTTTTTTTAAATGTAAATATATTATGAAGTTTTCTGCAATGAATAAAACAGCTTATGCCAAACTTATAAACATCAAAAGAAACGCATCTAATCCAGGGACAAAACAAGGGTATTCAAATAGCAGGTACCTACCTGAAAATACATCTACTAAATACAGAGGGTCTTTGACTCTTCGAAGTCCGCATATCAAAAGAAACATATGTAAACTGCCTGTATCTGTAGGAATGTCTGTAACAAATAATTTTAGAAGTCTGAATGTAGATAAAAAAGCTGAACACTCCAAATTGTTTCATGAATGAGCACATACAGTGGTAAAAGCAGTAACAGCGTGGATTCCAAAAAATTCTCATTATTGTTCCCTGTTTCTTGCTCTCGCATCAATCCTCAAATCAACTCAGTGGAGAACTTAATCATGCACATCATTTTATAGGGCACAGGAGTTTATTTCCAGAGGCAGTGAATGTGCAGGCTTTGGAGAAAAAGCCGGTGGCCGGTATTCTTGAACACCAGAATCCAGCTTTGACTGACTGAGCAACTATACAAATCAGTGTGTTTCTCAATATTTCTACCCATAAGAAGAATAAATTTGCATCCATATAATAACTCGCCACCTATTTCAAGGATATTGTGAAGTTTAGTTAATCAATGGCTGTAGGGATTAGAGCTCTTGATGTGACACTTTTTGTTATAAAAGATCAGGTAAATGTCCCATAGTTATCTATCCCTAATGCCACCACTGCTACAGAATAATTAACTAGAAGTGAAATTATTGCAAAGCATTTACTTTAACCTTATCGCTAAGAAACACAAATGAAAAATAATTTGGGAAAAAAAATCTCAACATGGGAGTTTTTAACATTGAAAATCTCTCTTGCAAATACATAGCAACAACCCATAAAAAATAATTTTGTAGGCTATATTAGAAAAAGAAGATCTGATGTATGATATTGCAGTTGCCATTGGCTCTATGACAGCACAATTAATTCAGAACATACTTCTGGAGAAGGGTCACCATGTGATGAACTTTGGTAAAATGTGTTTATGATAAAACAACATAATTCATAAATTGCTGAATGAACACACGTAACAACAACATAATTTAATAAACACTAGAGGGGTTGAAATGTTCATGTTTGATTTACCGTACTGAACAAATCAGTTTGCTGTCCTTCAGATCACCTATTTATTGAGCTCATGGCAAGGATGGATGACATGTATTATCTAACACTAGGCAGTTCAACAAGGAGCATCAAACTGCTGCTCTTCAGCAGCAAGCTGTTTGTGGGACATTAATGCATGGGTCCCACACCAGGGCTATGTCACGTCGCTACCAGGAGGGCTATGCTGCATGGTCAGAATGCCTGTCTGTGGGATTTATGATGAGCAGAGGAAGGCAGCAGGACAGTTGCGGTGGCACCGTCACCTGCTGTTGCTGAACACTGCAGAGCTGCCTTCTCTGAGGCCGCCTCCTCCCTTCCCCTTCCACTCTCCACCAGCTGCAGGAACAACTCAGCTGCTTATATGGCACCACTGAATCGCTGCAATTTGTAATTTAAGATCGCCCAAACTTGGTACCAGCTTAAGGTTCCTCACAGTGTTGTATAACATAACTGCGGGTCTGCTCCAGGCCCTGGAAGAAATACTTCAGGAAGATCTCCCCTCATGTCAAGGAACTGGATGAATATGAGCTCTGCATCAAACCTCTATTTTGTGGGAGGGGGAGAATCAAAAGAGTAGTGATTCACAACATACTCAAGTGCTATTGCTTTTAAAATTAAAATCCAGTTCAGGGACTTTTAAATGCTCCTTGTCAAAGAGTTCATTATTGAGTCTGTTTCATTTAACTTAAACAGCTTGAGCTGTCAAGAGTGGCTGCAGCAGAGACGGTAAGTAATATTTTACTGGTTATCGGACCAAGAAATAATTTGTAATTTATAATACACAAACATTTGGATTGAAAAAGCCATTCTTCTGGTGCAATGGCCATTAATACTGTTTGTTTTTAAGACATGCAGCAGTGGTTTCAATTCATGACATAAACTCACACAAAACAAATCACTAGAAAGTATCAGCAAAATTCAGATTGCATTTTAACTATCCATATGGCACAAATATTAATTTTAAGTTATGAACTCCCACCTATCGATGTTCAGCTCTGGCTATTTTGGAACAAACTTAAAGTTAGTGCTGAAAGCTCAGTCAGACAGTAGCGAGAAATCAGGACTCCCTATTCTCACGTAGAGACTATAGAATTATTGCACTCTTGATGTGACAGTACCCTAATCAACATTAACTATGCTTGAAATAACTGCTTCGTTTTATCTCTTAACATCTTTTTGTTTCTATCTTATAGCTTTCAGTCTTTTCATTTTATTAGATAGGGGTTTAAAGTGCTCTGACGATGAAAAGCCCTAATAGACTGACGCTGTGCAGTCCTGACTGCCATTCTGCTCCCTGTACGAAAACCTTAACTTGAAAGAGAAACGGGAAACTGGCCCCACAGACAGTAATTGTACTTCACAATTTGGATTTTGCCTTCAGTTCCTGTGGCATTTAAAGGTACTTCTCCCAAGAATCCCATCAATAACAGTCTAATTATTTCACTAGTGAAATTACCTAAAATAATACTTATTAATGAAAATAGCCCACTTATTTGACCTTTATTATTTTGAAAAGACATTCACAACCTTGAACTCTCACTGCAGACTATCCCCTTCATGCAACTTTACAAAGCCCTACTTGTCTATCATGAAATTTTATGCACTTTTCTCTGAAATAGCAGATATTTGGTACACTGGACTACAGACTGGATCCTACATGGCATTTCTAAAAACTGTCATAGAAGGGCTAGTCAAAAAAGGATTTGCCTCTGTCATTCAATTTAGTGAAGTGAGAATCAGTTGTAGTTTTATTTTATTGTACGCTGTAGATCTTAGTCATCACCTAATTCATTTTTACAGGCAGACTTTCCCTCTCAATCCACTTAGAAGCATATAAAGACATTCCTGAGAAGATTGCATTACCAGAACATCACTGCCACTGTTTAGTGCTGGGAGTTTACTCATTCTCTGTCTACTTAAAATCAAACTTCAGCAGCACTTGTGTATCTTGTTAGCTTTCTGCTCATTCACTGAAAATGGTTAAATTCACACATCAAGATGATGCCTGCATCAGTGTTTTCCCACCTGTTGCTTTCTCAAGCCTTGCTAGCACCCCTGCTGTGGAAAAAAAAAAAAAAGGTAGCCTTTTGTACAAGAAAGCAATCATTTTAGTATGCTTTGTCCTCACAAGAATGCTGAAAAGGGGAAAATATTATGAGAATAACTGCAATAGCTGCCTTTACCAGCTATAGCCATCAGCTGGGTGAAAACTGGTATTTGAAAGAAGACATTTTTTCTTTCTCCTTGAGATTAAACAAGACTTGCAGTATGTGAATTTTTGCTATCACTCTGCCTTTCCCAGATAGGCTACTTAATCTGTAACAAGATACTACCGCCTCGTGTGATTCAGTTCTAAAATGGAAATACATCAATATGGCACAATCAACTGATTTGCTCTTTTGATACATTCACTGTGTCACTATTTTGTTTGAATGACAGGCAAACACTCAAATAACAAAAAAATGCTTGTGTCTGTTTCTCCCCATTTCTGTTAGTGTTACAAAAGCAAAGACTTGAAACAGCACGCTGTGCTTCATTATCTCTTAGCTCATGCATCCTTCTGTTTGCTTCACAAAGAAAATACAAAATGGAAAGATTTGTACATAATCACTGGCAATAAAAAAGACTGCATGGTACATGTTTTCCAGCTGTCCTTCAGAACTACTATACACTAAACGCAAGTCAAGTCTTGCCACTGTAATCAACGTCTCCTTCAGTGTCAAAAATAATTGTTTAATGTCCGTAAGAGACATTCCTTTAAACATGCATTGTCAGTGTTTGTCTATGGCTGTAGTCTGACTTGTTACATTGGCTTTATCTGTAAAAGCAGCCGCACATTGGCCACAGCCAGTCTTGAGCCTGCTTAGCAGGTCACCTGTTTAGCAAGATGTGAGAGGTCAAAACAAGAACAGTGATTGACAGGATTATGAAAACTCATTCCTCTCATCAGCTTGATGGTATGCTGTCCTGATATGCCACACAGGACCACGGGGATGGTAACAAATGAACTGCAGGTGAGCTGAAATGAGACAGACACAGTGGAAGATTAAGACTGACATGGAACTCCCACAGCCACACAACTCCTTTTTCAGGATGGAGCAGAGGTGGTATTATGCTGCTCAAAATTGAAACACAGCAATGTAGCATTGGCACTTAAAATTTCAGAGTGGAACTGCATGATCAACAGGGTATCCAACTGCTGTGCCAGTGTATTTGTTGATAGCATTGGAACCTGGCACAAAATATATTGGCTAATAGATGAAATGTGATTAATACTCAGGATTCATGTTCTCCTGCTGGCTGTGATTCCGAGTCATGGTGTGGCCTAGAGAAAGTTTGTCAAGTCTAGACTTGTCCATCTAGACTTACCCATTCATCTGCAAGCACGTTTGTAATTGCCTGACATGAAGCAATGGCACTGGGTTTAACTTTTGGTAAACTGTTTTGAGGTCTTCAGTTGCAAGACAGAATGAGAGAATGGAGTATATTAAAAGAGGAAAACATTTTCATAATGCAACACTGGAAATAAGCAGTTTATTATTTAAGATTTCATTGGCTCCTAGTTTGTTCCTTGTCTGAAACTGTGTAACTGTTTATCACATCAACTATTTTGCTATTATGACACACTATGATAGTTTACACTTCAGCCTTTATAAAAATCTGTATTTAGATGCCAGGATAGCAAAACATGAACACAGACAGCTAACACAAAAGCCTAAATCATTTCTGAAGCATTAGTAAGGACGTTGTTTTTCTAAGGAAGGCAAGAATAAGTAGAAGTGTTATCTAAACAGATTTTGAAAGAGCAGATTCATTTAACTCCATCCCTCTAGGTACTATCAGGAAAAAAAATGTAGTAATCATAGATATACAGTAAACATAAATATATTACTGCAAATCTTTAATCTTACTGAAAAGCTGCAGGCCTCTCAGTGAATGAGTAATATCAAGCATTAGCTTACTGAGAGGTAAAGAAGCAGTTTGAGAACATCTTAAGTGAGCAATTTTCTCACCACTTCCTCAAATCAAGAAAATAAAAATATTTTTCTTATTTAAAAATCTTTACTGTGCTTTTGTAGGGTGTTTTTGAAATCTCTAGAGAGGAGAAAAATATAAAAAGGAACAATGTGATTTTTCATTCAAAGTTATTATTTTGGACCTGAACCAACAACCTCACAAAGCCAAAGTTCTTAAAATGTGTTCTTTCCTTTACAGCTTAAAATCCAATTTGTACTAGAGGTTAAGTATATTTTATCAAGTATATCAATATTGGACTTACAGGTTATAATTTAGGATACAAAGATTGCCCAGTAACATAAAAAAACCGTCTGCAGTCAAAATATTTCTTATTAATATTAGGTCAAGGATGATCAAAGTTTTTAAGACTAATTTTCCAACCCCTGATTTCAAGTTCACTGTTGTGTTCTATGGACCTTTAGAGAACAATACCAAGTCCACATTATTTTGGCTTAGTCATCCATTTTTGTATTTGTTCAGAAACAAAATCTAAGCCATGACGAGATGGTGAGGGTGAATAACCTTCCTCATTTTCCTTTCTTTTCACTTTGAACCACAGCAGGTCTTTTACTCCTCTTGAAAACTGTTCATCTATCCATCTCTTATGCATCTGAAAGCACTAACTGATCTCCTAGAAAAGGAAATCCATAGGTTTATTGCTGAGATTTCAGTCTCTAACATGGTAATTTTATTTTCTTGAGTTTGAAACATAGATAAATTTGTCCAACTCTGGCACGTATTTTTGAGACTCTGAATCTTTCAATTTGTAGTTATTCTTTATGTTCGTCTCCCTCCATAAAGCAGAAATACCATACATTAGCTCTTTTAGTCTCTTGGCACCGAGAGTTTGATTTTGTTACTCTTTCACAAGTCAACTATTAAAAACAAGCTGCTCAGACCAGCCAAGTTTTCCAGCTTGTTTGACATGGCGGTGTCCTACTGCAGTACAGCTTCAACATGCTATCTTACTTTATACTGACTCTGAAGTTTCTTTAATTGAAGTCACTGATGACACAGAACTTCAGCACTTATTAGCCCAATTAGGTCTTATTTCAGCAACATACTTAACCACCTGCAGACCTCAAACATTTATTAATGTTTTATGAAGTTGAGCTTCTATTTTACAAAGCAATTTGTTTCTTAGAAATTAAGCGGAAGTGCAGGTAATAACTATATCCAAAGTGTTTATACTGCTATTCACATTCAGTAGTGAATAATTGCTAGAGTTGCTGATATGTTTGTGAAGACAACAGAAGTTAAATGAACCTGTTAACTTCCAGGGGCAGGCTACTAATCCAGAAAAATTAGACTGCAAAATTCTCCAGCAATCCTTTATTCCCCTCTTTCTCATTATTTCTAACAGATGAGACAACAAAAAAGTTCTATGCTTTCAGATCTGTTGGGGAACACAGTTTACTGCTGCTATCATATCATTATTTCTATGGTCAGCTATATATCTGCACAAACTTTTGCTATTTAATTTTTCTTATGTGGGTCTTTTTTTCCAGTATAGTTTTAGGAAAATATAATGCCTCTGCAAAACCCTGTCTGTGTCATGACAGGTTATGTAAACTTTTCAAGCTCTGAAAATAGCCGTGCTACAAAGCAGAAATTATCTGAGAGTAGAAAAAGCAAACTACAAAAGTATATTGCGTATTTTATTTGATAGTGCAGTAAGTATCTGACCCTATGATTCTATGTCACCTTCCAGGAAACCAGTTTTCAGTCTTATCTGTTGGGTAAACGAGCTTTCTCAGTTCATTAGTATAGACTTTGTTAGTTATCTACATCTTCTAATCACATGATGTCTAAGTGTTTTTTAGGGTTTACATCTTACAAGCTTCAGCCACATTCCACTGAAATCAAAAGGAGCCTTTCATCATGGTATGATGACTTCAAGCCCATTTGTGATCTTAAGTAGCTTGAGCTAAGTTGTTAGAGAAGATCAGTCTCAGTTTTCACATTTACTTAGACTGTCTTGTCATTTTCTGTCAATCAATTTACAGCAAAAGCCTGAACTTCCATTGTCTCTCTCAAGTCTATAGATAGGCATCTAAAATTGCTAAGAAACCTGATTATGCTGTATATAGATTCCTGTATTATAAGGTCAGAGAAAAACATCTTGATCATCTGCTCTGACCTCCAGATTGACACAGGCTGTAACACTTCCCTAAATAGTCTGAGTTACTAAAGATACTGAAAACATCATCTTCTTGAAGTCTGTGTTGAAATCTGCACTTAGTTCAGCTTTTTGGTTTGACTACTGTTGCTTACAGTCCCTCATCCGCATAAGACGAACTCTGTGAAGCTCACTGTAACCAGAATGCAAATTAACTTTAAAAGGTCTTTTTTTGTAGATTTCGCCAATAAATGTTTTAACAGCCAGCCACCGAAAATACTGCAGCTAGGAGCTAGCACACTAACACTACACAAACACCACCTCTGCAACTCTGAAGTCTGCTGCTGAGACTATGAAAAAAATACTAATTCCATGACTGGGGGGAAGTATCCCACAGTAAAATGTATTTGATGCATTCTGCCACTCACTTAAATCTACCATTAAATTCTTTTTGAAGCCATTACAAATGTACATTACTACATTTAAAGAGACTATTTATGTACTGGTGTTATATTTAACATGAGTCAAATGTTAAGGCTTTTCTATGACTGAAAAAAAATCAGTACAAAGAATATTCATAAGAAGTCTGTTCTCTGAAAAAAAGTCTTGAAATATTTTGAAGAGCTAATTTCATTTTAAAGAATAACTTGACAATGTATGGCCTGATCGCCAAGGATGTTTAACACTGATGCCTCAAATGTATTACAATTTGCATTGTAGGGCATGTGCTGTTTCTTTACATTCAGTTCTGGGAATCCTGAATTTGACAAATGTTCAAGGATACTGCTAAAGATACAGGTAAGAGTTATCTGGACAAATATTTCCCACAACAATCATTAAATGCCTTTAGATATGGAATAGAACTTCATGAAAAAAGTTTTAAAAAAAAAATCATAACTGCCATGAGGTGAACGAGATTGCACAGCTTTATCTGCATAAAAGCTAGGGATCTTTTCAAGTGCACTTCATTGTGCAAGCCTACACTATCAAAATCGTATTCTTCTGAGCAAAATTGCCTTCTATTTTTGATAGTTTTCTACTGATTGCTCCAAGTTTAGTAGAATTTTAAACACTTTGAAACTGCAAATCCCCAGAAAAGCAATTCAGTGGGAACTCCTAATTAGTCTGTGGTAAGCGCAAAGGTACAGCCAAAAAACCTGCCTCCGTGTGCCATATTAAAAGAAGTGGAAATTGTAGGCTGCCACCAGAGATGGACATAGAGACAAGACTGATAAGATAAATGAGATGAAACAGCCATAAAAAACAATACTGAATAATCTGATGCCAGTTTTCAAGTTATTATTTAACAGGCACAGATGTCAGAGCCACATTTTAGTTTGCTTTTCATGTACAATATGAATTATTTTGCACTTTTGCATTAGTATACATTAGGCAAAAAAACTGTCTCTAATATATTAGATAAAATGCACTTTAGGGGGGGGCTTCCCCCTCCTCAATCTGTTGACTGCTCTTTTAATCATAACATGATTGGACATGAGAGCCAATCAACACTAAGGCTGTGCTAGCAAGTGACAAATCATTTCACTTCAGAAAATTATTAATCTTAGTGGCGCTGTGCTTGTGTGCCGTGATTTACTGAGAACAAAACAACCTCACAATGCTCAATTGTAAATTGGACACCAGTTTTGAGTAACGGCACATATTTACTGATGTGATAAAGCAATTGACTAGTGAGGATGCATTTGTAACCGAGGGAACAGCTGTACTATCAGAGATCAGAGTGATGAATATAATCTTGAAATATTTTTACCACAGTAAAATGCCTACAAATTCTTCTTTGGGGAAAGGCAGCTGGAGCAATTAAAGCATTGCCAAGATCAGGTGACTTTAAATTAGGTCATCTGCCTTACATGCCATTACTTCGGTGAAAACGGAGACAGGCTCTAGATCAAGACCAAATAATAAAACATCAACACATATTTCCCCTCTTCGCCACTTCTTCACCTCACCTGCTCTTCTACAAAAGACATCTACAGTTTCTATCACACAGCTGTAAAGCACAGCATGCTCAGGTATTAGTGCTTTGGTCTAACTTACCTTCTAAGGGACACTGACCCGTATGTCATGACCATTTTATCTTTTGGTGCAATTCAGCCCTGGGCAGACCAGAAATCTGGAGGCAGTCTGGGTATTTTACTATCCAGACTCATCTGATCGATATTCTGCCTGAATCTAATATTAGAGTTTTTCATTTTTCATAACATTAAGTCATCTTATTACATAATCAGTTAACCTTCACATTCTAAACTTCTTTCATCATTGGTATCTACTGAGAATAAACATAGTGAATCCAGAAAAAAAAAAGAGTTTTACCTGCATTTTGTAGAAATCTGTACCAGTCAAATGTTTCACTGGGTGTAGTCTTAATTCCTGTGTTGAAAAAAAAGAGAAACACAACATGTTTGATTGGACCCTGGATGGCTGAACTATGGTTCTTGGAAGTCTTGCCCTAAGAAAACAGTATTTCTGTCAAGTACACTGAATTCCATACACAGCTGTTCCCATCTCAAGCTTTTCTCATCCCAACAATGTCAGGTTGTCTGCACAATCCTTCCATAGTCATCAGATTGAAATTCAATTGAAAATTTTGCACAATCACACAGCGTATGAACTTCTTTAGCAACCCAGAGAATTAAGCTCACTTACACCATGCTAAATTTGGCCTTTTAAAATCTACATACGAGATAATATCATCTGAGGGAGTATATTATTCCAAAACAGATACAGGTCAGCTGACACCCAAATCCTTAACATAAAGCAAAGAAAGTAGATTAAATTTATATCAAAATTAAATATTAATCTAAACTGAATATTAATGTATTTGTTTTGCCTCATGTTAGAGATTAATTATTTTACTAATGAAACTATTTTATTAATTTATTTAATCTCTTAATTAACTATTACCTCACAACGGGCTTAAATATAGACTAAATATGGGCTAAATAGACCTCACAATGTGTTATTTCAACATAGCTGTTTTGAAAATAATTTTATTTTCTTTGAAAGTGAAATATACAAAATGGAATAAGTTCTAGAATCTGTAGACAGTTACTTTTAGATAAATAAAATCAGGAGCTGTAGCTTAAGTAATCACATCTAAAATGCTGAGTTGAGTGTTGCCTAGACTACTCACTTAAGTAATACACTTTGGATTAGATACTTGTTGGGTGTCATTATGCTGGGAACTCAACGCGTTTAAAGGAATTTGGAGTTTCAGAGAATAATCATTCAGCATCAAAACTTCCATATGCTTTGGAGAAAGCTCGGTGTCACCTTAGGTGTTACCTTACCTTTCAGCTTCCTACTGTAAGGCATCTGGGAGAACTTTTTTTAAAAGCACCAAATTAGTTGAAAATTTAGGCTAAGAGACTGAAGTACTGCCTCATTTAATGTCAATGGGAAAAAGCTCAACTTCAGTGGAGCCAGGACCTCAAATCCTATACCCATTTCAGCAAAATATTTCTGGGGCAAAGAAGGCAGATACATAAACATACAGGTACTAAACACATGATTCAAATAAACTGAATGCCTTAGTCAATATTTCAAAACTCTCACCTTGAGTTTGGACATATATTTTCTTCCTAGCATCTGGCTTTAAAGAGAAGGAGAAGAAAAGTAACTTTCATAGTTCACCATAAAAGATCTGTTCAATCTTCAAAAAAACCAAACTAGTATAACAAAATGTGCATCAGTGTGATCTTCTTTCGGCTATTAAAAATCAAAACATACTATTAGAAATATACATTTAAGTAATACCAAAAGCCAAGCCAGCAATGTAAATTACATTTACTATGAACATTTACAGTATCAATGAATCAATTTTGCAATTAACACAATTACCAAGTTAGTACAACCATATTTTTTAGTTTCTCTGTATCCTTTCTCATAATCATTAACTTGCTTATTGTATAGAAAATTAAAATATTTTCCTAGAATAGAAATATTTTCAACTACAGAACAGCTCTAGTTCCCAAAAAATGTTAGTCTTGAAAGAAAAATTATAGCTGGTTTCGAAACCACAGTCTACATTTATCCATAATAGAATTTTTAAACACATCAGGCATGAAAGAAACCCCATTTACCTCTAACCTTTTCAAAAATTGCTGTCAAATATATGTTGACTTGTCTATACAGGAAAACTGGCCAGTAGTAGTTACTGCAGAATACTGCCAAATAAAAATTGCTTAAGAAATTATTTTTAAATAGCTATAGTTAAAGAGGTAATTACTACACTTCCAAAGTTACTCCTGAAGTGCTACTATGCTAGTTATTTAATTTAGGTGATTAAACAAGCAAGTTCCTATTTCAATATCTTTCTATAACTCCAATCATGAATTTGTGGAATACATTTTTTTCACAAAAACATTGAAATATTCTTGGGATCTTTCCACACAGAAAAAAAAAACCAAAACCCAAAAAACCAACACCACCACTCCCCAGCAAACAAGCAGAGTTTTTTGAGCTCGAAGTATTTGTGCAAAGCTTTGTGTTCAGACAATTCCTAGTTGTTCTAAAAGCACTGGTTGCAATGCCTGTAAAGGAGTAAGCTAAGGAGGGTATTACTCAACTGGTGTAATCGCCAATAGATTTGCTCAACATAACCTTGAATGTTTCAGTTTGAAATTATATTCTTTCATTAATTTCAACTAACACTATTGCTTAATTTAGCATCACAGCGTCCAGGAACAACCTTCTTTAGAGCACCAGTCTTTGCTATCTTGAGACTAAATCATGCCTCCTCTTCAGTGCCAATTTCATTATGTAGAGAGGCACAGTTCTAGCAGGCTGCGACTCTCTGAGCCATTGGCTATTTGCCTGCCATGGCTCTTTCTAAAGTGCAGATGGAAAAAGGACTACTAGGTTGCCCCTCTAACCATTCCACTTTTGAACGGTGGGATACACTGCTGACACATTGCTGAACTCTTCAAGCTAAATATTGCTATGTAGACTTGCCTCTTAACATGGAAAGTTGTTGGAATAACGTAGCTGGAGTTAACCAAGGCAGAGCATCACGTATACCATTGCATCATGTCAAGCTGCACGTTAGTCTTCCCTTCTCCTCTCCCACCCCCACCCCATCCTTAGCAGCTTGTGAAATCGCACCTGCAGGATAATGACTTGAAGGCAGGAAGAGAACTTGTATTAGGAGAACAAGAATTAATGCAGAAACAAACTGTTAAGCAACCAATTCCTGAACCAGTCAGCTCAGGAAATAAGAAGCCAAGGAAGCAATTTTTTATTTTTTTCACTTGCAAACATTTTGTTTTTCCCCTATCACTCCTATGTGACTGCCCCTCCAGTCCACTGCCCAGTCATAATAGTCTATTTTAGTTATTAAAAATGAACTGGGAAAAGAAATGGACAGAAAAGAGGTCATTAAAAAAGTGAATAGTCATCAACAAGCAGTTCACATATGGGAAGGAGGCAGTTTCTGAGAATCAGAGTGAATTAACTAAGTCACAAAACTACATGAACAAGCAGCAAATCCACACATAAATGAAGTGGGGGGGAAATAACACTGTTTACAGTGGAAGACTAAGGATATTCTATGGACTTTATCTTTCAAAAGCTATATGAACTTCTGTGTTCAAAGCATTTAAGAATAAGAAAAAATGGTTTAACAGGTTATTTTATTACTTAACATTTCTCGGTCCTTCTCTTACCTATGAATAAGTAGCATTTTAAACTATATTGGGTCTTCCAATCCTAAAAAAAGCCTTGCAAACAATGGAGACAGCATTGCAAGTTGGAGGCCAACTTCAGAATTTAAATTTGCAGGACAAGTGGGATAGCTGAAATTCAGCGCTAGGACACAGTGCAGCAAAACAGAAGGTGGAAAAAAGCAGCTGGGGCAGAGGGCAGCTTAAGCCAGCCTTGCCTCCATAGCTGACATACTGCATCATTCTGCCTCAAACTCTGGTGGGTGAAGACAGGCTTTTAGTTCCCTAAAACCACTAAGTTTCAAAAATAAGCTTAAGTTAAGCATCTGGTTTCATGCTCTGCTGGACCTTTAATGGCTTACGGTGAGTAAATATAATCTTGCCAGGCCTTGGATCATCAAGAAGAAAATATCAGGAATACTGTGTAACAGGGCATACAGATGTATTCACACTTTATAGATCAATTTTCTGTTACGTTCTTTATTTTAAATGGTCTTGAGGAGAATGGAAAAATGAAATTGAATGCTAATAAAACTGGCTTAGGTAATTCTTATGCACCGGTTTTACACTACTGAAATAAAACACTGACCGTAAGCACAAGATCTTTTACAGTATTTCAAACTCACTTGGAATACAGATTATTACAAATGCTGTATTATGTACTTCATAATTAAAGATAATCTATCCAATATAATAGAAAAGAATTTGTTGGAAGATACAGCCCTTGAGCACAGTGCAATTGCTTAGATGTTCGTAATTTAAATTCTTAATTGACTGTCTAACTAATAAAGCACACATTAGAGGAATAATGCAGTTCACATTAGTGTGAGCTAATATGTAAAAAGTGTTAATATTCTGTGACCCAGGTATGGAAAGATGTATTCATATTCTTCACTGTTTGAAAGTAAACGTGTCGCATCTGCTTTCACTCTTTATATGAAGCTACGGCTGGAAAAAGACCTCAAAACCCCAGCATTTAAGACACAGGTCAGCAGGTGGTACTTCAGTTTAGGACTTGACATACTTGCCTCCAATTCCCTGTCTGCCACAGACCTTCTCCAAAACACTGAGTGAGTCTCACAGGCCCGCAGCACAAAGATGTTTAGGTAAAATCAATCAAAGTACTTAAAAAACATTTGAGGTGCTGATTTCAAAAGGATTTCAAAGTTCAAGTTTGTTTCTCCTCCTTATACTCTGTTACTTTTGTCTTTTTCTTGCATAAGATCTATGACAGAAGCCGTGCCCTTTCACGTTTACCCATCATGACGTCCATTGTAGTAACTATTAAAACCAAGTTATATTTGTCATGTAAATACCAGATCCTATGTCTGCTCATGTATACTTTTAATGCAAATAGATAAAATAAAAAGTCAATTCATGCTGAAACAAAGTATTGATTATTAAATTGTTCTGTTGTGCAAGCTCCACCTCTAAGTGATTTTTTTAGGTAAGGGTGTATTAATGATCCTATTATGATGCAAATTAGAACTGAAGAGATACCAAGCAGTTGTAGAAACCAAGTTTCTACTTCTTGCATTTATTGTTCAACTTCAGCTGATGTTTCACAAGATGAGGTGAGTAGATCTAACAGCTCACTGCAGCTGGAAGAGGGTGGTCCTGCCTTGGTCTTTTTATCCCAGTATGTTGCCCCTTACTGTCCGCCAAATAGTTACTGCTTACTCTTCACTGGAGCTGGTGCTCAGTGAAGCTCTCTGTAATCCAGTACAAGCCTTTAGCCAACAAGTAAATTGGAAAGCTAACCTTGCACAGAAAATCAGCTGGGCCATCAAGCTGGATCAGCAAGCTCTGCTGCCTGGTGTGGAGTTTTTCACAGGTTACCAGTGCAGCTTGCCACTATCCAAAAGCACTCCTTATACTCAAATGACCGGCAGCTCTTCATTGTCTTTCTCACTCCGCTCTTCAGAAACCAGGATTGAGGACTACTTCAAGGATTTGTCTCAATTTTCTCCGCTGGCAGCCTGCCATCAACTCAACCACATAAGGGTGAAAATGTTGACCCAGTCTATTTTCAAACAGGAGCATCAGATACTAAAAATAATCGCACTGATTGTCTGAAGTAGACTTGCAATACAGCGAATACAATGGTACCTACTAAATTAAGAGAAAGAGAACCAACCATTGTTACTGCCAGTTCTTTGCTGGCTAAATAATCTCCTTAAAATACATTGCCAAATGTATTTAATCACTATACTTTTGGATGCAAATAATTTTATTCAGTGTTTTTCCGTATACCATTCAGCACAGTGTGTTTCGTTTTATTTTCAGAAGGAGAGATAAGTTTTGATAAAGTTAAGTGCTATTTATGTGCTACATATCCCTCAAGGCCTGGTCAACAGGGCTGTATATCACATATTGCTGGGCTTAGCGTAACTTCAATTTTAGTTCTGCAGTTCACCTTAAGAAGTTCATTCTATTTCCAGTGTTGACAAAACAAGTATTTTCAAATTATTCTTCCAAATTCTTTATTGTAAGTACAGCTGTTCAGTGGAATTTGGGCAACATAAAGTTTATTAAATGATGAAAGAAGAAACAATATATGCATATGGCATCAGGAGAGACTCGATAACAACAGCAATGATTAGTTTTAAATGTTACAGAGAAGCACTTCCTAAACTGCTGTATACTCTTTTCAAATACTAAACAGCTTTTAAATGCCAGATCTATTTGACCTGTCGAAATACATAAATATGAAATGCTTTGTCTGAAAGGAAAAACAGGAATAGAGAATATGATGATTATTATAATTCTCTGCATTATTTAGAAAACATTTTAGGAGAATGCATAGTTGATAATACTATAAGCATCACCATCATCATGTAAACATACCCACTCTGCTGCTGCCAGTTCCTTCATTTTCATCGTGAAAGCCACTGCAAACCTAGTTAAATGGACAAAAACAGTTGGGATCATCTGCTTAAAGTGTTTAAATATAAAAACAGAAAAGTACTTCAGAAAAAAATCTTTATAAGAACAAAGAGCAGAGACTTATAAAAATGATTATAGATGGAAAGACAGAAAGCAGGCTTTCTATTTGTTTTACCAGAAAATATTGGTAAAACAAATGGTATCTCTTCAGGCTTTACAACTTAGAGCTCTTGGGGAGTCAAAGTGAGGATTTCCTAAAGTAAGAGAAAACCCAAATAATGGGAACACCCCCCAGTTTATCTAGATTAATATATACAGCTGCAGTAGTGAGTCAGCTTTTCCTGTTTCTACGTCATTGCAAGTTGCAATAGCCCTCTTCACAACCAGAAGGCTAGGTAAGAAGGGATCTTAAGTCCAGTTGGTTTCATACTATTGTTATTTGACAATACCCAGTCCCACTATTTGCAACTCATTGCAACTGAGTTTAATTCAAATGAGCAGATGGATTTTTTTGAACCTT
Source organism: Gymnogyps californianus (assembly GCF_018139145.2). NCBI lineage: Eukaryota > Metazoa > Chordata > Aves > Accipitriformes > Cathartidae > Gymnogyps > Gymnogyps californianus. The sequence continues at coordinate 11,271,421 of NC_059486.1, forward strand.
TCCCCAATGTTCTCTCCTTATTTCTAAGTAGTCAAAGCTGCCAATGAGAAACAAACATCTGAGAGACCAAAATGTTATTCTTCAGGAAAAAGATCAGAATTAAATAAACTAAAAAAGAAGAAAGATGATCCAGTGACTGGGCTTCAGCTCTGGAATCTCACAGACTTGGGACACTCAGCTCTGTAGCTCTCAATGTTAGGCATCTGCAGTGGAGATGAAATTTGCAGTGCTGAGTTAGACACCTAATATTCCTTTGTAATAAATAGGGAAGAATTGGGTGCCCAGAAATGAGATTTACCGGAGTCATCGTTCCAGGCAAACAGACCGTTACACTAGCCAGACATAATGATAGAAAGGCATTTTGACTGTTCTCTTGTTAAGACTTTTCTTTGTTATGAGAAGGGTGTTTAAATGAATGAACTGTAGAATAGTATATGAACACCATCTACTCCTCCTCTGTAATGTATATAAATCACAACGCCAAAGAACAAGCAAACAAAAGTGTACTTGAGTATCTTAATGGCTAGGGTTCTCATCTGGGAGGGAGAATTCTATTCCCAAGCTTACTTCTACTTTTTCCCTTATGGCTGTTTATAATGGCTCATCTGCACTTCTACTTATGTGCCTTTGAGAAATGTATGTAGTACACTATCATTCCACATAACAGAAGAGCTATGTCAGAGACCATTTAAAAGCAGCATTGATATGAACAGTTTTCATTTCGGGGTGTCTCATTACAGAAAGACTTCAGCCACAGAAGTTTGATTTCTAAACATACTAGATAAACAAGTTATTCTTATTGGGAGCTTGGTGTAATACCAAGAAGTCATATGAGATATTTTTATGGAGTCAGAGTTAATAAAGAATCCCTGTTCAGAAGAGATCTTAAGAACATGCTGGGCTTTAATGTAGCTTTTAAGTTGTGATGAAATATAAACACATGCTTTGACTGTTCTTAAACGGAACCTTTCTGAAGACTATCACTCCTGTGGAATAGAAATGTTTGAACGCCTCCTTCATATGAGACATAATGTGTCTACTCAGCCAAACTTTTTTTTAATTGCTTTTATAGATATTGAATATAAAACAGGGGTTATCACATATTACACTTACAATTCAGTGCTTCTTTTTCATAGAATTAATGTAATGTTTCCGTCCTGAGCCAGCCCTATGACACCTCAATGGTTAGAGATGAAGCACATCATTGCTAAGTCACAACCAGAACAGTGCTTTTCCATTGGAGACGTTATGTCATAATTTGAGGACATGAAATCACAATCATTCATTAGAAGTCACATAAATGCTGAATTATAACTCCTACTTTTGTTTGTTGAAACAAACCTTATTCCCATACATTTGTTTTGTAGTATCTGCTTTATGGTACTACAATGAATTTCGCATATACAACTTGACAGCTTTAAGGTTATTAAAGCCTTTGCAAATGCTTGTTTTGTCAAGTTGCACATCCTCCCTTTCCAGTTTTTGCAATTATACTTTCAATACATCACATTAACAAGCCGAAAAACACTGTTGCTCCTAAGTCTACAAAATACTGTTCAATAGAAAAAAATACCCTAGAGGAGCACAACCACCATTTAGAGGAATTTGATTAAAAATGAAACCCTCATTATAAAGCTAGACAGTGTTCAATACTTTGTTTTATGGAATGTGGTGGTATATTGTACTGGACAAGCAATCTACAATTCATGATACTTTCTGCTTAGAACCCTGCAATCAATGAAGAAAAAAAAAAAAATCAATGTTTCTTTTAATAACTATGCAATGAATAATACTAGTGATAATACTGGAGAAGAGATCCGTTCAGAATAACTTCTAGAAAACTGAATTACTTTTCCTGTAGCAGAGAAAATATTATGAACTGCATAAGGATGCAGTAATATATTTTGAAACATCACAGGAAATCCAAGCTACTAAACTATACTTCAAGTTCCTAACTTAATTAGCCTTAAAAAAACTTTCAGTAAAGCACAGTTTTTGCATAAGCTATATCAGCTATATTTGTGACAGATCATATTTTAAACACAGAACTGGATCAAATGGACACACTCAGAGATTCTGGTTTTATATACTTTTCATTTTGCGCAGTACTGAAATTTAACTGACACATTAGATATCTTTTTTCTCTTCCTTCAGACCTGTTTAAAGAATAACTTCTGATTACTTGATCACAAAAGTGAACAAGTATATAAATTTTGTCTTGAAAGGGGCCTTAAGTTGCTTTTCAACTACAAGTCACACTAAGACATAAGAACATGCCCTAATGATTTTTCAATGAGCGTGATTAAGTGCTGTCTTTAAAATCTGTTTACCTACCACATTTTATAGGGCACTATAGACAGAACAGCATATCTATGCCAGTGTTAAGTTAGCTAATAATAGCTAGAACTTATAGTGGTATTAGCAAAGATAAAACTACAAGATACAAGCCTGCTGCAGATTCTGTATGCATTTCCTCATTGCTAACATGAACCAAAATCCATACTGCCGTATCTGAACCACTGTAGTTATCTGTCTTAGCTAGAATGCTGTGATGAATGAACAGAGATAGTATTCTGAGCAAGCTCTGTTCAGCAAGCTATTTAAGCTCTCCTAGAGTAAGTATGCAAGCAGTACCACTGGATTTGATAAGACATTCCAGATGCTTAAATTTTATCTCACCTTGTACACTCGGGGACCCCTTCCCTTATGCAGAGCTCAATTCTGGAGTGATGACTCTTCAGAGTACCCAAGTCACCAGAAGCTCAGGCACACTATAGTTCCGTGAGGCTGAGTGACCTGCTGTAGCAACTTACTGCCACCAAAAAGACATCCTTCTTGTATCCTTCCACAAGGTGACTTTTCTTACTAAAGGGGTAGAAAACTAACCCAGAAAAAAAAAAAAAGCCAATTTTACGCCATTTAGTGAGTTAAACCTGCTCAGAAAGCAGTCCAATCCTGGCACAAGGAAGGGTGGATCACACAGCCACAAGCAAGAGAAAGGAGAAGGAGACGAAGAGGTAGCAGTAGAGCCATCCCTGCCATCAGTGAGCTATCACGCTGGCTACACATGAAGTGACAACTTTAGCCTCTATCTCGATAAGACTTAAGCTGTCTATTAAATTAATTTCATCCATTGAAAGCTTCACATAAATAAAATGCTTTAGTTTCCAAGAAGAAAAGGGCTTATTGGCCCACCATGAACGTGATCAAACACTGTTGAAGTCAACAGACCTTTGGATCAAGCAGAAGGAAACTTCTTTTCTGGGGATGTTGAAACAATCAGAAATGCTGCAAAAACCTGTTTGGTTTTTAGTCATTTTCTCTGATTTCTTATCAGTTCTTGAAGTACATTTAATGACTACATTGACATGTCACTAGAACTCTTCCGGACTTTAAAACACCCTGAAAATACTCCCTTGTCAATTCACCTAAAAAATTGAGAGAATTTGCTTAAAGATTTTTTTCAGTCTCTGCTTCTTCATGTATCTAGAGAAAGGATCACATTAGCAGGAAAAAAAGAACAAAAGCTCTTTATACTTGAGTCACCTGCTTTTCAATCAAGCACTCTGTCAACAAGCTAAATGCGAGGCCTCTAAGAACAGGTTTGATTCTGTGATGCAACAGGACAAATGCCAGTTATTTTTAGTTGTCGTCTCACTTAAGTCAAACTGCTGGGCACCTTGGTCTGTATGTGCAGATAGCACTTAATGCATAAAATATGTTAGTTCCAATACAGAATATTTTATATGTTTGAATATATGTAACATAAACCAGAATTTACTAAGAAACAGAGGTTTTAAAAAAAACAACTTGGAGCAACATTTATCACTTCTGGCACAGGGCCTTGGCAAACGGGGTCCAACCTTGTTTAGGCTAATAATATTACTACAATAAGATTTAATGAGAATATTCATACCTCCACCGCTAACAAAGATTCACTAGTTAAATAATCATACCTCCACTGCTAACTCACCATCAACCACCTCCACTACTAAAGATTCACTATTTAAATACCAAATATCAGTCATTTCATGACCAGGATTGTTCTGTACAAATGAGAACTGTATGGATATTGTTGGAGATACTTAGATGTGCATATCTTTACCTAAACCTCTGCAAATATAAACAGTCTAAAATAATTTTGGTAAGAAATTAAAACTTGATTGCATAAAATTGTATCCATTACAAACACGTCAAATAAACCACAGTCAAGTTGCTACAGTCCACAGTTATACTAACCATCAAAGGCTGTCTTTATAATGTCTACCCATAAAGTAGATGATTCTATAAAGCAATATGCTGCCAAGTCCCAGGTAAAGTATTCTTGCTATTATTCTTCTCATTTCTTTTACCTGCCTTAGAATTTTATATCCTCATCACACGCATAGCTCTATTATTCTAGAAAACAGTTATGATTCAGTAGACAAAGCACAGGATTAGTTAGCAAGAGCACAGATTTCATTAGCTTTTAATGAGATTTGAGTCTTTTTGAAAATTCACAGCCCAAGAGACCAAGTTTCAGCACTACCTCTGCCAACTCTTACATGGACAAATACGATGAAACGATTGTAACAGAGGAAATATAAAATGAATAAACTGCATACAGACTATATTTTATGAAGAAACTGTTCTACTTCCATCACTGAATCACAAAATAATATGTAGAGATCATAGAGATTTCAAGTAGTCTACCCTTTGTCCACTGGCCTACACATCTCCTGGTGATTCCAAGGAATTATGGAACAGTTCCTGAAAGATCTGCCATTACAAAAATGCAATTTCCCATCATAAACCTTCCCCACGTGCTTTTACCTGGCTTCTCCGAGCACTGCTCCCATTACCCGACGTTTCTCTTCACATTTGATATCTTCATTTACATCTGTCCCACCAAAGATGATTCCAAAAGGAATTCTGCCACCTGCAAAGGAATGACTACGATGAGAAGTTGACCAACATGTCAAGGTAATGACTAGAAGGGGACATTAAGAGTGAAAAGGTATATTGATAATACTGTATCACATACGTAAGCAAAAGCCTTTGAAAAAGAAACCTGGAAAAACTTGAATTTTTATGGGTTTGGCACTGAAAAAACTCATACAATAACTATGCACTTTCACAGCATGTCGGTTTGTTGTGTAGCTATGAGATTTTCTTTGCCTTTTCCATGCTTAGTAAAAACAATCCATTAGTTTCTACACTTGGCAGCCCACCAAACAGCATATATATTTTAAATGTTAGTCACATTTTAATAAGATGCAGTATTGCAAGGTTTGGTCCCAGGTATCTAGCCTCAGCCACTCATTCACTGCCCCCTCAAGCATTCCAGTACAGTGGTTTGGGTGACCATCCTGCAAAGTTGGTTACTGAAATTTTTTTTTTTTTAAATATTTACTTCTGAAGCCGATTTTACTGCTACAAAAAATGTAAATGGAGCCACACCAATGGAAAAGGTCATCGAATTAAATAAGGCAGTATATGTGAATCTGCAACAAAACCATTGTTTTGCTTAATTCCATCCCAAAAGATGGATCTGTGTTTATAATTGGTTATTCCAAGAGCTTCTGTTATCACCCAAGTTATGAAAGTTGTTTTAGGATGCCTTACAGTGCTCGGAACAATAAGAATAGATGAAGGCATGTTGGCTGTGGGACAGTCTGTGCACAAGACCTTATCAATATTCAAATTTTAGAGTATCAACAAAATCATATATATCCTAGTGGTGTCTGCACTCTGGTAAAAGCCTAGTTTTGATACACAGCATCACAATAAATTCATATTTGCGTAAGCGTAAAGCCACCAAAACAAGGTAGTGTAGCACTTCTATGCTAACAGCAGCTAGACTTACATGGACAAGGCCAAAGACTACTTAGATGAAAATACAAAAGCCCACATTAGTGCAAGATTCCTTTCTAACAGTATTTCTTTTCTTGGAGTCAGGTTATTTTTAGTAACTGACAAGTTACCAGCAATGTTCTCCCCTTAAACTAATCAAGATAGCAGACAATAATGTTTACTGTTGATTGTTTCAGCACTGAAACCAATTAAGTGGTCAGTTTTACACCACATTAAGCTAACAAATAGCAACCTCATGGTGGCTAATTACTACATGCAGAACATAGTTTTAAATTCCAAATGGGACTGAGTTTTGCAAAAGAAACAGTCTCCAGTAAGACAATCTACAAAATCTGTCATTAAGGTGACCAATTTTGTGGATTTTGCAGATTTCTGTTAGCTGTAACCGATGAAGCCAAGGTTTCCTTCTGTGAACAAGAATAAGCAGTTAGGCTGTATTGCCTCTACACACTGTGTGTCAAGAAAGGCAGAAAATGGGCTTTGTTTCTCCTTTTTGCTATCGGATGGAAGGGGAGAGGGATCAAGGACTCAGTCCTGGCAACACTGTCCTCAGCACTGGACCAACGAGCAGGGCACTAGAGGTTTCTGTGTTGATGGGGTTCTTCCTTTTGAGAGATAATATAACTGACCTTGAATGTTCATGGCTGTGAAAACTACTGGTGACACTTTCTGTAGCTACCCACAGTGTCTTAGGGAGTTGGGGGGAAATGACAGGTTAAATTCAGTGAACTCTTATAATTAAAATTCATGGTTAAAAACAAGCAAATAAGGAAATCTTAAATTAAATGGGTAATGAAACAAATATGTTGATAAAGATAGAAAACATACTATACGTTTCACATTTATATTTGAAAATTAAGTGAGCTGTAAGATGACGATTTATTAGCATTGCTAATTTCCTCATTACTAAATGAAAGAACAAACAAAAAGCATGCCAGACATAATAATTCAAGGTTTCTGAAAACCCACCAGCACAAATTACAGGGGGACTTCTGAAGTCTGAAAACTAGCACAACACAACTTACACTGAGATCTGATGAAAGTATCAAATTATGTGCCTTTGTCCAAGTGAATAGATTTGTACAATATAAAGGTGATCTCAAAAATGGATACACACTTGCAATTTCAGTAGGTGACAGGGTCTGTAATTTTGAAAGCCAGTGTTTCTAGTGTACCATTAATGGCAGGCTAAAATTTTGTTCTACATGGCTAGATACAATAGAAAATTTTATTATTTGTCTGATAACATCCTGTCTCCTACAGTTTAGCTGGCATGAATGACATCTCAAAGTTATTTCATGTCTAAAAAACCCTGACTCATTTTTGAGCAGAAAAATCAAATTAGCCTCTCTGCTTTCTTCTATTTGACCTCAGCTATACTTAGCCAAGCCATTGTCCTCTGAAAGAACACATTTGCTGAAAGTATCTTAATGTTAATATAATGCTCTTATCTTAATGTAGTTAAAGTACTTAATTATGAAATGCACTATATGCTTTAAAAGTACATTTATTTAGTTCTCTCCTCTCCAGATCAGATCTCCCACAGAGAAAGATTTTCAGCATTTCTTAACATTTGTTGAAGTGGATAAACAGAGTAACTACATCACATGGGGGTTTATACATTTATAGCCATTTATAACTGTTTGTATTCATTCTTTTCTCTTTCAGTACCTTTTTAAGAGGTATTTTTGTTGCAAAATAGAAAGAGGATTACCTTGCAGAAGTCTGCCTCCTTTATAAAGATGAATGGCCAGGGCTGCATCAAACTTGTCTGTGGAGGTTAGATTTGCTATTTCAGTTGGACTTTCATACATGAAAGCATCTTTAAGAACACAGACATGACCTGCAGCATGTAGATGATTCCTTCATTATCGGAACAAATAGAAAAAGAATAAAAAAAGATACTATTAATGTTGTAGACATGCCAGTATATTAAATAAACTTAATCAAAATGTTTTTCCTTAATAATTTTTGCTCCAACATTCACCTTTATGCTAATTTTGTTCAAGCAACCATGGAGCTATTTACGGGGGGGGTGGTTCCTGGAAAATATTTGTTACCTTCACTATTGTGAAACCACAGGCACGCTCCCAAGCAACATAATCTGCATCCATTTTAAGGCCCAAGCCTACAAGGTATCAACATCACCTCTGGAAATCAGCAGAGGTGAAGTATGATCAGGATCTTTCCCAACTGAGTTTCAGCTTAATATGCTGAAAAGACTCCTTTTGAATTGAGTGTGTTAGACTTTGGTCTTAGAGATTCTCAGAACCTTGTTCTGGAGAAAGGCCACCAAGTGAAGAAAGCACAAATATGTCCAGCTAATCAATGCTATTAAAAATACAGAACATGCAAAAAAATGAACACATAAATCAAACTGGAGAGTTGAAATTGTATTCCCTTTCTGTTTGATTGTGGGTTTAATTGCTTCTTGTCTTAGTTTACCCATTTGTACAACAGGCACAGGATAATTGAAGTATAAGAAAAAAACTACACAAAAGTAATTACACAAATACTTTCACAGTCTTTTTAAAAAATCTCAATTGCTAAAAAGAAAAAAAACCCGACAACAAAATCCCCCTATTCTAGTGTCAGCTTACCCATTCATCTTTATATACAGTGGTTTCTCATATTAAAACATTGATTCAAAGACTGCCAAAGTCAAGAAACTGATTGATTACAGGGAGCTTTACTTTAGGCATTTTGGTGACCTTTGTTTTAGTCTTTTCTTTTATACTCTAGGCTCATAATTCCTCCCACCAAAACCAGAATCAGTTATCAATGTTTCCAATGACATCAGCCCAAAACCATACAGGAGAAAATCCATGTTTTGACAGAAACTAGGACACTGTATCTGCTGACATGTAGTGTTTACATTTTCAGTATTATAAAAAGAGCACAAGAATGTTTTCTGCTTATTACATATTGTTCAGTTGATTTATTTCTCATAGCGTATTAATTGTTCTCGCATTAAAATCCTGCTAACTCAATAGCTTCTTGGATAATGTCAGCTCTTTCCTTTTCTGATCATTTCATATCCTCCCAAGGAATGTAATTTTCTGTCCTGCAGAAGTTAGTCATTCCTGCAGAAATTGGTGCTAAAAATGTTGTAAAATGTCTTGAGGCCTTAGAAGAAATGTATTAGCACTGTATCAGACAGAGCTCCATTGGCACAACATATGGTGCTGTATTTCCTCCCTATTCTAAAAAGAAACTCATTTTACTTTTAATTTCACTGTTTGAAACAAGACCAATAAATTATAATAAGTACTAATAAATAATAAAATACAGCCAGATTGTAAGCTCCTTATTTACACTGTTGAGCAATTATTTACATCATTTGTCCCATGAACTTGGTTCCAAGTACCTGCTTGCCTTTTGAAAGAGGCTCTCAATTTATATCTAAATAATGACGCCCAAATCTCATAGCTGTGGAAAGAAAATCTCTCGGGCAAATACTCGGGATGCTCATTGCATGCATTCCATAACTTCACAGGTGCTCATTAAATAGTCTAAAAGAATTTTTTCCCATCAGTATTCCAATTACCATAAATCACTATCACGTACAAGCAATATGTTTGCATATTACAATTAATTTGAAAATAACTCTCTCAGGACATCAGGAATCAAGAAACTCAGCTAGGAATTTTGATCTAAAGCATCTTTTTTTTTAATATACTAGGAATGAACACTTTTCCTTTCCTCCACAGTTTCCACAGCTCCGAATCTCACAGCTGAATGACAGCTGTTTCTGCAGTAAATAGAGGGGGACTCCCTCAAGTGTTCCAAGGCTCAGAAATTGTGGATTACCTCTATTACTTCAATTTTTTTTCCACACATAATGACTCAGGAGCATGTAAAAAATTTGCATACAGCTTAAGAAGGAAAAGTTATCACATTATTCCCAGAATAATTCAAATTCCCAGATGTAAAGAGGCCTTAATCCCATAAACATACCATTGAGTTCAATATGATTAGTCACAGGCTTCAGATTATGCATATATGGAAATATATGTGCGTAGAAGCAGAGCTATTGGGTAGTATTTAAGTACTGAAATTTACAGTGATATTTTCATATTTTCTAAATGACTTTTCATCTTTACAACCAAAAAAAAGCAGACTATGATTTTCACACATATGCTGTTATCAAGGAACATGATAAGAGGGTGCTGCAAAGCTATTTCAGGAGATCTTTTTTGAAGGCTGATTTGTCTATGAAGTCACAGATGTCCCTGAATCAAGCCAAGACAGAAGAGATACATTACTCATATCTCTTCTCCTCCTGGCAACTGTGTATTCACATTATTTTGCCATTTCATAAACAAATACTTTCTGAATGAAAAATAAAAATGAACACGTCTCCTGCTGTCTGTGAATCTAAGACAACACTGAAAATGCTAAATCTCAAGGCTACATTTTCTCTCTATCACAGTTTTGTATGTGGTAGATAAATTTCCAAGTGTCTTAACAACCAGTGATTATTGCTTGGATCCAGAATTTGCCTTGCTCTGCCATATCTTTCCCTTCTACCAGAACTCGCAGGGAAGCCAATGCCACTACTTGGGGAGAATAATATTTCTAAAATGGAGTTTGGCTGTCAGATTCCAGATTTGGGGTGTTTTGCTAGGAAGTAACCAAACAGGGAAAAATTCAGTCATGCAGTAAGTTTGAAAGATCATTTCTTAGAGTACATTATATTAGTCACTGCTTACATTGTGATATTTATACATATCTGAATATCGGACAAAATATTTCCCAGCCCCACTGATTTTAGTATTCAGGGAATTCATCTTTTTTGTTATATTTTTACACTCTTTGGAAATCATGAGGCTTATGGGTGAAACTTCTAAGTGTCTGCTCTGGATCTATACTGTATGCAGAGAGATATCGCTAAAAGGTTAAACCCTTTTCTGACATGTTTTCACTTTCTTTAAAGATTTCTATAGACAAACATTTTTCTCTAACAAACACAACTATGAAATACCAGGTGATGTTTTACAATGTTTCATTTTTTATTTCCTACATTATTGATCACTACTTCTCACATCCTGGCTAGCAGTCTTCCCTCCTTCAACCTGAATCTGCAGTTCACAGGTCTTCATATACAGCAACAGTTTTATAGTTCCAAACACAGCATGGCTGAAGCTAAGACACAAGCGAGTTAAAAGTATGCTTACTTCTAAAGTATTATAGGTTCGAAACTTGCTTTATTTTCTGTGAGGTCTTCCTCTCAAAAACATTTATGTTCTAATTTTCAACTGATATTTCAATGCAATTACTTGCAGACAAAGAATGTTTGATTCCAAAAAGTTCCTGGTAGGCAGATACACTGACACTTCTTGAATGGCACAAAATAGGCTTCATCCAAAAATATTAATTATCTCTTTCCCTAGGCTGCCTATTCTGCAAAGCAGCTATGCATCAACTACTGTTAAATCTATACAGCACAATTCAAAGCTTATTAAGTGAGCAGAGTCACTTCCACTGCCTTTTCTGAAACTCAGCCAGACCTGAATACTTGCAATTCCCACTGAAGCTGATCGAATTACAAGAGTTGAAACCCTGCTTGATCTTCTCTGTTTTCTTTGTAAATTATCTTAATTTTTTTCATACTTGTTAAAGCAAAATATTCTTCTTCTTATTTCTCTCTCAAACTTCTCCTTTAAACAACACAGACAAATTGTGTTGGCATTAATGAAGTATGAATAAAATCCACTGTGAAATGAAAAATGTGAGTGAAAATGGGGAGAGAATCCTTCTGTCTCTATGTTCTGAAGTCAGTAACTGTCCTTTGGAAGGACAAAATAACTCTGCAAAGTTTAATCCTGCCTTATAAATAGGTCTAGCTATGCAAAACATTTTGGGATGCAGCATACATCAAGTGCAGGCCATGTAAATGATTGCATCTCAGTTCCAAAGGTGGAGGATGAACGCCTGCCTTGCAGCTGTCCTGCTCCGGGAATGGCCACGCAAACAACAGCAGGAATTTGCCAGCACCTGTGCAAACAGCCGCAGGTAGGTAAAAGACCTCTTATGATCTGCCATGAAGAGAAGAGGATCTTCCGCTGTACGAGTGCTCTTCTGTGTGATTTTAATGGTAGCAGATAGGGTAAGACTAAATAGAAGAAAAGTCAGGGCTCAGAATCACTCCAATAAATGTCTAAGCTGAAAAATAATTGTGAAGAGGAATGATAAACGTTATTGAATTTGTGGGTTTAATTCTCTTGCAGTTGATTACCTGGAGATTTACAGAACGGCTATTGCAACTGTCCCATTTCAAATGAGGACTGAAACAATCTCTCCCTCTCCAAAAGATATTTACATATTGACAAAATACTTCATCTAAATCTTTCTAATTAACCAATTAATTCAAGATTTCTATTCCTCCGTACTACCAAGTAATAAAAGATGAATGGAACATTTCAAGGGGCAGAGAAGATTCATTTATTTTCTCTCCTAACACCCTCTTTGATCTCATTTCTAAGGCTGATGAACGGCAGCCTAACCAAAGACTTTTGCTTAGTGTTTTATTCTCTACTCATTGCTCATATTTTTTAAGGTGATTAAAGATTATGCACACCAATACGAGTAAAGCCCACAGCACATTCATTACATCACTTGTTTTAGAAAGCTGATTTCTAGCCAAATTAGATTCTGGTATCTTTGTCACCAGTTACTTGAAACTCAGGAAATTAATATCTTATTTATGAAAAGATGAAGCAGTTATAGGAACAGCTGTAATATCATAAACATAGTATACCCAGTGATATTAAGCCATAAAATTAATCTGTGCTGGCAAGTGTCCAGCCTGGAGACAACATCATTGTTTCATTTATACTTAACCAAAAGTTGCCATGGTTCAATATAAAAAAAAGATTGAACAAATAAATTCATAAGCATGTACGCAGATACAACTGAAGCCATATATTAACTGGAATATATATTTTCTGTGTATTAACACATATGCTACAAAGGTTACCATATGCACTTAACCTCAGGTATGGCAGATTAGTGCGAGAAGTAACATGCCCAAGCCTTTGGCCATACATGTAGATTTTTTTTTTTTTTAATGGCATAAAGTCTTAAGAAAACCAGTATTAGATGGAAGTATCTGAGTAGGATGGTTTTAGTGATAGCTGTCACTTGACTAGCCTTTTAGTCAGGAAGATGGATTTAATTGCTAGCTAATACTCTTCACTTTTTTTCCTGATCAGACCTTTTTTTTTTCCTGAACAGGCTTGTTTGTATTATCACTATAAATAACATTTATGGTAGGTGATAAGATAGCAACTGAACATGACATAAGTTACTGACTCTCAAACACTATTTCTGTTAGAATCCTTTATCCCCCTTTATTGTGAACATGAATTAAATTGACCTTTCAGTCATTATTCTCTTTCTGTTTGAAGGTCTATGTGCATGAGGAAGCAGCATCCACTTTGTATAAGGCATGCCTATAAAGCAACAGGATGCTAAAGCAAGTTGGTGCACTCTACACAAACCACTGCAGATGTGTTCACATAGCTGCAAATGATTGCATTAACATGGTAATATGTTAAACCATCTGTGAACTGAGCTGTTGCATCTCACCAAGTCTATGCCCTCTTTCATACTAAAACATTAGCTTAGGCCACCATGCACAAGTCACAGCTGGAGAAGGCTAACCAAAATTGCTGGTTACCGTGACTCACGTAAAGGCACCTTGCTAAACCACTGTGTCTTGATGCAGTATGTTCACATGATCGTAATCAATCTCAGTTTAGTTGAAAGACAATCTGAAATAATATGTGGACATTTGTTCTTCTGGCTTATTCAGGCTTAGTTTAACTAGAAATAATGCAAAACCTGCTTTCCACTAGATTACCTCTGAATGGCTCCACAGTCTAAATGTTTGTCTGACTTTCCTCAAAGTTGAAGTGGAAGATGAAGGTAAGTGAATATTTAATTTGTAAAGGCAGAAGAAATAACCTCATGGAGGAAGAATGAGCATTGATGTCCCCAGGAATAACTAGTTTTGTATTATCCAGTGAAAGCAAAAAGTAATAGATGAAAGGAAATGCAGAATGCCACACAAACCACCACACATGAACTCTGTGCTGACATGTACAGGTATAAAAATGTGTATTATAAACATAAGAACATATTTGTTTTATCTCAACATTTTATTAATAATTATTGTTTTAAAATACAGAAAACTTCAGCTTTCTCTGGTCTTTATGCTTCATTTGCTTTATATCTTCAATGCCTGGGTGACCAGGCATATGACCACCCAGAACATACCAATGCAGGTATGTTCTACCGCTCTTATACAATACAGTAGCCCTGCACAAATCTAAGATTGAACTGGGTACGCCACAACTAGTGTGAAAGCTTAAACAATGATGTCAGAGGACTATTTCTATGCATAACTTTAAAAGTGTGACAAAACGCAGATCAAGATCAGGGAAAACTTGTAATAGCAGGTGGCTATCCCAAGAGATTCATCCTAAGAAAAACAACTAAACTATGCATGACTCTTTGACAGGTAAGAAGCAACCAAGTCCTTATTTCGGGCCTCAAGAGGACAAAACCATTCGGAAATTGTTTATTGTTATGGTGACTTTTTTTTTTCTTTAAGCAAAGCTCACATGCACAGCAAAGCCCTCAGAAATGCTGTCAGCCACATCTTTTTTCCATGTCATAGAAAAAGTTAAATAGGGACATTAAGAGTATTTATACAGTTCTGTTAGTCCAAACAATTTCAAAGCACTACAGATTCATATCCATAATCCCCATGAGAGCTGCATGTTGAATCGCCACAGCAAGGGCACTAACTGGAGTAGCTCTTGCACAACTGCTGCTCTAGGACAGCTCCTGTACAGACCCTTATTTCAGAGCTTCCAGAGCCTACTGCTCTTCGTATTGACTTGTCGTTTTATTCTGAGTATTTCCCAAAGCGGGCAGCCCTTAGAAAATCCACTGCACCGCTAACACCGATTGTGCAAGGGGTCTGTGGGGCAGCTGGTGAGGGGACCTCTGCTCTTGGCTTGTGAGCCTGGGTCACCCTGCAAGTGCGAACCGCACCTGTGCCAGCAAACTGCCCTGAGCAGAAAGGTCTTTGGTTTGGTTTTTTTTTTTCTTGAGGGGGAACCCCTCGGATCCCCCTTACTCCCCAGTAGTACGGGCAAAGGGGGACACGTCACCCAGACAGAGCCGCAGCAAAGCCACAGCGGGGGCCGTCCGCCCCGGACACGGGCTCGGCCTCACAGCCAGCAGGCCCCGGCTCCCCGGCAAGCTGCGGATGCCCCCCCCGGCGCTGTCAGAGAGAGCCTGCCTCGGCGCTCGGCCGCCGTCCCCCTCACACACCCCCGGCGCCAGCCATCCACGCGGCTGAGGCGGGAGAGACACCGCCTCCGTGCGCCAGCGAGTGCAGCGAATGGCGGACGGCCCCCGCCGCCCCCTGCCCCAGCCCCAGCGCCGCGATGGGCCCGCGGCACCGGCCCCCGCCGCGGACCCCCTCTGCCCGCCGGACAGGGCGGCGGCGGCGGCGGCCTCGGCGGGAGGCGAGGGGGGGGCCGGCCCCGCCTCCCTGCCGGCTCGCCGATGAGCGGGGAGCGCAGGCAGGGGCGGTGGCGAGGATTCCGAGGGGTAAGCGGGCAGGCAGCGGGACAGCAGGCAGCGGGGACCCCGGCAGCGGGGACCCCGGCAGCGGGGACCCCGGCAGCGGGGACCCCCTCTCCCCTCGCATCCCGTGGCGGGGGGGCACCTACCGTATCCTGGCCGCCGTGGTCGCGTTGCCGGTCTGCGCTCGGAGGCACGCCAGCAAGAGCAGCCTCATAGCGGCCCCTCCTGTCCGCCCAGGCGGGAGCCACCTCACTGAGGGGCAGCGTGGCGGCCCCCGCCTCCTTCACCTGCCGGCGGCCCCTGCGCGGCCCCGCGGCCTCCCGGAAACAGCGCCGCGGAGCGGGTGTGCCACCTGCCGCAGCCCCGGCCCGCCCGCCGCCGCGGTCAGGGGGGCGGGAAGGCCGCGCTGCCCGGGCCGCTCCGGGCCCCCCGCGGAGCCCTGCGTTAGGTGGCTCCGACCCACCCGCGAGGGCTGAGCGCGGCCCCTCGCGTGGCAGGACCTGTCTGGTGAGGGGACGGTCGCACCCTTGCCAGGTGTCCCTGGTCAGAGGGCACTTGACTACAGAGCCAAGCTCCTGCTCTTGTGCCAGTAGGTTTGGGTCCTTTCCCCCCACCTCTAGATAGTGCTATGCATTTTCATTAAACAGTCACAAAGATGACATGCTCAAATCACGGCCTCAGAGAAGCCTTAAATTGTCGGTCGCACAAGAGACATCCTGAAAAGGACATCAGGGGAAGGTTGGTATCAGCCACCATCTCCTGAGGCAGTTCCTTAGCTACACCACGGTTGCCACGTGTCTCCCAAGATGAAGGCGTTCATCTTCAGTGCAGGAATGGAGAAAAAACTAATTGTGGATTGGATGCCAACAACTGGAAAAGCCAGAGGAATGCGCTAGTCCAAAGAACAAGGCAACGGGATGGTCAAAGACCACACTAAATGTCAGGAAGGTCACATGATGAAGCAGAGCCAAAAGTGTGTAAGACCAGGGGAAAGCTGTAGCGAGGAACCACAGCCGCCACAGCAGCAGGCCAAATCCGGAGTTACAACAAGGCAGGGAAGGGAAAAACGGAGAGCCCAAACTCAGGACCAAGAAAACTATCCCAAACTATCAAGCTGGTCTTCAGGATAAACCCCAATTATAACCAGAAACACAGTGAGCAGCTAAGAGCAGATGAGTGGGGCAGCAGGCAGTAAGACTGAGAGGCCAGTTTTGGGAGTCTGTTGGGAGACTGATAGGGGCCAAGTGGCTGACTGTAGATATCCACAGCCTTGAACTTGATTCAACACTTCGTAAAAATATTGAGAGCACATGCAGGACATTTGTGGCCATGAGATAGATGAGAAGGAAGGCTTGATCTAACAGAAAACTCACTTTTTTGCTTGTATACTTATAATCTAGTCTGGTTCCTTGATGTAATTCACCACAGGGCCACATGGATGCTTTTGTTTCCCCAAGGCTGTAGAAGACAGGGGAAGGTGGTCTGCACACTGCAGTGCCTATTTATCGTGGCTTAAATTACTCTTCAAGTCTCAATGTTAGGGAGAGGGAGAAAAATATGCCACATACAGAGAAAGGCTCTTAAATTTAATAATTTTTAAAATAGTTGTTCTTCAGATAACTTGTATGGATCTCTAAGGATGACAGGTATTCAGGAATTGAGGGTTTAGAAGTGATAAAGATACATATTGGAGTGTATTCTGGCAAATTGTAAGCATTTTGGTATGCTGGCTCGAGTTGTGCTAACAGGTCCTCATGCTGCAGAGCTATGTTCAACTGTCTCCATCTCACTGAGTTATCACTTAGAAATAATTCAGCACAACATTGTTCAGACCATTTTAAACTCCATCCAAACTAAAAAAGTTGGCTACAACTTAGAAGAGCAACAAATCTTGCATAAATGCTAAAAATAGCGTAAATGCTAATTTAAGGGTAGGCAGGACCGAGCTATTTTATGCACCATTTTAGAAAGCGTTTCTGGCATGAAATCCCAACCTCAATGAAATTTAGAGGGTTTTTGTCAATCCGGCCAGGATTCTAGCCTTCAAGTTAGTTTCACTGTAAGAAGTAAGTGGCGTGTATGAAGCGTAATTGGGCTTTTGAGAGCACTTGGCACCCTCAAATCTAGCACCAGCCACCTCTGTTAGTCACTGCTGCCCAACTGTCAGTCTATTGAACAGACCCGTAATGTATCACACGGACTGCATGAAGCTTATGCTGCTGCCTTTCAGTCTCCTGATACATTGCTACTCTAAATCCTTTCCCAACAGACCCTTCTGGTTCCAGGATCTCCCACACACAACATAGCTCATCCAGCTGCCATCCGGCTGCATCGCACCACAAAAGGTTGGCAGTGTGTGTGCCAACCAAGAAACACACCTTCCCCTGTTGCTGCAGCCCTGTACATAGAACAGCCTACGTCATCCAAAGCGGGGACATTCCCTAGTTGCACGGCCTAAAGCAGGATATGTGACTACGCTCAGAAAGTCATGGTTTGGGTTAAAAGGAAGCTGCGGTTTTGGTATCTGCATGAGATACCTAATTACAAATAGCTTGGCCGTTGTAACTTTTCACCGCTGCTAGCTCTAAAACCAGACAATAGCTATCCAGCACATTTAGTGTATGACACAAAAAAGACAAAAATGCAAACATCAAAGTAAGACAAGGCCTGCTCCATGAGACAAATGAGGAAACTTAACCAGTCATCTGGGAAATAAAGAGGAAATAAAGGAAACATTCAAAGAGGTCTTAACATTTTATTGGTATGGTAACTCTGGTTCTTATGCTATATAGGCCTGGACTGAAAAAATGAAAAATCTACAAGTCTTTGCAGCATTAAGTATTGTTGCATCTTTGAAAACATGTACATGCGCTAATGTATCACTGTATAGACACAGGTGCATCCATTGTATTCCAAGAAACGGTCATGGATGTATCTTAATGAAGAAGTTTTACATATGCTGTAGCTAAGTGTTCTTGTTTGGAGGAAAATTAAAAACCACCTTCCTGAAGCTGCTATACTTCCAGAAAGAATGTTTGGGTTGTAACAGTAGCTTTTGAATTTTAGTGAGAGTACCTATTTCTCAATACCTGAAGATTTAAATAACATTTTATAATGTACATTTCAAATACTATTCAGCATTGCTAGGTGTTTGTAACAGTTGTTGGGTAGGCCAATATAAAAAAATCTTCACCCCACTCCCAAAGGTAAATTATGAAGGGCCTAGAATGTGATATCTGCATAGATTAAAACACACAATAACACAAAGTGTGCTTAATTACTTTGTAGTCTCTAGCAAATACTACTAGACCCCTTAGAAAATGTAATCACAATTGATAAGATATACTTTATTAAGCTGGGCAAAGCTGAAATGTAATTTTTTAAATGACAGAATCAGTCATGTTACAGCAGTTCACAAAAGGAGATCTCTGTACAGCTAGTTCCTTTTTCCTTATTGTCCTTTGTCATGAAATTTTAGTTACGAGAGCAAATATATGTAATGAGTCATTTTTATGGCATGTTATTTACAAAGGCCCATCATTAAATGAATATATTTACTTTTACAAGCATCACTTGCTCAATTACCAACGCTGTTCCAAAAATTTTAAGTCATACCTATATATTGGGTGTAACTATATGATGTCAATCAATTTACCTTTTTCATTGAAAACACACAACCGGGAGTATCTTTCCCACTTTGTTCCGGCCAAAAATATGACTTTAAGATCTGCTGTTGAAGACAATTACGTACTTTCATGATCTTCACCTCAACACAAGTGACGGTGGAACAAAAGAACATCTTAGGGCTCCAGACTTGCAACCACTAATGTGTGCTTTCTCATTTTAATCATGCACTTTGTTCCATTCAAATCAGAGCCTTCATTCTCCACATGTACTTATGACGTATTATTACTGCAGGTACACCTCAGATAAACCTCACTTCAAAGAGCACACATCCCGCTGGTGCTCTCCCATCCTGCAGGGTCACTAATGACGGTGCAGCGCCGAGCGCTGCAGGCCTGCCTGCTGCGTAACACGGACAAAAAGAGTAATTTACAGCGCACATGCACGTTTTCCTGCAGGATGGCCATTTTACAGGGACAACCCTCGCCTTTGCTTTTCCGACTGAGAAGCAAAGTAGGGAAACAAACCGCCTTTGACTTTCACTGTCTTTATTGCTAGATAAACCTGAGGAGAAAATAAGAGCTCTCATGAAAGCCAGCGCTGAACCTCTGTCGTTAATAAAGTCACACAGCTCCAGTTAATGCTTAAAATGTAACTCCCAGCCTGAACTAGCGCACGAAATAACCATAAAATGAATTTTCCCTGCTGCAGCCCACCCCCCGCTTTACCCGGCCTGGCATCCTAATGAAAGCCGTGAGGGAAAACCTGCGGGGAGAAAGCTGCTGCCTCCCTTCCCCGGTGAAGGTCCGCACACCCGGAGGTGCAACCAACCCCCGGCTCGGCTCGGCTCGGCTCGGCTCGGCTCGGCTCGGCTCGGCTCGGCTCGGCTCGGCTCAGCCCCGGCGCTGAGGAGGCGCCCGGCGGCCTGGTCGGCCCCGGCGCCCGGTCCGAGATGCCCTCACAGCCGGTACCTCCGAGCGGACCCACCCCGGAGCTTCCGGTCCACCATGTCCCGTCCCGCCCCCCCCGCTAGCCCCTCCCCGTCTCGCCTCTGCCGCCGCTCCCTGCGGCCGAGCTTCCCACGTGATGGCGCTGCCGGCGGAGCGACGGCGCCCTCAGCCAATGGTGACGCGCCGTCCCCCGCGTGGGCGGGCCGGGCCGGGCCCTGCCGCGCGAGCGCGGCGAAGTTTCCTCAGGGTGGGCCGGGAAGCGCGGCGGGGCTGGGAAGGAGGCGCCGTCATGGAGGAGGCCGAGCCGAGCGAGCGCAGCCCCTTGCTGAGCAGCGGGGAGCGCGGGCGGGCAGCGAGCAGCGCTTTTCACGGGCGGCGGTTGGCCTGCGCCGCCGTGCTGCTGGCCGAGCTGCTGGAGCGAGTGGCCTTCTACGGCATCACCTCAACCTGGTGCTGTTCCTCAACGGGCCTCCCTACGGCTGGGAGGGTGCCCAGGCCAGCCAGGCCCTGCTGCTCTTCATGGGCATCACCTACCTGGTGTCGCCTTTCGGCGGCTGGTTGGCTGATGCCCTCCTGGGCAAGTTTGGCACCATCCTGCTCAGCATGGCGCTCTACCTGCTGGGCATGCTGGCCTTCCCCGTCATTGCTGCGCCGCACACCCGCCAGGGCCTCTGCGGGGACATCCCCTTGTTCCCCGTAGAGAACTGCTCCTCTCCGGCGGCCAACGCCACCGTGGCGCCTTGCTCCCAGGTGGGAGCCACCCGCTACTGTGCCACCGCCACCTTCGTCGGACTGGTCCTCGTGGGGCTGGGCGTCGGGTCGGTCAAGGCCAACATCACCCCTTTTGGGGCAGACCAGGTCAAGTATTATTTGGCAGCTGCTGAATCGTTTGTGGGTGCTGATCTGAACCAGGGGGTGGCTGTCAGTCATGCAGAGGGGCTTGCCTTGGTGGGGTGGACAGTGCGCCTACTGATTCACGTCTGTGTAGGTGTTAAGTCTCAGAGGGAATCAGATCATCCAGCTTTGTTCCCTGTGTAATGCAAGCTGTGAATTTGTACCCTGTTTGATATAATTTTGGTGTCTGTGTGGTGTCTGATCTCTTATGACCCTTGGTTTCCTGGTAGCCCTGCCTTACGTGTGGGACCTGATTTGGCTAAGCCATCACCATATTGAGGAGTTGGGTTGAATACTTAATGGCCAGTAAGTGGATTGTTAATTATCCTCCATTGTGGAGTTTGTACCCAGTTAATTTGACCTCAGAGCTCATCAGGTGAAATATCTGATAGACATTTTAGCTTTGACAAGGATAACATGGGCCTTCTAGGGCAGTGGTCAGAGGCCTTTATCATCCTGTGATAAATGAAGGCTAGAGAACAAACAGGTTTTTATGCTTTAGGTATTCTCTGTGTGCTGCACTGCCCTTGAGTGATATTTTTGTCCAGACTAATGTTGCGCCACATGACGGGTGGGAAGGTGCTCTCAACACGGTAAACATATTACCTGGGCTGTTCATAAGGACATGTCCTGTCAAACGACCTTACTCAGATCCGCTTCAGTGATATCATTCATTGGATCATCACTGCAGAACCAAGCGGCTTTACAGAAAATATTTGAGAGACAGCTTGTAGTTCAGTATCAACTGGAATGCGCTGTTGCATGTATCTTTTTACAATCTTATGCTAAGGTAGTATGCTGACTGTCGACGTTGGAGTATAATTTCTGCTTTACAAATTGAGAATTTCAGATGCTTAGATACTGAGCAGCTTTTCTAACCAACTGTTCCTGATGACAAAGCAAGGAAAATACCTCCGATCCAGTTGCATGTCTGTTTACTGGCCCATTGAATTCTGGTTAGAGCAGGTATCAGAAATGCCATGAAATTCTTTGTGAGAGGTAGGATCTACCACAATATCTTTGCCAAAAATACCTCTGTTCTCTGTTTACATTTGTCATTCTTTGGCATTTCATATATTATAAATTCTGGAGTTCTGGGTGAAAGGGGGTATATAAATGTAAAACATTACTATAGCCTAGGATTGTGTGTCCCCAGTGTATTGGTTCTGTTTAAGCCAGCATGAGCCCATCAAGTGAAATAGCTTTAATATGACTTTATCTTGTAAGGTGTTTTTCAAAACTGACTGCTTATCCCCAGAACACTTTATGAATGTTAAATATAAGAGATGAATAATGGCAGGAACAGAGCAAAAGAAGAAACATTGCTAATGGAAGTGTAGCTGTTGTAGCTGGATTTTTTAAAGGCTTTCCCCCCAGGATTTCACGGAAAGCAGTTTTTGGCTAGGTTTGCAGATAACTCACAATGATTTATGTAGGGTAAAGCAAAAGAAATACTCCTTTCTGGTTCGTAATAATTGGTAGAGCTCTGCTGAGAACTGAATTTTTCCCCTTCTCTGTTTTTCTGGCTTGTCGTTAAATATATTACAGCATACCACTTACCTTGTTGTGCAGTTTTGGGCCCTCTTGGGTGCCTTCTCCCTGCATAGGAACGTAGCAAACTGCTGGGTAGATGGATATATATTGCTGAGAATAAAGTCTGTCTCCCAGTGTCACATTCTTGGGAGGCCAGAATACAATGCAAACATGTTTTGGCTGGACATGTGCTGATAAGATTTGTCCTCTTTTCCTTAAATACCAAACAAAGGAAAATATGAATTGTATATCATATACTTTAGCTGACATGAACCACCTTTCAGATACTGTTAATTACATGTTAATTTTTCAGTTTTAACGTATGATCTATAATTTTGGTGGAGAGCCCAAATATAATGAGGATTTTTTTATTTAGAAGAAGAGAATCACTTTGTGGAAAATTGGAAACTCAATTCCAATACTTATTTTCCTCTGAAGTTAAAAAGATGTAGTTTCTTAATTTCTGTTAAATGGATGATTTCAGAAGTGCTGTTACAAGTGACTAAGTAGACTTACTATAGACTAACTTTTGCCAGTCAGCAAAAAAACAGTTACTGCAAACTAGGTATAGACCAGCTTTACTTAACTGTGTTTATAAATAAGAGCCATTTTTCTAGAAGTTGCAGATTGATCCATCATACAGGTCTAAATCTGAACTGATGGTTCTCAGAATAGTGTTTATAATCATGTGATATGTATAACCTGGCACTTTGCAGTTCCCCTTTTAAGTACGAGTGTTTTGCAGTCACTTCCTGTTCTGTGTAGCAGTTTGTGACTTTCTGTAGTTAGGAAACAATATGACTATCCCTCGTTATTGTGAAAGCTGGGTTAGCTTCAACATTGAAGCCAAAACTAGTAGTAGGCTACAGATCTAGTATCAACTATAATCATTGTTCTAATTATAGATGAATCTGGTTGGGGTTATGGTGATTAGAGATGCTAGTTTTTAACCCTTGCCAAAAATCTTCTAGCTTTGGTAAAACCATTGTTGTTACAGTAGCATCGCCAGAGGCAGGACGCTATTGGAAATTGCTGGTGTAAGATGGCTTTAGAGTGATTTTCAACCTTATTTATTTATTTATTTATTTGTAGAACTCTTTTAGATTTTCCAGCCTCTGGGGAAGGATGGGGGACCTTGTATAAAGAACTGAAGATCACTAACTGCAGGTTACTTTTTTTGTTGTTGTTGTTGAACTTCTTAGGAGACTGTGGACGTCTAAGACTCTGCAGATAACAGTTTGAAAACTGAAGTTGTGGCGTTCACATGGGCAGTACTAATTTGTTTCTGTTTCCGACAGAAACAGAATAGATATGACACTAGTAAGAGGAAGCAGACTTGAAATGTCGATTGGCCAAATTATAGTATAAAAATTTGAAATTCTGTAGCAACTGAGTAGTACTGTATAGCTCTGTTACTGAGCTTTCTCCAGATGCTCTCAAGGAATAGCTGGTGTCTGTAGTGATGGATTAGAACGTCAGAATTCTGTAAGAGTAAATTTGACTACGGAAAACTGTTGTCATTGCCCTTTCTTTTGTAGGCTAAGGAGAAGGGCAAGCTTCTACGTTTTCATCCTTGCTCTGTTGTGTGGCTGCTCACGTAGTTGGCTGGGATAAGTTTGGGGTTTTTGGTTACATTTGTCACTTGTGACTGTCAGTCGATTGCAGGAACAAATGAAAACTGCTAATGTCAGTAACTTTTAAATAATCTTCTTTTTCCTTTTATGTGAGTCAAATAGGAAGTCACAGCTTTGGATCTGTCATGATGTGAAGAGGGAGAGAGGGAAGATTATGACATACTGGAACTCTGAAGTGTTGGGGTTTAGGAAATACTTGAGATCATTAGCAGATGATGTCAGAAATCAGATGTCACAGTAGAATGGTGGGCACCAGATAGGCACTAGCTGTGGCAAAAATAAGAAATCCTGTGGATAACCATTTCTTTGAAACTGACCTAGGTGTAGAGAGCTAGGAAATTATGACAAAGCAAAGCATCTAAACACAGGAACTATGGAGAAGCAATGATGCTTGTATAGCTTCCTGGCTCTTTAGATAAAAATCAGGAGAATCTAATAGAATCTTAATATTTGAGCTGTGTAATATTTTTGGTTTCAAGCTGTACAAACTGCTTTGGTTAGTACTTGGATCATCTTCTAATAAAGGTGTTGGTGTTGGAAAAATCCAGGGGAGGGATAATTCAGCGAGTGATCATCTTTCTTCTAAGCCAGAATGAAGTCCAAGTATTAACCTTAGGTTCAGCTGTGCTGTGGAAGTTGCTGTCAGTCAGATATTTGTAATGACTTTTCATCGGGTGTTGTGACTAAAGATCTAGTTACTCTTTCTCTCTTTCTTTGTTTTCATTATGTTTAAAATTTTGTTCTGATTGTAAGATGTAACCTTATATCCTAAATGAGTTTAGAGCATTGCAGTGCAGAGTAACACAGCTGATGTGTCCTCTGCTGAAAGTGGCTGTACATAACCTAATGATTACACAATTCCCATAACATAGTGTTCCAGGCACTCAGGATTCTTTATCATGAAAACTGTGCTCGTAATTACATCTCATCTGACCGTAATCAGTCTGATATGTGTTTTGTATTAGAAATTTTGATTTTGAGAACTATTCCTTTACTATTTTGAAATCCAGTGCTGTGTAGGTCCCAGTTATAAAACTCAGAATGTCACTGTGCTTTTCTTTCTGCATTTGGATTAACTATATGTAAAGGATAGTTATGAGATATATCAAGAAAAACACCTTTTGGACTGTAGAAAAATCAAGTGTTAGGTTAGATTTTCTTTTGCAAAAGTTATGTTAGATGTCTTGAAAGTAGCAAGATTATTTTATTTCCTCTTTAGAGGCCCACCTGAATGCAGGCAGCATTGACACGTGGCCAGTGACCGACAAAGCAGCTGTGGCCAGAACGCCTAGAGTTGCTCATTTCCTTCATTTCTTTTTTGGTGGGGTTTTTTGGTGTGGATTTTTTGTTTAGGTTTTGGGGAGGTTTGGGAGGGTTTTGGTTTTTTGGGGTTGGTTTTGGTTTTTTTTTTAATTAAAATTTGCCCTATAGTTTAAAAGAGGAAAATTTAGGGCAATTGGGATGCTCCTTGTACAGTACAGTAGGTCATTCTGTATTTTTATTGAAGTAGAAGCGCTACTGGATTGTTCCTTAGTGTTCTTGGAGAATGATGTGCTATCCCATTTAGTGGGAAAAAAAGCTGTGTAGGGTTTGAAGAATGCAGAACAGTGAACTGGGGACTCAGGACTGGATATTATGCAGTGGGAGTTGATCTAAATAAGTGACAGCTGTCCAGCATTGGTAAATTCTGTGGAATATGTCTGAATCTGAGCTCATTTGCAAAACAGTGTGTTACCTAGAGCAAATAAATTGTGTGTATTAGATACTTGCTAATGTTCGAGTCAGGGCACCTTTGAAACAATTTTACTACAGTGTTTTCATTCAGTGATAGGAAGCCTTGCACTCTAGCCATGGCATTTCGCTGATACTGTTTGCATTTTCCTGTTGTAAGGAGTTTGACTAAAACATGGTAAATCTAAGAAGGTGGCCTTTTTCATACCTTTTTTTAAGCTATTTTGTTGTCATGGGGACAAAATATTTTAAACGTATGTATTTTGACTTTCAGTGCAGGGATGTGGAACCCTTAGCCCACAGGACAGATTCGATCCAGGACCCACACCATACTTGTGCCATTTACGTGCATCATTTCCCTGCTGCAGTTGCTGGTAGGAAGTTAAGAATATAATGAAGCGGGTGGTGCTGGTACCACAAGGAGAGTGCTGCTATGCTTGAGCACAGATAAAATTGAGCAGAGGGAGTGATAGATTTTTCTTTCTGCTTGGGTGATTGAAAATAATGCAAGCATAAGGGGGAACAGGAGAATTCCTGCAGTTTTGTGAAAAATACTTGTCCTTGATAAAAATAAATAATAAAATTTCAACATGGTTGTCTTCTTCTTGGACCCTTATTAAAATGTAGCAATTACTTCTGAAGAGAATAAACCAATCTACTTTGTGCTGTCGCACAGCTCAAAGGGGGAGCGAGCAGGGCGAAACTTTGAGTAGTCCACTGGAAATGTAATATAGCTAATATTTTGGACAGCCGATGTGATGTTTGAAAGGAACTACAAGGATTGCCTTTTAACTCTACTGTGTTTTCTCGTTTTGGTAAGACATCTTCATAGTTCTTCCACTTTGACAAGATATTCCACCAGCTAGTTCAGTGTGCTTTTTATTAAGTTATTAACGTTTGTCGATAAAGTGCTATAGTGGCATTTCAGACCTGGCTGTGACGTGATTTTTAGCGCGTATATATACTTTGATAAGGAAGCAGAAAATGCATTCTTTTCATTGTAAGTCTGTGGTGTGTCTGTCCCTTGAGCTTTGCATTCCTTTTTGGTCGCTGTTTCAAAAAGGATACTGGAGATGGAGAAGGAAGTTTCAGGGAAGGGCCACAGACGTGGTCAGTAGTTTCCATGCAAGGAATCATGAAACAGTCTACAACTTCCTATCTCTGAAAAGGCAGCTAGAAGGAAGATGTGACAGTGGTTTGTGGAAATAATGGTCAGGGGGAGAGAGGCAGAAATGGACCAGGGATGGGATAAAGCTCAGCTGTCTTCTGTTATTTCCTGGAACTAGGTAAAATGAGTGAGGCTAGTACAGGGCAGGTTCAAAACAGACAAATGGAGGTGGTTCTTCCCACTGTGTAATTAGCTGGTGAACTCTTTGCCACGGATATTATGGATTCTAAAAGCTGACCTGGGTTCAGAGGCAGGCTGGACAAGTTCACGGAGAGGAGATCTGCTGCATTTATTAAATAGATAGAAGCCATCCTTGGTTCAGGAAGTTTCTCAGGAGCTAATGGTTGGAAGCTGGGATAATACTTGATAGAAGCATCATGCTGTGCTTGCCCTGTTCTTACCTGTATCAAAGTTTGCTTTCATCTTCCAGCTTTTCTTTGCATAGATGTGAGCAAGGTCATTTGTAAGAGGGAGGATGGGAAGTCATCCTTGCAGAAGGATAGTTTCCTATTCTTCCTTGCAGAAATTATAAGAGAACTGAGACTTTATGATGAAGAAATGGAAACTTCATAAAATAGATTGCTAACTCTTTACATAAGTTGGAGCACTGTGTTTACGATGTAATTGTTTGCTAATATCCTGCTGCCATTTGGGGTTTAGAAGGAATTCCTAGCTCGATACACTACTGCAGGTGATGACTGTTAAAATTAGGAAATGAGTACCAAGTTGAAACTGGAAAGGGAGAATTTCTTGGATTTAGGCTCCAAGATTGTATTTGACATGCTAACAGACCTACCTGAATGCCTAACAATGCTATTAACTACGCATAGGAATAGATGCCTTAATATTTCTTTTGTTAGGCTTGGTTAAATGATACAGATGGGTTTGTACACCACTGAGAAACTTGAAGTTGTAAATCAGAACTGACAATGTTAAAAACTTATTTCAAGACATAGCTTGCTTTTCATATTGCAAACTAAACACAGATCTTTTGAAGATCTGGCAATTGAGGAAGGGAAACGTGCAATTAGAAATCAAAAACAACTGACTCAGCAAGACTGGTGCATGGCACTGACTTGCTAGTCACTGTTAATGGCCTTTCAGTCATAAAACAGTGACAATTATGGTATTATGAATTCTTCTACAGACTAGTTGATCTTTTTAATGTATTTCAAATTTTAACTTGCATAATTTCTCTTACATCACATCTTATGAGTGATGCTGGGTTCCTGTGACTTAATTACAAAACATGGGGTGACTTATGGTAAGCAATATAGAATAAAGAGTGATGGTAAAAACTGTACAGGATAATTCTATAAACCAGGCATGTCTTTACTTTCACTGGAGAGACATTGAGAGCTTCAAGTAGAAAAATAGCACTATGAACAGTGCTGACTTAATACAGGGATAAATGTTTGCTGGGGCCTTGTGACACCTCAGGCAACCCAAATTTTTTTTTTTTTTTTTTTTTTTTTTTAAGGTCAGAATGGCAAGTCTTCAATTTATATTCTGAGAGGCATTAGGACTGTGTTAAAATTTAAATTTGCACTTTAATTACCAAGTAGTCATTTGAGGCTTAGAAAATGGAATATGTTTAACTGTTATGTGTATACAGTTGGAAGAAGCAATTGTTGCAATACTACTGATACATGAATTTTTAGGTAGCTTAACTTTTTTTTTTACTAAAAAAGTAGTTATTTCAACTTCTGTGGACTATGGGACATTAATCTGAGTGAGCTTTGTCTACAGAAATGGCCAAATGAGAGACAGTACCGTAGAAATAATAACAGCCTCTATGGGGAAGCTATGTAGTTTAGTATTGTATGGCTTTTTTTATCCCTATGCTGAACTTCTAAAAGGTCACTGATATAATGGGGTAGCTCAGTAAGGTGTCATTTCATCAAATACCATGCTAAGCCCAAAACACTTAAATCATTTCATTATGAGTCTAAATTAAACCTAAACTCTTCAGTGCATTGAACTTGATTGAATTCTAATAAACAGGCTTCATTTTCTTCAGAAATTGAATGACTTGTTTTTAATCTTTTCCAGGTCAAAGATCGGGGTCCAGAAGCCACAAGAAGATTTTTTAATTGGTTTTATTGGAGCATTAATTTGGGAGCTATTCTCTCTCTGGGAGGCATTGCATACATTCAACAGAATGTGAGCTTTGTTATTGGATATAGTATCCCAACAGTTTGCATTGGGATTTCATTCATGGTTTTCTTATGTGGTCAGAATTTCTTCATCACAAAACCGCCTGATGGTAGTGCCTTCACAGACATGTTTAAAATTCTCGCATATTCTTGTTGCTCAAGAAAGAGACATGTGGAACATTCAACTAATAGGTTTGTAATGAGCTCTTCTGTATAGTCTGAATTCAGTGAATCAGCCTAAGAGTTGGAACTAGTTAGTTCAAACTAGATGGCAGTAAGTCACACTAGAGAATACACTAGAATATGCAGTTTTGCTTTGAGAACTGGAACTGGAAAATTGGAGTCCTGGAGATATTTTCTGGGAGTTCTGGGATGAAAGGGAGGCACCTTTTGAGATCACTGGATCTCCATGCTGCAAGATCAAGTCTGCTGTTTTCAATTGAATCCTATGTCTTGCCAGTTCACAGTTTCTGAAAGTGGAACGTAACCTAAGTATGCTGCTTTTAAGCATTAGTTAACTTTCTTCTCTGCTTAGATATGTTTATGGGACGCCTTCTGATTTGAAAAACACTATCATCTGTATTTAGTGTTGTAAGTGGCTTGATGGGCAGCTAAAATATATACTGGCTTTTTGCTTTCCAGATGGTTACTCCATTCTTAGGAGATGGCCATGGAATACTGGTGGCTGAATTTAGTCACTGATGATAAGAGATGTCGGGTGCCTCCTCTGCAATGGGCTTTCATGTATTCATATTGCAAAACAATTCAATGAATTAGCATAACCTGTATTTTGTGATACTGTTTCTTAAGTTCTGCATATTGCAGTGTCAGTTATTTATGCGTGGGGGGGGGAGGATGGGAAATAAAGAAACCTTTATAATGGAAGTTTTCAGCTTGTGCTTTCACCTGCTGATGATCCATTATGGCCTAGTTGTTTTGCTGTAACTTACATGAGTAACTCATTTTGGAAATGCATGAGCTTTTTATAATGAAGTGTCACAAGATTGCCAGTTATGTCAGTTTTTGTTGTTGTTTAACTAAACGTTTCAAATTCATTTCAAAAGCGAAGGCCAGGGAGTACTTCAGCAACCTCGCAAGCAAAGTCTGTTTGAGATGGCCAAGCTGTCTCGTGGGGGCCCATTCAGAGAAGATAAAGTAGAAGATGTGAAAGCTCTTGTCAAGATTATCCCTGTCTTTTTGGCTTTAATACCTTACTGGACAGTGTATTTTCAAGTGAGTCATTCCAAATGGTTACATTTTTATTTTACATGTCAAAACCCCATAATTTCTAATTTAAGGGCCACAACTTCCTCTTCTCCCAGTCGCATTTGAAAGGTCTCAGGGCACTAGCATTAAGTTGCAGTTCTGAGTCTGTGTTATAGACCTTAACTCCTGTCTGAAAATTACCCCCCAGAGCAGTTACCTGGAGGAAACACACAAAAGCTTTTGAGGGGAAGCTGTTCTATAAGGTTTACTTACAGTTAGCGTTCAGTAGCTGTGATTCTCAAGAAGATGAATATTGAAGATGATTTTTCAGAACGCTGGTATTGACAGTTTGACTTAATACCCATGTATTCAATAATGTTAACTACTTGTCTTTCACACACCTGGGATTGTATCATCTCAGGAAACATTTTAATAATATTGTGTTAGCAAAAATAATACCGCGTGATGGTAGCTTCTTCTGAATTTTTTTATTTGCTGGATAAAATTGTTGTGGAAAGCTGCATTGGCTTACCAGTATGCCCCAGTATCTAATTTCACATTTTTCTGGGGGCTCCTTCATAAATATGAACCTTACCCTGAAGTTGAGAGATGAAAAATGGCTACTAAGAATACTTTCAAGTAATATTTTGACTTAATAATAAAAAAGAAAATAAAATCATTAAAATGATAGTTAAAACTAACAGTTGTACAAATTAACATATCTTAAATATTGCGTTCTGTTTCATCTTGCAGTTGATTCAGATAGGTCAGGGTAAGTGGTCTAGATTTCATTTTAGTTAATTCCTTTCTGGTTCTTCTGTCTTAGTGAGATGAATTAAGATAGCAAATATGTTTTGGGGGAAAAATATGCAGAAATTGTTTTTAAAGTCACATGAATGATTCTTTGTGCTTTTAGTAAAAATAAATTTAAGGGTTAAAAAAATCTTGCAATGTTCTAACAATAATT